>NC_047663.1:73721516-74382766 GCF_011762505.2 Arvicanthis niloticus | reverse complement strand
AGTCCTTCAAGAAAGTCCACTGCAGTCAGCTCTGTCCCCTCAAACCATTTCTCTCGAGAATTTGCACTGGATTCATTTCTCCTCTGTGGCCAGCACCTAAAAAGCACTTTTTCAGTGGATGTCTTCTGAGGCAAATCACACGTGCAGTCCTTAGTACAGTGCCCATAACTCCAAAGCTACTGCCCAAACCTTTGCATCCTGGCAGATATACTCAACACCTCCCACCCCCACCCCCACCCCCCAGTGCATCCCGATGTGTCTTTATACAGATATGGGCATTACACAACCTGTGAGCCACAAAGTGCCTTTCGGTTTCCTTTTGGCTCCAAGGTACAGAGAAGCCACAGAACCAGCTCTTAAAACTGACACTCAAAATACACTTAATAAATACTTCCTTTAGGAACGGAGGCGTGCATCCAAAAGAGTCCTGCTTGGGAGCCCTGTTCCCTTCCTCTTTCCATGACTTCTTCTCCACCTGGGGGTTCACAGACATTATCTCATCCCAGGGCTTTGGTGGCAACAGACAGGTGACAGGCTTAGTGAACCGTTCCGTTGCTCAATTGTTAAAGTCAGAAAAGGCAGTGGCCATGTTAAAGGCACTCAACAAACCAAGGAGAAATCCCACGGCCTAACTTCACCGAGCTGCCCTGTCTGTCCCAGACGTAAAGCCAAGCTTGCCCTTGACATTTTTGAATTAGTTGCAAAATGCTGAATACACAGAGGAAGACATTCTTCCCAGGCCCTGTTTGCTGAAATGTGAGAATTACGGCTGCTCACCTGCCCCCACCCCTTCCTCTTGCCTACTCAAGTTCAACCACATTCACTTTCAGCAGCTGCCAGGTGAAGCCCCGGCCAACACCTTGTCTGATCACATGCCTTTCCAATGCCTTTGGCACGCACCTCAACTGATCCAGCAGACCAAGTCTCCTTGAGAAAACATGATTCGGGTAAGCCCCAGAAGTGGAGAGGTCAGAGAGGACCTTGGAATTGACAGTGCACATGAACCAGATTCTCGGCGATCTTGTAACTAATGCATCACAACAATAAGGCTATAAATAGGAGAGCGCTTGTGTGCCCTACACTCTGTTCAGTGCTTTTGCATCCTTCCTTTAATAGGAACATCCAAAGATGCACCGGCCCCTCCCCCACCACAGCTGGCCTCCGATTCACAGGGTTCACACACAGCCTGCCAGGCACATACTGCCCCTGTCCCCATCCACCAACCACCTCCAGCTACAAACGCAAGGCCGTTCGCCCGACCCTAAATATGGCTTTGCCTCTCTCAACTTGACGAGACCAAAGGCCTTTCACAAAGGCTCCAATGCAGTGACTGACGTCTGGTTTCGTCAACTATAAGTGAATAATTAATACTTGCCAGTAAAGAAATAGACTCATTGTTATGGTGGCCACATGGAGGCTACAAAAAGGGCATTTTGTAAAGCTCTTGGTGAAACTCTGGGGCTAACAGTGGCCCAAAGAAGCCTCTTTGAGCATGGAGGCCAAGGCTGAGATGTGAAGACAGGAGCCCTATACTGATTTCCAGCGATGCTGTTCCCAATGCTAATTAGCTCGTTGCCTATTCATCACCTAATTTAGCTTTCAGGTCAATGGCGGCCTCAGAGGCCCAGTGAACACTGAGGGGGCGCGATAATCGGAGGGTGCACGTTCTATTACCGGGGCCCTTCGCTAGCTGTTAAATTACTTCTCCATGTGATCTGATCTGAGCAAGAATCTCCAAACCTACACAGCTGTATCCCCCACCCCCTCACTTCTGGCCTCATGTCTAACTCACGCTTTTTCTTTCCATTTTCCACCACAGAGGGAACAAGGCAGTCTTGGGCTCCTATACAACCAGTCAGAACTGGCCAGGAAATATAATAAAGAAGATTAGTGAGCTAATGCCACCGGCCTGGGGCTCAGCAAGCAGAAGTACGCAGGGGCACTGGCTTTGTAAGCAGCAGCGTGCTATCTGTGGCTTCATAACTGTCAGGGCAGATGGTAGCCAGCTCCAGTGAGGAACTCTCCATGGGCAAATTTCACACCCCACAAGTAGAGACTGGTGATCAACAAAAGCCTTCTGGTGACAGTAACCCCTGACCTATCTCTCTTTCACACACACACACACACACACACACACACACACACACACACCAGGCCAAAGCAGCCCTGACTGAAAAGGAGGCTGCCAGCTGCCAGATATGCCATTTTTGAAGACAGTATCAGCCCCACATCTAGCTTACGTTGGAAAGTCAACCATTAGAGATATCAAATATTTTGACTTCAGTTTTGCTTCCTATTAAAATGTCTCCTATCTTCAGCTTCCTCTCTGATCCCATGACTTCTGAAGCACCTGCTCTGCATCCAATGGGGAAACCTTTTGTATTTAGCTCTTCAAGATAAACACCACTCACTGGCTCCTTTCTCAAGCAAGTTTGACAGGAGAGAGGGACATACAGAGCATTGCGTGGAGGGGGGAGAAAGCCACAGAAGGGGGGGATGGTGGTGGGGACAGCTACCTTCAAGGACTTTACAATCCCGACTATAGATAGTAATCTATATTTTTGTCCTCCAACAAGGGGGTGGGGAGGTGCACTGCTGGTCACTTCTAAAGGGAGGGGGCAAGAGGTAGAAATGGTAGTTTAGAAGCCAACAGTCCGCAGTCTGTCCCCTAAGTCTTCCTGCCAAAATGTGGAGCTGTGGGCGCTAAGAGACTGGGCCAGCCAAGTTCAAAGTCTGGGCTGGAAACACCCAGTCAGTCGCGGGAGAAAACCATTAGTCGGTTGAACCGTGCTCCCTGCCCCCATCCTTAGCCACAAGCTACTCCTTCTCTTCCTGTACACACAGAAGGGCTTACCTTCCTGAAGGAGATGTGGCAATCTCCCACGACAGACAGGTGGGCAGCTAAATACGAAGGAAACCTTGTCCCCTAGGATTTCATCACCCCACCTTCTTCCTTCCCACAGCCAGCCAGAGGAGAGGCGCTAGCATAAGCCAGAACGCTTCGAAGCAGGTCAGCCATGCCTCCCGGCTCATCCGAGCCTTCCTCTCCCAAACCGTGCGGCTGCGGCCCAGCCCCACCCGGCTTCGGTTCACCGCGGGCGCCCAGTACCCCCTTGCCTGCCGGGCGGGCCCAGGCCTTGGCTGAATGATGGTGGCTGCGACCGCAGAGGCGGGGACCGCCCGGCGATCTGCAGTACCTGGGCGCAGGGATGTGGCCCCCGCTGGGCTCGTGGCCCCTGCAAGTGTCCCTGGTCCCCGACACTATCCCTGTCTCCTTTTCGGGAGGGCGGCTCCGGTCCAGGCCACGCACCTGCTGCGGCTGTGGCTGCGGCTGTCGCGCGGAGCTCCGCGCTGTACCCACGACTCCTGGGAGACGCTCCCTGCCCTGGGCGCCCGGCGTGGCCGAAGGGAGAAGGGGCAACGCCTGGCCTGCAACTGGGCCTCTAGGGACCCGGAGCCGTGCAGCCTCGGGCGCCAAGCCAAGCGCCCCCAGCGGGCTGGGAGAAGCGGCGCCCGCCCTTCGCGCATCCTCAGGAGCGCATCCTCCGCCTAGGCAGCATTTCGGTCCCAGCATCAGCCCAGATGTCTCCAAGAGTCCCTTACCTGGTTTGGTGGCAGGTCCAGGGGAAGGACCCGAGGCTACCGCAGGCCCCCGCGCCGGGGCGCAGGATGCTCAGCCCCGCTCGGCCGCTGCGCCGGCGGCCCGCCGCGCCCCGCCCGCGGCCCCGCCCCTCCGCCCGTTGCGGCTCCTCCCCTGGCCGCGGTGCCCAGCCCCTTCGCCGCCGCTGCTGTCACACAAAGAGCCGGAAATGGCTGCGGCGAGGGGCTCCCTGCGCACCCCTGACCTGCAACCTCCTGCTCCCAGGGCCGCGCTGGACCCATACCTTCCAGCCTTAGAGTATCCAGCCTCCGGTCTCTGGAGGTGGAGGAGGGACGACTTTCTTGCTGCCGCCTGCATCACCAGCGACACCTGCCACCCCAGAAGGAAGGAGGCTTCTGCTCCTTTCGCATCTCCCCGGTGTCAAATTATTTTCAAGTAGTCATTTATTCACCACATCTTTATCGACTACCTGTTTTGTTCCAAGCATCTTGCCCAGAGCCAGGCATGCACTAGTGTGTAGTAGAGCCCCTGCTCGCTAGGGGCTTATTATTTGCCAGCATTAGCTGACTTAACAGAAATCCAGTGACAGCTGGTTTCCCCAAGAACGGAGCAGGCTAAGTGAGGGGTTGGGCCCTTCCACCAACTGACTTTGCTCCTTAGAGCTCCACCTAGGTCAAGAATAACTTCCCAGAGGGCACGGGCTCAGAGGGTGAAAGCGTTTGCAGGCAAGCCTAATGAGTTGAGTTCGATTCCCAGGATCCACAAGGTGGAAGGAGAGAGACAGCTCCTGTATATTGTTTTCTGACCTCCATCCACATGCATATATGCACATTACACACACACACACACACACACCATGTACGTACACAATAAATAAATGTAATAATTTAAAAACAAAGAGAAACTTCTACTTCCTTTCCATCTCTTACAGTAGAAAGCTATAGCAATCACATATATACCACATGAACCTCATAACTTCAGTCCACAGTGACTGCAGATGCTTATGAGTGAGAAGCCCAAGTTCTTGGGTTTTCATAACACACACACACACACACACCTTGTCAATCCCATTGAGGTAGAATTGATTCGTATACAAAATCATGCTATGCAGGCTAGTAGGCAAACCTAGGAAGGAGCTGAGGGGACAGGAGCCTTTCTTAGATGTTGTTTAGGGCTGTTCAAAGAATCCTTTGCTCCTTGAGACATAGCCCAGAGGCCTTTAGATAGGGACGAGGCCAGCAGCATTCAGTCCTGACCTGCACACACCCCAACACGGTGCTGCTTTGCTTGGGAGACACAGTACCTGCAATAAAGGGAATAATAGTTGCTCTGGGTACTTTTTTTTTTTAAAGGATTTATTTTATTCTCTGTGTATGGGTATTTTGCCTGCAAATACCCATATTTGCAAATGTGTGTACCACGTGCACGCATGGTGCCATGGCTGCCCTGGAACTGGAGAAACAGACAATTGTGAGCTACCATGTAGGTGCTGGGAATTGAACTCCGGTCCTCAAGAGGAGCAGCCACTGCTTCCAGCTGCCGAGGCATCTCTGCAGCCTGCCCTGGGTGCCTCTTAGGGCAACTAATTGGAAAGTACTTGAGACTCTGATTTATGTATATAGCAATAAGGAGTAAAATCTTAGGTCATGAGAACTTTCTGCAATGTTTGTCAGACTCCACACATTTGGACTTGCACAGTTGTTCCCTATAAATGGCTATTGATAGAGAAACCACTGTGTTCAAATCTCAGGAAAAGGCTTGAGAAGACTTAGCTGCATCTCACACGCTTCCCCAAGGGCTCAGAATTCACAATCCTCTGTGGTTTGATGTTACATCACTTGTCTAATTTAAATTGCTATTTCAGAAGCGATGACTTACATATATAGCGACACACATACATTTTTTTCCCCTCTGATGCCATGTGAGAAAGCTGCGGGGGTGTTTGTGGGGGATGGCTTTAAAAACAGAACTCAGGTTTCTTCTTATTTTAAAATTCGGCTTTTTTTTTTCCCACCATGATCCTCAGAATTTCAGTCCATAGTGACTTCAGATGCTTATGAGAGAGAATCCCAATTCCTTGGGTTTTCATCCTAAAGGGCAGAATATTTGGGGTGTTTTTATCTTCTCAGAGACATATTCCTCCATGTTGTTCCTTTCTGTGTCTTTTCACTTTCCAGAGAGAATTTGTTTGGAAACAATAACATAAAACAACTATTAGTATGTATGTGGCTATGTGTTATACAATTTTATTTTCCCTGGCTGTTGGGTTCTGCCTGCCCGTAGAGAAGACACAGCGTGAGCTTTTACACTAAATGCCAGAGACTTTGTGTTTGAGTTTTGCAACCAACTGAAGAGCAATCTTAGGTAAGACATTTTACCTCCCTCTCCTGGTTTCCCCATAAATTTAACTAGCCTGGCTACACTCCAATGTCCCTCTGCATGTAGAGAATTGCATAAGTTGAAACAGAGGGTGTTTGCTTCTCAGAGTAAGAGTGTTTCATTAGCTTCACACTGCCCTTGGGATAGAGCCCAGCCTCTAGGGTGGCCTCATAGGAACCTCATGATCTATGATCTGTCAGGGTTCTTCCCATGTGAACAAATTTGCTATGATTCAGCTAAAAGGATCCTGTTAGTTCCTTAAAGCTGATGTGTTCTGTCTTCTGTCTGACCCTTGCACGAGCCAAGCTTCTTGCTTGGAAGACTCAGTTCTCTGGTTCCATCCTTCTGTTCTTTCTCTCAGGTCATCTGCTTGACTTTTGTCCATCCTTTTGGTATTTGCCTTGCCGTTAGTTACTCCTCCCAGATTCCTCCTTTGGCTGGGCCAGGTATGGAGTCGTTCTTTATGGTTCTGTAACTCCCTGGCCATCCTCATCCTTCTTATATCCCATTTACTGTTCGGTCGTCATAGCTGTATCTACATTTGCCTGCATTCGTCAATTAGACTTTATCAGAGAGAGAAGGGATGTCTATGTCTTATGTCTTGAAGTATCCTCAGAACCTGGCACAGAGTCTGGAAAATAGCAGTTCAGGAAAAAAAAAAAATGGGTTGAACTGCTCAAGGCAAACCCTTACACCTCACTGTTAGAATTTGCTGTCTGTCTGCTACCCTCAGATTGCCTTCATATCTCAGCTCAGGCAGTACCATTGAGTGAGAATCGCTCTGCTGTTTGCAAAGCTATAGGTCCCAGGGATAGCAACGGTGCTTGCCTGTAGAAAAGGCTCCACTGAAAGACACAGCTTCATGGCCACCAGTGGTGGAGGGACTTGGATGGGGAAACAATATAATAACTACTACCCAGCGCATCGCCCCATTTAACTTCCACAACTACTCTATTAGGAGAAAACAGTCATGTGTTTCACTCAATAAATGAAGCTGAAACCAGTTAAGGACCTTGCCCAAGGTAATGAATCCAAACTTAAACTGTCCTCTACAACTTCATGCTTCATTTCCCTTTCCCAGAGAAAACAACCTCTGTATTCATATGCTATCATATTCCAAAAACCTTCTTAATGTTCATTGCTGGTATAGAGTATATTGAAGCTAAAACATAAAAGAGCTGATATAGGGAAAGGCGTTTGTTGCCAAGTCTGATGATATGAGTTCGATCCCTGGACCCACGTGGTGGAAGAAGAGAACTGATTTCCACGAGTTATCGTCTGACCTTTACATAGGCATAGTGTCACAGGTGGGACCCCACACGTACATACAATAAGTGAATATAATTCAAAGTAAAAATAATAAAAATCAGTGAGGAGTTTTGTAAGAAGGAAGAAAAAGTGTATAAATGCAAAATGGAGGCAAGATTAACTATAATTTGAAATGGAAGAAACAAAGACACCGAAGACACCGCCATGTACTCACTGTGGCACTTCGTATTTGGTTCTAAGCATTTACATTGTTAGGAAGCAAAGAAACACTTCATAATCTGTTATGTAATTTAGATCGGTCACTATATAATGCTCTGAATTGCCTCAGGCCCACAAAGGGGAAGAGTTACAGAATGCTGACTAATAACCAGACCCTAGATCTTTCTTTAGGGACGTAGGTTGCCTTAGTGTTTCTTAGACTACAAAAGTATTTGCTAAAGGATATATTTGCCCAGAGTTGGTGGCGCACACCTGTAATCTCAGCACTCAGCAGAGGCAGAGAGGCAGAGAGGCAGAGAGGCAGAGAGGCAGAGAGGCAGAGAGGCAGAGAGGCAGAGAGGCAGAGAGGCAGAGAGGCAGAGAGGCAGAGAGGCAGAGAGGCAGAGAGGCAGAGAGGCAGAGAGGCAGAGAGGCAGAGAGGCAGAGAGAGGCAGAGAGAGAGAGGCAGAGAGAGAGAGGCAGAGAGAGAGGCAGAGAGAGAGGCAGAGAGAGAGGCAGAGAGAGAGGCAGAGAGAGAGGCAGAGAGAGAGGCAGAGAGAGAGGCAGAGAGAGAGGCAGAGAGAGAGGCAGAGAGAGAGGCAGAGAGAGAGGCAGAGAGAGAGGCAGAGAGAGAGGCAGAGAGAGGCAGAGAGGCAGAGAGGCAGAGAGGCAGAGAGGCAGAGAGGCAGAGAGGCAGAGAGGCAGAGAGGCAGAGAGGCAGAGAGGCAGAGAGGCAGAGAGGCAGAGAGGCAGAGAGGCAGAGAGAGGCAGAGAGAGAGAGGCAGAGAGAGAGAGGCAGAGAGAGAGAGGCAGAGAGAGAGAGGCAGAGAGAGAGAGGCAGAGAGAGAGAGGCAGAGAGAGAGGCAGAGAGAGAGGCAGAGAGAGAGGCAGAGAGAGAGGCAGAGAGAGAGGCAGAGAGAGAGGCAGAGAGAGAGGCAGAGAGAGAGGCAGAGAGAGAGGCAGAGAGGCAGAGAGGCAGAGAGGCAGAGAGGCAGAGAGGCAGAGAGGCAGAGAGGCAGAGAGGCAGAGAGGCAGAGAGGCAGAGAGGCAGAGAGGCAGAGAGGCAGAGAGGCAGAGAGGCAGAGAGGCAGAGAGGCAGAGAGGCAGAGAGGCAGAGAGGCAGAGAGGCAGAGAGGCAGAGAGGCAGAGAGAGAGAGGCAGAGAGAGAGGCAGAGAGAGAGGCAGAGAGAGAGGCAGAGAGAGAGGCAGAGAGGCAGAGAGAGAGGCAGAGAGAGAGGCAGAGAGAGAGGCAGAGAGGCAGAGAGGCAGAGAGGCAGAGAGGCAGAGAGGCAGAGAGGCAGAGAGGCAGAGAGGCAGAGAGGCAGAGAGGCAGAGAGGCAGAGAGGCAGAGAGGCAGAGAGGCAGAGAGGCAGAGAGGCAGAGAGGCAGAGAGGCAGAGAGGCAGAGAGGCAGAGAGGCAGAGAGGCAGAGAGGCAGAGAGGCAGAGAGGCAGAGAGGCAGAGAGGCAGAGAGGCAGAGAGGCAGAGAGGCAGAGAGGCAGAGAGGCAGAGAGGCAGAGGCAGGTGAATCTCTGTAAGTTCGATGCCAGTCTGGTCTATAAAAAGAGTTCCAGGACAGGCAGGAGTCAGAACTACACAGAGAAACCCGAGAGAGAGTGAGAAAGAGAGAAAGAGAAAGAGAGAGAAAGAAGGAGAGAGGGAGGGAGGGAGAGAGAGAGAGAGAGCTTTCACATTTCACCTGATATTCACTGACTGTGTCAGTGACTTATTTTACAGTCGAGATGTTGAGACTCCATCCACCTGAAAGACACACCCTCCATCCATGCTGTACTTCGGTGACTGCATTTGTTTCTGACGAATCAACAGACCTAACCTTCCTAAGCTCTGGCCTTGATGGTAAAGACTTCATTGTTATGTAAACAAACCCTATTTATGATCGTTTCAGATAATAGCTAAAAAGGAGGATCTTAGAAAACTCAGAACGCTGTGAAACCAAGGCACAGCTCCAGGTCCCCTTGCATGCTCAGAGGCCGGTGGCTCTATAATGCTGTCACAGAACGGTTGTGAGCACTGGCACTTGGAAGTAGCCAGGGCTGACTCGAGGCTTCCATTCTTCTACTTATGGATTGTAGGACCGTAAGTGATGTCTACAACTCACCGAGCCCTGTTCTCTTTATTTGTAAAATTGGGAAGGCATTACCGTACCCTCCCCCCTTAGGTGCTTGTGCAAGGTAAATGAAACAAAGCCTATAAGGAGCTAAGCAGAGTCTGGTACATGGGAAATGCTCAAGAAGGAAAGCTACTGTTGCTCTTAGTAAATGCAGACTGCGTTGGAACAATCCCTAAGGAGAATTCAGGACTTTGATTAAGCTTCACAGCCCCAAATCCACATCCCAAAGTATGTCCGTAACCTCTCTATACCGATTCCTCCTCTGGGGCACTCGTTCCTGATGTAAAGGCCAGGGAGAGCAAACGGCCCTAGGCAACAACGTGCTTCTAGAAGGCCAACACGGCAAAGCAAGCAAATGTCTGAGTTGTTTGTCTCAGTTTGTGGGCACATCTACCCCCAAATCAGTCTTTGAGCAATCTTTATAACAGCTCTGAGGGTGTAGAGGGCTTGGGAGTGGGTCATCAACCAAGAAGGTGAGGAAGCAGGATCTGCCAAGCTCCTTCAGCAAACACTTACGCTGTTGTGCCTGTGGTGTGATAGCTTGGACCTCAAGTCTGCTGATTGGTGCTAAGGTAGACTAACGTAGGGAAAGAAGGTGGATACCCTCTTGCACGCTGACTGTGCTGGAAGTGACCTTTCACACCTCTTCTCCCACTGTGGCTAAGACTCTCTCTGATGCCTTCCCTGCTTCCTCAGATGCGTGTACTTATTTCTTCCTGTTTTCGCTGTTCTTGTGTCCATAGCTCCATCTGACAACCTACAACGAATGGCCCTTTCTAATCATAGACAATTCTTGTTACCTAGAAGTTAAGTTCAGTAGTTACCATGAACACAGGATGAATTCGTGAATACTGAGCCATTGTTTCTAAGAAAAAAAAAAAATAAAGGATAAGGTCCCTCCATCCCTACTCACAGTTTCTCAGCCAATTGAGGTGTGTGTGTGTGTGTGTGTGTATTCTTATTTCATGCATTTTCTTATTTAAAACCAACTTCACTTAGTGCACATTTTCGAGGCAGTCTCAAGAGACTGGCCTTTACCAGGACTTGTAGTTGAGGCTCACCTTGCACTTCAGATCTTCCCTTGACCTCCCTGCATGTACCACCACACTCCGTTTACCTGGAGCTGGAGCTGGGACCCAGTGCTCTGTGCATACTAGGCAAGCACTCTACCCAGCTCCTAATATCCATTTTTTTTATTCATTATGTTATATTGTCATTAACAGCCCTATAACTATTGCTTAAACAAAGCTTATCAGATATATTTTCCTGATTTTTTTTTTCCCTGCATCTCGGAGAAAAAACCCCAATCCCTCATTATTCTAGCAAACGGCCTAAATCCCCCAACGTAGAGCACAACAATGTAGCATTAGGTAGATCACAAAAGACCATAGCAAGAGAGCTGAGAAAGAGAAACACGCAGAATGTTCTGTTTTCACCAATTAGAAACTGCACGAAGAACATCACAGAATTCTCATAACCACAAATAAGCTTCAGCTAATAGTCAAATATAGAATCCACAAACAATGAGTCCCAGCTCTGTGTGTGTGTGTGTGTGTGTGTGTGTGTGTGTGCACATGTGCACATGCTTCTATCTTGGCTATGATACCAGCTTGTGAACTCTTTGCAGGAAAGCCTGATGTCTGTATCTGTGTCTGGCCCCACCCAGGCCCACTCCTGAATTCTTGCTTTGCTTGCTGCTCCTGAGACTCACGTCTCTGGACTGTCCTGGGAGGGTTTTCTTATCACTTAGCCTCCAGTTAGGCTGGACAAATGTAAAGTCCCAGCAATGGATAGGGGGAAGAGAGGGCAGTGGGGAAGGCTTCCTCTCACTCAAGTTTTTGCCTCTCAAGGTAACATGATCTGGTGACTCTTTCCATTTCAAGTGACCACCTCATGCCTTTGGGCTCTGAGTGACAACTCTGTCAGTCCATTTGGACTCTTGTAACAAAGTCCCTTGGACTGGGTAATCAGAAGCAACATCAGTTTATTTCTCACACTGGTAGAGGCTGGAAAGTCCAAGATCAAGGCTCCAGAATACTGTGTGTCTTGAGAGCTCATTCTTCATTCTCAGAGGAAGACAACAAGGTTGTTTTTGATGCATCCCCACTCTGTGGAAGAGTGAGAGAACAGAAATGTGCCAGCTCACCTCAACTGAGAAAATGGTCCCAATCACACTGACCTGTGGGCCAGCCTGTGGGCCATTTTCTTGATTGATGATTGATGTACCTGGATGTGCTCACTGTGGCTGGTGCCAGTTCTGGGCTAGCAGCCCTGGGTACTATAAGAAAACAGGGCAAGCAAGCCAGTAAGCATCACTCCTTCATGGCCTCTGCTTCAATTCCTTCCTCCAGGTTCTTGCTTTGAGTTCCTGTCCTGACTTCCTTGTAAGCTTAAATAAACCCCTTCTTCCCCAAGTTGCTTATGGTCATGGTGCTTTATAACAGGAGTAGAAACTTGAAGACAGTAAAGAAACCAACAGACTCCCCCAATCCTCATATAAGGCACCAACCCTATTTGCTAGAGTCCTCATAATCTAGCTACCTGTAACTCTGAAAGGTCCCATCTCTTAATTGTATCACTTTAGGAGTTAAGTCTCAACAGGAATTTTGGAGGTACACACAATTTTAAAAAGTGGCTGTACTCCTTGGTTGTCACTTTTCACTGTGTCACTCCTAAGGTCTTTCAAAATCCAGTCACATTTCAAATAGTCACTTTGTGACTCTCCTTCCACTGTCCTAATATGAAGGTCTTCTCTGGTCCCCAATAAAATGCCTTGCCCATCCTTTTAAACCCCGCCCCTAACATAGAACCATAGTAGTTGTCTTAGTTACTGTTCTATTGCTGTGAAGGGACACCTTGACCTGGGAAACACTTATAAAAGAATGCATTTGATTGGGGGCTTGATTCCTGTTTCAGAAGCTTTGTCCATTATCATCATGGCAGGGATTGTGGTGGCTTGCATGGCACTGGAGCAGCAGCTGATCTGCAGGCAGCAGACAGAGAAAGAGACTGTGTCTGGCATGGGCTTTTGAAACCTCAAAGCCCACCCCCCAGTGACACATTTCCTCGACAAGGCCACACTCACTAAGGCCACCCCTCCTAATACTTACAATCCTTTCAAAGAATTTCCCTTCCTGGTGACTAAGCATTCAAATATATGGGTCTCTGGTGGCCATTCTAAATCACCACAGGAGGTGAATATACTTCATTAAATAAGTTATCTCTACACTGCTGCTAATAATATCTGCATAATTCCGTTGCTCTATAAGCCCAAACTACATTATTTCGTGGGGAGATGCTTTTCTAAAACGCTTAAAATATTTTTTTTACTTATTTACTTTATATCCTGCTCACTGCCTCTCTTCCCAGTCACCCCCTCCCATAATCCTTCCCCCCCTCCTCTGAGCAGTTGGGTCCCACCCACCCCCCAACCCCTCCTTGTTCTTCAAGTCCCTGCAAGGCTAAGTACATCCTTTCCCACTGAGGCCAGGCAAGGCAGCCCAGCTAGAACATATTCCATATACAGGCAACAGCTTTTGAGATAGCCCCACTCCAGTTGTTTAGGACTCACTTGAAGACCAAGCTGCACATCTGCTACATATGTGTGGGGAGGCCTAGGTCCAGACCATGTATGTTCTTTGGTTGGTGGTTCAGACTCTGGGAGCACCAAGGGTCCAGGTTAGTTGACTCTGTTGGTCTTCCTGTGGAGTTCCTATCTCCTTTGGGGCTGCAATTCTTCCTCCTATTCTTCCATAAGAGTCCCCAAGCTCTATCCACTGTTTGGGTGTGGGTGCCTACATCTGTCTGAGTCAGGTGCTGGGTGGAGCCTTTCAGAGAATAACATGCTCCTGTCTGCAAGCATAACAGAGTGTCATTAATAGCGCTAGTGCGACTGGTGCTTGCAATTGCTACATGCCATGCAATGGGTCTCAAGTTAGGCTGATTATTGGTTGGCTATTCTCTCAGTCTCTGCTCCATCCCCATGCCTGCATTTTTTTGTAGACAGGATAAATTGTGGGTTGAAAGTTTTTTTGGGGTAGGTTGGTGTTTTTATCACTCCACTGGGGTTCCTGCCTGGTTACAGGAGGTGGGTTCTTCAGGTTCCATATCCCCAATGTGGTGAGTTACAGCTAAGGTCACCTCCATAATAATAATGCTTTTATTATTTTGGGGGACAACTTTATGCATATATATGGTGCGTTCTAATTACTGTCTTTTATCTCCTTTCTGTCCATCACCCCTCTCCTTCCCTACAACTCTCTTTCCCACAGTCATGTCTTTTTGCTTTGTTTTGTGACCCACTGAGTTTAACCAGGGTCGTCTGGGTGACCACGGGTTTGGAACTGTCCATTTGAGACCTCATGCACTTCCTAACGGGCATATAATTAAAGACAACATCCATCAGTAGCCCAGAGTTCAGCAGGGAGTTCCAAGCAGGCCCCTCTCTCAAGAAGAATCTTATTTCTTCCATCAGTTTTTTTTCGAGAATCTCATGCAATGTATTTTAATCACATCCACCCCTCCCCCACCCTCCCCCACCCCTCCCAGACTCATCCCTTTCCCTGCTGCCCTTTTTGGTTTTTACTCATCAAGACCAATTTGTGCTACCTATGCAATCTTGGATGTATGTGACCTTCCCCTGGAGCGTGGGACTTTCAAGGTTTTAAAAACACTCTCTTGCCTGGCTCCTTTGCCAATTTGCCATTGGCTCAATTGCCAATAGCTCCTTTGCTTGAGGTGAGACTTTATGTCTGCTTCCCTGCTACACGCCAGGCTTTGGTCTGGACTGGGGCTTGCTCATGCTGTCGTAAGTGCTGTGAGTTCATGCCTGTAGCTGCTGTTATGTCCAGAGGGCACTGTTGTGTTTTAGTCACCTGCTGCTTCTGGCTCTTAAAGTCCCCCATCACCTCTTCCACAATGAACCCTGTGTCTCCGGAGAAGGTAATGTGATACAGACATCCCATTTGGGGTTGAGCATCTGCAGTCTCTTACTCTTTGTACCTCGGCCAGTTGTGAGTCTCTGTGTTAATCATCACCCACTGCGAACAGCAACCTTTTGGAAGGGAGTTGAGAGATGCATCAATATGTTTCTGTACTGGGTGGGTAGGGTAAAGAATTCCTGGTAGCAACCGGTCTGGGATCTCGAAAGTTCAAATGGCTCTGGGGCCGTGTCAGGTCGCTGCAGGGTGAGTTGGATGGGCGACTGGGATTGGACCTTGATGCCATCACTTAAAAACTCCAGACACCCACCCACATCCCTGCAGTGACTCCATCACTCTTGAGACGATGGTCCTAAGGAATAGGCTTTGGTGCACTGAACTTCCAGTACCTCCCTTAAGGCCGTTACAAATTAATATGAATTCTAACCTCAAAATACATGCTTACCATGCAGATATGGCTTCTTCCTCTACACTCACTCCCCATCTTAGTTCCTGGGGTTTCTTCTGTCTCTTCCTTAGATCGATGGGATTGTGTGCTGGGAGACTCAGGGAGAAGGGGGCCTGCAGGAAGAATTCTGAGGAAGAAATCTGTTCAGCCTCCATTAGAACTTTCCCATGTGATTAGATCTTGGAAAGGGACCAAGCCCAGAACTGAGTTCTCCTCACAGCTCAGTGGAAGATCCATGCTTTCCTCTCCATGCCTAATGACCCACAGAGAAGGAACTGATGCCTGCAGTGGACTTGGGCATCTGTGAGCTGAGACACACCCAAACCCTGATAACCAAGCTTATAATCCATGGGAATTTGAAGAGTAACTACTTATTACTGTCAGCAATGACCGAGGACCTCTGAATCACTGTCACCCACACAGCAGACAGTGTGTAAGTATGGTCAGTGGCCCACACTGTGAGCAAGTACCAGAAACAAAACTTGAAGAGTTTGCTTCTCTTCCACCATTGCCTTTCTCAATTCAACTTATTCTACTGCTATCAGAAAGGATTTTCAATGCAAATTTGACTCTCTCTTCCTGATCAATGAGATTTTTACTTAGGCAGTAAAATTTCGATCAGTGTCATTTTAACCTAAAGAGTGAAAGTTCACCTTCCCTGATTTTTAAAATACACTTAGACTTACAGTTTGTTTCAATTTAGCTACCCAATAGCAATTGTGTATATGTTTGTACATACACACACACACACACACACACACACACACAGATGCCCCCGAAACAACTAATAACTTCCCTAAATAGTCTATTCCTTCAACTTGCAAAATTCTTCTATTATTTCTACCCACTTGCTTTCCTAAAAATATCCATAATGTATCTCCAAAACTGAATTAGATGTTATATTCTCTATGGGAGTGCCCCTCAAATTTAGTGTGCACGGTTCCTGCCTGGATCTTGTTAAAATGAAGACTTCTCAATAGGTGAAGCTGAAACCTTAGACTTAGATTATTTGCTCATAACCTGGCTGCTGGACCTCAGATGACAGTTTGAGGAATGAGTTGTCAGGAAATTTCCCCTATGTCAGCCTTGCCGAGATCAATTTTATCACTTTTTTCCCCTAGAGTCTTCTCCACAGACAAGACTTCCATTGTTATTCCAATTGCTATGTTCTAGTCTTACAAGATGCTGTGCCTGACTTCTCGGCTAGGAACTTCTGGCCTTCTGTCTCAGTTTCTGTGAGCATCTGTACTCTGTGGAATACGTGACATTCAGAAGACACCTGATAATATGTTGGGTACATGTGACATGTCACTGAGGGATGGGTAGTTTTTACTTGGAAAAGGTAAAACCTCTTAGATCTCAAACTCAGGACCTATTGAACGTATCAAAGCAGACCTGTCCTCCAGGTTCTCCCAGCATCCCTCAGTCACTACCTGTTACAACTTATGCCTGGCACACCTTGCCCCCACCCTAAACGTCTCCAGCCTACGTGTTGGGGGATCCAGACATTTTGATCACACAGCTTTTTTCTTCTACCCTTCCCTCTCCTGGCTCTTCCTTCTCTCCTCCCACCTCTCCTCACAAGGCCCAGCTCAGGGTCATGTTTACTCTGGACTCTCCCAGATGTCTCTGCCTCTGGCTCTCCCCCATATCTACAATAAACCTCCTCCATACCTTGGAGCAGCCATGTCTTTCCTTTTATTTATCTTCTTCTTCTTCTTCTTCTTCTTCTTCTTCTTCTTCTTCTTCTTCTTCTTCTTCTTCTTTTTTTCATTCAGAAACCATGTGACCATTTTTATTTAAGCAAATTGAGATGTCAGCAACTTGGAATTCAAGTCACAGAGCCTATACTTGTAAAACATGTAGCTTTATTTATTTATTTATTTATTTTTATTTACTTTGCCATAAGCAACTATTGACTTGTGGCCCCTACAGAGGGTAAGACATATCTGCAGTATTCTTATCTTGAACCCAAGCAATAAATACTCTACCGATCCAGACATAAATACATAGTCCCAAACATTACGAATTGCAAGACCTATAAAATACATTTCAAACCAAAACCTTTCTGTGAACACAGGGCACTATTTACAAAAATGTAAGACAGAAACCAGCAGAAGAGAATCCCATCTTCCCAAGCAGGACACTGGAGTAAGCGGTGTACACATGCCCATCAAAGCCTCCAGGCATCTGAGGTTAAGAAAGCCAATATCACTGTAGGGGGGCGGGCAGTCTCCTAAACCACACTACAGACATCTCTTCGTTCCAGTGTTTATCTTCTAGACTGGATGTCCCAGAAATCATCTCTTAATTAAGGGTTCCCAAAAGAGAATGTACAGTAGGCTGAGAAATAAACAGACATGATTGTGGGCCAGTTGAGAAAGATCATTTTCTGATTGACAGAGTTTTATCTGGACACGGTGATTACAGCTGAAAGTGATGCATTTGAGTCTCAAGCCAGCCAAAATGCCGTGTGACTTAGGAAGAGGGATTGCTGACTTTGATCATTTTCTAGGAGCTTTGTCTGAATACTGCAGAAAAGTCAAGTGTGCCTGGCATCAGGGAATTCTCCTTCTCACAAGAGATCCAGCTCTAGGTTGAAGGGATAATTACAGGAAACAGTCTGCAGGGGACTAGTTGAAAGCACCTTTGAAGCTCTTGTATAAACAGCCTCAGGTGATGTGACTCTGGTAGGTTCGGAGAATGAAAGGGTTAATTTTGAGTGGCTGGGGGTTGTCAACTCAGATCCAGGTGAGGATGAAGATAGAGAGAGAACACCATATTTCAATTTAGAGGGTCCCACTGCGCCCCCCAGTGCTCTGTGTAGGAGCAACATGGCTGATGGTGGTGCGCTGCTTAAGGACTGACTTTCCTGGACTAACTTGCTCAGCAGGCCAGTCTCAGTAGGAGGCAGTGTTGAGAAGAGCTACGAGGCTGCACTGGTGTTATATTTGGGTAGCATCTCAATCTCTGTCCTTCCCAAGTTCTGTCACTGGAGGCCCATCTGTCTGGCTTTTAAAAGACCAAGTCCACTTTCTGTAAAACAGGAATAATACTGAGTGGTTGGGTCTGTATGAATTGTGACTCAACAGGAATAACCGGCACGCAGGATAAACACATGTCACCTGTGCCGGCGCCAATCAACAGTGGACATCTTGCACACTTTGGAAGCACCTCCCAGTGCTTGACTCTCTTTCCTTCCGGATAGTTTGTGCAAGAGCAAACTCCTCCTTCTTTTGCTAGGATCTTGAGAGCGGCGACCTTAAGACGGCTGAACCCCTAAGGCCTGAGAGAACCCAAAGTCTCAAAGTCACATGGATCATCACAGTGCTGCCCTATCTTGGTTCATGTGGGAAGTGCCGCTCCTGAGGTTGGAACGATGAACATTCTGTAGTCACTGCCTCAGCATTCTGCATAGAACAGGAGATCCAGTCACGCATGTGGCTCACCATGAAGCAGGGACACTGGATCAGTAACAACCTAAAGACTTCTTTTGCACCTGTTTCTTCCCACCATCAGAGGCCCTCTCATTTCCTTCTTTTTTTTTTTTTTTTTTTAAGATTTTATTTATTTATTTTACATATATGAGTACACTGTAGTTGTCTTCAGGCAAGCCAGAAGAGGGCGTCAGATCTAATTGCAGATGGTTGTGAGCCACCATGTGGTTGCTGGGAATTAAACTCAGGACCTCTGGAAGAGCAGTCAGTGCTCTTAACCACTGAGCCATCTCTCCAGCCCCGGCCCTCTCATTTCTGATCCACCTCACATACCTTGTGATCCAGCCATGGTGTCTGGGGTCTGAATGTGTTGCCCCACTCTGTCCACCCAATGGAGTTTGCTGTGCCCCATCAAAGAGAGGTGGCAGTATGCTCTGAAACCTTGTGACATCCGGTCTCTGGCACAAGCAGTCACTCCACCTCATGTGTGGCAGGAAGCTGTGGCTGACAGCCTCGAAGTAGAACATCCTGGTTTAATCACCTCTTGCATTTCTTAGAAAAAAGAATGATGCTTTCTTACTCTTCCATCCATAAAATGGGCATATTGTCTTGTTGGGCCAAATTAAAGGTTACTTGAACTATTTTTTAAAATAATAATAAAAAGAAGAGTGTAGCCTATGTCTGCCTCTCCTGATTGCTAAGAAGGGGAAGGGATGCTCCCGAGAGCAGACGATGGAGCTTTGAGTAAAGCATGTGACAAGAGGCTGGGATGGGGTGGACACAGAGACACTGCTCCAGTAGTGGCCCAGCTGTTGGCTCAGCCTCTTCTAGGATGCTGCAGTTGTGGCTGCATAGGTGCTGGCACCATGGTCCAGGCATCTGTCGGGGAGGGGGAGTCCTGGGCTGGTGGTAGCTTTTAATGCTCTGGATAAAGGACATTGTTCCTTCACTCAGGATTCATGGCTGCGGCTGGTCAGTGAGTCCCTGCTAAAGTCCAGATTCTGCGATTTCTGCCAGCTGATTCAACAGCTGGGAGAAGGGTGGCCGGTCTTCTGGTTTCTGGAGAGTAACAAAGAGATCTCTGTCAGTTCCTCACACCTGTGCATCGAGTTTAAAGCAGATCCAGATTTCATAGCAGCATCCCCTCAAGTGTAAAATATAATTCCACGCAGGCTGGAGGCAAGATGCCCCTACTCTCTATAACAGAGATTCTGAGACCAGATGGCCTAGTTTTAAATTTGTAACCTCCTTTTTTTTTTTTTTTTTAAAGGAAGGTCAAACCCAGAACCTTATACATGTAACACTGAACTTAAACCTCAGCTCCACCACTCATCCGTTGTGTGAGACTGGACAGATGGCCAAAACCTCTAGGAATATCAGTTTTCCCATCAGTAAAAGGGAGATGAAATCTAGCTCACAAGTTGGTTTTGAGAATGAAGTAAACCATGCATAAGATGTATCCCGACAGCACTAAATAACGAAAAGGAAACATTTATGTTTAAAGCTCACACAGTATGTATAAAATGTATATAAGGAAAATATAAAATTATGTTAAATCAGAGATGCTTGAAGTCAACACTAGTGCTAAGTTGTCACTTCACAGTGTGATCTACAGATTCAACACAATGTCAACCAAGCCTCCCAGCATGTGACTGCAGAGTATAGACTAGCTGAGTCCGAAATGTATATGAAGAGACAAAAGTCTCAAAGAAAAAACACAACAAAGACAAAGAAAAGCAGGGTTGGGGGACTGATACTGCCCAACCTCGGGGTTTACTCTAAAGTTCATCATAGGATGACACTGATGAAAGGGTAAACAATGGATCAGAGAGACAGAACAGGGGCCCAGAGAGACCCCGATGAGCATGGCAAGCAGACAATGGGACGAGTTAGAGACAACAAGCAGTGCTGTAACTGCCACCCACACAGGAACCAGCAATTCAAGTAACAAACCTAGACTGCTCACAAAAAGTAGACCCTAGTCTATCATGAACCTAAAAGTCAAAGGTGAAACCATAGAACAAGTTGTTTCAAGAGTGAAATGTGGGAGGCAGCCTTGATTGGGGGTAGGAGAGGGAGGTCAGTAATAAGGAGAGTGACAGTAAACAACACTAAAGATGTCTGGAAAAAGCCATCAAGAGTCATATTATTTATTTACCTAAAGTTACATGCAATACATGTGAGTATACATATATAGTTTAAATAAAGTTATACCACTTGTTCTGACAATACCCCTCACCAAGAACCACAGACTAACAAAATCCTAAATACTAGGCATGAGAAACTCCCTTAGAGTTGCTAGCCATGGGAGTCCAAGAGACTCCTCAAACAATATAGACTTGCTGTCGCCCTCGGTTGCCTCCCAGAAGTCAAAGGCAACTGCCTATTGCTGAAGACACTATGCACTTTGGACATAAGACATTAAGGAGACAAGTTGGCTCTGACTTGAAAGCCTCCTCCATTAGGTCTAGCTTTCATTGCACTGAAAGGTGTTTTGGAATCTTCCAAGAGAGGGAAGCAACGGGCAATCCTGTCCAGCTATGATGCCTACAGACCACATGACTTTGAGCATGGCACAATAACCTCAAGGATGCAGGAGAGGCACTCCTATCCTGGCAGTAGTCAACAGTTCTTCTATTAGATTTAAAGATGACTCCAAAGGAGGGAAATCATGCCTGGAACTGGAAACTTACTCAACTACCAGGGGCTGGTGATGTCATAGATCTTAGAGAATATCTATGACACTTTAATTCCTAACTGTACTCTAGATATCTATCCTTAAACAGATAAGTGTAGCTTTTACTCCTCATTAAAAAAAAAAATAAGAAAGAAAGAAATCCATTTGCAACAGATGGAGACTGTTAGAGAAATCCACAAATGATCAAATATAGGGAATAAGTATATTGCCCCAACTAACACATCTGTAACGTGACCTCTGTCGCTACAAGTCAGGAACACTGTGGAAGGGGATCAGCATGATTGCAAGAGCCAGAGGACCAGGAAATCTGCTGTGAGACACTTCTCCTGAAGTGACAGGGAAGCTTCACTCATGGTACCTCAACAATATGGCTTCCTAAAGAACAAGTAGGACACCAGCAGACAGGCTAGCATGGAATGGGGAGACCCCTACTGGGCCTCATCCCTGAACTGGGAACTATAGGCATATGAGGAATGCTGGGAGAGGGAGAAGTAGTCTTCCCCAGGGATGCGCCCCCAGTGGTCATCCCCCAAATATTTAAGCGTGTGTGTGTGTGTGTGTGTGTGTGTGTGTGTGTGTGTGTGTGTTAAAAATTGAGAAGGAGCAAAGATTTAAAAGAAAACAAAAATAATAAAATTAAATTTCCATGAGATCATATCGGAAGAGATCTGGGTGACTTTGGTTAGTGATGAGTTGTTAACTACAACTTCAAAAGTGCAACTCATGGGGGACGGAAATGATGCTGAGCTTGTTAAAACTGGAAAACTGCTGTCCAGTAACAGACCCTGTCCAGAGGGACAGTGAGATGGCTCAGAAGGCAAAAGCACTTGCTGCCAAGCCTGACAACTTAAGCCTCATCCCTGGGACCCACAGGTGGAAGGTGAGAACTAACTCTTGCAAGTTGTCCTCTGACCTCCGTAGGCACATACTAACAATGTATGCCACCCTCATGGCTATATACACACGCACACAAAATAAATAAATAAATAATGAAATTTAAGTGACACCAATAAGGGCTGGAGAGATGGATCAGCTGTTAAGAGCACTTGCTAGGATCAGGGTTTGATTCCCAGCGCCATGGGGCTGCTCACAACCATCTGAAACTACAGTCCCAGGGGGTCTGAAGCCCTCTTCTCTCCTCTGTGGAGCTGCATGCACGTGGTGTGCAGACACATCCACAGGCAAAACACCCGTATACATGACTTTTTAAGTAAAAATTGATGATATTACTAAGAGAATGAAAAGATAAACTGTAGGCTTGGAGAATACATTTGCAAAACATATAATAATAAGATACACTTTTAAAAAGAAGTCAACTATAGGAAATAAATAACCCAGCTGAAATGTAGGCAAAGATCTGAGCAGGCATTTAACTAAGATGACAGATGGCAAACAAACATACAAAGGTGTGCAACATGGCAAGCCACTAAAGGAATGGCAATTGAGACAACAGAAAATATAATTCTCCCCGTCCTCTGTAAGAATGTGATGTCCAACACAACCAGGACTGCTATGTATGAGAAGCATCAGGACCAGGCATGGTGGCACACACCTTTAATCCCTGCACTCAGGAGGCAGAAGCAGAGACTGGTGTATCTCTGTGGGTTCAAGGCCTGGTCCATATAGTGAGTTCCAGGAAAGCTAGGGCTACATGGTACCAAACAAACAAACAAACAAAACAAACAAACAAAAACACAAATAAAACAAAAGCACTAGAAGCCAGCATTACTGCTAAGAATGCAAAACAGACTTAGGAAGACAACCTGACAGTGTTTAGGTTGTCTAAACATAGTGTTAACGTATGATCCAGCACCCACTCCTAGGCATTTACCCAAATGAGTTGAAAATTTAAGTCAGTACATAGATTCACCTTAATAGATTCATTTACAGTAAACGCTTATAGCAGGTTCACTCCTAATTGCTGGCAACTGAAAGCTATCGAGAAAGCTCCTTTAGAAAGCACATGAACAAACAAACTATGGTATGTCCATACAACAGAGTACTATTCAACAATAAAAAAGGAAATAAACAATAAAAACCAAGAAACCACACATGCAGTACACACTGATCACCACACATGCAATATACACTGATCACCACACACTGAAATATCATACTGTCCTCCACATGTATGTATAATGAAAACCTAATTATACATATAAACATGTACAAAGTTCTGCCTGTTTATTGTGATCATTCTTGATCCCTGTCCTTACAGGTCATGTCCTTTCTCTCGTGATGGAGGCCCTGAAAAGGTGTTATGTATTATCCAGGGGGAACCTCCTTGCGTACTGACCTCTTTCCAGCAATGATTCATGATCTGGTAGACGTGAGAGGAGGCCAGGCGGGGCTTGTATAACCGAAAGCCAGTGCTGATGTCTTCCACGACCTCTGAATTGCTCCGGTTTTCATATGGGATTTTGCCTTCACTGAAGACTTCCCACATCAGTACACCTAGAAGCAACAGTGGGCAGAACAACTGCTAAGGGGAAAGTGTATGAGTGCCAAAGAGACTCATGCCCTCAAGCAACAGGGCCCTTGCAGTGAGTATTAATCCACCCCTCTAGACCTCTAGAAGTACAGCACCAGGTCCACTCGAGCCTTACCAGGCTTTCTCTTAATTTTTTTTTCATTGATTGATTGACTGTTCTATTTTAAAATATTTATTTATTGTGTGTGTATGTGTGTGTGTGTGCACATGCGTGCATGCCATGTGTGTGCATGTGCTTGAGGAGTCTAGAGCAGGCCACCAGATCTTCTGGAGAGGTGCTGAGGTGTATATGAAGCAAATGTATTTATGTCTAGACTTGGGTTTCATTTCCAAGCTTTCTTGCTCTCTCTCCTACCCCCTCCCTAGCTATAAATATGTATACATACACATATATGCAAATATTCCCAAATCTAAAGTCTAAACCATTTTTGGTGTCAGGCATTTCATATACAGAATCTTGTGTGTAAACAGTGAGGAGAAAGCATCTTCTTATGATCTGTTTCTTCATGTCTGCCATTC
The DNA here is from genome assembly GCF_011762505.2 of Arvicanthis niloticus. Classification (NCBI taxonomy): domain Eukaryota; kingdom Metazoa; phylum Chordata; class Mammalia; order Rodentia; family Muridae; genus Arvicanthis; species Arvicanthis niloticus. The sequence goes on along the minus strand of NC_047663.1, from coordinate 74,358,656 downwards.
ATAGAGAGGCTGCCCCAGCTTTGTCTTTATCATGTACTGACAGATCACAGGCTCTCAGAAAGGAGGGGAGGTTGCTGGTGTCCTAACCAGAGCTTAACAAGGGGTAAAGCTAGAGGACTGGAGGATGGAGCTCCCCAAAGTCTGATCCTCAAATACTCAATGAGAGTTTATACACTTGTTCGAATGGGAGACTTCCTACTACCCTCCTCCTGGGGTCACTAGCCTGCAGGCTCCTCTGAGGTGCCTGAGGACCTGGAAATTCAGAATCTGACTAGGAGGAAGACTGTTCAGTTATCCCAAGGTGCCAGGATTTCTAGTGAGGCATCTTTTGAAAGTGAGTCGTTGCTGCCATTGGTTAGTGACTGCTTTAGTGTGAACCTTCTGAGGCCTGGCAGAGGCAGAGTTCATAGCGGCTGACTGGTTCAGGAAAGCAATGGGGTGAATCACACAGACTGCATTTATGACAAAACCCACAGTGTTGAGGCAGGCAACAGGCTCTTAGCCTGCAGGTTGCTGAGGTTTGCTCATGCTACCATCTGCCTTTCTCTTTCCTTTCTCTTACTGTCTGTCTGTCTGTCTGTCTGTCTGTCTGTCTGTCTGTCTGTCTGTCTTTTTCCCCCCTGAGACAGGATTTCTCTTTATATAAAAGCCCTGGCTATCCTGGAACGCTCTCTGTAGACCATACTGGCCTGGAACTTAGAGATCTGCCTCTGCCTCCCGAGTTCTGTGGTTAAAAGTGTGCAGCAGTGTGCCCAGCTGCTCCTACCTGTTTCTGTTCTTTATCTGTCTATCAATCTCATTCCTGGACTCTCTTCAAATCACACATCTCAGGAAGGGATGCATTGTAAGCTAACCTTCTGGAAAACACAGTAGACTATCGTTGGGCTGACATGCTAGGACTTCCCAAACCCTGTTCTGCATCTGCATTGGGTCCGGCTCGCACTCTAAACATCTTTGTGGGGCCCCGCCTTGGCAGTGTCGGTGGCTCTGTAACCCACAGAGAGAGGGCCACACCTTGTCCGTAGCCTTCCTCTATACTTGTGGACAGTTGTGCAAGGATGGCACCAGAACAATTTCCTCCAAGTTCACTCTGTAACTTCTACCTCTTAACAGAGTAACAGCCAAGCCAGGAGGGGTGTGTGTGTGTGTGTGTGTGTGTGTGTGTGTGTGTGTGTGTGTGTTGAACTAAGGAACAGAACAGAAAGATTCTTAATTAACAAACTCTGGGCTTGTGGGAATGGGCGCTCTAAAGTGAAGATTGCATCACTGGTTCTTACCCTGCTAGTGTGCAGAAATTATGAGTTAGGCTGACATCAAACCCAGCAAGTTATTTAGCCTTTCCCACATGTTAGCATCATTCATTCATTCATTCATTCATTCCTACCAACTGTAACTGTCTTTGTTCTCCCTCTAACTCAGTAACTCTTGTTCTCTGGACATAGTTGAGTTTTTGCACTTTTTTACCTTCCAGGGACACAGCTTCATGAATATTTGAGTGGAGACATTTGTTGAAGAGTTACTTGTAGAAGGTAAAACAGACCCTTCCCCCGCCCTAGATGCTCTCTGTACCACTGCAGCTTTATTTGAGTTACACCACTTAGTGACCCAAACTCCACTGCAGCTTTCATCTGCTATCTTGTGTGACAGTCTCTGGCTCCTCTCCCCAAACATTTAGCTTCAAGAGGACAGAAGTCTCTTCTTCCCTGTGCCCTCCTGCTCCTCAGCACCTGAGCAGCGCTGGAGTATAATGGACACTCGGTAAACCATTGTGGGGTAAGAAAAGCTTGCAAAGGATGTAAGTACGAGAATGCTGGACTCAGCACCATCCTGTTTTCAAAGGCTTCCTATTCCCATCTCCCGACTCCTCCAGCTTTCCAGCTCACAGCAGCTACCACAAGACTCCCTCTCCATTATTATTTTTAATTTCCTAGATGTTCTAAAGAGATCTAGAAATAAATGCAACAAAAAGAGCCTGAACATTTCAGGCTGTTCTCATGCAGGCCCTCATTGGGTTCTTTCTCCACACAGGGGTCAGAACAAAGTAGACTTGTTTGCATTTGAGAAAGTTCCAGATCACACAGGGGTGGGCTCAGGGTGACCACTTACCAAACGACCACACATCTGACTTGCTGCTATAGCGACTAAAGGAGAATACTTCCGGGGATGCCCACTTCACTGGGAATTTGGTGCCCGTGGAGCTGGTGTATTGATCATCAAGGACAAACCTGGGGAGAGTCGAGGAAGAGGTCGGAATGGTGCAGGGCTTAGTCTCCTTCCTGACAGTGGCTGTCACCACACCCCTGCATTACCTTGTCATCCCAAAGTCAGACACCTTGATGACCTGGTTTTCTCCCACCAAACAGTTTCTGGCAGCCTAGAGTAGAGACAGGTAGGCAAAAGAAAAATAAAGCCGTAAGTGGAGAGCCAGGAGAGGAAGGGACCCCATCACTAGACTTTGTTTCTTTGTGTTGCTGTACAACACAGAGCCTTACAGATGTTGAGCATCTCCAACAGCCTGCTGAGCTAGCTGGAGATTCAGTGAGCTAGCTGAGTGTGTAAGCCCTTTCCTCAAGATGAGGAGTTTATTTTCTAATTATTAGAGAGATCCAACGTTGTCCAGCCAGTAATTCACTGGGATTACTGACACAGTGGGTAATGATGACGTTAGTGCTTCCTGCAGTGCCTTCCAAGTGATTAATATGAAAGTGATTAACATGAAACCCAAACCCCTTAAAGTTATCCTAGGTAGGGAGAGTACCTGGGCCCTCTCAATTAACCCACTAAGTAGTCTTGGAAGGATGTGGGAGGAGCTAAGGTGAGAGGAAGAGGAGGAGCTAGAAAGAGCAGAGATGTAGGAGCGATGGAGAGCCACACAGGTATGGAGAGCAGTCGTAGGTAACAACTTTTATTTATGTTAGCTAATTGGGAAACAACTTTCTTTGTATGGGCATATTGTTATTGAGCATTACTAAATATATAAAGCCTTTGATTAATATTTAAGCATTAGAGTCTCATTTTCTTACTGGGCCTTCACGGATGGCGGGATGGTCTGGGCAATGCCCAGCCTTGCGGAGACAGTGTGGAAGATTGGCTGAGCCATCTCCCATGAATGGCAGGGCTGGTGTTTCTGGCTGGCCGTTTATAGCTGCGGTGTGCACGTGGCCTCTGGCCACAGAACATGGCGGCTGAGCTAGGCAGAGCCACTGCAGCTTAGATAGTTGGTTTGACCAGTGGCTGTTTTTTTTTTTTTTTTTTTTTTTTAAATATTTTCTACAACAGAAGAAATCTGGGAGACAAGAGAACCAGTGGGTCTCACACTGAAAAGGACTTCCATGTTCACCTGGGGATTCACATGAATAGTCATGATCCCCACCTGTTAGAGGTTCCCAGGCTGCCTCTCAGGTTATGTGGTGCAATTTTGGCAGAAAAACAGTACTTCAGCCCGAGTGCCCATCAATGAGAGAAGGGGTAAAGAAAAAGCGATGTGTGTAGATATAGACATGAGTGGGTGGGGAGGGGTACTCAACCACAAGGAGGAAAGAAATGATGTCACTTGCTGGGAAGGGGGATGGAACTGGGGAACATCTGGTTAAGTGAAATAGCTACCCTTAAGGACAAACAGCATTTTGGTTTTTTTCATACATGAGGTCTAGATTAAAATCAATCGATCAATCAAGCAAGCAAGCATGCAGGTAGAAGTGGAAGTGTTTTGGAAGGGAACCAGTGAGATCAGGGACACTAGCTGGTGCCAGAGAGTTTGAATACCATCCATGCATACGATGCATACATAGGAAAAAGTCATAAGGAAACCATCACTTCAGACACTTAACATAGGCAAACAATATATGTTTTACAAAGTGAAACTGTCCTTGCCCATCTCCTTCATTTTTACAGGGGGAAACTGAGGCACAGAGAAGGTAATTAGGAGTGGTTGTAAGTTTCACGTTGGAAGAATGTGGATTGAAACTCTGAGGGCACATGCTAGAAAAATGACCGGGTGTAGCTCATATCTGAGCACTCTTGAAACACTTTCCTACCAGGGACCTCCTGAAGTGGGTGGAACAGGAAGAGGCTGAGGGGAGGGAAGGCCATGTGGAGCAAGCTACTTAGCGGTGCTCTCTCAGACTTGGTAGAGCTACATTTCAGGGGACTATGCACTTGCTCATACCAGGTCTCTGTGGATGACACACGCCTTTTCCAGGTAGGCCATGCCCTCACACACGTCCAGGCACATGCCCAGCAGGGTCTCTGCAGCAAAGAGACCCCGCTGACTTCTAAGGTAATCTGACAGGCAGCCGTGCTCCATGAACTCAAACACCAGGCAGATGGGGGCTTGCTCCAGGCACACCCCATAGAGCTGCACCAGTTTGGGGTGAGAGAGTTTCCTAGAAGAAAAAGGCAAGAGATAAGATGACCTAAATTCAGTATTCCCAAAGTGCTGACCATATGACGACACCGAGGTAGATGAGAGTCACTTCACCCCACTCATGGTTCTGAGAACAGAACTGAACCTCAGACCCAAACCAAACATGGTCATGGGAGCCAAGGTTTGGGTGTAGCAGGGAGTCAACTGGTATGAATGAAGATGGACAGAGGCCAGTGTGGGTCAGAGCAGAGATGGGTAGAAGAGGAGACTAAGCCAGACATATAGCAGGTCTTACAGACCATGCTGAAGTCCTCTCTCCATCTTTCCTCCTTCCCTTTCTTCCCACCCCCTCTCTTTGTGTAGGGTGTTATTCACAGGGAATCATCAACCCTTCTGTTTAATTTCTTTATCCTTTGTTAAGAATAGATTTTTTTCCCTCACACATCATATCCTGATTATGGTTCCCCCATCTACTTGTCCCTACCTCCCCTCCCATCTGTATCCATCCCTTTCTGTCTCTCAGTAGGAAATAAACAAGCTTCAAAGGGATAATGCTAAAATATAATAAGATAAACAAACACATCGAAGTTGGACAGGAGGCGAATGGAAGGTAAACACGCCAAGAGAAGGCGCAGGAATCAGAGACCCCACTTGTCCACATACCAAGGATTCCCATAAAAACACAAAGTGGAAGCCAGAATACATATGCAGAAGACCTGCTGCAGACCTGCGCAGGCCCTGTGCATGCTGCCTTCATCTCTGTGAGTTCATATGCGCTCTGCCCATGCTGATTTAGAGGGCCCTGTTTTCTTTTTATGGCTGCAAGTATGTATGTACTGAGTGTGTGCCTGTGCCAATCTTCTGGAACTTCACTTGTGAGCTACAAGGGCTCTTAACCACTTTTTCTCGAGCCCCCACCTTTTCTTCCTTCCTTTCTTCCTTCCTTCTTTCCTTCCTTCCTTTCTCCTTCCTTCCTTCCCTCCCTTTCTTTCTTTTTAAACAAGAACTCACTGGCCTGAAACTAGCCAAGCATGCTAGGCTGGACCTGCCTATCTCCATCTCCCCAGCACAGAGGCACCAAGCACATGTCTTGTTCATGTTCAGGTTTATATATGTATGACATAATTTCTACAGATTTGAACTTGGGTCTTGGTGGTTGTGCAGCAAGCACTTTACCAAAGAAGCCATCTCCATCTCCTCAGCCCTAACAAGGTTCTTTTTGTTTTTTCCTCGTGTAGTAGGAGTCTACTACTGAGGCATGACAATACATCAGAGTGGAATGTTACAAACATGGCCCAGCCCCTCCTTCCCAGCATGCCTGCACACCCCTGCTTTAACTCACATCATGACTTCTGCCTCCTCGATAAAGTCTTCTTCTGACATTGCCCCTTCCTGAATGGTCTTGATGGCCACCTTGTCCTTGTTGAGCCAGTAGCCAAGATGCACCAGCCCAAACTGCCCACTGCCAATCTCCTGCACAAACGTTAGCTCTGAGGGTTGGATCACCCACTTCCCTGGAACAGAGGAAAGAAGGAATGCTTTTAGGGAGGGCAATTAATAAGCTACAAATCTCAGAAATATATACAGCCTTTTCTAGCCTATGGTCACTATAATTCAAAGGTGGCTTAGAGGAGCATAGGTAGTTACTGTAACATAAAATATGGTTTTGAAATTGTTGTGATGCGGGAGGAGAGAGCAAGGAGAGAAAAAAGGATGATGGTGTCAAGTATGATAAAGAAGGTAACAAGAGAGTCATTACAGGGTCCCAACATTTTTTTTTTTTTTTTTTTTTTTTTTTTTTTTTTTTTTTTTTTTTTTTTTTGCTGCATGTGATTGAAAAGTTTGTATTATGATTCTTTTCTCTTGAGACAGACTCACCGTCTAGCTTAGACTGGTCTCAAACTTGTAATCCCACTCCCTCAGTCTGTAGAGTACACAGAGATTTGCAAATATCAGGCCTATAATTTTATTGCCATTATTGCAGAGGAAATTTTCGTTCCACTTCCCACTTGTTCGTTGATTCATTTAGTGGCTCTCTGCACTCACAGCACTGTGCTAGGCTTTGACAAGATGGAGCCTGAAGATCCGAGCTCACGGGGGACTTGCGCAGAGGCACAAGTGATCTGTTTCTGGCAGTTATTTATTTATTTTTTACTTATGGGTATGTGTATATGTCTGTGTGACTGTAATGCACATGAACACAGGTACTGGCCGAGGCCAGAAGACAGTACTGGATCTCCTGGAGTGGCGTTATAAGTGGCTGTGAGCATGGAGTGAGTTACAAGTGAATCTGGGTGCTAGGAAATAAACGTGGCTCCCCTGGAAGAGCAGTAAGCACTGTGAACTTTCCAGATATTTCTCCAGCCCTGGGACAGGCTCTTGATAAGTGTTTAATAAACAAATAAAAGGAGTTAAGCCTCAGTTTTCCCACTGACAAAGTAAGTGGGCTGACCAGATCATCTCTGTGATTCCATCCAGTAGGACACTTCAGGATCTGACAATTAGTGGGGCAGCCTTGCTTTCAGAAGGAGGATAATGATACATTATGTGGCCTGGTGCAGCCACATGTCTATCAGGCTGAGGTACAGACTCAAGAGCAAACAGCATGTGAGTATCCACTGCTTGCCACATGTGCTGGCGGCTGGATATGAAGAGTCCATGGCAGTGTTTCTCTAAGTATTTCCCTGCCCACCTAGGTCAAAGGCTGCTTGTTTATAATGTGGACTCTAAGACCATGCTCTCAGGGAGTGTTTTGGTAAGCAGCATGGAGTGTTCCGAGACCAGCATTTTTTTTTTTGTTTGTTTGTTTGTTTTTTTTTTTTGATAAATGTGTGGAAAGATTCGATGCACACTGAAGTTTGAGAACCACCAATGGATACAACGCGAAGATTAGATTAGTCTCCTCTTCAAACAGCAGATTTTGGATCAAGGGATATGAACTGAGATGCCTTAGGTTCTAGTAGATAGTCAAGAAGGGAAGCTATTTTGGAGGACAAACTTCAGAGTAGGCCCCAGGGCTCTGGAGGTACAGGTCTTTTTTTTTTTTTTTTTTTTTTAACTTGCTGGGTATTGAACTGGGGACCTGACTCATGTTAGATTAATATTCTGCCACTGAGTTAAAGTCCTAGATCTCAACTTAACTTTATTAAATGTGTTTGGACACACATGTCTTACACAAGTGTATACGATCACGCTCCTATCATCTCTTCAAGTCATCTGACATTTGAAGAACAGTTAGGCTAACAGTGAATTCTCTTAGAATTTATCCTAGACATTTAGATATGTGAGTTTTCGCTCAAATGTCCAACATCTTCTGCTTACCATATCTTAGCCCTGCTGTGACAGGGGCTTTCTGCCTCCAGGAACAGACTGGATACCGGAGTCGAGTGACCAAACCTAGGTGGATAGAAAAACCAAAGGCTGTGGTTAGGGCTTTGCCATGGCAACTAGATCACATCAGCAGGAAAAGAACGGTATGAGAAATAGTACTTCCAAATCCCAAAGTCCTACCACAGCTTTCACAGAGCCCTTGAGAGGAGCCTTAAGCATAGGACGACAATGACATGGTGACCTCAGAGCAGGTGTTTCCCAGGGTAGGCACGGGGATTCCTGGGCATATGGAAGGTTTTTTTGTTTGTTTATTTCTGTTTTTGTTTTTGATTTGCACCTTGAGTTACTATTTATGGCCAGTTGGTGCTGCATGAAGAACCCAGTGGGGACTCTGTCATTTCTTCCCAAGTCTCCTTGTGGGGAATCCCCTGTGGCTTGCTCCCCTAGAACTTACCTCCTCCATTGTACTGGTGATACTGGATGAGAAGAGGGATGGAGTCAAACACATACTTCTCAGCCACATAGTACCGCTTGGGGCTGTCATTGGTTTCTTTGATGTGATAATGTTTTATACAGGGGTTCTCACTTGGAACAAATGAACACACAATCATTACCAGGAAGCAGGAGCGATACATCAAGACATCTGTTGGCATCTGCTTCTCACTGTCTTCATCTGGAAGCTCTCGCCGGGAGGGCAAGTGCACAGTGTTTCAGTGTGTGTATAAGCCTTGGCATGTTGGTACTGGTGTTGTGTGAAGAAGCACTTTGAGGCTGCACCTGTACGTAAGTGGCAAGGCTGCTGAGATGTACTGGTGTTGGTAATGCCACAGCCACAGCCACGAGATTTGAGAGCAGCACTGTATGTTCTGAGTGCAAAGCAAAACCACACTGGAGACCCTCCATCCACCCTGACTGAATGGCTGCCATCAAGTTAATTGACCACAAATGCTGGTGTATGTGTGGTGTGTGTGTGTGTGTGTGTGTGTGTGTGTGTGTGTGTGTACTGGGGTAATGCAAACTAGTGTAACTTAGTATAGAGGTTTCTCAAAAACTAAAGGTAGAACTATCATGTGGTTCTAGCTCTTCACTGCTGGGTGTGCACCAGAAGGACTCTGAGCCAGAACAGCACAGGGATTTTTGACCATGCACATTTATGGCTGTACTATACAATAGCCAAAATATGGAATCAGCATAGATACCCCTCAACAGAGGAATGGATAAAGAAATTGTGATCCATATGTATGCTGTAATTTTATTTGGCTGTGAAGAAATTAGGATATTCACAAGCAAATGGATGGAACTGAAGATTAGTGTGTTAAACAAAATAATTCAGACTCAGAAATACAAACATAAAATGCTTTCTCTCATACATGGAATCTGGATATAAGCACACACACACACACACACAGGAGTCTCTGGTACGCAGGACTCTGAATATGGTAGGCAGCTTTTATTTTTAGCATATCAAGAACTGGCATTTGCCTATTTCCAGTTGTAGATGAATGCACTTTCATCTACTCTATACATTACCTGATATGCTCATCAAATACAGAAGTGAGTATGTGATGTTTTTAGAACTCTGCTATCAGGCCTTGTCAAGGCCAAGAAGAGGATCTGGTATCCACCCACTTCTGTCTCTTACTAAATCTCTCTAGTTCTGCCCTTGGGGTTTTACCTTTACAGGGACATTGGTGGAAGCACACCACTGTTAGTGAGGCATGTGTGATATACGGGCGGATCTTGCTGTGCCTATGCTGTCACACAAAAGCAGCTGTCCCCATTCCTCTGTGCCAAGTGGCTGGCATACCTTATGATGGCCTTGGTGAAAACAGAGACTGTGTATGTCCCGGGTGTCCTGGAATCTCGGACCATGAATGCTCCTTCTTTACCCTGGATTGGGTAGAAAGAGTGAAAGGTTAGTGATCTAAAAACCAGACTCCTGTGCCTAGCTCCACTTTCTTGCTTTGGGAAGGAGGAAGCTCTGAGTGAGTGCCACAGAACAGACTTCCAGTAATTCCAGCCACCATTTCAACTACACAGTTGTTCATGTGAAGTCCTATAGGGATAGACAGACATGGGCCCTCTCCCTTACAGTGCCACTAGGCACTGGACTCTATAGACATTTCCCAACCCTCAGTGTTGGAGTCTGGATACCAATACCCTCTTTGACAACAAGGTCAGCAAGAGAGTGCCGGAGAGATTAAGTGGATTTCCCATGGGTCTACAGATATTGAGCAGTGGGGTTGAAGTTTGAACTTTGACACCTGAGCAAATCTGTTTTCTTGCTCCATGATGCTTCAGGCTCTTCTATACCTTCTCATGCGTATGAAACTTATCCTGATAGCTCCCTCAGTTCCCTCAGGTGGATGGGGCTTGATTTCTCAGGCCCTGCTCACAAAGCTGATTTCACTGAAGAACAGATTGAGTAGCATGGGATGCTACTAGTTGAAAGAGACACAGAGAGAGAGAGAGAGAGACAGAGAAAGACACAAAAAGACAGACAGAGGGGATGGGTAGAAGGAAGTGCTGACAGCTTTGCCTGCTCTGATGGAGTCAGCATGAGCAACCGGGCGTGCTAGTTCACACATTCCTGATGGGAACTGTAAAATCTGAACTGTTTGAAGAGTCAAATCCCTACTTCTTCTCCTACCAGTTGTAAACATCTGCAGAGCTTGTTAATTATGACTTACTTAAATGAGACATTGTGAATGTCATAGGTGAAGGTCACAATTAGACAGGAACCTACATAGAAGTCATATGGTTTATATACACAGGGAAAATTATCTACAGTGTAGAATAACAGAAGCCCCTCCATCTGTCAGTCCCAAAGGAGAGTTTTTTTGCATGAACACACAATACACATACACAAACACAAACACACAGAGAGAGAGAGAGAGAAAATGATCATGCTAATATGCATTTTAATAAGCATTCTGAAAATAGATTTGCCTATTATAGACATTTTTGTGTAGACTTTTTTTGTAAGTGGAATCACATGTGATTTTCTGTGAGTGGGTCCTTTTATTTATAATATTGTTTCCAAGGGCCTCCTAAGTGGTAACAGGTATAAAGACTTCACTCCTACTTGTGGCTGAGTGACATTCCACTTTGGGGACAGACCATACTTGATTTCCATTCATCAGCTGACAGCCAGCTTCTGGCTGCTGGGAGTAGAGACTCTTTGTTTGATGGCTTTGCTCAACAGGCATTATCTACAGTTTTCACCATTTGCCAAATTATGCAGCTTTGGCCCTTGGATGGTTGGAATGTGATGGGTTAAACATGAGACAGGAAGAAACAGACCTCAAGCAGAGGCAGATTTTATCTGGTTATGTCATTTATTCTAAAGGAAGAAACAGACCCCAAAGACCAGACACTCACCAACTGTCTGAAGAGACGTAAACATCTCTTTTATCTAACTAATGAATATCTGGCTCTTTGTGTTGGTGGTGTTATGGCTTCAAAGAAGTCATTGTTTTTCTATAAACAAGTTGTGATTACAGCCTTCCTCGGCTGTAAGTACTCTATAAACACCAGGTGAGGAGAGGAAAGGTCATAGTCAGGTCTGCAAAGCGCACTCTTTCTCCACTGTAGTTACTGTGGGAAACATTTGGTGACAGCAACATGGGCTCTCGTTTGGGGCTGAAGCAGCTAAGAGTTTGAGGAAAGCATGTGCCTTACCACATACTTCCTGCAAGGAGCTGAGAGGTAGCCACAGGCACATGGCCCCTGAAGAGTGTCACAGGGGCACTGACTTGAATACTGTTTGTTGCCAGATGGGGCTTCACTTCCTCTCAACACAGTCAACATCTCAGAGTGAATTTTATTGCTTCATTTAGAAAAAAAAATAAAGAAGCAACAATAACAAAAAAAGATTATGTTAGGAGAAGTATGTGTATAACCCTGGAAGGATGAGAGAAATGAGTAGCTCATGCATTTCCTTATGTGTTCTCTCTCTCTCTCTCTCTCTCTCTCTCTCTCTCTCTCTCTCTCTCTCTCTCTCTCTCTCTCTCTCTCTCCAGACATATTCCTGCTGTGGAGAGGCCATGCCACTGATTCACTTTCTGAAGGTGACCCCAGCTTAGCAGCCTTTAACACAAAGGAGATGGATCAGGTGATCTTTCAAGGGAATTCTAGCTTGTAGTATTGTTAATTCCAGATGTTTCCCGATGAAAAGTATATGTGTCAATTTCTTCATCTGCAAAATGACCATTGGTAGACTTGAATAATGTGCAATAGAACAGTTCCTGGAACACAATCCCAGGACACCGACTATTAGGGTTATTAGTTCTCATTATTATCACATGCTGTGGGGTAGCATCTGGTGGAAGCATGAGTTATATTGTTTGTCTTCATCTGAGACATGTTTCAGTGTGTTTATCTTTCTGTACAGAGGATTTAAAGTTGACTTTTAAAATGGTAATCTCAAAACAGAGGTATGTTATTCAAAGATGGGCTGATGTTTTGTGGTCTTGTCATGCTGGAATATGTTCTAAGAATGTCTCCAACATATGTCTTTCATTGGGGGGCAGGGTGGGGTGCGGCTCTTCTTTCAAAACAAACCCATTTTTAAGTCAACATTGCATCTTTGATGATATCTTGGAATTACAGAAGTACAATAAACCTAGGTTAGGCTTCTGTCTAAAATGTAGGTCTCCCAAAGTGTAAGACGCTGCTGCATGTATGAGGATAGTTACAGAATGCCTGTTCACAGGGATGGACCCTCTCTAGAAGGGCTAAGGCTTAGGGGAAATGCTGAAATTGAAGGCAGAGTGCAAACAGAACTCCTGGAAACATAACATTTCGTCTTAATGTTCAAACAAGAGAAGTATCACAACTCATGGCTAGGCAGAGGCCTGGATTATTAAAGGAGGTATCAGCTGAAGAACAGACAGAACATGTAGGAGATTCTTTCCCATGTCCCTAAACTAATTTAAGTCACATAATCACTTCAGTGCCCCCTGGATTGGATAGGCCTGGAGTAATATATTAGCAAGAATGTGTGTTTCAACAGCCCGAGAAAGCAAAATATGTTGAAATGCCTCAACAGAACTTCTCAATGGCAAGTTTGCTGTAGGGAAGGATTGGTGTTTTACATTTTTTATGTTTATGTGCATGCTCTTATGTGAGTTTACATACAGGAGCCTGTAGAGGCCAGAAGAGGGAACTGGATGCCCTGTGGTTTGCCATATAGGTGCTGGAAATTGAAGCCTGGTTCTCTGCAAGAACAGGAAGCACTTTTAGCCATTAGGTCATACCTCTGGGCTGGAGTTTGTGCTTTTAAAGTTTCCGCACAGATACTCATGGCCAGCCCAGCCATGATAACTTAAAAACACAGTAAGCATTGGGTGAACTCATTCATGGAACAAGGTTGTTGAGTGACTGTTTGGGGATAGATACTGTTAAATCTAAGCATACTTAATAGGGACAAAGTAAAACATAGAAATATACACATACACACATATATATCATAAACACATACATAGTCTGTAACCTAGAAGCTTTAGTTAATAACAGAGGAAATGAATATAACCTCTTAAGAGGCATATATTTGTGAGACAAGAAGTCTGAGTACAACAGAGAAGCAACACTACTGAGGCAGACAGCAAGCATGTAAACAATAGAAAGACATCTTCATCTCCTTCTTACTGTCCAGAACCCAGACTAAAGCTTAGTGGGCCCCTCTGAGGTTTGCCTTTAGACTTACCTAAGAAGGAAGACGGTATTTGAAAAGTGAAGTCAAAATATTAGCAAGAATGTGTGTTTCAACAGCCCGAGAAAGCAAAATATGTTGAAATGCCTCAACAGAACTTCTCAACGGCAAGAACTGCTTTCCTTTGTCATTGACGTGGGCTGTTTGAAGCTCTACACTGACTTTATTAAGGATGCAACGGAATGTAAGGGAACTGTCCTTATTTAAACACAGCGTAATTCAGGGTCCCAGTTCTATGCTCTTTGTACTTAGGTCTTATCAGGCTTTACTGCTTTCCAGCAAGCAACATAGGCTGAGGAATGAGAGGAGATGGCTACATTTGTGTCCAAATCCAGTTCATGAAAATATGGAGCCAGGTGATGATAGAACATGCCTTTAATCCCAGTATTTAGGAGGCAGAAGCAGGTGGGTATCCGAGTTTGAGGCCAGCCTGGTGTAGAGAAAGAGTACCAGGACAGCCAGGGCTACATTTAAAAAAACAAAACAAAACAAAACAAAAAACCTAACCAACCAAACAAACAAACAAAACCTGTCTTGAAAAAACCAAACCAAACAAATGGGTCGGGGGAGAGAAAACAAAATTTAGGTTACGTTTGGAGGTCCTGTTTCTACAGATCTGCCATGGTATCTTAGAATCTGTATTTTTGTTACATTCATCTATTTTGTGTGTGTGTGTGTGTGTATGTGTGTGTGTGTGTGTGTGTGTGTGTGTGTGTGTGTGTGTGCAGGATGTATGCATCGTGGTAGGCATGCCGAGGTCAGAGGACAACTGTGGGAATCAGGTCTCTCCTTCCACCATGCAGGTCCTGGGTATTGAACCCAGGTTGTCAGGTTTGATGGGATAACCTTAAACCCACTAAGCCATGTCACAGGGCTCTGAGAATCTGCATTTTAAATACCTGCAGCAACTCAGATACGAGGTCTATTGGGAACCACAGGGATGATTAATTGCCGAGAACCAAGGAGAAACAAGCATTCAAGACTCAGCTCGGTTCCTTTTGCTATTGGCACACTTTCCGATGCCTTTGATTCTGGTCTCCTTTCCAGTCACTTGTAACCATTCAGTGAGTCTTGGTTCCCAGTGGGGTCCAGGTGCAATGGCAGTGACTCACTGCTCAGGGCCAAGAGCACACAGGGGCAGCATCCATTGGGGTTAACAGGTCACTGGCATCCCAATGTACTCTGATGTTCAGGTTGTCCTCACTGACAAATGGGGGCGCAGAAGAGCAATCCCCACAGTCACCCACTGAACTGAGGGCAGAACAGAGACCTGAACAGGGGTACACATTCCATCATGTCATGCTTCCTCTCGGCTTAGCCCTCTTTCCCCTAACTCTAAGATCCTGGGGGTGAGGTCAGTCTCTCTGCCAAACTGCAAAGGCTTCAGAGAAGAAACTGTAGGTGAAAAATCTGTAGGATTCCTGTAAACTCCAGGGTCTTTAGACAGAATCCATTCCTGAGTACCAGAGACAAGGAAAAGCAGAGCAGGCCTGAAACCAAGGTCATGGCAGCAATCAGTGTTAGCACCCAGGCCTAGTGCTTCCCCAGGCCTCCTTTCCTGTGCTGTCTAGCTGAAATAATCCTCAGAATACCTGTCCTCAGACATGAAAGCCATTGTCAAGGCAACACAGGAATCCATCACACCAGCATAACCATGGCATGGCTGGAAACCGTACAATTTCTTTTTAGTCAGGACGCAGATACTCACTGTGTCCAAAAGAAGTTTTTCAGCTTTGTCTCGGCTGATGCTTTTATTGTACCACCTGAAAGCCAAAAACAAGCCATGGGTCACAGTTTGAAAACTTCATTGCTTACTTATAAAAGATGATGTTCAAAAGTCATGTGTTTGCTTTCTGTTTTTATCAGTGCCTTCCAACTCAAAAGGAAAGCCATGACCGTTTACAGGTAGTCGGGTCTCTTCTGGAGAAGAAAAGGAATGAAGCAAGAGTTGGCATCAGACGAGTAATTGCAGAAGCTGAGTTTCAGGGCCTTCTTTGTACTATGCTCTCTACTTTTGTGTAAGTTGGAAATTTTCCATGATAGTGTTGTAGAAAACATTCACCTCCCCCATTTCATATGTCAGCGGGTGGCTGTAGGTAGGAGGGTGATAGGCAACCATAAAAAAAAACGTTAATACTAATTTGCAAGTTTAGCAAATATCCTTTGAAAACAGTTGTTGTATTTTCTTCATAAGATCAGGCCCCCACCAGACTTTTTGCAGTTTTTGTAGTTGATGAGTGTAATTAATAAGTGGCAAAACCAGGAATCATTTTCAAGAACAAAGGTTTTGAATGTTGTTACAATGTGGAGACATAGCTTGACCATCCTAATCACTTATGCAGGAGAAAGTGCACTGGGGGAGAAGGGGCTCCCCCAGGGCTGAGGAGAAGAAAGGCAGGAAATGGCCATGCAGGCTCTTCACTGTCCATGCATGTGTGTATGCGGAGGATGACCAGTAACCCGTGCGGTAGGGTGTGCAGACATGCAAGTTGGTCAGTAGTCCTGTGGGGATGTGCAAGCTCAGCACATCTCTCCTTCAGCCCCTTACTCGCCCATCCTTTTTCAGCCCAGCCCTTAATGATAGTTTAAATATCCAATTGAACATGGGCTATCATAGATAAGATACATGAAGCCAAAACATGATAAGTGCCTCAGCCCAGTAACTTTCCGAGTTCTCTAGCACTTGGATAATAATTCTTTAGAAGCATGAAGGCTGACATAATAAGTTACTTCCTGTTAAAGGAAGCCTACAGGGTTTTATTTCTGGACCAGAAAGCCTACAACAAAAGGAGAATGATCATCAGTTGACAATCTATTTTTGGAACTTAATAGATGCAGGAGAGGCTCTAGGTGGGGAAGAAATAGTGTCTACGAAACTTGTTTAGCTACTTGAGAGCCTCCAAGAAGAAGAGAACCAGGGGGTTACGTTGACCTTTTAAAACACTGCATGACAGAGCAGACTATACACCTCCATGGGCTCCCAAGTGGCCAGCAAGTGGGCTTCATCTCATCCAAGCTCCAAGCAATGCATATGGGTTGCTAGAGCTGTGCCCTAAAGTGTGAATCAGGTCTGGGTTCAGCAGACAGTAGTGTCACTCTCGTAGACAGAGGTCTGCTTGAGTTCAGTGCACAAGGGGGTGAAGGAATGGCTGCAGTGCAGTGTTCTGTGTGCCTCTGTCTCTCCTCTGAGCCTTTCTTTACCAGAGGAGGGATCAAAGCTCACAGAGGTACAGTAGCTTCTCTTCTGCAGTTTTGCTGTTTTGTCATTTCAGTTGTCCACAGTCAACCCATGGTCCCAGAAAACATGAAATGGACAATTCTAGAAATTATCAATTCTAAGTTCTGAGTAGCATGACGAAACCTCATGACAGTCATCTAGGGTATAAGTCACCCTTGAAACAGCCAATCCACTTACGTGCAATACCTACTTATTAGTCATTTTGTTGCTGTGTGGGTTACCAGATATAGTGCCACAGTATTGCTGTGCAAGAGAAGTTATGATGGCAATTTTATGGTAGTATATTGCTGTAACTTCTAGTTCATCACTAGCCATTAGTGTTAATGTCTCAATATATCGAACTTAAAGTAAGCTCTCCTACAGGCTGTCTGAGGAGAAAAAAAAGCATAGTACATACTGAGTTCAGAACTAGCTGCAGTTTCAGGATACACTGTAGGTCATGGAAGCCACCCCCAGGAATTAGTAGGCAGTTGGAACTTGTTCAAGGTTCTGCTTCTAGGCTAAGGCAGAAAACCTGAATCCAGTTATCAACCCATGATACCTTAGCAGGTGGTATATTTTTGAGTTCTTAAGCAAAACTCACCTCAAAGTCGTCAAAATTGAGTTAAAGAATAAAAAGTATGGATAGCTTTCCTATATCTAGCTATATATTAAATATCAGAACATTTCCTTACGTTATATCATTTTCTAGCTGGGATAACATAACCCAGGAAATGCAAGCTGGTAGCACATGGCACAAACTGGTACACAGACCATATGGTCTTTATTATGAAAATGACTTAAGATTCCATTAGGTAGGGGATATACACTTTTACTTGCCCTCAGGGTCCATCAATTCCCTACTGCTTTATTTTGTTGAGGCCTCAAATTTGCTTCTTGAATCACAAACAAAGGGATTTTGATTAAAGGCCAAGACAAACACAGCTATTCAGCCAAGCAGTCGTTTAAAATAAACAACCATTTTTTTCCCCTTCAAAGGCAGTGACTATAAAACAGTTATTTCAGCTAAGTATCTCTCATCTGTGTTTCATCTCAGCACAAACATTCTTGGAAAGGATGAATCATCTCTCAGCCCTGGGAAGGGCTATTCACACATATTTGATCAAAATAGTGAAAGACACTATTAAGAAAACAATAGTACTTAGTTCCTGGCATCTGTTCAGATTGCAGAAACCATTATATTGGCTGTCTAATCCTAATGAGTTAACAGAGGTTCTGGTTATCTCATATCTTTCTTCTCTGATGTTTTATATTTAATGAGTACTAATTTTTTTTATTTTTGTGGGAAGGTTTATTTCATCTTAAGATTACAGACCATCATCAAGGGAAGCTGAGGCAGGACCTCAAGGGGGAGCTTGAGGCAGAAACCATGGAGGAATGCTGCTTCCTAGCTCATTCCCAGGCTCACAGTTACAGTTAGCTATCTTTTCTCCTTCCTTCCCTCCCTCCCTCCCTCCCTCCCTCCCTCCTTCCTTTCCTCCTTTCCCCCTCTCTCTTCTCCCTCTTTTATGTGGAGGTCAGAGGACAAATTCCTGGAGTTGGCTCTCTTCTTCCACCTCTGTGATCCAGGGATTGAACTCATACTGTCTCAGTGATCACTTTTACTTGCTTTTATTTATTTATTATTGTGTGTCTATGGAGTGTGTGTGTGTTGCACACTTGCCATGGTGTGATCAGAGACTAGAAGAAAAGAAAGCAGGCCAAAAAAGGGAACCATTAGACACTTTTATAGCCAACCAATAATTTATGCTTGACCTTGGAGGAAAACCTTAGTACCATCGTTCTGAAACATCTAATCATAGCAGGGAATGGTAGTGCATGCCTTTATCTGCAGACTTAGGAGGTAGAGACAGGCCAGTCTCTGTGCTTTAGGCCAGCTTGGTTTCCATAGTGAATTCCAGACCAGCCAAGGCACCCAATAAGACCCTGTCACAATAAACCAACCAACCAACCAACTAACCAACCAACCAACCAAACAGTCAGACAAATAATACACAAATAAGTGAATCAAAAAAAATACAGTATCTTACTCATAGGTTTCAAGGTTATTTGGAGATTTTTCTACCAGGTAACTGCTTGGTGCATATCCTTCATGCCTGTAAACAGGAAAACAAGTGTTCTGATTAGCAGAGCGATTTTCATATTTTCATTTAACAGATTTAGCCCATGGATGTCATTTAAGAATGGGAACCCTCATAGTATTTGGCATTTGTGACAAGACATACGAAATTGAAGTAAGATTGCTGATAAAAGTAACAAAGGTATATACTTGGTTGAAAGCAACATGCTCCACCAAAAATATAAAATATAATAAACAACACATGGCTATTTCACTTACAAGGCTCTGCTTGCTGCCTGCTCACAACATAAAATTTCCTCTACTGGAAAAAATACTTTTCAAATTGTATTTTCTATAATTAATTTTTGTGATAATCAGTAAATTTCCACTTTGTGCCATCATTTCTCAGTAAGGAAATCAAAATAATTAAGATATAAAAACCCGTCCGGGCGGTGGTGGCGCACGCCTTTAATCCCAGCACTTGGGAGGCAGAGGCAGGCAGATTTCTGAGTTCGAGACCAGCCTGGTCTACAGAGTGAGTTCCAGGACAGCCAGGACTACACAGAGAAACCCTGTCTCAAAAAACCAAAAAACCAAAAAACCAAAAAACCAAAAAACCAACAACAAACAAACAAACAAACAAACAAAACCCCAAAAACAAGATATAAAAACCCAACTTTCCAACCACAGGTCTTTAAAAACTGTTCCCAGTTGGTACAATACAGGCTTAGATTTAAAATCTCCCTAGTTGAGCGTCTTCTGATAAAGAACCAGGAGAAAAAGGATAAAGTCACACTGAGCAGACTGCCTATACGTGTGATATTAGCACTGAGGAGGCTGAAGCAAGAAGATAGCTGTGAGTTCCAGGCCAGCCTGGGGTACAGAATGAGACCCTGTATAAAATTAAAAACAAAGGTCAAGGTCAGGCTGAATGCCAAGGTGAAGTGCCACATATGAGTTGGAATTAAGAATAGAGAAATGAAACAAGTGGCAAAATTAATCCACATTACAGATCCTTTCTACATTGTGATAGCTTCATAGATCTTGAAGATGCTCTGAATTCACCCCTCAGCACCAGAAAGCTGGTAAGGAGTCCCTTCAACTCTCTCAGCTTCCAGTTTTAACCAGTGAAATGAGTGATTTAAACCTGATTACATGTAAAATGTATCTAGGTTCTGCAACATACCAAAAAAGATGAACAAAAAGATATCCTTCTTCCATGATCTTGCAGCTTAATAATAGCCAGGGTTGGCTTTTTCTATAATCCTGTTGGGGGTATGTAAATTTGGTAAAATTAAACTATCATATACTATGATATTTTACCATAGCTTACAATAACTCAACCTTTCCATAGTTAGAATTGGGATATATGTGCACATACACATATGTATGCACCTGAAAGACTGTCATGTTACATAGACAATGCCTGGCCTTCTCTCAAGCTTTGTTCATAATAACACAGAACGGGCTGCAGAAATGGCTCAGGGGTTAAGAGCACTCGTTGCTCTTGCAGAGGACTTGAATTTGACTCCCATAAGCACCAACATGGTGGTTCACAACCACCTGTAACTCCAGTTTGAGGGGACCCAATGTACACACACACGGTGCAAATGGTACTTCATAATATTAAACTTGATATTAGTATATAAGAATATTGGTTACAGTAATTGTTTCATATTAGACGAGGACCCTTGAGTTGTTTTCCATCCAAACCCCACAGTAGGTCATTAGTATTTGCAGAACTTTGTTGTGTCCATACATCATTAATGACTACTCTCATAACGGAGTCTCGGGTGCCATCTGAGACTTTCTAACATGACCACTGCTTTATGTCATCATTACATGCCTTTTCTTTCCACTTATATCACAATGTGGTGTATTTAAAATGTATTTAAAAACTCAAGAACATAACAGAGTGAGTGGAAAATAGAGGGGTGTTTAGACAAGTTGAGGACAGTGGCTTAAGATGAGGTGCCCGGAGTAGGTATGGCAGTGGAAGCATCCATGCCCAGCCCCAGGGCAGCGGAAGGAGATGGGACATTCCTTCCCACAGTTGTTTTGTTCCCACAGTAGCCATGCGCTTGCCTTACCCATTCTTGTCTTGAACCCGCCACCAGTGGATCTCGGAGCTGTCCAGGAGGTAGTATTCTTCATCACACCGCAGTGCGAGCTCCTGAGGGTCGTTGGTTTGGTAGTCGTACAAGGCAATGACCAGGGTTTCTTCAGGTTCCTGAAGTGACCGCTGGAGAAGAGACAACAAAACTAAGCAAAGACACAAGCAGGGAATGAGATTCTGGATTTAGGTTAGGTCAACCTGTCAGCTCCCTCTTATCCACTGGGGTTATTTGCAGAGGCAGCTGCTTTTGTCAAGTAAGCATTCTGTATGAGTTAGAATTGTGGAGCTGAACAGAGATACACATAGCAGCAGTCCCCACTTCCTGCATTCTGCAAGGTAGATGCTGACCCCAGTGAATTCCAAGAAGCCATTCACTTTTCACAGAAATCTATTGGTTCCTGTGTTGGCTCATCCGAAACATGGGTTTGCCCAGATCCATCAAATCAGAGGCTAGCAGGGCCCCGAGAGCCCATTTCACCAACGGTTTTATTCAGGGTGGGGAATCAGACCCCATGACAGGGAATAGATATAGACCATTCCCAGAGAATTCATCTCAATGTTTCCTCCAAAGTAATATATGTATTAGTATATGGCTCCTTTCTTCGTCTTGCAGGAGCCTTGGCCTATGCCTCTGTCCCATCCCATATTTCAACTAGCATAAGATATTAATGACACGAAGAACAGCTCATAAGACAAACAACTGACAGAGATCAAGATGAGCACACCCGAGAATTGAGTGACAGATTTAGGAACAGGGTAAATATGGGAAAAGATTGAGTTACTGGTTAGAAGGTGATATAGTGTTGAGAAGTCACACATTCTCCAAGTGCACTCAAGTCTGGATATTAATGGAGCTTGAAATAAGGTGGTGGGCTGGGTCCTCCAGAGAGCTAAGAGCCTGTGGACCTGAGTCCATGTATAGAACTAACAGATGGATAAACTGTTCAAGGCACCTGAAAAAGTGACCAAAGTGATGTGTTGTTCATGTTACTGTAGATCCAACTCCCTGATTGACCCTTAAAAGAAAAAGGCAAAAGGCTAGGGCAGAGTTTCAAAATGATGACGGTACACTTCTCAGGGGTCATACAGAACACATAGTGGGGCAGTTAGATATTACCAAGTGTACTACGGGTATTTAAAGGGCAAGGGCCAGGAATGCAAAATGTTCTGCAGTGTCTCACAGAGTTTTCAACTTCTGAATGTCCTAATAGACATCCACATGGGGAACCTGGCATAGAATTATAATACACAAGAGGCCTCTGTTGCACAATGGATAGCTCATCGGCCTTTTACACTATTCAAATAAACCCAAAGGCTAGATACCACTTCTATCCAACACGAAGGGCTGGTTTTCCCAGGAGAGTCACTATCTATGCATTGAGAGCGCTTACACCTGGTTTAATTTAGAACACTTTGGGGGAATTGTTTGTCATTCTGGAAAATCTTATCACTCATGGAAACACTAGAACTGAACCATCAAGAAAACATCCCTGTATCTATTGCACTTAAGTTGCCAAATACAGTGGGTTCTGTCAATGAGATTGGCAGAGGCTTATTTCATCATGACTTCCCAAACACTCATAGTACCGTATTTACATTTACAAATACAATCTATTCTATTTTTTTTCTGTTTTCAATATTACAATGTATTTCCTGATTCTCTTTAGAGGTATTTGTTTACATAAGTTGTACTATTTAAGATTTATTAAACAATATTTATTTTTTGTTCTCTTTGTGTGTGTGTGTGTGTGTGTGTGTATCTATCTCTGTGCATGCCACATGAGTACTGGTGCCCTCCGAGGCCAGGAGAAAGCATTAGATCAGTTAGAGCTGGCGTTTCAGGCAGCTGGCTGTGAGTAACCCAGTACAGGTGGGAAGAGAACCTGGATCCTCTCGAAGAGCAGTCATCGCTCTTTATTGCTGAGTCGTCTTGCTAGTCCCTACTTAATGGATTTCCCCTCAGGGTAACAGAAGGACCTTTATAAAACATTTCTCATAAAATGGAGGCATTGGGTATGATGTGGTTGAGAATCACTAGATTAAATCAAGAGCTGGCATTGTAGACAACAATGGCCAAAGGCTCAAGAAGGACAGACTGTGGCCCTGGGTGTGTAGAAGAGACTTGCAGTAGGTGAAAGTCTTGTTTCTTGGTCGCTCTACTGCATAGCTAAGAACGGTTTTGGCCCCTAGGAGCTCTCTTGGTTGTAGGTGAGCTGGGCTCCATTATGCTGAGAGACCTTACAGGTCAGGCAAAAGTGGCAAAAAAAAAAAAAAAAAAAAAAAAAAAAAAAAAAAAAAAAATCCTTACTCGGGAGCCAGGGAGAAGGGTACAAGCAAACATATTTATGTGGTCCCTTAGGAAGCTCTTCTGGGTTAACTAGACCTGATATGACGTGCTGAGCTCTGAGGATGAGAGAACTGGAAATAACTCCGTCTAGACATCTGGACCTGGCCTCATGTGCACCCACAGGATAGAAAGCCTGTGATGATGGTTTTCTATGACCATTGATATCCTCCATCTTGACTAACAACAACTACACTCTTCCTACTGAGGGCAACTCCACAGTCTTCCTCAAGTAGAACAAATCTTGGCTAGCCTTAGCTACCAACCCGATAACAACTAAGAATTTATGTTAGAAGTGAATTGAGAATTGAGGAACTGCCTAGATCAGATTGGCTTACGAGCATGTCTGTGGGGGATTGCCTTGTTGTTGATGTAGGAGGGCCCAGCAGCTCACTGTGGGCAGCACCATTCCTTAGGCAGGCAGCCCTGAAAAACATAAGAAAGCTAGCTAGGTAGCACACATCTGTGGTTTCTGCCACACGTCCTTTGCTTTGAAGTGGGTTGGAGATGAGGCTGTGTGGACTAGCAATCAAGCCCGCCTACAAGTTCTTGCCTTGAGTGGCTGCCTTAACTTTCCTTAGTGATAGACTATGACCTGGAATTTAAGCCAAATAAACTCTTTCTTCCCCTAAGATGCTTTTGGTCAGGTTATCTTACAACAGCAAGAGAAATGAAGCTGGGGCAGAGCATAAGGTCTGAAAACATGGCACTAGATACTGTTTCTCTATATGACAACCTGAGATGCCATTGTCCTGCAGGTAAAAAGGGGAAGACAGAATGACTTCAAGTGACAAGAAATAAGAGAAACATTGCAATGGTTTTAGACATGTGAACGACATGGAGGGCTCCAAACCCTAGTGATGAAAGTGCTTACAAAACACTGCATTTCCAAGGAGCCCTAAAGTCCCAATGGTGGAGTTGGAAGAGTGATGGACAAGCAGCATGTTCTGGCTTTACTTTCACTGACATTGAGGGCAAGGGAGGAATGTGATAACTTCAGAGAGAACAGTGGGTTTGGGTGAGCCTTCTAAGGGGAAAAAGAGGGCGGTGGGCTTCCAAGCCTCGGCTACTAGGAGGCTGTTGCAGTGATGTTCAGAAGGTTCAAAAGAGCAGCAGACACTGGGTTTTCTGCAACTATGTGTCTCTGCTGTGACTTTTCAGTGTCAGCTGAGGAGAGGCTGGAGGATTTAGCTTCACCTCTGAGGATGGTGCCAGTTTTGAGACATTACTGTGTTGGCTGGGAGTGAAAATCAGAGCTCACTCTTCAGGAGGAAGCATGAGGGGGACAAAGTGGAAGTTTCTGAGGACGAGCAACCGAACGGGAGCAATGATGTTAACGTAGCCAGAATGTGAAGGCTGATCGTTTTTCTTATTTTTTTCTCCAGAGTTAGTTCTATGTCAAGTGTAGTGAATCAGTTTACCACAGAACAGTGCTTCTCAAACTTGAGTATATCTCAAAATCACAGGAACAAATTAGTATGCAGATAAAGAGCCTCTCCCCCAGGGTTATGGCTGCAGTGGGTCTGGGTGTGTTCTTAGGGCTCTGCATTCTTACATGCTCTCCAGTGTGGCTGATGCTGGAAGTCTATGGCTCATATCTGGAGAACAATCACTTCCTAATCTATACCAGAAACTCCAGGTCCTGTTAGTACCTGAGTAGCCTTGGGGAAAGCCTTAAGACTTCTTGGTACTTGGTTTGCTAAGTTTGGAAATACTTAGGAATATATAAAGTATTATCAGGAGTTTGTCTCTGGAGTGCTCTATGGTGAGGCATAAAAATAGCTTGGTACCAGTGTTTGTGGACTACATATAGCAAGGTGGTGGTTCAGAACCTTAGTGGTCCTTTTAGTGGACAGACCCACTTAATTAGTGGTTCTAAACCTGTGAGTCCTGATCCCTTCAGGGGTCGAACGACACATATGGACACATATCATATATTTACATTATGATTCATAAAAGCAACATAATTACAGTTATGGAATAGCAATGAAGATAATTTTATGGTTGGGGGTCACCATGACATGAGGAACTGTTTTCAAGGGTGACAGCATTGGGGAGGTTGAGAAGCACTGTATTACACAGCATCCCTAAACCCAATGTGTTACATATACCCCAATAGCTGTCTACCACAAGTACACAGATCTAACAGACAGAGACCACAGTTGGGCTTACAGCACACAAGCCCACCTCACTTACCCTGTTGTCTTCAGGAGTAGGAGGAAGAGGCTTCTTTGAAGCTGAAACAAGAAAAACAGAAAAAGAAAATGAACATGAAACCCCAGCCTTTCAGAGAAAAGGGGCCCAAGGAGAGGGACAGAGAAAGAGGCAGAAGGAGATGATGAAGCAGTGATGACGGAATCAACTTTGGTAGAACCTGTCTTTCATCTCTTGCACTTGCTAGTATCCAATCTCCTTTTCTAGAGGATACTAGAAACTTCCAGAAGTCAGAATTTTGGGATTTCCTTCTGTATCCCCTGACTGGAGAGGGGCCAAGATTTGGGCTCTTCTCTGCAGGTAGAGGCTTCCATGAACACATACATAGGTTACCTTCTGAGCTCAGGAGTGGGAATATGTGACTCAGAGACAGTGACTCACTACCTTCCTGATGCCACCGTGGGTTTGATGAGGTGGGAGGACTCTGTGCTTTCTGAGTGGGCTGATACTGCTTTTAGTTGTCTTGAGGCATTTAAATATATGGTCTCGATGCCTCACTCAAACTACACACCTTCAAATCGATCTCTCTCTTTCTCTCTAATTTGTGTCTTCATGTCTCCTTTCACTCGGCTCTCATCTTTCTTGCTTCTTCTCTCCTTTCTTATCCCTATCTGCTTCCTTTATCTTTATCTCTACCTCTTAGTTGATCTATGGACCATATTCTTTATGTCATACACATCACAGGCCAGGCCTTGAAATGGAAACACAAAAGTGTGTGTGTGTGTGTGTGTGTGTGTGTGTGTGAGAGAGAGAGAGAGAGAGAGAGAGAGAGAGAGAGAGAGAGAGAGAGAGAGAGAGAGGTGAAAGGCATGGGGGTATGTGTACAGCTTGTAGTTCAGTACAAAGATCTCTTTAAGCACTGGAGATAAGAGAGTGGTTCGTATAGGCAGGCTGGAAGGCTTTCATTCCTACTATGGTAGATTTGAAGATAGCCCACATCATGGATGTGGTAGATAAGACTCATATATGGACACTGGAGCTCAGTCCTATTGGCTTGTGTATACAGAGAACAGACAAAGAATTCATGTAAAACTAGAACTCTGGCTTCTGGGTTGGGGTTATTAAAAATTTAATGGTAGATCATTTGTATCCAAGAACCACAAGTTTAATCACAAGCAACACACACACACACACACACACACACACACACACACTCAAGAGTGTGTGTGTGTGTGGGGGGGTCACATCTGGTTTCTATTTAGCATGGGACCTAGACCACGAAGCTTGATTAACCCTAGCATGACCAGAATGAGCCCTTTCTCTGCCTGGTTATTTGTGACTGGTCACTTTCTCTTTCTGTGGTGATCTTGCTCTTTCTGCTTTCATTCTCCCTCTGTGTAGTTAGGACTGGCTATGGTGGCAGAAATGTGTGTTGCTAGGTCATTTCCTCTCAGCTATTCTGCTGTTTCTCAGATGCTGCTTGATCTCAGACCCAGATGCCTTCATCACACATAAGAAAAGCTCCTGGACTCGGTTACCATTCACCGAGAGCTCATTAAAGACTGGCAATGAGCTAAGAGTTTTCCAACAGTCTAATGAGTTTTCTAACAGTCACTCAAAATAGTGGCCCGTTATTCTATCCATTGATGATGAAATTACCTGAGAGGCTCTGAGAAGTTAAGGAACAAATAAAGTTACACAAGAAAAAAATGTGGCTAGGACTTTTTCTGTTTAAATTCCAAAGCACTATGCTCATAGACTATTGATGTATTCAACACCAGGAATCTTATGAGCCTTTTCCCCAGGAAGATGATGTGCTATGTGCACAGTGAAGTGTGCTTTTCAAAACTGCTTTGCCATCCTGCTAAAACTATGGGGAGCAGTGCTATTTAAGTCAGAAGAGATGGCAGTGGGTTGCTGTACAAAAGCCAAGTTATCAGCCAAATGGCTGCACCTCACACGCATGGCCATGACTGAGAGCTGTTCAGCTACTGGGGACAGCGTGGAGGAGCTTACAAAGACCAGCCCTTCCAAGGGTA
The DNA here is from genome assembly GCF_011762505.2 of Arvicanthis niloticus. NCBI lineage: Eukaryota > Metazoa > Chordata > Mammalia > Rodentia > Muridae > Arvicanthis > Arvicanthis niloticus. The sequence goes on along the minus strand of NC_047663.1, from coordinate 74,331,297 downwards.
GTCATTGTGAGTTATTCAACCACTTGTAGCACCCCAGCCACATGTCTCAGGGTGAGGGAAAGCCTATGAACCCTGATGATGAACACTGCAACCTATATGGTGACAACTTCGAAATGAAAGCATATTAGAAGGGAATCCAGTGGGGGATTACATCCCCTTAGGGTTCCGAGACTTCTGTCATACCACTTTAGCACTGAGGACATTAGGGCCCCAGGTCACCAGGTAACTTTTCCTAGTGTCCAAAGAAGTACCCTTGGAAGGAATCAGAGACCAGCTCTGACTCTGGGAGGGCTTCCCCTCAGGAGCCAGGCATCCTGCCAACCCTGTAAGGAGATCCACACAACCACACTTTTTGTTCTTTCTACTCAGATACAGCAAGCAGAATCAACAGCACCAAAAAGTGGGCACTGACCTCCACAATGCTAAATATTATTTATGCAGGTCAGCAGACTGATGACCTCAATTCTTTCCGGAGTGCAAGGTGAAAAGCCGTGGTTTTTAAAGTGGTGTGGAGAGTCTGTGACTCAGGAAGCCATGGAAAACCCAACTATGTGTTATATCCGCCTTGTGTTAGGGCAGTAAAAACCACAGGGGGAGAAATAGTATCAGTGGTAGGAGAGGCTGAGAGATGAGAAAAATGTAGTACAGCAATTAATTGGTTTTTATCCCTTTCTAACTGTGTGACCTTGAACTGCTCAAGGTTATCCATTTCTTTGACCTCACCTGAGGCAGCTGTGAAGAAGCAAAGCATGATGCTGTGAAGTGTATTTGAGTAGAGCTACAGTTAGTGGGAGGGGAGGCCTCCAAGTCACCATGGCATTAGATAAAAATCAAGACACAGTCTACACCCCAGGACTAAGCTTTTGATGGAAAAACCAAGAACAAACTTTTTTTTTTGTTTCTACTTTGCATTTAGACTATAGATTCCTTTTCTCTGAGAAGTAGGTCAAAGGCAAGTCTGAAGATCAGGAAGAAGCCAGAGTTAAAATTAAGAGAAGTTTTTTTCTGTCTCTCTTAAGCCTTGAGAGTTGAGTTATATAATTAGACATATACATGGTGTGATGCCACGAAACAAAATAAGTATTGTGTACTTATTTTGGTTGTTGCTATACTTTAAGATCTAAGAAGACAGCCTGGGCAGTGTGACACACACTTTTAATCCCAGCACTCGGGAGGTAGAGGCAGGCAGATCTCTGTGAGTTCAAAGCCAGCTTGGTCTTCAGAGTGAATTCCACGATAGCTAGGGTTGAAAAAAAAAATATATATATATATCCAAGACCGTTCAAATTCCCCAACAGGTTACTGAAGTACTTATCAAGTTTTGCTGCATCTACCAGTCCCTCATGGATATCATTAACATGGACATTCTGATCTAGTAGATTAGGCAGGGCCAAATATATTATATCTATAACTAGCTTCTAGGTAGTATAGATGGTTGACCAATGACTACACTTAGAGTGTATCAGTTTTGACATGGAAAAGCATGAAAGGGGTGGTGGTAGATAGAGGTGCCCCAATGAGAATTCTGGAGTCAGAGAATTTAGCTGTCTATCCCTAATGCCCTGTTGATGGGAAACTGAAATGGTTTCCTCTTTATCTCTTTCCCAAAGTCTTACCATTCTTGGTTGGGTCGTAGGGAGCACAGCCTACTGCAAGCTTCTCCAGCTGGGAACAGCACCTCCACCGCCCGTCCATCCAGAAATTAGGGTGGTACTTGGATACCAGGCTGTTGTTATTCCTCGTTTCTGAAAGAGTTGGTAGCAACCGAGGACTCATTTCTAGGCCAGTTGATCAAGTATCGCCCATCTTCTCACTCCCTGAGACTGGACCTTGAGGTGTGCCCCGAGTCCTAACTGGAGCAGTCAGGCAACCCCATAGGCTGCTTACTCAGGAAGCATTGGCAGCAGCGGATCTAGCTTTTTTTCTGTATTTGCTTCCAGTTAGCTATGTGTGTCTGTAGGATGGAGAATTCTCGTCTGAGCCTCAGTTTCCCCCAGATTTCCCTGTTATGCCATCAACTGGATGAGTCGGCTCTATAATGAAGCCTAGAGGGATTAAGGGGAGAGTTGGGAGGGTGGGGGTTTCCATCTCTCATTTTGAATGACAGCAACTCTGCTTTTTTTTTTTTTTTTTTAATTAAGAAAAGGTTTCATGTCCGTAAAACTGAGGATGTCCTTAAACTTCAGATCTCCTGCCTCTGTGTTCCATGTCCCAGGATTCCAGGTAGGTACCACCATGTCACGTCTGTATAGTGCTGGTGTTACAACCCAGGGCTTCATGCATGGTAGGTAAGTATTCTCCCAACTGAGCTGCCCTGGGGCCCTCTAAATTTGCTTCTGTTCCCTCTAGGCTTATGACTTTGAAGTAAAATTTGTTAGGAATAAACAGAACTCTGTTAGTGAAAAACAAGAAACCCCTCAACATTAGTTAATCTCTAGGGCTCTTTTCAGTTTTGAAATTCACAACAAAACCCCACTATAAGATACAGGAAAATGAGTGCAGCAGTGGTTCTTTATTGGTTTTGATCTGGTGTCTGTTTGTGAGCCGTGGCTACCGGGCTTGAGAGCACTTTGTGGTTGCTGTAGTGCTTGCTCGGTCCTATCCCATTTGAGAAGGACTTGATCCTGGAAGCCTGTGAGTGAGCACTTAGCCTCATTTTCCAGAGAAAGGTACTGTGGCTGCAGACATAGTAAGGGGCTTGCTTCCTCTCTCCTCATTGCTGCTTGAAGACAGGTCTCCTGACACACTGGGGGCTTCAGGCTAAAGGCTAAGCATACTAACACTGAGCAGGCACTGTTTTCAGGTGAGAATTTTTAAAGGCATCATACATGTCCTAACTCATTTGATTCTCACAACAGCCCCAAGACTGTGTGTAGATAACTTTTAGAGCTGAGGAAACTGAGGCACACGAAGGCCCAAGTAAAACACTAACAACCAGCACTTTCTGGGTTTTCACTACAGCAGTCTGTGTGGGTTCTAATTATGAACACTGTGTGGGTTCTAATTATGCTGTCGGGAATATGAGGCTGAAGATGTAGCTAACTGGGCACGGTGGTGCACACCTGTAATTCTAGCATTAGGGAAATAGAGGCAGGAAGATCAGGAGTTCAAGGTCAGCCTTGGCTACTTAGAAAATTAGAGGCTAGACTGGGCTCCATGAACCCCTGTCTCAAAAACAAACAAACAAACAAACAAACAAACAAACAAGCTAATGCTTCCTGGGCACTGGCTGGCTATGGTTGCTAGTTCTAGGTGTTCTACCCGCTGCAGCTGTGCAGAGGGATTCTGAGTGCCCTTCCCTTTCCTTGTTTAGCAGCTAGGGAGACTGCAGTTAGGAACTTGCCCAAGAACAGAAGGAAGAGGCAGGATGTCAAGCCTTGTGATCTAACTGGAGAGGCTCCCACTCTTCATCCTCATAGAGTAAGCAAACAGTTTTAAAATGCCAGATAGTAAATATTTTAGTTTTAAACTAACCAAAAGGCAAAATCAAGGGCGTCATGTGGGTGCTTATATAGCCCTTTGAAATGTTTTAAAAATACAGGAACTGTTTTTATCTTGAAGCCTTACATGAATAGGTAGTGAACTGGATTTGACCAATCCCTTGTTGCTGCTCCCGGGCCCACGATAAACACTGGCCAACAATAAATAGATAAATTTTGAACACCAGCTGCCCACAGAATCCTTCATGGAGCCCAAGCCCAGCACAGGATCAAGGCCCCAGTGACTCAACACAGGAGTTTAATTACCTTCTTTAAGGGTCAGAACCCAGCGTTGCCGGCTCTCGAAGTCTGGAGCAAACACATACAGGAGGTAGTTGTCATGCACAACCTGGGAGTACACAAGAGTCCAAGATGAACAGGACACCCAGAAATGGGAAACCCATCAGGTCCATCTCAGTGTTTAGCATCATTTAATCTGGGTGACTTGGGAACCAATGTGCTTTTCATCAAAATGCCTGGGTGCTGTGTCATCAGGGTGACCTTTAACAGTGTAGGTGGCTTCTTTTAGGTGTTACGCCACCAGTGGGTATAAACATAAACATAGCTGATCTTAATTTTTCAGTCATTAGAGAAACCTTCCCATTATATGGAAGAGTCAGTTTATTAGATGACAGACATTGAAGATTCTCTTAAAATCCTTGATAAAGTGTAAGATCCACCAGGAGTTCCCCAGCACAGAGCCTGTGTGTTAGCTCACCTTGCCTCACTGGTGGCATCCTGTAGAATCCAAGCATGACTCTAAAGCAGGAAACTATTAACCAAGCCATGGGTCTTTGAAACATCATTAGTACCTGGCCCCCTCAAGTTGTTTGTGATTGACACATTTAATTACTGGGAATTTCTGTTCTTTCTTTTACTTTCATTTTACAACTTCCACCTCAGGCTGAGTGTGGTGAGGCATCCGTAATCCCAGCACTTGGGAGGCTGGGGCAGAAGGATTGCAAGTTCCAAGCCAGACTGGTGATATGAAAAAGAAGAAAAGAAGGGAGGGAGGAAGAGACAGACAGGAAGGATGGAGGGATGGAGGGAGGGAGAGAGAAAAATTCATATTCATGGGTTCTACTTTTCTAGTTTTTTTAAAAAAAGCTCTTCTCTGTGACTCATTAAAAATGGACTGTCTGGAGATGGAGTTCAGAGCTTGAACACTTGCCTAGTGTGCACTCAGGGCCCTAGGTTCAATTCCCCCAGCACTGGAAAAAACAGTCTAGGAATATCTGCCTTCTTGTGGGCAAAGAAGAGAGGCGTCTGGGATGTGGGAGGGGATACCTACAAAGGGTAGTGAGCAAGATAAAGACTAAAAGGTACACTTAGCAGTCAGTGGAGGTTTCTTCACAGCGCACTGACTTGTGCTGTCAATGCAGCAGTCTCTAGTAGCAAGCGGCTACTCAACACTTATAGTGGGGCCAAAATAGTAACTAGCACGCTGAATTTAAAAAATCAATCAATCTTTCTTTTGTTCTTCCCCTATTACTGTGTGTATTTTTGAGCACACACACACACACACACACACAAACACCATGAGAGTGTATCATGGCTTGAATGTGGAGGTCAGAGGAAAATTCTCAGAGTTCTTTCCACCCTCTTTCTGAGATCAGGGGGTGGAACTCAGCTCACTAGGCCTGCACATAAGCGCTTCTGCCTGCTAAGCCATTTTGCTGACCCTTTGAAAATTACTACTTATTTAATGCTACTTAATTCTCATCGTTATTTACATGTAAACCTTCACGTTCTGCAGGTGGCTGCTATTTTGAACAAAACAGCCATCTCCAGATGTTTTTTCAGATTGTGAAATTTCAGAAACTCCAGGCGAGAAACAGGAATTAGGACCTCTTCGAGGCTGGGGCTGTAGTATATGGCAAGGGACTAGGATAGCATGTGGAAAGCCCCAGGTTCAATCCCCAGCACCACAGGAAACCAAGAACCTCTTCAAGAGTCTATGCCTTTGTGGAATGAATGGGTGAATGTCACTGGTTGGACAAAGAACACAAAAGCCTTCCTGTGGGCTTGGTCTAAGCTCTCAGCAAGGGGGAGAGCCACCCTTTCCCCATCTTCTCTCACAAGAGCTGAGGATTCTAACCATGGTCCAGGGTGTAGTCCTGATGGGCTTACCTGAAAAGGGTATTTATAGTGGCACGGGATGCTAATGTCACTCTTGACAATCTCCACACACTTGATTCTGGAGAGTTCGATGGAGCCCTTCAACGTGCGCTTCTTCTGTGAGGAGATATTACAACCGTTTAAGTAAGAGAGGAGAGACTGTTTTAATGCCAATTGTTTCCAGAAATGTACTGTTCAGAAATTTCCCTTCCCTTTGTAAGCCAGTGGCAATGTTCCCGAACAAATATCCCAAAGTACTTCCTGATTCAGTCTGAGAGGGATTCTGAGCTCTTGGGAGAAGAGCCTTTAAGCGTCACGATGCGGACTGAGTTTTTATTCAGTTAGCCATAGTGCCATATATCGCGGTCCTGTTGACACAGCAATGTTTGTAAAACTCATGGCTGAGCTGAGTTATGTACAGAGCCACATGTATGACAACATTCCCTGCTCTGTGCTGTCTATGAGCTAGTCAGTAAGTAACTGTGCTGAAGCTTGGCAGGATAGTGAGACATACATACTATTAGTGACATCTTTGCCACATCTGGCTCTCCCATGTCCCTAGGTTATTCAGAGCTCCATAGTAACACCTCTGCAAACACATTCCTGCTCTGTATCTACCTTTTGCCAGCCACTTTGTCCTTTGCATAAAATTATGCTGGTTTCAGGCATCAGTCCTTTGGGACCTTGCCGGATGTGTCTTCTGAATAACTGATGGTATGTTGTTTGATAGTGATGTTCAATGTGTATAAATGTATATTGTATAAATGCCATTGTCCTCGGGAAACGGGTCTTAGGAGATGGGTCACCTTACCCAGTGAGACAGATTCTATTCATGGGACTATCCTGCCCTAGGGAAGATGAGTTTGGGAAATGCATGGCAGAGCCTTTCTTGGGTGCCTAGAATGTAGCTGCCATTGAGAACAGAATTTTAGTCAACTATGGAATCATCTGTGAAACATGTCATTAGACTGCATTCTTTCTGAAGTGCACAACAGAGGCGGGGTGGGGTCCCAGAGGCTTTGCCTGCTTCTTGTTAGCTCCACGAACTTGAGCAGTCCATCTAACTTCCAAGAACCATTTTATTTATAGCTCATGAGGACAATTCTTGTGTCTTCGGGTTGACTCGAGCATAAGGGAGGAGGATGGTGATACACTGCCTGGTTTGTGACAGGTGTGTTTAACAAAAGGCACTTTCCAAAGAGGTTAAGGAAGGGCTGGCTATTCAAGGGAAGACACATGGGAAGACTTGGTTAGCACTGGGGGTTATAACACCATCAAGTTCTCCAGAACTGAAATCAGTCTTTTTTTGTTTTGTTTTGTTTTTTGTTTCTTTGTTTGTTTTGTTTTTGATCCTCTACCTGGGAGCCAGTCCTCATTTTCTAGCTGAGGCGCAGAAGGGATGAAAACAATCACAATGTGAAAAGCAGACCCTGTTGAATGCAGGGCAACTTTGTGGTGTTTCTTTTCCAATCTTCTTGGCAAAACTGCTTTAATCATTTTTAAAATACAAAAACAAATCTTGTCATGGTTACAAATAGGACAATATGGAACATCACATGTGAAGTAAATATTTATGGGGATGCGTTACTCCACTGCCTTGCATGATCCTGATGCAGTCAAGGTAAACAGTTTGTTTGTTTATAGGCTTTATTGTCTGTGTGTGTGTGTGTGTGTGTGTGTGTGTGTGTGTGTGTGAGTGTGTGTGAGTGTGTGTGTGTGAGTGTATGTATGAGAGAGTGTGTGAGTGTATGTGTGTGTGTGTGTGTATTTGAGGCCAGAGGTGGGAATGAGATAAGTTCCTCAACTGCTCTTGACCTTATGTTTTTGTGGCAGAATCTCTTACTGAACGTAGAGTTCCCAAGTGACCAGACTAGCTAGCCTGTGAGCCCTTCCTGTCACCATCTCCCCAGTGCTGGGATTATAGGCCCACACTGCCACAGTGCTTCCTATATGGTTGCCAGGGGATTGGAACTTGGGTCTTTGTGGCTACATGGCAAACACTTTGCTGATGAAATCATCTCCCGGAGGCCTACTGCAGGGTACATATAAACAAAAAAAAAAACGAGCCTCTGCTTTACATATTGGCCCTACGGTAGCTTTGGTAATCTAGTTGTGTTAAGAGGCCCGCCCTCTAAACTCCAGCTTCCATAGCTAGAAAAGAGAGCCCAATGTGGCCCATCTCTGAAGTCCTCAGGCTCTGCGGTGTGCACTTCAGATCAGAAGTGCACAGAGACCTGTCTGTCCTGTAACCATTGCAGTCCCTGACCACTGGTGGGATCATGCTGCTCGGTGACATTGTTTGACTCCTTCTTGGAGAGCCCAGTAGAAGGCGCAAGGCTTTGGCAAATGACTCTTCTCTCTTTAAAAACTACTGAGTTCTGTGGCATATGCTCAGTGCCTAGCGCAGTGGCTGATTCCTTATGGTGCTTAGCTAGGACATCATACTAGACTGAATTTGAACAATCTCAATCAGATTTAAAGCTAGTATATTAAGCAATTCTGAAAATGTTTGTTGAAGGCCAGCATGAAGAAGGCACTGCTCTGCATCCAGTAAACAAAGCAATGAACATTCTCCACTCTCTCACGGGGTCATATACAGGCCCTCACTAATGATGAGTTCACTTACAGTTTTTGACTCCACTAGGGTATAAAAAACATACCCCAGGGTATAAAACATACACTAGGGTATAAAAAATATAGGCATAGTGGTGCAAGCTTGTAATCACAGTACTATGCAGGTTGATGCAGAAGCACTGAGAGTTCTAGGCCAGTCTGGACTACATGGCAAGACCTTGTCTCACACAGCTTAACACTGTAGTAATTCTATTACTTAAGAAACAGAGGCAGGGGGATCACCACAAATCTGATGCTAGTCTCGCATACATAGTGAATTCTAGGCCACCTGGGTCTACATGGCAAGGTCATACCTCTAAAATAACTAAAGCAATTACCAATCAAGAAAACAAAAGAAACTTATACTTCAAAATTTGGACTTCTTCTAGGCCAGTGATATCTTATATGATAGTCTCATTATAATTCTGGGCAGAAGGCCACAGCCACTGAGAAGTCACAAGATCATGTGTGGCCACCAGGCTCTCTGCAGTGAGCTGCACTGCTGCTGTGGTGTCTGGCAGACCAGGTGCTCAGCTCACAGTAGGTTTATAAGGATCTTCATGTAACTCCTTCATACATCTGGAAGATCAGAAAAGCAATGCAAGAACTGAGAAGACTATGGGATAGGTAGATGTCACCAGGACAGGCCTCTGGAGAGAGGGCATTCCCAACAGACCAGGAAGTATAGCAGGGGCAGTCTGACCAGAGAGGGGTGAGCACTCTCTAGGAGGTGAGAGCCACTAAAGCAGAGCTCCTTACTACGTGCTAATTAAGTGTCTCCTTGTAGTTAGGTCATAACGTGAAGGGAAATGTATCTGGAGTCAAAAATAGGGCAAAAATTCTACGTGAATTCTGAAGCAGCAGTGTCTAATAATAATTGAAATAGAATGTGAACTGTACACGCAATTTCAATTTGTTTTAGTTGGGTATGGTAGCCTATATCTGTAATTTCAGCACTTACAAGGTTGAGGCAGGGTAATTTCCACAAGTTTAGAACCAGCCTGGGCTGCGTAACTAGGGCTATCCTTCTCAAAATAATTTCACTCCTGTAAATATGTTCAGAAAGGCAATAGCAAATAAAACTGTTTTTGATAACTATGTTATTTAACCTCAAGCATCTCAATTATTATCATTTCAAACTGAGCATAAAATCTATTGGTTTGCATTCCTCTTTAGTCCTAACCTTTGAAATCCTGTATTTTCCACACACTTCAGCTTGGACTTGCTATATTTAAGTGTTCAGAAGTCACATGATTTCCAAGGAGGAGTCTTCCTTTCTGTTCAGAGGGTTCCTAGTATCCATTCATTCCACACAGGGGCTTGAAGAGACATTTGTGCCTTAACTGTCATACAGATGAGTCTTTTCGGTCAGAGAGACCAGACTGTCCACCACTAACCTCATTCTCAGTCTCTGGTAACTGCTTGGGTCTCCTCTCCAATCCATCCGTCCTAGCAATCTCTCTGGAGACCTTGACAGTAACTCTCCCTGAATTTCACAAGGTTGGATCTGAGAAACAGCAGGCATGGATGTCCCCTCCCCAACTGGTCAACGTGAGCTAAACACGTTAGCTAAACACAGTTCAGGAGCTAAACACAGTTCAGTCTCTGGGAAATGATGGGTGCCTGTAATCTTCCCAAACAACTATGCTATTTCTGAAAAACATCAGGGTAAGTAAGGCCTGCCAAGAAAACCACACTGAAAGCCACCAGAAGAGGGAGAGACGGTGTCAGCCTGTCCCCACTCTTCCTTGTTTTCTGACTGTCTGCACCACACAAGGTCACAAGACTTTGGGTAGCATCGTCTCTTTTCTTGCCATGTTCAAAGCTACACCGACTCAGGAAATGATGCCAACAGTCAACAAATGGAACCTTGTGGAGTGCAGCTAAGGCACAGTCGATGAGTATGGTTAACTGAGTAAAGAGACAGTCTCAGAGAGAATCTTTGTCAGCCATACACCTGACAAAAGACTAATATACAGAATATATAAAGAACTAAAAAGCCCCCAACCACAGAAATGTAAACAAACCGACCAGTACATGTAACCACTAAATGATCAGATCATTCCCAGAAGAGACACTCTAATGCCACTAAACACATGAAAAAATGCTCAGCTTCACTGATTGTCACAGAATTGCAAATTAAAACGTTGTTGGGATCCTATCTTACCCCAGTCATTCCATCATTAGAAAGACAAATAAAAGAAAGGCAGGGGAAGGGGAGGCAGAAGGGAATCCTTACAGACTGCTGGTAGGGATGGAAACTAGTCCAGCCACTATGGGAAGCCAGCATGGTGGGTTCTCTAGAAACCAACAGTAGATCTAGCACGGGAGCCAGTGACTCCTGAGCATTTACCTCAAGGACCTCAAGTCATGGAGGAACTACACGGCATTAATGACAACGGCCAAGTTATGGACTCACCAGGGTATCCATCAACAGTGGGAAGGGGAAAGACAAGGCTCTAGAGAGACATAACAGAGCTTTTTTTTTTTTTTTTTTTTTTTTTTTTTTTTTCAGCTACAAAGAAAAACAAAGTTATGCAATTTGTAGAAAAATGGATGCAGCTGGAGACAACCAGAGCAAGCCAGGCTCGGAAAGATAAGGTTGTATGTTTTCTCTCAGATGTAGTTCCTGGATTTTATGTAGTCACATAAACTCGTGTGTGCATATAGGAAATGAAAGTAGAAATGAAACTGTAGAGCACAAAGGTGGAGGAGGAGGAACGGAAGGAGGGGAGGGTTATGTGCACAGGCACCACACAATATATACTTGTGTGAAAACGTTCTCACAACATAATACCATATACAACAAATAACCAGAAAAGTTTAAAAATTACAATAAAAGTGTAAGAACATAAAAATTTAAGAAGTGCTACATTGTCTCCATGCGTTTACAGAGATAGCTTATGTGCCAAACACAATCCAACCTGGTGTATGTGCAAAACTGCACAAAGACTGGCAGGTGGATTTTATACCCTCTTTTTAATCAATAGTTTATATAAAATAGAACTGGGTTGTGAGTTTTGGAGAGAGACAGGGGACAGTAACAAACGACAATAATATTCTAAACTTCTTTCTATGCTCCATTGCACTTAACATGACCTCACAAAGTGCTGTTTCTCCAGTACATAGATGAGAAGTTTGCGTTTCAGGAAGGCTGGCTTCCTTCCTTCATAGTGAAGAGAAAACTTTGACTGCCATGCTTGCTCTGATGCTCACAGGGAACTTGCATTACCCAAACTCAGTGCAGGGTGGTCCCATAGCCCATTTCTCCCAGCCATGGCTCAGTGCAGTATTATTTCTGCCGCACTGGTTTGTTTAGAGCTGGGTTTGGGTATGACCCCTGGTTTCCCAGCATGACCGGTCCTTTGTGCTGTCACTGCTGGCCAGGCCAAGTGGATATATCACTATGAAGTTAGATGTCATGCACCCTCAAGAGGACATTTACGAGAATCTGAATAAACAACAGAATTTCTATGTTGGCAGGACAGAAAGAAGGAGAAGGGATGTCTTTAGGTGAGGCAGACTAGGAGGGTTCAAACCCTGGCTCATTCTTCACTTGCTCATCCTTAGGCAAGGGTTTCAACCTCTTAGTAACTTTGTATTAAAAATATTTTAAAGATTTATTTATTTAATGTACAAGACTGTTTTGCCAGCAAGGGTAAAAAATGCTCTTAACTGCTGAGCCATCTTTCCAGTCCCTTTGGTACCTTGTTTTGACAAAAATGGCAAATAATGGTTTCTTGGTCATTGAATCAACTCAGAGGATAGGAAACATCTACATAAACACACCAGCGGATTGAAAGCATTCAGGTGATGAACTGTCACTCAAATGTGTCTCATCTCCTCTCTTCCTTCTTTTCCTTTCCCATCTACAAATAAAGCCGGCATCCTTTCGTCTTTCTGTGTCCATATTTTCTTTGCATGAACGTTTTTTTAGGCGCATAGGTAATCAGAAAACATCGCTGGGGAAGACAATGGCTACACTTAGCTGGTGAGAATGAAAATTGTGACAGCCTGAGTAGTTTTTTTCCCTAGTAATTTGTAAATTTAGGACAAAATCACCACGAAAGGGGTGGCTTCCTGGCCTCCTGAGTGTGTCTCTCCATTGGCCCACCCTGGTGTCAGGCTGTGAGAGGAAGCACCAGCAGCACTCTTGATTCTTAGATACAATCAGGATTTTAACAAGGCATTGTTAGGTGTTAGGTGTCCTGCTCAAGGCCTCTTCTGGAGCTTAGTTAATACACCATCTGAAAATCTACAGTGGTCATGACAGTGAACCTGGCATCATATGAAATAAAGCTTAAATGACTGGCAGGCGGGTGCTGCTTTCCCCCCTCACAGCAGTTCTAAGGTTGGCTTGAGAGTTTTTCTCCACTATTGCTTCATCTTCTGTGTGGCGCTTGCTAGGGGCAGCCCACACATTCCTCTCCATTCAAGTGGTAGGAGGGGAGGAACAGGGACTAAGACCTGGGGAGTCAGGATTATGGTGGTTCCTACAGGTAACACTGGGCAGGCTGGTGCAGGGCCTGCTGTTCATGAGTTAAAGCAGATGGCAAAGCTGTAGGAACTACATGCTGGGGATCCACGTTTCCTCCCACACCTGCCTTCTTCTCTTTCCTTGTTTCCAGGAGACCTCTCACTCAGATGTTAGCTGTAGTCATCTGGCTTTCCCTTCAGTGATGGTTTCTTGCTGTGGTTTACCATGGGGCTGGATATGCTTGAAAAGCATCTTGCTTTTTTTAATATCAGCTGTCTTTTTAATAGTATTGCCCTGACTAGGCAAAAGGTGAAAATTTTACAAAAAGAAAAGAGACAAGACGTATACTCTCATTTAACTTCCAGAGGACAACTGAGGTTTCCCTAATCAAGTTATGATATTTTCTCATAAAAGTATTAAAAATAGAGACCGGTGGGGTGGAGCTGAGGTTTAGAAATAAGGAACAGGAGAAGAGCAACATATAAGAAAAATAAGAATGTATAAAAAAATATATATGTAAGTATCTATGTATATATATATATATATATATATATATATATATATATATATATATATTCTTATAAGGTATATAAGATGTTTTGAACATTTACCAAATGACGTTTGAACATTTTACCAAAAAACATATTTATTTTATTGTATTAAGTTAGTGAACAAAAATGTGTTTTTCATATGGGTCTTGCCCCATGGAAATGATGTTCAAATGTATAAAGACGTGAAAGCAATGATGCTCGCCATAGTGTGACTACACTAGAAAATCAAGAGAGACTTAAACAGTCATCAGCAGGCAAATGCTTGACTTAGTTATGCTCTTCACTCACCCTGCAACAACTCTGTAGTCATCAACAAGGAGGAGATTTGTTCTATATAAAGGAACAAAAACATACGTTAAATTAAAAAAAGATCTAAAGCAATGGCTGAATCCTCACATTTTTTTTTTGAAAAAGATAAAATAGATGTTAGTATAAACAATATACAAAAAAGTAATACAGGAGGAAAAAAAATAAAAAGATTGCAAGCTGCTAATACTGTTTTTTCCAAGAGGCAGAATAGAAGAATCTCATAACTGAAGTAATATGTTTCTGCTATAAGGAGTTTTTAAAAATAGTAAGCATAAAAAAAATGAAAGGAACAAAACTCAAAGGTATTTTAAAGCATCTAGAAGCATTAAAAAGCACCACAGTGGAATACAGCAGGGACAGATGGATGGAGGCAGGGGAGAAGGTAAAGGGGTTCCAAATGAAAAGCTGGGTGTGTAAAATGGCCTCTGCCCTGGTGACCTCATACGCCCATTCACAAGAAGCTGTGGCCGGGCAGCAGCTGCCACCTGCCCTTCTGTATCCTTGGATGTTCAAGGTCACGGCAGTTCCTCTGATGGGCAGCCTTATTCTTTACTCATTTAGTTCAAGAAAAAGCATGGAGTTTTGTGTGGACATGTGTATCTTGTAAGGGAGGCAGTAATTCAGCAATAATTTTTAAGCCCAATCCACATTAGATAAAACAAACAAACAACCAATAAAACAGAGAATGGAACAAAAATCTTAGTTTAGATTTGTTTAAAGAAGTGTGTGTTGCTGGGCACCTTGGAACAAGCCTGCAATCCCAGCATTTGGGACTGAGGCAGGATTGTCAATTCTAGGTTACTCTGAGTTCCAAAGTAGGACCTTGTTTCAGAAAGAACTAAGTGCCATGTGGTGAGCATAGGTCCTCCAGGTCCTGTGCACCATCTCTCAGCAAGTCTAGTTTGTGACTTCTTATCCAAAGCCTTCCATCTTTCCAGGGTAGGGCATGGGAGATGTTTAAGGAGACATTTTATTTTATTTTATTTTATTTTATTTTATTTTATTTTATAGCCCTAAAGAATCTGCAGCTAGTGTAGATAGGGAACAGCTTCACTGCAATTCAAGAGATCACTTCACAGGGGCAATGTTTAATGGTAAGTGTTAATTGGCCAACTGAGGAGCAGCAGGCAAGAGTGTTGCAGCAGAAAGTGGTATGTGTGGACCCCACAACGGTATGTAAGTGTGGGACTCCCCCATGGAAATGAGTCAGGATGTGAGCTCCAGAATCAGTGACAGATGAATAAAGATCTTCTCAGAGTGGAAAGGGAAGTTAACACTAGGCTGGACCACGAGCACCAAGCACTCCTGCAGGATATGAACAGCTGGATAGAAAAATGGGCAAGAGGAATCCAAACGATTCTCAAAAGATATGAAGAGACACTTGGTTACTATGACAACAGAAATGCAACTAAATTCCACTTAGATTATTTTATACCTATCAGACCAGCAAAGATCAAATCATCAGATAATGGTTGTTGAGGATTTGAGAATAAGGTTCACACACAGGCTCTGTGGAAAGTGCATCTTCTGTGGACAGCAACTTGGTCACCAAATAGCAATTGTACGTATCTTATAACTCAGGAAGTCCACATCTGGATGTGCTTTCTTTTCAGTGGGGTTTCTCAGCCTCTGTACTGTTGACCATTTGGGGTGGGCTTCTACCCACTGGGCATTAGTAGCAAGACCAAATGTCCATAGGTTGCTCTGACTAATAGTCATGGTTATAGTCATGAAAAGTGACATACTTTTCAAGGTTCTTCATTCCTCTTGCTTGTAAAAACAAAACAGAAGCACAGTGAATGTACAATGGAAATGTTTAATCCACAAAATGAGCCATTTTCCATTCATTAAAAATGAAAAGGCTCTGTGCACAGTTTACTATGGACTGATCTCCAAATGAGGCTCTTAACCAATGGAGAGGAAAAAAAGTTAAGTAGTGTGTATAGATTATGCTGCTGCTGTATAAAAAGGAAAGAGGCCTTTCTCCTTGTATTACATGTATATGAATAGGGCATCTTGAAAAGTCTGTAAGAAATTGAATATATGTGTTAACTTCTTTTATATTTATTATTTAGTGTGTGTGTGTCTGTGTGTGTGTGTCTGTCTGTCTGTCTGTCTCTCTCTCTTTCTGTGTGTGTGCGTGTGCGTGTGCGTGTGTGTGTGTGTGTGTGTGTGTGTGTGTGTGTGTAGATTGACAGTACAATTTACGGGAGTTGGTTCCCACTCTCTACCATCTCTGTCCGAGGGCTTGAACTCAGACGTGGTAGCAAATGCTCTTATCTGCTGAGCCACCTTGCTGGCTCATATTGGTCGATGTGGGGTTAGAGAAATGGCGTTTGGGACGAGGAAGGGAAATTTTATTATTACGTAGCATTTGGTAACAAAACACTCTGCAGATATGTTATGTCCTCATGGAATTTTTGTAAATGCCTTGTCACCACACCATTTCTGCTTCTGTTTCTGTGTGGAGATGAAGGTGGGCATATGGCAATGAGGAGTGAACAGTGAGGAGGTTCCACAGGGACAGGGCAGGGCCCAGGCCCCAACAGTCAGTCTGTTACACAATCTGACTGGATCAATTTGAAACAGGTGAAA
Source organism: Arvicanthis niloticus (assembly GCF_011762505.2). Lineage (NCBI taxonomy): Eukaryota > Metazoa > Chordata > Mammalia > Rodentia > Muridae > Arvicanthis > Arvicanthis niloticus. The sequence goes on along the minus strand of NC_047663.1, from coordinate 74,315,155 downwards.
AAGCACCATGAAACGTCCTGGACTAGCTCCCCTGAGCTCTGAGGTGGATCTTTTGGTTTTTAGGGCATCAAGGTATTTTATTTTCTCGGTATGCTATACTACACGCAATAAGAGCTAAGGGTTGCTTCCTGGTGCAAGGGCCAGGCTTACCTTTTTTACTATCCCACTTTTTAGTCCTGACAAAGTGAGGACACCCTCTCTTTTTTCATTAAATTTGCCTTTCTTGAGAAAGAGCTGAGGTCAGTTTGTGGCAGCAGGTTCATTTGACCCCGATCACCCACACAGTAGGAGAGAACTAACTTCTAAAAGTTGTTCTCTGACTTCACTTGTGGACTGTGTCCTGCAGGCACCTACTGCTATACAAAATAAACAATTGTAAAAAATTTCTTATCCTATGATATTCTACACACAAAAATCCATCCTAAAGCCTTAAAAAAAAAAGGAGCAGTTTTTATATATGCGTTTTCATTATACTGGGAAACAACTTGAATGTTCATCCATTTATCTGGGTATATAAAACAAACAAGTTTATCTTTGCAACAAATGGATTGAACCATTAAAAATTAAGATATATGAGAAAGTGATTAGTTCTGAGCCCCTGTAGACATACAAAAGTTTATTTATGTAAAAAGAGTGAATGGGGACGTAGAATATAAAGTTGTCATGGGTTATAAGTATTTAAAATTGTATCTGCACAGTAATTTGATAGCTTTACACAAAAGCTATACAAAATATTTTGAATCTAGTTGTTTTATTAACAACAAATTATACAAAACATTTGGAATCTAGTTGTTTTATTAACTACTTTTAGGATTATGGTAATCTAAAGACTTTCTATTCTGTTTTGTGGTATTAATCAACATTGATTTAATCAAATTCTAATTTGTTTTCTGTCTTCATTGCTATAGGATACCTGGTCCTGACCCAGGTTATAAAACAGACTGATTTCCACCTATCCTTGGTTCTAGACAAGCCCTCAGAAAGAATAGAGTTAAAATATGGAATAATTACAAAGCAACATGTAAAATGAGATATCACATGTTGAGTCACCAGCCTTGCCCTGGCCTCCTTGCCTCCTGGCCTTCCCTCTGTATGATCTGCCACCCCCACCACAGTCAGAACAATCACTTCCAAATATGAAACAGTGCCATTGCTGAGTGGCTTCCACCATTTGGTAGCTTCCTACAGTTGGGAGAAAGTCCAGATTTTGCTGTGCCCCACGATGGCTCTTTGGCTTGGCTTCTGCACCCTCAAACTGCAGCCTTCTCTTGAACTATGCCCAGGTTCTCTCTGTCTTTTATTTACCCCAGGGTCCTTGAGCTTGCCATACCCACTGCCCAGGATGACATTCTGGGTTTTGTGTTTTGTTTTCACTTAACTGGTACATCCACCATGCCTCCAACTCTGACTCTGGCCTAGATACAGATTCCTGCCTAACCACACTTCCTTCCAGCTCTGCCCCAGTTGCTGCTGAGGTCTGCCATAGAGCCTGTTGATGTATACCGACCTTGTGCTGTTATGAACTTCACTATGGGCTGTCTCCTCCGCCTGCTTATGAAGACAAACACTTTACCCATATTATTCACCACTGTCATCCTCACGCCCACCTCACTGGTTTTGTCATAGTAAGTATTAAGAAATGATTAACAAACAATAAAAATTAAAAAGTGTTTTCAGAAGGTGCTATGCAAGCTGCCAAGGGAGAGGAGGAGTCGGTAGTCCTGCCCAGCTGTTAAAGCCTACAAACCACAACAATGACTAGTGTAGCAAGATATCCCCTTGTGCAATAGTGACACTTTTATCTTAGGAGTAGTTAACACCTGTTTGGTCAAACTTACAGCCAGCCCACTTGATGGGAGAGAATCCATGCTTAGTACTATAAACCTAACCAACCAGACAGATGGAGAAGCATAGACCCTAGGAGAACCCAGTACTGCCATTTTCTTAATGTAATCTCTAGCTGTATTCTAAATACTTATCTTTATCCTCCACAGATAAGTGTAGCTCCCATTTTTCATCAAAAAGAGCTTCTTTTATTTGCAGCAGATAGACACTATTACAGAAGTCCACAACTGGTCAGAATGTGGACAGTGAGTGAGAGTGGGCTGGCTACTCAACCCTCATTGATACACCTGCAACACAACCCCAACAGCTAAGGCTCAGGGAGCATCACCAAAGAGGGAGCAGAATTATTTTAAAAGCTTGGAGACCAGTGTAACTGCTGCTAGGTAGTGTCACCTAGACACAATAGGGAAAAGGCACTTGTGACCTCTCAACAACATGATTGCCTGGACAAGACAAGCATAATGATAAAAAACAAAAAAAAAACAAAAAAAACAAAAAAAACAAACAAAAAAAAAAAAAACAGACGGGGGATCAATTTCCCCCAGGGTTGAGTTCCTCTATAGGTTGTCTAATGCCAAGTGGTCAGCCCTGAAGACATACATGTGCACGAGCAATGCGAAGTGGACTCATCAATGCGAAGTGTACTCATCAAGTTGGATGTAACAATAATAATTAAAGAAGAGGCCATGGATTGGGAGGGGCACAGAAGGAGCAGGAAGGACAGAAGAAGGCGGATGTGATACAGACACAGTATGAAGGTATGAAGTTCTCAAAATAATAATTTAATAAAAATGGACATGAAGCTGGGAGGTCATCATATTTTATTGTGTTTCTGACTTACATTTCTCTGATGGCTTATTAAGTTGAGCACTTTCCCCCATAAACTTGTTGATTATTTGAATTTATTCTTTCCAGAAGAATCTATTCTTATCCTTTAAGCATTTTCTAATTAAATTGTTTTACTGTTAAAGTTTTTAAGTTCTTTTAACTAGTCTGTATGCAGAGCCCCTTTTGGATGATATACGAGCTTGTAAATACCAACAGCTTATGAATGACTAGAAATTATGTGGAGACATGGTGTGTCATGCCCAGCTCTCATTTTGCTAAATCTATAAAACCTGTATTGACTCTCCAGGACAGATAGGTGGTCTACACAGGGAGTTTTATGTGCACCCAGAAGCAGTTCCCTCCCCTGGGTTGCTTTTGTGTGTCTTCTGAGCATTACAAAAGCAACCCTCCAACTTACTTCCTGGCAAAAATCACATCCTGGGAGACCTACTTTTTCTGATGTATGAACAAATCACTGACAGAAGGAAAATTTTATTATTAATAGGTAAGGAAATTCGGTAAAGATGGAGCAGGTGGGCTATGAAAATTTGAGAAGAGCTTTAAGCTAACTTCCTTAGGAGTCAAGTGTGTTGGAACCTCTTGTTTGGACCCCAATGTGTGAGTCTTGTTTGGAACCCAGAGAAACTACGCTCTTGAGCTTTCTGGTTAATTCTTTCTTCCAAGATAAATGCTCTTCTTGGCAGTATTTCTCCGAGACTAATTTTTTTTTCCCTGCAGGAAAAATTAAAAGGGTGTGCCAGTCACTCACAGAGATTCTCCTGCCTCTGCCTCCTGGATACTGGGATTGAAAATGTTCACCATCACGCCCAGCTTATTTGTAAGCCTTTTAAAGATGAAAAGGGAAGATATGAGCTAGGGAAGAGGCAGAAAGAAAGGAGCAACCAGCCTTGCTGCAACCTTGGCTGTTCCAAAAGCCACTGCAGAATCTGTGGTTGGCAGAGAAACAGCATCCCCATAGTATGTGTTTTAATGCCTCACTCTAATCCTCAGTGCCAAGGCCCCAAAGAGAAAGTGAACTTAAAGCACGGAAAGTTCAGGAAGGAAGCAGATGTGCTGGAGGCACACAGAGCAAGTGTAGTTGGTGTCAAGAGAAATCAGAAAGCCGGGCAGAGAAGGCTCGTGGGGGAGCATAGTCAAGAATTAAGTACTCTGAACAGCCACACAGAGCTTCTAGGTGAGAGCGGCATATGCATGGTAGTTTTAAAACTTCACTAGTTGTTGTGGGGATGACAGGTTGGTATAGAACCTCAGTTGTCCATGGAACCCCAGGTAACATCAATGAAATCACATTGGGATGATGTGGGGAGGGACCATGGTTGGTAAAGTCTCCAGAAAAAAGGCTCAGGTAGTTTTAAAAATACTGCCTGCAGCTGGGCGCACGTGGTGCATGTTTTAAATCCCAGCAGCACTCAGGAGGCAGAGACAGGCAGATCTGTGAATCTGAAGCCAGCCTGCTCTACAGCAAGAGTTCTAGAATAGACAGGGCTATATGGAGAAACGGTGTCTCAAAGGTCCAAAACCAAACCAAACGGAACCGAACCGAACCGAACCGAACCAACCCAACCCAACCCAACCCAACCCAAACCAAATCAACAGAACAGAAAAAGAATACTAGACTGCAGAAGGTCTAGCTATAAACCCAAAGGGAGAAAAATAAACCTAAGATTCAGGACGAAGGGAAAAGAGAATGGTCAATGGTTCTCCGGAAACAGCTGGGGGCTTCCTACAGATGTCTCTCTGACCCAGCTGACAGTTCCGACCACCCAACTCCCCTTTCTTGCTTAAGACATGGCCATGACTATTCCTTTCATGGACCCTTCTTCACTTATTCTTATATCCTAAACACTCCCTTCTGATCTTCCATGTCATGATGCCACACCGACCCCAGTAGAATCTGTGTGACAAGTTCCACAGATTGAGGCAAAAACTTCAAAAGAAGGAGGCCTCCTGGAACTGGTTGTGGAACTCTTGCCCAGAATAAAACATTGAGCCGTAGTTTTCACAGCAACTTATCTGTTTTATTTTCTTTTATTCCTTTTCTTATTTACATGTTTCTGATAGCCTAGGGCAAGATCTTAAACAAAGAAAATGAGTAATGGGTAAGAAATCATCCCTTGAGATGGGTCACTAACAAGACCTTGCCTCCAGGGAAACTGACGCTTTACTTTATATAATCATTTACAAAGTTACATAATAAGTATTATGATAAATAAAAACTTTCCCAACAATAAAATTTCATATGGCTACATGTGTGTCATTGGAAGAGGGATTTGGTATAAGGGAAAGAAAGCCTTAAATAAAAAGAATTAAAATAGTTTAAATTTGTGCGTTGGAGACTTATAAAAAAAATCGGTTATTAGATGTTAAATAATAGTTGATTATAAGGTTATTAACCTGCTCCTGGAGATCTGTCACTAACCCTGGATGACTGACCCACTGAACACATCCTTTCAGAGTTGCAATATTTGTTTTTTCTATGCATAAGAACCCTTGCTTGAGAGTTGCAAAATACACTCAGATTCAAACTGCCTCTGTGTTTGCTTCTATTTGTCACCGCTGAATCCTTACCCACCTAGCCTTCGAGGACCCTCATCCCAGGGACTCCCATACCTAACTGGGGTGGTCCATGGCATTATGAGATATCCCTTTTCTAACGGGGCTTATTTGTGCTACGCTAATTCTACTCCACGCAAGAAAATCTACATTTTCTTCCTTCATTCTCTTTCCCTTCTCCTTCTACTCCCTCCACAGGAAGAAACAAAAACAAAACTAAACAAACAAAAGGCTAATGAGTGTTAAGAGGCAGGAAGCATTGCGGAAACTGATGATATCAATCAGATATCAGTCCTTATAAATCTTCTGTCTAATGGAGGCTCAATTAGAAAATGGGCAATTATGACTTTGGCATGGACCCTCAAGAAAAGGCACACATTGCTATGGCAGAACATAATAGGAGGTTGACCCAACCTGAAGACTTTAAAGAAGGCTTTTCTAAGGAAGGGGTATTTAGAGCTGATCAGGTGTTGTGTGACTGGAGCCCAGAGCAAAGACAAAGAGGGACCAATGTCCTTGATTCTGGTGCTCCGGGTGAATGGGAATAACCCTGTCCTAAGTATGTCAGCTTATGATGAGAACCATGTCAACTGATCACAGTCACAACATGAGCGCTCAGCCAGGCTGCTATGTGCAGTGTGATGGGGCGAGGTGACCGTCACAGGAGCAGCAGTGCTAGATGAGACATGTGGACTTCTGCTGGGAAGGTGACTGAGAAAATGCGGGTGGACCGCAGCAACTTCAGTAGTGCGTGATGAGTGTATTCATTGAGTGTATTCATGCCACGTTAGACACGGAACAGAGCTCCAGAGGCAAATCGGGGAGAGATTTGTCCTGGAGTGCGCACAGAAGAGACAGAGCTCATAGTGTACTTCACGGCGACAGGTTGTGAGAACATGAGGTGTCAACTGTCGAACCCTTTACAGAGTAAGAGCACATGGCATTCTGTAATACCCAGGCAGTAACAACAACCATTAGAAGCACCATTTACCATGGAACTGTGTGAGCTCTAGAGACATAAGGGACCTCAGGGAAGTTATTTAAACCCTCTGCACTTCCTGCCCTGATTTATAAATGAGGGAATAACAGTTCCTACTTACAGGATGATTGTAGTGTTTATTCAAGACAATCCACATGAACACACTGACACACAGGAAGTGCTGAATGTTAGTCACTGTTTAGTACTAGAAAAATGGTGACCCTTCACCTCATTAAAAAGAAAATAAATGGGAACATCCAATTTTTTAAAATACATGGCTGTTTCGAGATCTCACAGCATTATGTGGTTTATAGCAAGTCACACTAGAGCTGGTCTTTGACCCAGATCTGTCTGACACCAGAAGGTGTGTTTTTCATGATGCTACATTATGGTTACAAAAGGCAGGAAGGGTACATCTCTCTACCTGTCCTCTTTGATTTAGGGATGCTACATGGGTCAGACTGCAGCTCAAGGAGAATAACTCCGGACAATAGCTGGGGTAGTGATCTCGACTGTTCTTTCTGTCCCCTGTTAGGTGGTGATGCATTCCATGCCACAGGAGGCCTGGTAAGCTTGACCCTTAAAGTGCAAAGAGTCATTACAATAAAGAATCCTTCTTTTCCCTAGGGCCTCTTGGAGTATGACGATGGTGCGTGACACATAATAGCCATCCTGCCATGTCCCAAAGTGAGCGTGCAGCTTGCAATACGCTGTTCTTAGAGTGTACTCAGCATCTTGTGAGACAGAGAGAAACCATTAGGGTCCTGATTTTGCAAATGGGAAAATGCCTTAAACAGATGAAATGTCTTGTTGGAGATACCACACCTAGAAAGTGAGAGAGGTAGGATTTGAACCCAGCTCTTACCAGCTACACTGGTTTTTCCACTGTGCACTGTTTGTCTCCATCTGTGCTGCCCCCTCTATCTATGCTCAGGGCCCTCTGATTTTTCTCTTTCGCTTATGGTTCAGTTGTCCCTAACCTCCCCAGAGACTGTACTTAAGTCTGCCAGTGGTGTGCTAGGTTTGGCTTCTACTGGCCTATGAGAGCAAGCTGCTACATTTTCAGGAATTTATGATCCACTGATTAACTGAAATGGCCAAAGGGATTCTTTTTTGAAATGGGCTCCCACATATTGAAGACTGGCCTCAAATTCACTATATGGCTGAGAATGACTTTGGACTTCCGCTTCTCTTCTTCTGCCTCCTGAGTATGGGGTTGAAATTGTGCACCCCCATGCTTACTTTATACAGGGCTAGGGATTGAACTTGGCTTCATGCTTGCTCAGCAAATACTCTTCTCACTGCCCTACGTCCCAGTTCCATGAAAAAGTTATTTGTACCAGAGAAATCAACAAACACTACAAATCAGGGCTCCACAGCTCCCGTCTGCTAACAGAGTGACTGTCACATTGTACCAGCGTGCCACCAGGATACAGAACTGCGGATCTCAGAGACCACTTTACAAGATGCCTGGCAGGCCTGGGAGCACCTGAAGCTGTGCTCGAGAATGTGAAGGGCACCACCAGCAAGCACCTTGTGTCATTCTGAGCCTCTGCTTCATTAGGATGAAGCCCAGAACCACTTCCACAGCACAATGCAGGGAGACAGGCATAAAATCCCCAAACTCTGTTCATATTTAATAGACGTTTACTCCATTCAGTGTGTAAGGCAGTGTGTAAAATAGTTACAGTTGGACTGGACACTTGATTGTGAAATGCTAGCTTATCCTCTTGAGTGGTTTTCACGTGGTGTTGCAGTTTGACAGAAGATCTGAACTTTAAGGAATACAATTTTGTGTATGCAGAAAAGAGAGAAAGAAGCTAAGGTCTTAAGAGGGGTGGGTGATCCTGGCTTGTGGAGTTCTGGATGGGTGTATATCTCCTGGCAGGGGCCCTCCTCTTACCCGGCTCTGATCCTTCTTTCTAATTTTTTCTCATTGTTTTGAAGATGAGTAACTTATGCTAAGCCCGCCAGTTCTCTCGGAGATGTGAACATGACACAAATAATAGTGAATTTTGCTAGGAGCTGATGGGGGTAACAATAGGCTATACCTTAATGTGAACTGTGTGATCTTGCTGATGTCTGACTTTTTAATCTAATTAGTAAATGGTAATTTCAACAAGTCAGCTCACACACATCTGTGTCTGGGCCATGTTCTCATGAGATGGGTGCTATTACTACACCCATTTCACAGATGAGGAGGACTGAAGTTTTTATTGAAAAAACAAAAAAGTTCTTCACACAAGTTACTCATTCCTAAGCAATGCACTGTTTTGTGCTCATTGATGGTTCTGGGCGATATATTATAGGCAGGGCATATGTGATAAAAACCTGGTGATCTTGAATAACTGACTGATAAGCTTTGTAATGTTTAAAGAAAAGTTTCAGAATGTTAAATATAATTATAAACAACTGGCATAAGAAAGTAAGACAAAACACACACACATACACATATATTATATACATACATACATACATACATACATACATACATATGTTCTTTGTGGAAATCTTAGATACTACAGCCAAGGGCTACAAAATGAAGTATTTGTCATGGAGTTGTTCTTTCTCTTTCTAATTCTTTGTTTGTTTGTTTGCTTTCTCAAGATCAAGATTTGCTGGGTAGCTGAGGCTGGTCTGGAAGCCATTATGGAGCGCAGGCTATCCCTGAACTTGTATTGATTATTTTACCTCAGTCTCCTTAGTGTTGGGATCACAAGCAAGTGCCACCATACCAGCTTGTGTTAGACACTTTTATGATTCTTAAGAGGTAAACAGATATGGTGTCACCTACTTATAATCCACTCATAATCAAGATACACTGGAGGCTGAGGCAAAAAGACTTCAAGTTCCAGCTTGGGTTACATAGTGACATTATCACAGATACCACCATCATCACCACCAACAACAAAAATAACATCAACAAAGAAAAAATGGACCATGAATTTGAATGAGAGCAAGGAGGATACATGGAAGAGTTCAGAAGGGGAAAGGAAAAGGGGAAATAATGTAATTATATTGTGTTTAGAAAATTAAAACTATTTTTAAAAACTGATTAAAGTGTAAAATCCATTTAGAGAAGAGTTATTTAAAGGTGCATGGCTATGCTTTAATTATGAAACATGAATTTCATGTTCCATTCACAGAAACACAGAGTTGATGTCATGTGATTTATTAGTTTATCTGGTGATTTCTCCAGGCCCACAGCTTGGCACCTGGCCACTGACCAATGGGGCCTAAACATATGTCATTCTATCTGCCTCTAATCCATTGGTAAGTTATCAGTAAGACCCTGCTGAAGACAAGTGATTCTCTTCACTGCACAAGTACAGAGTGGTAGCATAGTTGTACCTGAAACTTAAAAGGCTAGGCATCTCCCCGCTCTAAGTGATTTGCTCCAAGTTCATGGAAAGCATCAAAGACTGGGTCTCACTCTCCTCACGTGGATCTTCTAGTGAGACGCCAGCAAGGAACAGAGGCATCCTTGTCTCAGTGAGCACCAAGCTAAAACCTAAGCACTCATCTCTGCCCTGCCTCTCTAAAGGTGTAAAAATACTACAATGATATAGTAAGAAATCAAGCAAACTTTGAAAAGTGCTTGAGGAGAATTGGCCAAGAGCCACCAAGTAAAAACAAAAGGTTCTGAAAGAAAGAGTGGAACTTGGGATTAATGTCCAGGAAAAGACTCTAATGGAGAAGGACATTTGCCCAAGGTGACTCACTCAGTGGGAAGCACAGTGACTACTTGACCCCCACTCTGTCAGGAACCATCTAGGATAGGCTAAGGCTAGCAGGTGGCCTTCCTAGAGGTGGGCCACTGTTTTCTTTTTTTGCATGGTGTGCAATGGTTGAGCTAGATGGCAAGGTCCCAAAGAGACTTCACCTCAGGATTGCTTCTTGCAGCTGATATTCCTTTCCTGTCACTATTCAATTACTAGTTCCTGGCATTAGCATACCCTATTGATCAGATTTCCTGCAGAGCAACATAAAGACGAACTTTCATGAATTAATGCTATCGGGATGAATTAATGATTCTATAGAATTCTTGATTTGATTCAAGTAATTTTGGGAAGAAAGTTTTAAAAGATGGTCTTAATTGCTTTACCAAAAACATGTAATAAGGTTAGAATCAAGAATAGAATGTGCCCCACTCCCGAGAATAGTAAGTAAAGGCTGCATAATAAGAAATACAATGAGCTTTCAGAATTACATGAAAAAGAGAATTAGTCCTGGGACAAATTTATGTTCAAGGACAAACATTGAGGTCCAAGGATACAACCACAGGTGTACACTGTGATAAGGCAAGGCCATGTAAAAACTGTTGCTTTGAACTTATAATGAGCGTATAGAATGAAACACTGCTTTGAACTTGGATATTAACATCCTTCCGCAACTCCCATTTTATGTAAGATATTATGTGAGGTAATTTTCCAAAGAACTTTTTGTTTGAGAAGGTATTTTAAAAGCCAGAGAAAAGAAATGAAGTTGTTAGTTAGAAAGTTTGGCTTGGGAGGCTCTGCCCCATCTACCCATCTATCCAAATGTATATGTCTGACTCTATGTAAGTGTGTAGGTATATGTGTCTATGTAATCATGCATGAATACTTGTGGAGTGAATGAGACAGGTGATTGGGCCCAACAAAAAATGTAATGTGAATGCATTAATGTGTAAATAAGAATGTGAATGGAGATGTAAATGTGAGTGTGAATGTATATGTGTCTGTGCATATTTGCCTGTATAAAGCATTTTGATTCTTTTCCTTTCCTTCTTCTCTGGTTCACAAAGAGTTAACCAGCCTATTCAGAGAGGCTTCTGGCTGCTGGACAGAGAAGAGTGAAATAGCAATAATCCTTTGCCTAATTCCCCTCACTGTTAGTAACAAGTGTCAATAGATCCAGAGGCCTGCAGCTTCTGGCCTCAGAGTAATGTGAACTCAAGATACACTTAGGTTATTTTAGAAAGCAACCCTACTCTCTCAAAAGAGCAAGTCTTTTGCCCCAGCTGAGGCTCTTGGCCCTCTGCTGCTTCAGAGAGGACTTAGCCTGAGGCTAAGCTCCTGGCACCACCCAGTGCTTCTGTCACACTGCATTATTAACACACACTCACTTGCTTTTGTTGTTGCTGCAGCACATGAAGATGTCACTAGACAATCTTGCTGAGCAGCCACACTCTAGGGGGGAACCCTGGTGTGCAGGCAGAAACTTTGCGTTCCACACCCCTAGTCTCCTGAGATGTTTTGCCATGAAGAGGGTTGCCATGTGCCTTACAACTTTAGAATGTTACATGAATGGAAGTATGACCCTATGGCTTCAGGGGAGTGATTGAGACATTGTCTCCGTTGAGACAAGGAGAGTTCAAGCCATGAAAATCTTTCATACGACCTCCCCTTCACATTCTAAGAACCACTTCTTTTGTAAAACAGGGAAGCTGGGTTAGGATGCCCTTTGTGTCTTAATGAACAATAATAATTAATTTTACTGCCGTATAGACTGTAAATGCCATATATTTCACTTTCACATAAACTTCAAGTTCTATCCACAACATTCACCATATGAGATATTTCTATGCTTAAAATTTAACATAACCATATGGAGAAAAGAAATGGATGAATGTTAAACCTACAGATTTTAGAACTGAAATAGCCAAATCTAACCGACACCAGAGTCTCAGAACCCTCCACATTTGGTCCAATCTTTTTTGTAACTGCTAAACACACTGTGCCTGTATTCCAGGTGTTAAAATTCATCCCACGAATCAGCTCTGTCCAAACACAAAATGGTAAATAAAGCACAAAGTAAGCGTTCTCATACCCCATGGCGGTCCTCGAAGTAAGCCAGGCTGGCTTTCGTTAAGACAAAGAAACGGACTTTAAAATTTGAGGGAGAAGTCCTTCTCTTCTGTTGGGATTTTTTGATCAGCTGTTCTTCCAGGAGGATGAAGTTGTTCATGGTCCAGTTCTGAAAAGTGATGCGCCTCGGGCATCACCCCTCAGTGCGACTGAAGGAGGGGAGCAGCGGGGACTCGGCAGGATGCAGTTGATCTTTAGAGAGTTGTTCAAAGGCAACTTGCCTCTAACCTTATCTTTCTATCAGCATCAGCCAGCCTCACCGCTGAGCTCCCTCCTCTGATGTCAAAGGCCATGACCACATCCTTTCAAAATTCACCAAGCTTCGAGACACATGCGTACCCTTAGCTATATAGTTTGAACGTGAGGTTTGAAGAAACTTAGAATTATAAGAGGAGTTCAGTTTTAATTCTTATAGCTGCTACTTTAGCCTCTGCAACAGTTAAGTCATGTAGACAAGGGACTAAGAACAGGGGTCCAGGGGGTCAACGGATCTCAGTTTGTATTTAAGTTTCTTATTGCTATCATCATGGATCGCCACAGGCTTCGACGCTCAAAGCACCATGGGATTACCTTACAACTCTCTAGTTTAGAAGTCTGAAATCTGTCTGGCTGAGTGACAGTCATGGTGACTGTGGGACTGTGCTTCTTTTGGCAGATCTCTAGGGAACACTGCCTCTGGGACTATCCTATTACTGAGGGACACCCTGGTGGCCTCAGTCTTGACTTTTTCCCCCTATCTTCAAGCCCCCAAACTGCAGGCTGAGTCCTGCTTGCTCCATATTGCTGAAACCTCTTCCTCCCACCTCTGCCCCATTTGAGGATCCTGAGAACCATACTGGGCCCATCTCACAGTGGTCGTCTAGGACAGGCTCCCTATTTTAAGGTCAGCAGGTGGGCCTGTAACTCCATTTGAAATGTAAATTCCCCTTTGCCACCCAAGCTCACACAGACACAAGTTGTGGGGATTAGGGCATGAAGAGGTCTGCACAGGGCTGTGTATTCTACCGAGCGGTTTGAACTCCATCCCTACTACCTACCACCTGCCCAGTGGTTTGGAACATCAGTTCCTTCATCTATGAAAGAAAGCAATGGGGGCCTTGTATGAGGCAAGGACCCCTTTGGATACCTTCAGTATGCCTGGCTTCTGGGGGTATCCCGTTAGCCTTCTGTGTAAGCCACGTCACAAATGTGGTGTCCTGTGTCTGAACACACTCTCTTGTCTCTTTCTTTTCCGGTGAACTCCTAAGTGATACTGCCAGCCTCAGCTGGCATGCAACTTTCTCTGGGAAGCCTTTCAGACTTATCCACATGAAATCTTCTCACCTATTCCTCTGCCATCAGGACCCTTATTAGGAGGCAGGACACAAAGACAGACAGACAGCAAGCTACCTCTTACTAAGGATTTTTTTGGGGGGGTGGGGGACTGAGCCTCATCTGCCCTGTGGACAATGCACAGGGTCTGGCCTTAGAATCAGGACAACGTTATGATATAGAACTTACGTGAGGTTCACTGTGACCAGGATGTTAATAACCAAGAAGTCCCAGTACAAGCAGAGGCAGCACAGCAGAGAGGCTCAGAGGATGAGACAAAGGGAGGGAGGCAGTACAACTGTCCTGTGTAGTTTTCGATGTAAATTGCTAATTACAGCCTCTTTTGACATCATCTATTGCATGCTGCTTGATGATAAAGGCAAAAAGAGGGGGTGAGGGAAGAGGAAGGGAGAGAAGGGGAGGGGAGGGAAGATAAGCTGAGAGTTTAAGACAGAAAAATATGTACAAAAGAGATAGACTTTTAAAAAATACAGTTTGTAGCAAACATTACTCTTTTCATTCTTCTTCCTTTCTCTAGGGTAACCGATTGCCTGAAGATCATCTAGACATCTGGGCAGCCTGAATAAAGGCTACATTATTTTTAGCTTTTCCTGTAACTTGGTATAGCCATGTAACTCTTTTCCTGAACAAGAGAATACGGCAGAAATGGAAGCATCCTGGAGGGATGTGGTGCTGTGCATCCGTAATCTTAGCTCTTAGGAGGCCGGCTCAAGAAAACGAGGGGCATCCTTATCAGGCATCTTCCTAACTCCTCCATCTCTGTTCCTGCTGACCAGGGTGTTGACTTGATGGTTGGAGTTGGAAGAACTATTTTATACTACATACTGGGGAGGTTACATGTGAGAGTAATGGGTCCATGCTAGGAGGAGTCTGGGGCCGTGATGGCCACAGATTGGGTCATGCATGCTACCTGTGCAGTGCCTTTTCCACACTGACTCTTAGACAAAAGGCCGAGAAGCAGAGGATCGTCTCTTTTAACAGAAAAAGAAACACGCCATTAATATTTTCTAGGGCCCTGTTATTTTAGTTTCTGTTACTGGAAGCACACCCAACTCTACTATCATGTAGTCTCATGTACTACCTTCTCAGCTACTATAAATTACTTTGGAAAAGGTAGGTTCATGCCAGATTGATTCAGGTGAAATGATTGACAGACTTTATATGGTGTTTTCACGGAGGAAAGCAGAATATGAGGCACTATTGTCTTTCATTTGCCAAGTCTCCATGTAGTACAATAAAAAATAATTTTATTTTCTATATCACAGAGCACTGCAAACCGCTTACAGAGACTACTCTGTGTCCACTCTTAAATATAATGTTAGAACCTCCCCCAATATTTTCCCTATCATGTTAAGATAAGCAGTCTCTTTATTGTTATTTTAGTTTTAAAAGTTTAATTTACAGGAGGCAAATTCCAAAAGCTCATACTGGTGCCTGTAACCAGTACGAATGAGCTACATGGTGATACCCTGCCTGAAAGAAAAGCAAACAGTAATGCAGAGGATGCTGGGGAGATGCTGCAGTGGCTAAGAGCACTTGCTTTATAACATGAGGACTGAGTTCAGGTCCTAGCATCCACAGAACAAGCCAAGCATGGTCTCCTCCACACCTGTGACTGCAGCACTTGGAAGGGTGGAGACAGACAGATGGATTCCTAGAGCTAGATGGCTGCCAGCCTAGATGAAAAACAGAGAGACCTTGAATGAAGCCAATGAAGAACACAGAGAATGATAGTCGACACCTGGAGCCTTCATATGGCCTATGCATGCATGGTTCATGCACAGGCATGTATCCCTGTACATGTGGACATACACCACACACATACACCACATGCAGGGGGAAAAAAACCAATAAGTGATCAATAACTAAAACTCCAACAATATAAAAGTGCTCCTACTAGCCAATGATAGAACAATTTTGAGCACCCAAAAAATATATATATATAAGTGTAATGAATTAGTTCAAAAGAAAACTGAAAATAATCCATCCCAGTGACAACTTTTTGGTGGTGAATAACACCAACTTAATATTCTGGAGACTGGAAACAAAAATAAACTAGGTCCTTCTGCTTTTCAGAAAGAATACACTTCAGCTTAGTCATCAAATATTTAATAATATAACGTGAAGAAGGAAAGACATCACTACATCACAGTCTGAGTGTGGCTGATGCCCCTAGTGACTGTTAAATTCGCCATGTCACAGGTCAGTAGGGAAATGTACAATCAGTAAGAAGTGTCCACAAAGTGACAGGCTGACCATTCTTCTTCACACAACAGACACTAGCAGACGCTACGTGGCTTCTGATGTAATTTGCTAGGAAGAAAACAAGCCACCCACACAGATGGCTTGTGGAGAGAGAACAGAGTCACAGATGACTCTGGTGGGAGCTTTAGATCTAAATCTGACCTGCCAGGAAGCTCAAGAGATGAAGGAACATGGCAGAGAACAGGAAGAGAAGTAACTGGGTAAGTCCAGAATACACCAAATGTTAAGGACAAAAGAACCAAGATCCCCCATCAAATAAAGTGGGTGGGAATCTTGTCGATGAGACACAGACCTTAGGAGATGGTTCCAATATGGGAAGTTAGAATTCAGAGCTAAACAAATCAAGCTGTGTAAAGGTATTATGAGCCATCTTGGGGAATTTAAACGCTGACTGGGTATGTGATGAAATCGAGGAACCTTTACTATATTTTAATGCATGCTATTGCTGCATGTTTCATAGGTGTGCACTAAATGACTGATAAAATGATCCAGTGTCTGAGATCTGCTTTGTTAGAATGCAGTGGAGGCCAGGGAGGAGACATAGGGAAATGGCGTTCCTGAACTGACAACCCCTGTGACCAGGTGAAGAACGCTGAGGTTTGTTATTGTGGTCCAAACACTGGCATCTATAATGAATACAACAGCCAGACCAGTGCCTGTTGCTCTAAGTACAGGGCTGGAGAAATGGCTCAGAAGATAATGGCATACACTACTCTTGGACCAAGAGGACCAGGTCTGGTTTCCAGGATCCAGGACAGATGGTTCACAGCTTCAATTCCAAGGCACCCTCTTCTAGACTCTATGGGCACCTGCACCCACATTCACATATCCACATAAAGATAGCCCCAACACACACACACACACACACACACACACACACACACACACACACACACCAATAAAAAGGAACTCTGAGCACATATCCCATGGACTGCTTTTCCTTGGTATCAGCTGGTTTTGCTTTGCCATTCGATGCACACTGACTCTCCCATTGGTTCTACCTCCTCCTCCCTGAGGTCCTAGCTACATTTCTGCTGCACAGGTTCAGGCTCAGACTGGAGGGAGGGAGAAGGAGAACGAGAAGGAAAAGCAAAGGCAAGGAACTGAATATGATGGCACTGGTAACCCGGGGCTGGCACCCTTGGGGTAGAACAACCAAGTTTTGTTGTTTTCAAGGTTTTTCTACTAAGGGTCCTTCACTGGTCCTATTTCCCTTGCTGTCAGTGACGTTTATGTCTCTGCTCATGATTCCAGCACTCCTGCCCTGCCAATGCTGATGAGTCACATGTTCCAAAGACACCTGTTCTCTCTGTTGACAAATAAACAGCTGTCCATAAGCTTTTGCTATTGTCTTACTGGAACTTAGACACAACTGTTACATTTCCAAGGCCCAATCAAACCATCTTTAAAGTCCCTGTTACCTGGCTTCAGGAGAACACAAGCATTCAGAACTCTTCTGTCTGACTGACAGTAAGAAGAAATTTACAGTACCCCAAGAACTCAGTCCCCTGATTCTTTAAGCCTTGGTTTCTGAAGTCTGGGGATGGAGGTGGTGGACATTTACCAGCAGAACTGGTTTTGCCTCTTCTGTGTCTTAGTGGGTGAGACAGCGCCCATACTTTAGAATACAGACATATTTCAATCCTTTAATTATACTTTTTATGAGCCTTTGAAGCCTGAGATGAATTGAGAAAGCCTCACTTAATGTCTTTCAATAGAGAGAAAAAGAGAAAGACAGACAGATAGACAATAGACAGAGAGAGAGAGAGAAAGAGAGAGAGAGAGAGAGAGAGAGAGAGAGAGAGAGAGAGAGAGAGAGAGAGAAACTAAGCAAAAAAAAAAAAACCAACTTAATTCTGTGGGGTGCAGGTACATCTACAATGATGGCTGGAATTTTGCTTGCTGTTCCTTGGTTCTGCGCTGACTCCTGCTTACCAGAGCTGCCCTCCATGTCATGAAGATGGTTGCCAGGAGTAACAGTCTGATATTTTATCATGGGGCCTGGATTTCCCCCTAATACTTCCAGAAAACATCTCAGAAAGACAAAGTGGGGGAAAAAAAAGCCTAGATGTTCATTAGCAGATGATGGATTAAGAAATATGTATAATATATATGTGCATATATATATACATATATACATTATATATGTATATACAGACACAATGGGATTTTACTTAGCACTACACTAGAGAAAATGGCATTTACAGGGAAATTGATGGAACTGGAAATCACCATGTTAAAAAAACGAGTCAGATTCAGAAAGACAAATGGCACAGGGTTTTTTTTCTCATAAGTGGATCCTAGATTTAAATGTGTGTGGGGGGGGTTTATGAGGGGTGGGTGCAGGCCATGAAAATAGGAGAGGGCACCATAAAGAAAAGACGAGGTCTGAAAGGAGGAGGATGAACATATGTGACAGGAGGGCAACAGGCAGCTACTGGGGGAGTTGTCAAGCAGGGGGTTTAGGAGGGTGGGAGAAAGGGATGAATAAGAATAAGGCAGGGGTGGAAATGTCAGTGGAGACCGCTGCTTGGTGCATTGCGTTGGAAAGCTAACTTTTAATTAAAGAAGAAATGAGTCCCGGTGATACAAAATAGGCAGGGCACTCTCTGTGGGACACTAGGACTAGGTAGGGGGCTAAGCATTGTTACAACACTCTTAACATCATTGCTGGTGTTAATCAGCCCTTGAGCTCTTGAAGCTCTCAGTGTAAGCTCGCCTACATTTTCCTTCATCTCCGGTTCCTCCATTTTCAACATTCACAAGCACTTGCATTCATCTGCATTCACTTTACTGGCAACTTAACTTCTTAATTTGCAACTGTTGCTCTTTCTCTAGCTGCCTTGAAGGAAAAGACGGTTAGTTAAAGACCCACCTGGTCTGCCCTGATGCCAGCACCAGCTGTTCTGAAACTGTCCAGATGCCATGAGGAAACCACCTTGCACACAGAGCTGCTTGCTCTGGTTCTTGGAAGTGTAGCTCCAGACATGGGTGTTCAATTTGTACCGTAGTTTGTTTTGTTTTATTTTATTTATTTATTTATTTATTTATTTATTTATTTATTTATTTTTGCAATATCCCAAGCCTTGGTGAATGCTAGATGGTTCCTAACCCTTTCCACCTAGGCCAGGGAGGGAAAGCCCTGATTGCAGTGGCCTAGTGCTGCAGCTGGTACAAAGAGGATGGTGCTGTGATTGTTGTCAACACAAGCCTTCATCCACATGGGAAATTTGCTGTAATTGGTGCAAACACCCATCTTTAGCTATATAATAAGTAAGCTCCTAACCTCACCTGGAGAGTGGACTGGTAAGTACCCCCATGGGCTGCTCTCCCTACTGTTGCTACACTAGGCCCCACAGTGGTTTCTTTGCAGTGGTCTTTTCTTGACCACTTCTAGAGGACTGCACTGAGCTGAGCTAGTAAAGGGAAGAGAGAAGCTGTAGGCAGTGGAGCAGCAATGGTGGAGAAGGCTGCAGGCAGCAGCAACGGTGACCTCAGAGTAGCTTCCGCGCTGAGCTGCAGAACTGACAAGCTTGAGGCAGAGCCACAAGGCCGATGAACAGCAGCAGCAGTGTGAAGGAGCAGTAGTGCCTGCCTCCCAGGCGGTGGCAACTGTGACAAGGACTGTGACAAGAGAAGAGGCTGACCATTTGAGAGACCTTCGTGGGCAGGAGGATGAGGGATGGAAGAAGTATTCAGAGGGCAGAGAGCTGAGGTTGAAAATGGCAGATGGCCAGAGAAGAGAGACTACAGGCTCTAGTTACTGCAAGAACTCCAGGGACCTCTCACTCCTTAAGGGCAGTATCTTGCATATACAAGGCCTGCAAACTGTAATACTGGTACTTCTAAGAGCTGAGGGATCCTGACTTCTAAGGCATAGGCAAGAGGGATCCTACTCCCAGAGATCTGCGTGGGAGCTGTAACACTAGAGAGTGTCACTGGATGCTGCTCCCACCTGCCTGCTGCTGTCAAATGCCAAGGGATACAAGAGCTCCTGAAGACCTTTTCTTTAAGTGCTTCTCTGTCACTACCTGTGATTTCTATCTGGGTAGAACGAAAGGACCCTATTGGGTTGGTTCAGTATCACCAGTATCTTCTTCAGTCGTTGGCTTAGCTTGGGGAGGGTGCTTACATTGTTGGGAACAAGCAAAAGACAATTATTCTGAGTACTACCATCTCATTTTCAGACTCCCATTTAATCATAGAGAGAAACTAATTTCAAGGTCCCAGGCCCTAGGGGAGCTGGGCACTTCCCAATGATGAAAAGTTTCTAATATAAGGAAACAGTTTTCTGAGTCCAGACATCTCAAAGACAACTTCTCCATCTTGCTGACAGGATCAGACAAAGTTCATGTTCCCAGGCCCAGGAATCACTTCCTATCCTAGTGGATGGAAACTCCCTCGCTCAATTCCTTATGTCAAAATATGATTGGACAGTGCTATCGTTTACTCTGCTCCCCTTCTTTTTATGGTTTCATCCTTTAAATATGCTGTATAACCACATTTCAGGGTTGCAGTTCAGTTTCCAAGTCTGTTCTGTGGCCCTGATCCATCAGCAGTGGCTTGATTACAATAATCTTGTTGTCTGTGTTGACCTGGTGTTTGAGTTATGTTGGATTTATGTTGGATTTAAGTGGACTCCACAATCATAAGGACCATGGTGAATGCAGCCAGAGCAACGGGATTGATGATGAAATTCTAAGTCTTCCGGGATTTGGGGTGCAGTAGGAGTCAGCTTTGTCCAGCTGTCTGGGTTGAGGGTGGGGAGGGGTAATTCTCTAAAGAACACCAGAGTGCACGCGCCAATGTCAGAAAATTTATATAGCACATTTCTAACAAGGAAAACCATAATGATAAATTTACACAAAGCAAAAATAATGTTAAAGTATTTACATTTCTAATTTAAAATAAAAGAATAAGGTATCAGAAAATTTCAGATTCACTAGAAGATTGGCATCCAGCAGACTGACTTCCTTTCCCAGACATATATCAGGCAGTTCATGGCCACTTTTAATTCCAGCTCCAGAGGATCCAATACTCTCTTCCAGCCTCCATGGGCATTCATACACATATGGCAGATTTTCATATATGTATATACACATATGCATAGAATAAAGAAGAAGAGAAGGAGGAGAGAAGGAAACAAAGAAGAAAGAGAGGGAGAAGAAGAAGGAGGAAGAGGATGAGGAAGAAGAAGGAGAAGGAGGAGGAGGAGGAGGAGGAGGAGGAGGAGGAGGAGGAGGGAAGAATGGGAGGAAGAAGTGGAAAAGGAGAAGATTCAGAAGGAAGAGGAGAAGTTACTGTCAGTGATAGATGAAATAGCCAGGAAGCTTAGAACTAAGGGTTTTTTTTTTAATTAAAATTATCTATTTTATTCTATTCTATTTTCTGAGACAGGGTCTCAGTACGTACTCCTGGCTGTTCTGGAACTTGCTATGTAGACGAAGCTGGTAAGTCACAGAGATCCTTCAGCTTCTGCCTCCCTAATGCTGGGATTAAAGGTGTTCCCACCATATACATCTAACTGGAGATGAAGAGCTAGCTTATCTATTAAGAGCAATAGCTGCTTTTTCAGAGACCCCAGGTTCAATTCCCAGTACCTACATGGTGGCTCACAACAGTCTGTAAATACAGTCCCAGGAAATTCAGTATCCTCTACTGGTGTCCGAGGGCATTGCATGCATGTAGTGCAGACACATACATAGAGGTAAGACACCTCCTATACATGTAAAATAAAAATAAAGATGGAAAACAGAATCTAAACACAAATCTAGTTACAAAAGTGTTTCACATTTTTGAAATAATAATCAAGTCAGTAAATGAAATTTAAAGTCATTTTAACCTCACTTTTCAGAGATAATGTTTTATATGTTTTGAATTTTTTTTTTCAGAGTTAAATTATTTATTTGGTCACATCTCTACCTCTTGATAGCTTATTTTATCTTGAGAGGCCAAACCTCCTTTATCTTGGGACCGGCCTCCATCTTAAAAGAATAAAAGCCTGAGAACTTGGCCTGCAGCGGAACCTAAGTTGCACTCAAGTACCAGGAAGGACCTCACAGCTCGTCCTTGGACCATACCTCAGAGTTACTCCCTAGCTACTGTCTAGCAACAGTTAATCAAAGATTAGCCTGATTGTTTTAGATGTACTTTCAGATCGTTTATGACTGTCCACAGTCTTGCTCACCTGTTGGCTTATAATAGTCATTCTATTAGATACTTGCCAGGCTAGACATCCCCTCATTTGCTTCCATTTCCTATAAAACCTTGTCCTGCTGAGGGTTCAAGGCTTCTCCACCTTCTGATCCTGCTGTGTCAGGGATGGGTTGGAGGATAGCCCAAGCCAGAGCTTGTAATAAAGAGACCCTAATGCAATTGCATCGGAAATCTTGGAGGTCTTTTGGGGTTCATGAACTCTTCCTGGCACAACAGTCTCTAATGTGATTTGTGTGTGTGTGTGTGTGTGTGTGTGTGTGTGTGTGTGTGTGTGTGTGTTTAGCTGCAGTCTTCAGTGTTAACGTCAAATAAACAAATGTATGACTTGAGGTGGAATATCTCACATTGCATAGAGCACAGTAAGAATTCAGGGAATCGTTCTAAAACTCGGATGATCAGGGAAGAATTTCGGTTGAGCGTACAGCTAAGCAGGGCAGAAGGCAGGCAGAGGAGGGAGACAGCTGGAGCATAATATTGAGCATTACAACGCTTTCGATCAGCTGCCTGCCGTCTTGTATATGAGCTTTTTTCCTTTCAGCCCCAAGGCAGGAGCGAGCTGATTTGCATGCTGGCCCTTGGGGGAAGATTTAGGTACCTGTGGTCTTTCCAGACAGCACAAAGGCAATGCAGAAATCAAGTTGGCTTCCTCAAGTCCTAGTGCCCAAGGCAAAGTGTGGCTCATCCTACGCCACCCTCCTTGTAGCACCCGACATGAAAGTACTGAGGATTATATTTTAGGCCTGGGGATTTACCCAGTAGGCACATATTGTGTATAGTATGGAAATCTCCCCACCTTCACATCCTGCCTAGCTCACAACATCCCCTCCCTCCTCCCTAGGCTGCAGACTCATTGAAAAGGCTATATATAGCTGCCTTTCAGCCCAGTGTTCAAAATACTAATGTGAAACAAACTAAACGTTCAGAAGCCAGTTGTCTATAGCCATGTGTGCCTACACTCAACGTGCTACATGTGGTTTTGTCTCTCTTTCTTCACCTTGCTTATACCTTAGTCCAATTTAAAATGTACAGACAAGGAATCTTAGAATCCGCTTTTGATGGTATGCTTTCTTACAAAAGGTTACTGTTGTTTAAAACAGTCATAAATATTAGACACATCTGTCTACTCACCCACCATGACTCTATCATTTGTCTATTTGCCTCGCTGTTTTTCTTGTGTCTTTTATGAATGTTCTGCAGCTTATAGACTTTCTGAGGATTGATCATAACCCACATGTGTGCCACAACATTCCCTTTAAAGAAAAAGTACATTAAAAACGTGTAGAGCAGACAATGTGCTTGTTGTATCTTATTAAAGTGTTATTTAACATTCCCGCCCTGAAGTTTGTATTATCCCATAGAATGGATGAAGAGGATGGTATTGCACTGACTACTTAAGAATTAAGCATCACATTCTATATCTTTTTTAGAATAACATAATTTATTAATAACATTGGTGGCCAGTGAGAGGGCTCAGAAGGTAAAGGTGCTTGGTGTGCAAGCTGGGGTACCTGGGTTGTCCTCTGACCTCCACATGCATGCAACGGCATGTGCATGCCCACATTCACTTACATGAGCGCACATATACCCTACATACACACATTGTATATGGACACACACAAACGGACACACGGATACACACACACACACACCTACTAAGTTATCTGACCAGCCCTGTCTCAATCAATAAGGAAATAATGAAACTGATCAGTGCAAGAGATCCAACTCAGAGTTTCATACTGCTAGGCAAGTCTCTCATTTTAGCAATACATCTGTGATGGACTTAGGAGAACATATACTTTACGATATAAATAGTATATAATGCACATTATATGGAGACAGGGCTGAGTGACAGAAAGGAGAGCAAGAGAGAAACTAGTGTCGTATTGCTCGTCAATAATATCTAATATTATGGCTCCTAATCATCATCCCCTTACAAGTTGCTTTGCCAGTCCTTTTGGAGAAGTGACTCAATATCCTTAGGGAAAATATTTTAGTTCTTCTGTGGTAAACAACTTTGCCTTTCCCATCTCCTTCCCTAATTGGTAATGAACAAAATGCTTGTTGATGACATCTTTGCTGCATAAATGTATGGGAGAGTTAGCGTCAGTGGACACGGGTCCATATTTACTGAAAAGCTACGGAGCATCCACACTGAGGTGAACGTGAGGGCAGAACAAAACTCATTCTGCAGCTGGAGTTTATCACAGTCACCACTGGGTCTGAGGGGTGGGGTGGGGAGTAGGGGTGGGTGGGTGGGTGGGTGGGTGGGTGTGGGTTTACTTCAGAAGTACTTTTTCTAACTGGAGGAGGGGGATTTCAGATTCATCACCTTCTGTCAAGTAAAGAAGGATGCATTTGCTACGATTTCTCTGAAAAACTATTCCAAGAACCCAAACGTCAGTGGTTTATGAGGTAGGCACGGTGGGTGGGGGGAGGTAGAAGGCATGAAATGCAAGAAATCCTACAGTGATTCAGGCACCTCTGAGTCCTTGCTGTTCCTAGTAACACCCAAGCCCACATCAAGCTGCTCTATGTATGGAGAGCTGGAGCTGAACAGTCCACAGCCCGACATGGGGGAAAGCGCTGACCCCAGTTAACGAGACTGGCTTAGAATCTGGTGCTGAACTCTGCAGCTTTGACTTCCTGCTGCAACTTATGGCTCTGGAAAACTAACTTTCTCCAAATGGAAAAGTAACCAAGGAAGCTGTGGGGATCCCAACTGTGTTGATACAACTCTAGCCTTGACATGTTGCAGGAACTGCTGCAGACCATTCTTTTAACGACTGTGGAAAGCCTGCCCAGACTGTGCTGTTACACACGGAGGCCTTGGTGAAGGAGAATCCAGATGGCATCCTGCCACCAGCAAACCATGCTCCACCATGAGGATTCTATCCCCAGGAGGTCATTCAGGTGACGTGAAAATGTATTTGCAGGAAGACAGTCCTGGGAAGAGCATCTGTAATAAGTCTAACAATAGAACTGGAGATACCTGACTTAGATGAGGACAAAGGCTTATAACTAAGGCATTCCAACAATGATTTTTTAAATGCCCAGCATACCCACACCTACACTCTGGCAGCTGATGGTGTGGCTGGGGTATGGAGGAGGCTGTTGGTCTGATTTGAGGGGGTGACTGCTTGGAGGGCAGGACAAAGGGGTGTGTGCTGGTGACAGGTCACAAAGGATGGCAGAGGATAACTGTGCAGGTGTGAGGAGATGTGGGCAGAAACCTTGCTGGGAGATGGGCAATTGCCTTCACTCCCTCCCTTTCTTGGGAACACAATTTGTGGCTGGAAGAGATGCCTGGAATGAAGAGACCCGTGAGCAGTGAATGTTTGTTACCTTATTACACTGCCCACAGCTACCGATCCATGGGTGTGTTCAACACCTCCATGGGAAACCTACAACGACAGCTGTACAAGGGAGGAGAGTATGATATTTTCAAGTATGCACCGATGTTTGAGAGCGACTTTATCCAGATTAGCAAAAAAGGAGAGGTGATTGATGTTCACAACCGTGTCCGAATGGTGACTGTGTGCATCGCATCTACCAGCCCGGTCCTTCCACTACCTGATGTCATGTTGCTGGCCCGACCAGCTAAAGTCTGTGAAGAACATGCCAGACGGGCTAGGCTCATCAAGGGGAAAGGTTGCAAGCCTTCAAAGACTTTAGAGCTCACCAGGCTGCTTCCTTTGAAGTTTGTCAAGATCTCCATTCATGATCACGAGAAACAGCAGCTTCGCCTGAAGCTTGCCACGGGCCGGACTTTTTACCTGCAGCTGTGTCCCTCCTCTGATGCACGAGAAGACCTCTTTTGTTATTGGGAAAAGCTTGTCTATCTCCTTAGGCCACCAATGAACAGTTGCATCAGTAACCCAACACTTACCACTGGCGACACAAGCACTGACACCAAAAGCCAACTCGTAAGTTTCTAAAGACTCAAACAGGGTGGGGAGCTTTGGGGAGCATCTCAGAGCAGGTCCCACAGAGAGGTTAGGGCTTTCTTAGGTCCACCTGGGAAATGTGTTACAATTGTTATGGAATAGTGTGTGTGTGTGTGTGTGTGTGTGTGTGTGTGTGTGTAGAAGCAGATATATGTATTTTCTTCTTTTGGATGCAAGTTCTCAAGATGTAGCCCAGACTGGTCTGGAACTTAACTCACTATGTAGCCGAGGCTGGTCTTAAATTGGCCATCCTCCTGACTTAGCCTCTCAAATGCTGAGGTTGCTGACAGGTGCCACCACAGCTGACCAAAATGATTTCTAAATTTGATTAATATATATTAATTATACATATTAATATGGTATAGTGTGACATCGATACTGGTATCTAACATGCAATGATCAACTTTGGGTGATTAGTTATGTTTACCACCCCAGATAGCAGTCATTTTCTTGTGCTGGGAATATTCAAAATCCTCTTGCTATTTAGATAAATAAGATTAATGACTGTCAATCATAGATATCCACAGAACATAGGACATACAAAGTTATTCCTCTTATCTATTAGCCACATTCTCTACGATCCTGCTCCAGTAGCCTGCCCAGCTCCTGGTAGCCACTATTTCTGAAATCAGCTTTTTAGTGTAGAACACATTTTACTTCCTTCCCTTGAGCCAGGATCTACCACCCTGTACCGTGTGTGTGTGTGTGTGTGTGTGTGTGTGTGTGTGTGTGTGTTTCAATAAGCACAATCCCCATGTGTGTATATGAACAACTAGTTTCAAGGCCATGGATATGTCAAATGTATCCCTTGAGCCAACAATTCCAGTTGTAGAAATGTGCCCTACAAAGACAAACACAAATATGGAAAGTACATTCTGCAACAGTGCTTCTCCTTTTGTCCTAGAATTGCACAGGTGAGTCTAAGTGGCCATTGACTGCAGTGCAGTAGAAGGGATCTTGTCACGGGAATTCAGATACCGTTTCAGTAAGGAGCCCCTGGGTTTGAGCTCCAGAATGAGAGAGGAACTGAGCACTCTGGCCTCTCTGTCACCTCTATCTTACTGTTTCTTCTCCCCTTGGCACAGGTCTCAGAGATCCATGGAGAAGGAGATCGTGATTCTAAGCTTCAAACATCCCAAGATGTGTCAGAAGCCACTTCTGCTGCATTTGCAGGAGGAGAGAGAACACAACCACAACCAGCTGCTGCAGCTGTTGTCACTCCAGGATCTGTCAAAGCGAGGGTGGCAGGGGCAGCAGGGGCGGCAGGGGCGGCAGGGGCAGCAGGGGCAGCAGGGGCCCCAGGGGTAGCATGGGCCGCAGGGGCGTCAGGGACAGCAAAGGCAGCAGGTGGCACCACAGCTGCAGCAGTAACAGCCCCCCCAGCAAGTGTGGCAAAAGCAGGGACAGCAGCAAGCCAGCCCTCAGGTGTCATAAGCATGGCAGCAACAACAACCAAGTCTCCAGGCTCAGGCCAGTTAGCCGCAGCAACGACAGGAACAGCCGCCAAAGATCAAGTAGGAAGTGCATCCAGCAAGGCCATGGCAGTTGTTGCAAACATAATCTCAGAAGGTGTAGACGTGGTCTTGGCAGGAGCTGTCAGTTCTGCTCCTGAGTCCTCTTCTGCAGCGGGTGATGCTGGTGGCTCCCCAGACACCAACCTGAATGTGGCATTTGTAGGCAGCATGACCACCAAGGGACCTGCTGAGGTTAAACCTGAAGCTCCCCTCCTGTCAACCTTGCAGAGTGAAGGCTACATGTGTGAAAGGGATGGGAGCCAGAAGGTTTCCCACACTAGCTCTGAAGCACAGAAGGAGAAGAGAGAGAGACAA
The DNA here is from genome assembly GCF_011762505.2 of Arvicanthis niloticus. Classification (NCBI taxonomy): domain Eukaryota; kingdom Metazoa; phylum Chordata; class Mammalia; order Rodentia; family Muridae; genus Arvicanthis; species Arvicanthis niloticus. Next base: position 74,287,494 of record NC_047663.1, on the reverse strand, counting down.
GAAAGGGACAGAAAGACTAGCAGGAAAAGTTCCCATCACCGTAGGGCAAGTCGCCACAGTTCGAGCAAGGACAAGAGTCGGAAAGGATCTTCCTACCGGTCTGTATCTAGCCACAAGAAAACAAGAGAAGACAAAAAGGGGAAAGGGCGTGGCCGCTTAAGGAGCAAGAGACGCAGCTCCTCTTACAAAAGTGAGTCCAGGACTGGTCACAAATCCAGGAAGAACCGAGCAGCAGCTAACACAGGTACTGTGAATAAGAAAGCCACTAAGATTAGATCTTTTTTCAGGAGCTTCCTAGTAAGGCCTGCTTCCAAACCAGGGGACAACTCCTGTGATAGGAAAGTAGACATTGTGACGAAGTTGGTGGAGAAGCATGACATAGAGACAACAGTGGAGAAAAGCAAGGATTTAGAGTTCAACGATACAATAATCTCTGAGACAAGGGAGAAGATCATCCTTGAAACCAAATCTATTTAAGATCTAGAGCAGGAAGCAGCAACAGAGACCAGGCCTCGGAGGAGCACCGGTGAGCCAATTGCAGCTTCCGTAATGGCAGTTTCAATAATAAAGGTTACAAAACTCCAAAAGAATTCTGTCTTCTATTTGCATTTCTGTGTCACACACCCTGTCAATGACTTCACAATAGCTTCTGTGACATTAACTGCTCCAGTGAGGTAAGCTCTCCCACTGCAGGTTCTGACAAGCCAATGCCGAAGCAAGAATGTTTTAGCCTCTTCTGTCTTTGGTTCCCTAAGGGGAGGTCATGGGTCACTGGGGGAACTGTGTACCCATTCTCCTTTCCTTCCCAAATGCTCGGTCATCATGAATGGGAACAGTGAGTCTCAACTGTATTGGGGGGGGGGGGATATGGGGCAAGAAGATGCTGTGGCCTTACTGTGCAGTTGGCATAGGGAAGTCTATGATCTAAATCAACACTTCTTAAACTGTAGGTGCTAATCCTAAATGTAGGATGGCAAACAAACAAACAAACAAACAAAACAACAACAACAACAGCAACAACAATCTGGCAATAGTTAAAGCTTTCTAAATTTGTGAAAACAAAGAATTTGAAATCAAAATGAATGAACCTGAGATAACTTTGCAGAGCAGCTTTGACCCTGAACCAACAACACACTTCTCATTGGACATGTTGTCACAGCAGTCACCAATGAAAGGTGTCCGAAACACCCCTCAGAGTAAAGGCTACTGCAAGTTAGGAGCTACAGTGTTTTTAGAACAGTTCTCTGCTCCCATTTAAAAAAAAAAAAAACAAGTTTTAATTACAGAAAACAAAGACCTTTAATTGTTTCCCCCACCCCCTTCTTTAGTATGTAAATATTGCTGAACTGTATTTTATGGATATGTTTGACTTGGAAAAGTGCTATGTGAGTTGTTGATAAGGGATTTATAAAATACTGGTAAATGCATGTTGGCTTGAGATCAGGGATCAATTCCTCATGATTTCTGGAAAAGCCCTGAACTTATTTCTGTCATTTTGTAGCATGTATTTATGTCAGGTGTTAATCTGAGCAATGATAATTACTGAAGTATAGGTTAAGTCTAAAAAATCTTGAAGATGTTCCATCTTGAAGTATCAAATGTTCAGTCAAGTTTTGGCGTTTTAGAGATTTGTTTTTATTGTTTTAGATCGTATGTGTGTGGTGGTGGTGGTGGTGGTGGTGGTGGGGTATGTGCCTGTGTGTGAGGTGTCCTAGCGACTAGAAGCTAGATCCTCATGGAGCTTCAGTTTTAGGCAGTTGGGGACTACCCAGCATGAGTGTTGGAGTCTAAACATAGGTCCTCTGCATAAATAAGCAGGACATGCTTAGTCACTGTGCCATTTCTCCAGACCCAATATTTAATTTCTAGGAAAAAAAAAATAGCATGCATTTCATTCTATGCAAATTTCCTTTACTCTCTAATAAACAATATAATTAAATGTATTATAAAGAACTTTTTTAAATCAATTCTTTGTGAATTTCACATCCTGCACCCCAGTCCTGCTCACCTCTCCGTTCTATCCTCCACCCTTGCAACCTTCTCCTCAAAAGAAAATTAAAAAATATACATAAATATAAAAAAAAACCCAACTAAACCAAAAAACATCTCATTGTGGAAACTGCACTGTGTGACAGTGTGTCCCACAGTATACCCCTCTGTCCACACATCTTCACTTGCAAGTGTTCATTGCAACAAGTCATTTGGTTTGGTTCGAGGCCTCTGGTTTCTACTAGACTATCAATACTGAATCCTCACAGGACTTCTTTCAGATATCCTTTTGTTGCCCTGTGTCGCAGAGGTCTGCAGCCTGGATCTGCAGGACCAGCCCCTTCATGTGCTCCAGCAGTCCATCCATGGGACTGCTCCACCTCTGGTAAATCTCTCTAGAGAGATTTACATACTAATGAGGTACCTGAAGGCCAGAGGTGGAGCCGATTAAACATTCCTCCCCAGCCCCTTCCCCCTTCTCCCCTCCCCTTTTAACTCAGGTCTATCCTGGGTTTGGGGGGGTATGCATCCAGATCCATCCAAGATCCGCGATGTGAATAAACCAGTTTTGGAAACCCAAGGGCTTCCTCGTGTGTTGGGGCTGCGCCGCTATGAGGAACCGTGAGGAGCCAGGGAGAGGCTTTTAGTTAATGAACAGCCGGGCCCAACTTTCAGCTGGAGAAACCCCGAGCGTTGGAGGAACCCTGGGATCCCCAAGCCTTTTTTTTCCCCACAAGGGGGATACAGGATCCAGTGCTGGGTGGGGGTCATTGATGTGTTTTCTCTCCCAGCAGTCTGTATAACACCCTCTGGAGCCATACAGCTAGCTAGCCAGCCAGCACAAAGGAAGCTTCTCAGTCAGTTTGAAAATGCTTTCTCTCTGTCCTGTAGCCATAGTATGGAGTCGTCAGGAGTAGGGCCTCTCCATACAGTTATGAAAGACAAATAAAACCAACGACAATAGTCTGTGTACTTAAGTTAAAGACTTCTGGGACTTTCTTGGTCAATAACATGAAGGGACATATTCCTATACCTTGTGCTATATTTTTTTGTTTTTTGTTTTTTTTTTTCTATCAAAACCCTTTGTTTTCTAGAAGCAAATTGTCCACCAATGTAGGGCAATTCCATTAATACCGTTTAAAGTTATATTTTGAAATTAGCTTATTAACTCGTAGGTTTCTGTAAGGCTTTTCCTACATCCTTGGTTTTGGTTAGCATACTGTATTGGTTACTTTTTTGCTGCTGTGATTTAAATGTCAGGACTAGAAATCAATTTAGGGAAGACAGAGTTTATTGTGACTTACCCTTCCAGAGAGAGGGTCTCTAGAGGCAGGGAAGGCACAGATTCAGGGCATATGAGCAGAAGCGGAAGCAGGAAGCTGGCTGATCACATCTTTCAACCACAACAGGAAGCAAAGAGAGGGAGAACAGAAACTGAGGCAAGATTATAAAATCTCAAAGGCCCACTCCTAGTGATGTTGTCTCTCTAGCAAATCTCCACCTCTGAAAGGTTCCATGACCTTCCCAAACAGCACCACCAGCAAGAGACCAGATGTTCAAATGCATGCGCCTTTGAGAGAAATTTCTCCGTCATTACAGCATACCTACCCACAACTAACTGAATTATTTTTGGCAATAACTTTACGTGTATGCCTACTTTACATATCTATATAATTAGAGTCTCATAAGAATCTCTTGGTCAAAAAGCAGAAAGAGTTAAGAAGGCTTCATCTAGATTAGGATTGGCGGGCCATGTTCAGGATGACCAAATCTTGCAGACTGAATGAAAAAAATAAAAATAGGAAAAGGACGGATATGTTTGCTCTTAGGTATGGGACAGGAGAAGATATAGTGTAGCTATGAGGGACAGCATAGCCAGAAGCAGAGACGTCTCAGAGAGTCCAGAGTGAACATGACCTTGAGCCGGGACATGTGAGGAGAGGGGAGAGGGGAGAAGGGAGAGCCAGGAGACCAGCAGACCAGGAGACCAAGAGGCCAGAAAGGTAAAGGATAGGGAAAAAAAGGCCAGGGAACCAAAATGGCTGGATTATACAGAAAAGAGCAGCTGGGGGAATGACAGCAAAGGTCCTGGGCTGAAGAAGTTTAGGATAGGGGTATGTCAACCATACCCTGTAACAGGAAGAGACTAAAGGATGCTGGGAGAACCTGGCAGCCAGGTCTGCTTTAATATGTTAAACAGGCACCCCAGTTAGCCATATGTCCTAAGCTTGAGACCTAATACAGAGCACTTGGATTTCTGACTAAGGTAAACCAAGTTTGTATGTACATGTGTTTCATAAGCACCTACAGATGTATGCATGTGTTTGCATGCAGCCCAAAAGCTGAGGTCAGGTATCTTCCTCAGTCTTTCTCCACCTTATTTCTGAGACAGTGTGTCTCACTGAAACTGAAGCTCATCTGTTTAGAGACTAGCCAGTGAACGTCAGGGATCTCCCTGTCTCAGCACCTGGCTTTTAATGTGTTTGCCGAGGACCCAAACTCAGGTCCTCACGACTGAGCCAGACTGAGCCGCAAGCACTTTGCCGAGTCATCCCCTTGGCCCTGAGTGTTTTATTGGATACAGCTGTAGCCAGTGTTGTCTCTGGTTGTTTTGTTAAAATGGAAGAGTTGAGTTGTATATTCTACAGCCTACCTGGTTTAAATATTTACTATCTTGCCCTTTAGAGAAAAGTTTGTTGTCCCCTGATCTAGGAAATGTTAACAATTCTCCGTCCTCTGATGTATATACCCTGGAGAGACTCTGGGAAACACGTATCAGGAGCCAGCCAGAAAAATGTTTGTAGAAAAACAATCTGTAATAACGAGACTCTGGACACAGACCAAATATTCATCAAACAGGAAAATTCATAAACTGTGATCTACGGCTGCAGAGCCCTATTATCCAGCAGTGAAAACAAACAGCAGCTACTCCTGCTCACATGAATGAATTTTATATAACATAGACCAATAAAATCCAGACAGGATGATTACATGGCATTCCATCTGTAGAGCAGGTAAAAACAGGTACAGAGAGACTAGAGAGATGGCCCAGCTGTTCAGATTACTGGCTGCTCTTTCTGCACCCACATGGCCCTTCCTAACATCTATAACTCCAGTTCCAGGTGATCTGGTGCTCTCTTCTGACCTTTGCAGGCACCAGACATGCACGTGATATAGATATACATGTATACAAGATATCCATATACATAAAAGAAAAAATATTTAAATAAAAAAAATAAACAAGAGCATACATACAATGCCTGAAGGATATATCTGCTGGAAGCCTACAGAAAAAACAAATAAATGATAAACACAACATTCAGGGTAGAAATGATTTACAGAGTGAAAAGGAGGGGTGCGTGACATGAGAGGCACATGTGCAAGTGTTTCCGCAGTGGTAAATCCAGCAAGTCCAGGACAGCCAGAGCTCTGTTACATAGAGAAACCCTGTCTGGGAAACAAAATAACAACAAACAAATAAACAAGTTTATTCCTTTTTATTATGTCGAAGAGAGCTTTATGACAAACCATACTATTTTGAAATGTCTTTCATAAATATAAAATGAAAATTTTAAGTGACATTGCAAAGGAATGGTCATAATATTTAACTATTTCCATACATTTATCAATGAGAAGGTAGGCCTGGGAGTAGAGTTCAGAGGTCTATAGCTCTTGTCTAGCATGAGTGAAGTCCAGTGATCAGTTCCCAGTGCTATCCCCTTTAAAGGAAACTGAACGCTCCACTGTAATGTATACTAATTAAGTATATAAATTATGTATACCACACAAGTAATTCCAAAAGTATGCTATATTATACATGAAAATATAAAATGTAAAAACCTTTACTACAAACTGCCCTGTTTAATTTTAAACTGTATAATATAACGTTTAAAACCCACGTGTGCTCATGGTGAAATTGGGTTTCAGGGAAACCTGGGGGCCTTCTCTGAAGAGGAAATGTGTTGAGGCAGAAGAGATGGATTTAAGAGCACTGGTTCTCGAAGTGGACCTGGGTTTGAGTGGGTTTAAGTGGACCTTAGCACCCACATAGCAGCTCACAACCATTTGTAACAGGTTCCAGCAGATCCAAAACCCTCTTCTGACCTCCAAGGGCACCACATGGTGCAAGCACACAATTGTACAAAAGCGGCAGTTCTGAGTCTGTAGATCATAAACAACCCCATTGGTCAGATGATCATTTCATAGGGGCTGCCTCAGACCATTAGAAAACACAGCAATTTACAGGATGATTCATAACAGTAGCAAAATTACAGTCATGAAGTAGCAACAAAAAATAAATCTAAATTTTAAAGATGAACAAATGTGTTTGCAGAGGCGGAGAGAGAAACAAGTTATTTTGAGGGGAATGGAAGGTTTGCAGTAACAAGAAGCCTCCAGCAGCTGCATTCGAGAGGTACTTGCAAAAAAAAAAAAAAAAAAAAAATCTAACCTTGGGATTTTCAACATTCAAAGGTCAACAAATACTGGAAACCCAGATGCCTTGGGGTTGATCCTTCAACAGAGGATATAGATGAAACGACGGAGGTCTGAGCAGGACTTTGGGGAAGTCTTTGGCAATAAGAGAGGTGAGCATGCAGGGAAAAGGAGAAGGTAAAATGGGAGGCTTTCCCAAGTCGTCAGTCCATAGTCCAGATCTGCAGAGGCTAAGCAGTCTTAGTTACACACAGTTTGGTCTCTTGCGTTCATCTTTTCTCCTTCTCCTAGTCTGGTTTTGGCACTCTTGCCTTTTGGTGGGGCTTTGAAAAAAAAAAAAAAACATGACTCTATCTAGTATGAAAGGATATTAAGCAGACCCATAAGTAACAAACATGTCACTAAAGTGCAATGGAGGCAGGGGACTTGCTCAGCACAGCAGGCTCTGCTATGTGTCCTCTCAGCATCTTCTATCTCGATAAGTCACCAAAGAAAACATGCACACACACACATGTCTATGTGTTTCAAAGCAACAGGTCCCTTCCTCTGGAGGGGATATCAATCCTGGATATCAATCGGGCTATCAAGTTAGATCCTCATCAGATAAAGGCTGACGTTCTTAGCAGCAATATTTATCACCATGGGAACAATTCTGCTGCAAGTGCAGTGAAGCAACAGGCAGTTACAAACCAGTGTTCCAAACTGAAGGTGCAGACTCACAGAGATGCAACGAGAACAGGGTCTTTTGCCAGGAGCAGAAAGATCACTCACAGTTGTGAGTTGTGTCTTTACTTTGTGTGTGTGTGTGTGTGTGTGTGTGTGTGTGTGTGTATGTGTGTGTGGTCTCTGTGATAGTTCTTACTGTGTAGACCAAGCGGATCTGGAACTTGTTATGTAATCCAGGGTAGCTGGGAATTCATGGACCTCTCATCTAAACCTCTTAAAAGTGGAGATTTTAAGCATGTGGTACCATATCCAGCCATGGAATAAATGTCTAAAGCTAAAAACACCGCACAGGCAAGGGAGTGAAGGCGAGCCATTGCGACTATCAGGGTGAGGCTAGTGAGAGAGATGCTGGGGGAAGGGGGAGAGAGAAGCAGGTGACAGGAAATGTAAAACTTTGAGATCCATGTAAGGGAAGCCACAAACCAATTATAAATTGGGCTATGTAGGGTGAGACATGTGGGAGGGGGGAAAAGGCAGAGGGACATTAAAGGGACCAAGAAAACAACAATCTTACCATTGTATTCATCAAACAGAAAGTCGTAAAATATGGGAAGCAAAATTGAATTGAAAGAAACAAATTTACAGTTGCAGTGGGATTTTGATTTGTAGCTCTACATTCCTCTCTCAACAACATAATAGACAACTAGACAAAGATTGTCATGTATACAGAATACATCCACGATACTATCTACTGCGAGGATCCAGGCAATGTTTTCAGAACACTCCACCTACCATCGGCCGAAACGCATTATTTTAAAGTTGTTACAAAGCATGGATAAAACATTCATATTCGAAGCCTTAGAGATAAGCTCAACAAACCTAATAGAGTTGAAATTATGCTATATATTATCTGACTGCAATGAAATCAAGCTAGAGATCAATAACAGAAAAATAACAGGAACCAAACATCCCATACAGTCAAAATCTCAACAGCACACTTCTAACTCTCCTTGATCATAAAGGAAGTCTAAGGTTCCATTTTTGTGTGTTTGCTTTCAGTGCTAGTGACTGCATTTATTCTACCATGGAACTATAGCCTCCTCCTTCTTTATAAAGTCTGAAGGGAAATAAGAAATGCAAAGACTTGAAATAAAATAATGTTGACATTTGTGGAATATAGCCAAACCAGTGTGGAGACAAATGTCCACATCATCTGCGTACAACAGAAGACAGAAATCTCAGTTAAATGACTTACGTTCTCATCCCAAGATGAAAACTGTAAGAGAAAACCCAAAGAAATAAAAATAAAGTCAAGCCCAAATGGAGAAGATGCAGCAGAGGTCAATGAAGCTGAAAGTGAGACAACAAAACCTGTCACATGTGTACACACACAACATAGACATTAAACTGCTGTTTCAATTCAATTCCCTCGAAGATGAACCTAACCAAGATGGTTTCAACGGACAATTCTACAACTGGTTAAAAGAAATACGCACCGGGCATAGTCAGTAGCCGCCTATAAGTCTAGCACTCTGGAAGCTGAGGTAGGAGGGAGAAATGTGGAGGGAGATCAACTTAACACAGTGCCTTCTAGAAGGTAGAATACTTGTTCATTTATCTCATAGAGTAGCAGCGTTCTGATTCCAAAACCAAAGAGAGCGATAAAAAGAAGGGCTGGAAATGGTTATGCATATATGTCATCCCAGCATCAAGGGGACAGAGGCATTAAGATGTTGAGTTAAAGGCCAGAGATAACACAGTGAGACCTTGTCTCAACAAAGTAGAAAAGGAGCTGGAGAGATGGCTCACGGGTCAAAGCACTTGCTGCTCTTGTAGAAGACCTGTGTTTGGTTTTCTACATTCACATGGCAGCTCACAACTATCTGTAATTTCAGTAGCAGGATCTGAAACCATTCTAACCTCTGCAGACAACGGGCATGCATGTGTTATACATGCATACAACACTCATACACATAAAACTTTTTTAAAAATCTGAGAAGGTAAACCAATTTTTTTTAGAGACAAAAAAAGGAGGAGAAAGAAGATAACAATGGACTAATGTCCCTCATGAGTAGACACAGTTCCCCAGCAAACTATTAGCAAACAGGATTCTACGATGTATACAACAATTATATACTATGACCACAATGTATACAACAATTATATACTATGACCACAATGTATACAACAATTATATACTATGACCACAATGTATACAACAATTATATACTATGACCACAATGTATACAACAATTATATACTATGACCGAGTGGGTTTTACTCTAGAAATATCTTAAATCAATTGCTAAATTCACTATAGGCTACAGAAAAAAAAAAATCACACAATCACATCAATCATTGAAAAAGGGTAAATGACAGTATTCAACACCTTTTCACGATGAACTCTCAAATAACAGAAACAGAACTTCAATATGAAACACTACAAAAACCCTTGAACTAACACTTTACTTAGTGATGAAGGCCCATGCTTCTCTTTATGATCAAAGCCAAGGAAGAATGTCCACACTTGCTCAGCAGAGTGCTGGGAGTTGTGGGCAGCGCCCTAGGCAAGAACACAGCATCCTCAGGCAGAGATAACATGAGTGCTGTATAGATACTCCCTAGGTATTCACAATGAAGTTCCAAGAACTGAGAAGTGAGTTCCACAAGTTCACAGAATGCAAAATACAAGTATTTACATGTAAATCTAAAAAACTGTACATGGCATCTAGGGAATAAATCAAAAAATCTAAGTCAGTGGAGACATATATCCAGTTCATGAATTCAAAGTTATAGTATTTCTTTCGTTCCCAAAGTGTTTTATAGGTCTGACATGCTATCAGTTGAAACCCTAACAAGATATTTTGTAGATACAAAATTACATAAAGATTTATGCATGTGAGAAATAAATACAGAAAACCATGAGAGAAGAAAAACTAAACAGTAGGGATAAGCCTACCCAATTTCAAAACACTGAGCAGTGGTAGTCACCCAAACTATGTGGCTTAAGACACTGTACAGTGGTAATAAGTGGTACAAGACCGTGTGGCCTAGGTGGAGGAATACACACCGTGTTGATGGAACACAATGAAGTACATGAGTGTAGAGACGGCTGGCAAGCTCCTTATGAAGATGCAAAACCAATTCAGTGGGAGAAAGCCTTTTCAACAGCAACAAACAAAGAAAACATAAATTGTGATTTAGTTTCAAACCTTATTAAAAGGCACTCAAAGTGACTTAAAACTCATTCAAGATATACTTAAATAAAACATAAAATTATAAGAAATGTTAAGAAAAACAAAACCGTAGGAGATGTTGAAAATGTTGCCCATACAAGGAAAAGACGCTGATCATTTGCACGTCTTCAAAATTAAGAACACTAGTCCTTTGAATGATCTGTAAGCAAATAAAAGCAAGTTGAAAACTGGAAAAATATTAAGATTTCTAAATCAAATAGCCCATGAAGGAATAGTTTCTATATGCTAAAATTTTTCCGATACCGACATTAAGAAAACCATCTGGGGTTGTAGAGGTAGCTCATCCGTTAAGATCCCATACTGATCAAAGAGCATCTGAGTGTTGTTCCCAGCACTAACTTTAGGTGGCTCACACCACCACCAACTCCAGCCTCAAGGGATCTGATGCCCTCTGCTGGCTTCTTCTGGCACAGCACTCACATACACAATCCCCTTGCCCACACCTAACCAAAAATAAAAATACTACAACAACAACAACAACAACAACAACAACAAAAAACTGTTGTGGGGCGGTGGTGGCACACGCCTTTAATCCCAGCACTTGGGAGGCAGAGGCAGGCGGATTTCTGAGTTCGAGGCCAGCCTGGTCTCCAGGACAGCCAAGGCTAACAGAGAAACCCTGTCTCAAAAAACAAACAAACAAAAAAAAAAAAAAACAAAAAAAAACAAAAAACAAAAAACAAACAAACAAAAAAAAAACAAAAAACAAAAAACCAAACCAACCAACCAAACAAACAAACAAACCAAAAAAAACCCCCCAAAACAAAAAACTGTCCAATAAAACATGGGTAAAAGATAAAAATAAAAATTGCACCACAAATAAATGTAAACTAATCTATAAAGCCCTTTAGGGAAATGCTAATTAAAATTGCAATGTTATAATTCTATGTAAAATGAAAAAATTATAAATAAATAGGGAAAACATAAAAGAGTGATGCAGGAGAAATTATGTCACTCATCTGTCATGTATCAATAGTGAGCATGTGAAGAGGTGCAGCCTCTGTGGAAAACGTTTAGTCGTTTCTTAAATACCAAACATGCACATATCATACAACAATTTCACGCCTGAGTGTTTATCCCTGAAAAGTGAAGGTATATCTCCATGTAAACAATCTTCACGTGAATGTTTATGGTAGCTTTTGACATAATAAAAAATAGCCCTGAATGAGGACCTTCAGTGGTTAAACAGCCTCCTACATTCATGTCATAGAATAATACTCAGAGGGAAAAAAGCTACCTATAAAACAGCCCTGCCTGACTCTCCGAGAACTCCTCCAATTAGAAAGCTAGCCCTAATTACATACTGATGGGTTCCATTTATGCAGTGTTCTCGGAATAAAAAATGTTACAGAATGAGAACAGGCTAGCGGTTGCCAGGAGCTATGAGGGAAATGGATATTGAAAAGGCACCAGAGAGGTGATGGAAAGGGACCTTGACTGTAATGTATCATGGCCATAATAACTGTGCTCAACTGTCAATCTGAAATCAGGGTAAACTATACCAGGTACACAATGGATCTACTTCATGCAATTACCCATAATTGTCTCCAATTTTAACAACTAGTTTATTTAGGGGTTACTGTGTGGATACTGACAAACTGATTCCAAAGTCTATAAGGAAAGGCATGACATCTTGAATGCACCCAGTGTAATACTGGAAGGAAACACAGCCAAACAATTAACAGTACTGGATTTTAAGATTCATCACAAATTGTTGTAATAGTCCATCACTGTCCAGGCACTAGACAAAGCAATGGGGGAAGAGAAAGCTTGCAAAGAGACTGAATTTTGGCAAAGAAGCAAGAGCAGCTCGCTGGAGGCAGGATAGTCTTCTAATAGCAGAAACTAGACAACCAAAGACCTTAACTCATTATAAAAATGAACAAAAACCCAAGCCATTTGTCTGCCTGTAAAATGTGAAACTACAACACCATCAAACACATAACCTATGAAAACACAAGCCAGTCCTGGTTAGAACAACAACAGAAGGAATCTGCTCTATGAGAGATACTTTGCAGAAAATGAGGAGATAAGCCACGGAGTGGGAGAAACAACTTGCAAAAGACACATCTGATCAAGGTTATTACCCACAATATTAAAGGACTCAAACGCAGACAGCAAGGGTGGGTAAGGTGGCTCAGCGGGTAAAGATGTTTGCTGTGCAAACCTGCCAGCCTGAGTTCAACCCCTGTAGTACACAGAAATGTGATGAATGGGCACAGGAAAAGATGGTCAACACTTAATGACACTGTCAAGTTACAATATGGAGATAAAACCATGGATCTGCTAGAGTTGCCTCAAAAATTCAAAACATGACCAGCAGATACAACAGGAGCTCTTGTTCACTGCTGTGGGGATGGAGCTTTACAGTTACTGTGGAAGACAGTTCAGGTTTTTTTTTTTTTTTTTTTTTTTTTTTTTTTAAACAAAACTAAAAATCCTCTTGCCATGAGCTCCAACAATCACACTTGGTCTCAAGATGAAAACTTACACCTGCATAAAAATGTAGGAACTGAGATTTACAGAAGTTTTATCCGTAGTTTCTAGAACCTGGAAGTAATTAGGATGCTGTTCCCTAGGTGAATGGATAAGGGAGTATGCTCACATGATGGAATGTTACTAAATGGTAAAACAGAAGACATAGGGTCACAAAAGAAATGGAAGAATCTTAAATGAAATAGAAGAAAACTACCAGAAAACACTCTGACTCCAAACTATATGATATTTTAGGAATGGCCGAATCATTCAGACAGAGGCTGCAGAGATGGCTCAGAAGTGAAGAGTACTGACTGTTCTTCCAGAGGTCCTGAGTTGAATTCCCAGCAACCACTTAGTGGTTCACAACCATATATAAGGAGATCTGGCGCCCTCTTCTGGTATGCAGGCATATATGCAGACAGAATGCTGTGTAGATAAAAATAAATACATCTTTTAAAAAATCATTCAGACAGCAGAAAGGTCAATGGCTTGTAACAGTGCCTGGAACACTGAATCTGCAACACTCGGACAATAAATCCTCAAGGAATCAACACTGGAAGATCGGTACATTACAAAACCTTAAAAGCTCTATCACCCCTGCTGTCTGGAAAATAACCCCAATCTTCAAAGGTGAAGGGTTGTGTAGACTGCCTTTCAGTGGTGGCATCAAACTAAATATGGAACTCTTCCTTGTTTAAAATGGTCATATTTTGTCTATCATAGATTTTTCTTGTCTTAAATTTTATTGTTTGAATTTTTAATTAAAATATCACTTGCATTAATTATTGAGTGTTGCCCCTGGTCCCCGTGTTGGTTGTGCTGGAGAGTAAACTCAGAACCTCAAGGTGACCAACAGTACCATGAGCTACGTCCCTGTTCTCCCTCCCCTTAATCAGAGGCAAAAAGACCCTGATATAGAGCGATACTGAGGCCTTTATACACACCTGATATTCAGGACACATGCAAGTGTTTTCTTCTTGCTTTCACTTTTATCTGTAATCCATCTCTCACTAAAAACAAACCATTCTACAGTGGCTATGTTCAAGATTGTCTGAGCCACTTGCCCAGGTAGGCCAGCAACTTATTTATAGCTGTACAAATAAAACAGGTGCACAATTAGAATTACAGATTAATAAAAACAGGGGAGAGATGCAAAGACAACGCAGGGAGCCATAATGATGGCACAGAAGCATCTAGCACTTTCCAGTTCCTGCATTTGGAAGCAAAAAACTAGAAAATGACTTCTCTGTGAGATGGGTGCCTGAGGCCTATTATTGGATAGACACTGGAGAGACTCAGAGAGCCTGGTTATCCGAATAGAAGGTGAGAAATAACATGTCAACAGTAAGCACACAGCAGCCTGGCAGGGCTGTGTGGGACAGATGGAAGGTGGGAGATTGTGAGGGAGATGAACACAGAAGCCACACAGCCTGAACTCAGCTGACCTAGCTACTGCTGCCCCCTGCTGGTACGAATATGTAAAGAGCAAAGCAAACTATACCAGGTACCAGGTCCCCACTGTTAGGTTAGTGATAAGTTTGCTTACATCCATAAAGCAACAGCAACAAAAACAAAAAATAATTATTATGGATTGAAACTATTCTTTATATTTCATAGGAAAACTCATTAGCAACAAATTTCACTGGAAGTGCATCTTTTAGATTATATATAATTTTTATTTTTTAATGTTATAATTTTATTTGTATTATATATGGACTATGTATACATATATATGAATGTGTGTATATGCATACATACAAATGCACACACATAAATACACACTATATGTTACTATATATATAATATATATTTCAAGATACAAATAAGTAGATGCTTGCCACAACTATTTTCCTTTGCTAGCTTTGAATTCTTCTGCTGAGATCGATTAACAGGCTGAAAATACAATATAACTGACAAACAACCCACAGATTATTATTTGTGAACATGCTTTCTATCATTGGTACACAATACCCACAGAATCAGTGAGATTCTGTGCTGAGAAAGATTAGATTTCTATATACAAAACCAACAAACAAATCAACAAATAGAACCTTGATTTTTACCTAAACTGTGCATGAAAATAAATCTGCCCAAGGTTAGAAGTCTCAGTGCAAAGCTTAAAATCATAAAAAGCCCTCACAATGTTTGGATAAGCATAGGTGCTTGGATAGGATGCATGGAGTAGGAGCCAGAAAAGAAAATAAATGATAGGCTGGAGAGATGGCTCTGGTTAAGAATGCAAGTTCTTCTTGCAGATGACCTAGGTTTGATTCCCACATGGTGACTCACAACCCTCTGTATCTCTAGTCAGGGGATCCAAAACCCTCTTCTGGCCTCTGTGGGCACCAGACATGCATTTGGTGTGTCTACATACATGTAGGCAAACAGCCATACACATAAATAATAAACCAATAAATCTTAAAAAAAATAAGAATTAATGGGACTTCATTGAAGCTAAACACCCTGATTATTTAAAAGATACTGTTAGGAAAAGTTAAAACATCAGCCATAAGTTCTAAATAACATTTATGTCACATATATCCAGTAAATAACTTATTATACCTAGAGTGTATGTTGGTGAGTGAGTGAGTGAATGAATGAGTGAGTGTCTGTGTGTGCTCACATAACTCAATAGAAAAGGCAATCCAATTTTTTTCTTTTTTTCTTTTTTCTTTTTTTATTCAATATTTTATTTGTTTACATTTCAGATGCCATCCCCCTTCCCCATTCCTCCTACCCATTAATCCCCTATCCCATCCCTCCTCCTCCTTTTTTGCCTTTGTACTGTTTTAAATTACATGTAAGTATTAAGGTCAGTTCTAGGTTGAGGAACTAGCAATAAAATAGATGCAAATAGTCCAGGAACAAGGAAGACAATAAACCCAGATGATCAAAGAACATGTACAACAATAAACAGAGTCCCATGATCACGTCTGGGATCACTATTTCTAAGGGCTTATCAGGATGATCAAAATATCTGAGCCTACTTCCCTGTCCTAGCCCAAAGCCAATTTTTCAAATTGAGCGGAGGGTGGGGGGAACCTCAAGCAGTTTTTCAAGACGCATACAGCAAATAACCAAAGGAAAGTTCCCTAACACCAAATAATGACGGTTTCAACCGCTGCTCATCTATCAGGATGGCAAAGCAAAAACACAGTTAACCAGGACAAGCTGAGATGCAGAGCAGTTACAACCCAAAGGTTTTAACATTGCATTCACTTGCTCCTGTGCTTGGGGAGAGGGCACAAACGTGCTTGTTCCTTTGAGACTCTAACTCAGGATCATCATGGAGACCTCAGTCTTGTTCCAATTGCTGTGTCCATTGCCCCTGCAACATTCATTTCTTTCCATATTCACAGCTGATTGCCAAAGTCACCATCTGTCACTCCCCTAAGTCCCCTGTGCAAATCAGCCCTTATCAACTATTCAAGGTTCTTCTGTTTGCATCCTGTTTGTCTATGTCTCTCCATTGGAAGGCTGGATACATGTCTTTAACCTTCTAAAACAGTGCCTGGCATGGTGGAGAGACACCACAAAGATGTACTGAATAGATGTACTCCTTGTTAAATTTAAGGTTTAAATTTTCCATTCAGATATTGCAAATGCAGTAAATATTATATAAAATAAGTGTTTATTACAGCCTTATTTTCACCAGCTCTTATCATGACATGGGTTTCCTAGGCACTGTTCCTTCGTATTTCACTGAAAGGAACACCAAAATGAGACTCAAGAGGTTGACATTCTACCTTGATGATGTCACTAGCTGTAAGACACTTGCAGTTTGGGCCACACCTAGAATTTTATCTCAGGATGAAAAAATGAGTGAATAACAAAAACCCAAGTGTGAACTGAGATGCTCACAAGTCAGTGATTATGATAGCAAACGCTGAGAGGAAAGTAAAATCACGCTGCAGAGCTATGGCTGACAACAGTGAATGGAATGTGAAATGTTTCTATGCTCACATCTTGTATTCTGATGGAGAATACAATAGAGTAAATATGAAATCCAGATGATTTCAGTTGTAGACAAACCCTATGTTGTTTCACACCTATTAAAAGGTTTGGGGGAACCATCATTTTGTAGAGCTTTCTATAGTCCATGGTAGGGGCATTAGATTTTATTTTATATGTGACAGAAAACTGTCTCGGAGAATTTTAAACAGAGTACAATCTTCTATGTCAGAACAGTGTGGAAAAAAGATTATGGGGAACAAAAGTGGAAGCAAAGAAACCATTTGGGAGGCTATTGCAGAAATTGAGGTAAGAACGAATGACAACAGAGTCATAGGTATGATGGTTTGCATATGCTTGGCCCAGGGAGTGGCACTATTAGGAGGTGTCGCTTTGTTGGAGTGGATGTGTCACTGTGGGCATGGACCTTAAGACCCTCATCCTAGTTGCCTGGAAGCCAGTATTCTGCTAGCAGCCTTCATATGAAGATGTAGAACTCTCAACAACTCCTCCACCATACCTGCCTACAAACTGCCATGCTCCCACCTTGATGATACTGGACTGAATCTCTGAACCTGTAGGCCAGCCCCAATTAAATGATGTCCTTATAAGAGTTGTCTTGGTCATGGTGTCTGTACACAGCAGTAAAACCCTCAGACAATGGGTGTGGTGGCAATTTCTCATATCTGAAACACTGTAAAATAAAACCAATGCAAGAGGTTGGTATGGTGGATTCAGTGGAGTACTGGAGGAAAGGGGTGTGTGTGTGTGTGGGGGGGTACTTTTTGCAAATGGATGCAGTGCATTTGGGTAAAGCTGAAGTACAGAGTTAGAGCCTGAAGTACAGAGGTTGGGGGTTCCAGGATCTGAATGGTATTACCTATGTCCCATCACATGAGTGGCTTCTGACTGAGAAGTGGCTTCATAGCTCTAAGTCCTGGGGTGATACATGATCAAATATCCCAAGACTGAGTACAACGAGGACTGGAACTAACACTGCAAGTCTCTGGTGTAGAGTACGTAGGTGTTAGGAGAACATCTGATTCAGGCATTTTTTTTTAATGGATGGATTTATTCAAAAGGAACATTGATGGGGGGAAGAATGCAAAGATTACAAGCCAATTGAAAGACAGTGGTAGTTCGAAAAGGGTAGCTCTTAATTGGAATCAGAGCCAATCTGAATCTAAACATTGATGTGGTAGTTTATTTTTAAAACCAGAAAAGGCATCCCTTCCCCCCCTCTCCAAATTCTCACAGCCTAAGCTGGCTTTGAACCATGTAGCTGAAATGATATTGAGTTTATGAACTTCAGATCCTTCTGTTTTTAACCCCCTATGCACTGAGGCTACGTAAGGGTCTTTGACATTCAGATCTTGCAAGTACAGTCAATAACAGACAAAATGAAGTGTTCATTACACTCATATTTCTAACTAGTCCTTATCCCTTATGTAGTGCTGAGGATGACTTATGTGTATTATTCTAGGCAAGTTCTCTACCAGTTGAACTACATCCCAAGCCCTATTAATCTATCTTTGGGTGATGGCTAATCTTTAGAAGCAGAAAGACTGGATGGCATTTTCTTGTAGCTGCCCAGATAAAAGGACATGAAGAAAGGAAACTACTTTTCGGTTGCTTGCTCTCACTCTCACTGGCAACTTCATCTGTTCCATCGCTGTGTCATTCCTTTGCCAGTATTAGAACCAAACTTCCTGGGGATTCCAACATGGACTGAAGACCAGCAGCTCTCCAGGAATCCTCCAGACCTCCAATGTCAGGTGGGGTCTGCTGAGACATCCAGCTTCTTAGACTGAGCAACTACAAGACGCTCAGCCTTTCAGGTCCGAGACACCATTGTTGGACTACTTGAACTGTATCTTGTAAGCCATTCTAATATATATATATATATATATATATATATATATATATATATATATATATGCATATACACACATTCTTTCTATCAGTGTAATAACCCCAAGTACACTTTCAGTAAGATAATAATTCTATGGGTATAGGAAAAGATGAAGAACCCTTACCTTTTAGATTTGCATACTGGACTAGAGACGAAATGGTGGGGAGCGTATAATTGTGGAAGTTGGTGGTGAGTAGACTGTTCTTTTGCTTTTATGCCTGCAATTCTCCACATATTTAAAGGAAGAAACTGGGACATTCTTGTTTGTGAAGCAGAGCTCTTTCATCAGAACATTCTAATCTCGCTTTTAACTTGCAACATGCATTCTTAGGACGCCCATGAATGAGGACATCTGTTAACAATCCTTCTATGTATGTGGGGGGAAGGTGTAAATGGAAAGTTTTCTTGCTGGTCCTGATGGTTAATTTTTGTACCTCTGGTTTTCCTGGGGCTGGGAAGAGACATTTGAAGCCAGTCTGGGCTAAACTGTGAAATTGCCCACTCTCTCCATTTTTAAAAATTACATTTTTTTTTAATCACTTGTCAATTTGTGGAAGGATTGTCATAGGCATATTTGAATTCCTAAATGAAAATAAAAGTAAAGGGAAGGTGGAAAATGAAGGTTTAAGATGTTATTCTTAATCATGTTCACAAATCTCTTTCTATATATGAATATATAATGGAGTACAATCTTGTTTTTTTAAAAAACATTTTTGATGATTAGGTTAGCATTGATATAATTTTTAAATATATAGCTTATCTGTATTTTCTGACTTTAACAAAAGGCAAGTATTTAATTTTAAGAGTGTCAGATAAAAGTGGGGGTGGCGAGGGATGGAATTACCAGAGAGTGCTTTCTTCTACTAACAAAAAGTATAAAGAAGCACTTTCCTGACTTGACTAAGAAACCAGACAGGAGAGCTTTTCCCCGGGAGGAGCGGGACATGCGGCAGTGCGCATGCGCAATGTCTTTAGGGCGGGAGCAGAACTTGCTATAGGACAGGCTTGGTAGCCAATTAAAAGCCCGCGTCAGCGGCTTCTTCCTGAGAAGGCAACCGGAACTGGTGCTTCCTCTGCGCTAAGGAAAAGTCGCTATCGGAAAAGCAAGAAAGAGCTGAGGTGAGCGGGCGGCGGCTGTTGGCGACCGCAGCCGAGTTGTCTCTCCGCCCCTGCGGTTGCGTCTCTCCCAGCGTGGAGCGCCGAGGTCCAGCGCGGGACAGGCTGGGAAGCCGGGGCTCGCCTTCCTCCCTCGTCCCGCAGCGGAGCCTCCCCCGGGCCCGAGGCAGGCGGCCGCCCAAGGTGCGCCGAGTACCGCTGGCTCTGGGCGTCTCGCGGACCGGACGACGAGCCGGACTGGAGGTTGGGACGTCCGAGTTCTCGTCCCCACGCCACGGGCTTTTAAAGTGTCGTGGCCTTAGCTTGCCCTGTTGCCATTGGTAAAATGATAATAGCCACCTGGGAGCCCGGGGGCTGGGGGAGGGGAGGGAGAATCCCGGGTGGATCCGGATTCATCCTGTACCAGACTTTCCCAGGGGTCTCAGTCACAGGCACAAAGTGAGCCAAGTGACGGAGCTTGCGACCCTTTCCCCCCAAAAGTACACGCTAGAAACTGAATTGTGTTAGTTTAATTGTGTTAGCCAGTTAGGATCTCCCGGCGGCTTTGAAAAGTTCAGTTTAAACCGGTGATGGGCGGTTTTTGTAAGGTGGCAGGCTTATGTTACGGGGTTTGCACTTTGGCACAAACAAAACGAAACAGCCTAAAATACGGAATACAAAATCCCGTTGTACAGTTTGCCCACTCTGCACGTTGAGAATTGACTTCTTGTCCCTAAAAATCAAATTGGAACTAGTCATGCCGTTATGAAGATTGGAGTGAGGATGCGGGCCATTTATTAGAAAACTTTCGGAAACTGCAGGTTTAGTGTGAGTGAGGCTAAGGGAAGCGCAGATCTCCTACTTCAAAAGCCCCCAGGGGACGAAATTTATAGGCCCAGTGTTGACTTGATGTGGCTGCAAGTAGACATTCGTGTTTTAGGTATATACACCCTGAATTAGCTCACACAGTTGGACAGTCTGAAGAGTTTGAAGTGGCTTCCCTCAGATTTAACGTATTCCCAATATACAGAATCCTACGTTACTTGCCTCTGTTGTTGCCAGACGGTGGTGTTACCTTGAATCTCAGATCAGTGTGAAAAAGCACTCAAGAATCTTTCTCATTGTATAGTGTACTTAAACTCAAACTGGAAAAAGCAGAGGTTATTTCCACCATATATGTTGGGATTTAGGTTTTAAATTTATGTAGAAAAGATGTAAAAATGCTAACGTGTTAATAAAACGGTACTATACTCATAAAATGGGCCTTTCTTCAGAAATCTTGGAAAATACTGTAAGTATGAAATTTAACAACGGTGACTTTTGTCAAACTGTATAGAGAGATTTAAGTGTTTGGTTTTGGAAACCACTGTAGAGTAGAAAGCAAAGTGACTGATACTGATTGACACTGTATGTAGTTTGGTTATGGGAAAGAAAAATAAGGCGTATGACATTTGCATATAAATGTTCTTTCCCAGAGTAGGTTCCAACATATGCCTACCAAGAGGAGTCAGACATGAAAAAAATAGTTTATCATGTACCATATAAAAGCACCCCAAATACAGACCCTTTTTTCTTAGTCTTCAGAATATATTTTTGTTCTCTGAGAATTTTATACACACACACACACACACACACACACACACAAATGTGTGTTTTAATCATGCCTGCTTCCCCATTCCTCCAATACCTTGCAGACCACTACGATATCTTGCTCCCAATTTTACATATATTTAAAATCTTTACTTTGTTTTAAAAGATGGATCTTTAGCACAGGCTGGCCCAGCCTCACTATGTAGTTCAAACTGGCCTTGAATTCACAGCTATCCTGCTTCTCAATCACTAGAACTACAGCATGAGCTATCATGCCTAGGGCAGTTTAGGTGTTTTTAAAAAATGTTTAAAAATAACCGTAATAAATAACAGTCCCCTGCCAAACCTGTGGTGGACTCTGCTGCTTGTTTTCCCCACTTTGTATGCTTTACATTTGTCAGATTACCTAGAATGTGTGAGTCCTTAATGCTAGCATCCTTCTTTTCTGAACAAACAGAACGCGTCTTACTTCATGATCACATGAAGTCTGGCAGGCAGAGTGCTCTTTAACAGGTGAGAAGGACTTGAAGAGATTAAAAATAATTGTAACATTTCCAAGTGATGCTGTTTCATGTTCTCAGAATTTTCTTCATAGACAAAGTTTGCTTGCATACCTTGTCTTGGGTGTATAGTTAGATAGTAGACATTGTTTCATAGCTCTCACTTCTGTTATCTTCATGGCAATGAACATGGCGATTCAGCATTTTTAAGTCTGATTCAGTTAAGCAACAAACTTATCTCATGAAAGCCTGTTGCAGTCTTAGGGGAACAGAGTTAAGAGCCAGTACACAGCAGGCTGTAGGACCAGAGCAGGTATTGTGAAGAAGACATAGTACCTGGGAGTCAATGACTAAGTAGGTTT
This sequence comes from Arvicanthis niloticus, assembly GCF_011762505.2. Taxonomy (NCBI): domain Eukaryota; kingdom Metazoa; phylum Chordata; class Mammalia; order Rodentia; family Muridae; genus Arvicanthis; species Arvicanthis niloticus. The sequence goes on along the minus strand of NC_047663.1, from coordinate 74,265,260 downwards.
GTGGTGATTCTATGGTAAAAGTGACCTTGCCATTGTCCACTATCAGTTACAGACCCTGCCTTTATATGAACGTTGGAATCATGACTGTGGCGCTATCACAAAGTGGGCGTAGGGCAGACCCTTTTGGAAGGCAGAGTCTTTGGTGTGACCTTCCCTGCTCTATCCCATTAGCCTAACAAGGAAGTTTTTTCATCAGATCTTCATTAAGCCATAGCTTTGCTTTATTTTTCTCTTTGTTTCCTCCTCCTTTGCCAGGATCACCTGTCCCTCTGGAGTGAAATTAGCACACCTGTTGTCTTGGCTGGCCAACAAGTCTCAATTTTCAAGCTGTATTTCCCATCAGGAAGCTTGAGGATAATATGGTCTGAACCTACAACGGACTTCTGAGCATCGTAGCTGTGTTGATCAGGCTGCCCTGGTCTTAGGTTAGTACTTTTTCTCTTCATCAGTGAAGTTTCAAGACACAGTGATAAATGTCACAAGACCCTCCCCCTCACACACACCCTGCCCTGCCCTGCCCTGCCTTTTTTCTCAGTATACTTTGCCCAGGTCTATTTTTGAAAAATTGATAGGTCGTCTGTGCTCTGGGAGGGTTGTGTTGTTTTGTTTTTGCTGTTACTGTTACTGCCTGCCTTCCACTGAAATGTGGCCTCCATCTGAAGGATTTTCCTTATGCCCCAGTAGATACGCAGCTGATGTGGGCTGCCCCAGCTTCCAGTTCCCTCAGATTTTCTTTTTAGATGAAACAGGTGTAGCTTTTGTTTTATTAACTGCTGTTGAAAGCACCAAGGAGATAAAGGAAAATATATGGGTGTTAACATAATATTTAATTAGAAAAGAGTTGATAGCTATTCCCTGTAGTAAATGCTAATTTTAAAATCTTAGATCCTTTTGCCTTGGACTTGTACTGTCAGAAAAAGGAACATATTCTGAAGTCACTAATTGGGCAAGTGGTGTTCCTGATTCTGTTGTGAATCTCGTGTTCTGTTTCTTTAGGTTCTTGATTGTCTACAATGGGTGAACCACAGCAAGTGAGCGCACTTCCACCGCCTCCAATGCAGTACATCAAGGAATATACAGATGAAAATATTCAGGAAGGCTTGGCTCCCAAGCCACCTCCTCCAATTAAAGACAGTTACATGATGTTTGGCAACCAATTCCAATGTGATGATCTTATTATTCGCCCTTTAGAAAGTCAGGGCATTGAACGACTTCATCCTATGCAATTTGATCATAAGAAAGAACTGAGAAAACTCAATATGTCTATACTGATTAATTTCTTAGACCTTTTAGACATCTTAATAAGGAGTCCTGGGAGTATAAAACGAGAAGAAAAGCTAGAAGATCTTAAGCTGCTTTTTGTACATGTGCATCATCTTATAAACGAATATCGACCCCACCAAGCAAGAGAGACTTTGAGAGTCATGATGGAGGTCCAGAAACGCCAGCGCCTTGAAACAGCTGAGAGGTTTCAGAAACACCTGGAACGAGTAATTGAAATGATTCAAAATTGCTTGGCTTCTTTGCCTGATGATTTGCCCCATTCAGAAGCAGGGATGAGAGTTAAAACCGAGCCGATGGATACTGATGACAACAGCAATTGTACTGGACAGAATGAACAACAAAGAGAAAGTTCAGGTCATAGAAGGGACCAGATTATAGAAAAAGATGCTGCCTTATGTGTGCTAATTGATGAGATGAATGAAAGGCCATGAAGAGTATTTCTTTTTTCCTTTTAGTAACTAGCATCATATATTAGTTTATTTTCTCTCAGACAGTCTTAAGAGGTGTAACTAAAGATATAAAGAGACTTTTTTTCCAGTTGAAGTGCTATAGGTGGTAATTTAACATTAAACAGAGGCCAGCAAGTGTATTTGAGTAATTGCCATAAAAAAAGCTGAATGTTTGCTATTGTTTGAGATAGTCCTATTTTTTGGAGTTGGAATAAAAACTTGAAGTAATAACAAATTGTCATTCTTGGTAAAAAAAAGTTACTTGCTTCAAGACTAATAAAGGGCATCAAGTGTACATGTGAAATTATAAAATGTTGAGACTTATTCCAAAACAATATAGAAAGTTTATTTTCCTGATGACTGTCTTAACAAACTCAGTATTGCACCTTTTCTCCTTATTCTCTTTAGAATATTTGTTAGGGGCTCTTCTTCCCTCCAGTCAGGTAATGACATGGCTATAGTCCAATTCTATGAAAAATGTACATACTTAGCTTCACAGATGGATACAGGCTTCCCCAAGTAGATACCTCTATTGAGCAGCTAGCTCTTCTTCAGCCTCAACATAGCTTTTTTTTCTGGTATGTGTTTGCTAAGATTGTTTCCTAGTCACTTAGCCATTATACCACCCTCAGAAGAGTCTTGCTTCCAAAGTAGTCTAATCAGAATACCTTGTCCAGTTTATATCCTTTTTAAACACATGTATATCTAATCACATACAAAGTTATTTATCCACAACTCAACCCATCTTCAGTCATTACAGATGAGGAAGTAGAGGTTCAGAGAGATTGACTTAACCAACTAATAAGTGGTAGAATTAGGTTAGAAAGTAGGTGTTCAGTTTCATAGCCAAAGCAGTGAACTTCATTCTCTGTCCTCTAGTCTGTTGTACTGGAAATCATAACTAAGGGTACTCCGGTTTTCTAATCCTGAAATCCACCCTTGTAAATACCTCATGACACTAGACTCAAGAAGATACATTTATAGACTGGAAGAATGGCTTCTCTTTAAACATATTGAGAGGCATGGTTTGTTGGTTAAGACATCCATATCATAAAATGGTGCTTGTAATTCTACCTAAAAACCCTTGTTAGTAGGTAGTGTTCCTAAGATTCATGAGAACTGAAACTTGACATTTATGGTTTGGTTGGGCTAGAGTCTATATGGGATAAGAAATTGGCAAAGATTTTTTTGTTTTGCCCCCTCCCCTCTTTTTTGGTTTCTTGCTGTCTCCACTGGTGATAAACTTACTGTAAGTCCATCTAATAGACATTGAGAGCTCTACAATTTCTTTTTCACATACTTGTATGCTGTGGCTTGACAGCAGTCATAGACAGTAAATGAAAGCACTGCTCTAATCCAACTTTTATATATGGACAGTGGGAATACAATATGGACACTGACATTTGAACTTAAGTTATTCAGGCATTTTGTAAAGTATTTTGAGTTTTTTGGGCCACTTAAATGTAAATTTCTCTACTCTGAGTTTAAAATCAGTAGATTTGGCTGACGGGCTACATGGTTTAAATCCTGAAACATCGAGATACTAACGTAGGGCCAGTAGGTAAGGGCGCTTGATGGTTGAGGAGAGAATGGGCTTGTGAGAGTTATCCTGAAATCCACCCTTAGTATATCTTCCGTAGTAGATATACTACGGAAATAAAAACGACAAAATCTCCATAGCATTGTTACGGACAGAATGAGGCAACAGTCAGCTAATATCCTCACCACTTGCTAAAAGTTTTACTTATGTTTGGCATTTTGAGAAAGAGTCTTCCTATGTAGCCCTGGCCTATGTAGACCAATCTGGCCTCAATCTGAGTAATCCTGCTGCCTCAGTGTTGGAGGACTAGGCAGGTGTCATCACACTCATCTTCTGGTTGTATTTTTTGTTTGCAAGTAACAATTATGGGGCTCAATGTGGTGTTTCCATGCAAGTATACTCCACTGAGTTTTAACTTTAGCAAAGCATTGATGTTAATTAAGCATTACAATTTTAAGAACTGGCTTCATACTGTAATGTGATGATGCTACCAATAGGTGTCAGTCTTGCTTAAGTGTATGAGACTAGCCAGTTGCAGGAAGGACTGAAATGAAACCCAGAGGCACTGCTTATGAACGGCTCACTCAACTTCATTCAGAACTGAATTAGGCGTCACATATCTGGTTGGTATCTGTTGAATTAGGGATGACTGTTGAAACACACCCATAACGCAACTGGAAGTAGTGGCTAACACCTGGAATCTCAGCATTCTGGAGGGTGAAGCACATGTAAGAGGGTAAGATTTCCAGGCTAATGTGGGCTACCTTGAAAGACATGTTAAAAAACAAAGTACAGCACACAGAAAAGCTACCTTAAACAAAGCAAACTTGAGTCGTGAATCTGGGTTCTACTATGTATTGGCTGTGTATCTTTGATTTGGTTTATTAATATCCATGGATGCTTATTTTCATTAACCCAGGCAGTTACAGGAGTCATCCCAGAGTAGTCCTGTCAGTGAAAGACAACACTCACCCTAATTCCTTCTGAAAACCATTTGACCCCAAACAGTATACTCAGGCTTCAGGCTAACTAATCATATGCTCAGAAACATCTGATCTGAAATGGTTTGTGGGTGCCCCAGAGAGTAAGTGGTACTTGAGCCTGGGGCCTTTGGGAATAGGGGACCAAAAAAAAAAAAAAAAAAAAAAAAAAAAAAAAAAAAAAAAAAAAAAAAAAAAAAAGAAAAGAAAAAAGAAAGCACAAATAATAGAAAAAATAGAAAAAATGGACATTATAGGCAGTAACAAAACATGGACAACTTTATCTTAATGAACAACTTTATCCTAATGCATTTGAAGATTTGGGGAAAGTGGGCAGATTCTTGGGAAATTATCAGCACTGATAAGAAACTTGAATAATTCTTCAAGGATTCTGTGAGCAGGTTCTGGGAGGTGGGGACAACATTTGAGATGTAAATAAATAAATAAACTGAACTAGAAGTGGAAGTGGAGATCTCACTAAGAATGTTTCAAGTTTAAATAGCTTTGGTGTCAAGTAAGCCTGATAAATGTTGCCAGTATATAACATCCCCCCTCTCCCATGCTTGTGCAGGTACACAAAGAAGAAAAAGTTTTCATCTTTTGCAACTCTTGTCAACGAATAGACAAGCAAAACATTTCCCAAGTCTTATAAAGCTAGTCTTATAAGCAAAATATTAAACTGAAACCAGTAATGTGTTCTTAAAAAAGAATTTTTATGGCCAATTTGCACTTACTTCAAGAATGTGGGATAGTGACATAATGTAACCTGCTAAATAATGGGTTTAGGAAGAAAAATCACTTTTCTCAATAGATGTAAAATGTGTGAGAATTAGGATCCATTCATAAAAAAGAAAAACAACTCTTAAAATAGTTTTATTAAAAGGACCCAGAATAGAAGGAATTTTTTTAAAAATAATAAACAGCAGCTCTAAAAAAAAATCTAGAGCATGTGTTTTATGTGCATGGAGAAAGCCTTTTCTTTGAGGACAGAAATAAACTAAGGATGCCTGCTGTCAAAGTATGTACTATATTCCCTAACCAGCAAAGCACAAAAAACAAAATATTGAAAAAGAAGAAACTAAGTGATCGCCACTGAACAGAAAATAACCCCCAGCATAAATAATCTAATATAATCTAAAAATAATGGATTAGCAAACAGCTAATTGTTGCAGAAATGTTAAGCAATACATTTTTTAGTTCAGCATTCCATCAACCAAAATAAATATAAACATAATACTATGTAAAATAGTTTCAGTAATATGAAAGACCTAGAAAAACATCTAGAAATAATTGAATATTATACAGAATACATTTTATTAAGACAGTATTTAAAAAAAAAAAAACTAAATGTAAATAGAAACAAAATGTGTTTGTGATTGGAATACTGAGTTTGTAAAGAGGCCAAATTTATCCTGAATTCATTTGTAGCTCCAATGCAAGTTAATAGTTTCCCACCATATTCTAGAATTTGGTAAGCTGGTTCTGCAATTCATAGGTTTTGTTAAAAGGACCCAGAGAACCAAACTGGCCTTGAAAGAGAATAAAGGAAAGCATTTCCCCTGCACGATAACAGTATCTATTATGCTACTATAATTAAAGCAAAATGTTGCATTGGCAGAAAGATAGACAAATAGACAATAGGAACAGAAATGAAAGCCAGGAATTTATGTCGTTTTGAAACATCACAGAGGTGACATTACAAGGGGAAAATGCAGGAATTTTCAGTAGATGGAGTTGGAATAAAGCCTACAGAACTCAGCTTGAGGAGAATTAAAGACTTAACTACAAATAGCTATTACTTTTTATTGAAGCCAAAGTTATTTATACTTTTATTAAAAGAAGTGGAATCAAAGTTGGGAGAGGAGACTCAGCATGCGAAGGTGCTTCCCACTAAGCCTGACTACCTGAATCCAATACTTGGGCTCCAAGTATGGAAGGGGAGAACTTACTCCAGAAACTGTCCTCAGACTTTCACATGGGGGTGGGGGAAGGTCAGCCCAACTGGACCAAGAAGCCAGCTGGCTTTAGGATACTTGAGGCCACCATCTTTGCTCCTCATATCAGCCCAATTTTTAAAGCTGATAAAGGCAAATATTTTTTAAACTTCTGAATAAGAGAAGAAATGCTAAAATAAAATACAAATTACTATTCACAAAAGAAAAGATTGGTTTATTCTGTTACAATAAAATTACATTTTGTTCAGGAGCTGGAGAGACGTCTCAGCAGGTAGAAACACTTGTTTTCTAAAGGATCCTGGCTCAGTTCCCAACATGGTGGCTGGCAACTATCAGTAACTCCAACTCCAGGGAGTCTGGTACATTCTGACTTCTAAGGTAGTAGACATGTACAAAGTGCATATATATATGCAGGCAAACCACTCATAACACAAACCAGAGAGGGGTGGGGAGGAGATTGTTGTGTTCACAAGAACAAACCATACAGTGAAATGCTATAGTGTGGGGGAAAATGTTTGCAACAGATGAAATCAGTAGAGAACTAACATCCAAAAGATATAAATTATTTGTATCAGTCAATATGAAACCCACAGAAACACAGCACACTGGGTAAAGGACTTGAACAAGTACTTCTCTGAAATTAAATTCAAATGCTGTATAAACAAGAGGAACCCTGAACATGGGTGTGGGCTTCTGAAAAGAGTTGTCTTTTGTATTTTAGATGTTTCCTTTTCATTTCAGCTACATACAATGCCACTCTGGACATTCTCGTATATAAATGCTAGTATTCATAAGTCTTTGAAATGTCTTTCCAAAAGTAGAGTTAATGGATCAGGCGGCATAAATAACTGAAATCTTGTTAAATAATGACCAATTAGTTTCCAAGAGTCTCACCAACGGCATACAGAATATATTTTGCTGGATGGCAGAGTGCACACCTGTGATTCAAACAGGGAGACTGAGGAAGGAACACAATTTGAGGACATACTGAGTTACAAAGCAATACCCTGTGTCAAGAAAAAAAAAAAAAAAAAAACACAAATCTTTCTGAGCCATGGTATCACCAGGATTGACTTTTCTGTTTGTGGTTTTGGTTTTTTATTTTTTATTTTTCTCTCAAACTGGTAAGGATGTGAAAACATGCCATGTGATTTTAACTTGTAACACCTTTCTTATCTTAAAACCAGTGCTTTAAACCTATTAAACTTTTAAACTACCAACAGTGCTTAAAAAAAAAAAAAAAAAAAAAAAAAAAAACAGAATGGCCTCCATTGGCCTAGCCTAGGTCTTGGTGCCAACAGACCCAGGCTGCTCTTTCCATTGGCCAGAAAAGCATCCTCTTGCAGTGTTCAGCAGTCAAAAGGAGATCTGTATAATAAGGTCAAAGTGCTAAGAATAAGAGACTGAGTGAGTGCTCAACTGTGAGCAGGGCATCTATATTAATGGCTGTCTCCCTCCCTCAAGGATCAAAGAAGGGATAGAAAGAATCTACCAGTAAGAAGATGGGGACAAGTGTTGGGTGCTGTCTTTTGAACACAAAATGGCTAAGACAATCATGAACTCACAGCATCAGTGGTCACCAGAAAAAGATCTATGCAAGCTCAAGCTAGCCGAAATCCCAACATAGATGGGCTAGATAATCTTCATTTCCCCTCCTTACTGAATAGCCTTTGGCAGTTGATAGCTGAGAGAGGGAACTATCAACTTTTTGGCAGATACAAATGCTTGTAAGTTATCCATGCTCCAATGATGGCCCACACCTATGCAGATCAGGACATCTCTAACTGGACTTAATGGGTTATTAACCAAAACAAAAGCCTCATGACGTATGGAGGAGGGCCTCTTGTGGCTATGAGGAAGGTGGAAGGGGGATCTGGGAAATAGATAAGCATATTTCATTGTATTCTTGTATGAAATTTTCAGAAGTAAAAAAAAAGGGGGGGGAGAATGAACAATTTGAGGTTTATCCATTCCCAGAAAAACTTCAATAACAACCTACCTATAAGGACAGAAGTAGCCAGAAAGGATTCTAGACACGCTGTCCAGTTAAATAAATTACAAACCACCACATTTCGTATGATTTCATTCATAAACTGTTTAAAACCAAGAAGAGCTATACGAATAACTTTGAGATCATGTATAAGTAGTGAAAAAAGACAAGGAGAGGGCTGGGGTACAGGTGGTAGAGTGAGAGTGTATCCTGCTAAAGCCCTGGGTTTGATCCCCAGTGCTGGGTTCGGTAGCACATATCTATAATCTAAGGATTAGGGAGGTGGAAGAAAGAGAAATTCAAGGTCATCTTAGATTACATGGGGAGTTTGAAGCCAGCCTGGGATATGTAAGACTGATGAAAAGAAAAGAAAAGAAAAGAAAAGAAAAGAAAAGAAAAGAAAAGAAAAGAAAAGAAGACAAGGGAAGGGAAGGGAAGGGGAGGGGAGGGGAGGGGAGGGGAGGGGAGGGGGAGGGGAGGGGAGGGGAGAGGGGAGAGGAGAGGAGAGGAGAGGAGAGGAGAGGAGAGGAGAGGAGAGGAGAGGAGAGGAGAAGAGAAGAGAAAAGAAGAGAAAAATTATCACCATAAAATTGCAATTTTAAGGTAATACTTACCTATAGAAGCAAAGCACCATGGTCAGGAAGAAGATGACTTGGAGCGAGTCATCAAATGAGCTTTAGCAGAGTGACAATATTTTTGAATCCAGATTACTTGAGTATTGCTTTCTGAGTAATGAATAATCCATAAATTGGTGTTTATGTAACGTTCTAGTATAGTTTCCATTAAACAAAATTTAAACCTTAAAGCTGTACTGTGAAATCATTGTCCTGCCCCTTTATTGGGGAAAAATCCTGTCTGTCAAGAAGATTCTGGCAAAGACATGGTGAATCAGAAGAATTCTTGCTGCCAATGGACAGACAGCGTGGATCAGGCACTTTGGAAAGCAGCTAAGCATGATCTGGTAAAGTGGGTGTCTTTGATCAGAGCACAATGAGCATGTGAAGCAGGGATAAAGACGAACTCGTAAGATGAAATGAAAAGCATAGACGGTACTTCATCAGGACTGACTGATGGTGAGTGTGTCTGTGAACTGAAGTGAGAACTTAGCTATCTGAACCTGTGAAACTCTCAGATGGGCAGAGAGACAGGAATCATGCTGGAGAGTAGTCTAAAGGACCAGTCAGACCAGCCTCTCTGCGCAATAGTGGGGAGCTTCCTTTTCAAGATGAGACCACAGACAGACAGGATGTCCCACCCCCCCACCGTGAGTCACAGCTCAGCAGAGTGTTCTCACTGGTGAACACTTTTTATCCTTTGCAGTGGCATCACTGGAACCTGAGCACGCTGATGAGGGGCGGTCTCTCTAGCACTCTCATCTCCTCCATGCTGAGGGCATTCGCTTTTTCCAATAGGATTTGACTTCTCTTAGAGGCCTCTTGACCAGTGAGTCTGACAGCTGAGAAGACAGCCAGCCTTCGATGGGCCGTGTTTGCTGTGTTTCTGTGTAAAGCTTCGTTTTGTTCAGTATGGAACCCCAGCCTGTGGAATGGTTCTGTCTACATTTAGGATGTGTCTTTCCACCTCCCCTATCCTAATTTAGGAGTTCTCTTACAGACATGCTCAGAGGTTTGTTCCTATGGTACTTCTAAATCCCACCAGGTTGGCAATCAAAGGTAACCATCAGAGCAGGTTTCTTCCTGAATCTCCTTTCTTTCTGGGCAGAGGTTCTCTGGGAGATGTTTCTTTTTGCCTCCCAGCACTTACTCCTTGTATATGTGTGAATATGAAATTCCGCCTAATCTCTCTGTGATCCATCCATAATTACCAGGTATAAAAACTCTACAAATACAAGAGATCTTTATCACCCCTTTAATACGATGTTCAAGTCCTTGTGAAACACACTGCACTTCTTTATCTTAAGAAGAACACGCACATGTAACTTAGTAGTTTTCTGTTTGTTTTTGAAACGTGGTCTCACATATACTAGGCTGGCCTTGACTTCTTGATACTCTTTCCTCTATTTCCTAAGTGCTGGGATTACAAGCATGTGCTTGATTTATTGGGTACCGGGGATAAAACCCAGGGCTTCATCCACGTTAGACAAGCACTTTATCAACCTTGCTATATCCGTAGTCCAACATCTATACTTATTTGGAAAGACAGTCATGTTGGTGATTTTCATTGTTGGTGCAACAAAACACCTGACGAAACACAGCTTGAAGAAGGAAGGCTTTGCTTTAGCTCACTTTGACTGTACAACCCATTGCTGCAGGGAAATGAAGACGGCTTGTCTCATTGTATTCACAGGAAGCAGGGAGAAGGGAACGCTGGTGCTCAACTTGCGTTCTTCTTTATGGTCACTATGGGACCCCGGCTCATGGAATGGTTCTGTCTACATTTAGGATGAGTCTATCCACCTCCATTTTGTTTAGATATTTAGTTTGTTTCCATTTGTTAGTTTTGAAATGACAAGAGTGTGCAGATGACTCTCGACATTCTGACGTCATTTCCTTTCGGCGTATAGCCAATAGCGGAATGGCTGGATCATACAGTAGTTCTCTTTGTGTTGTTGAGGAACCTCCACGTTTTTTGTTATGTGTAAGTATAATAATTTACTTTCCCACCAAGAGTTTGCAAAGGTTTTCTTCTTTCTACTCTGGCAAGCACTCACTTAGTTTTAAGATAGCTATAGTAGATGCTATCTTTCCATGATTTTTGATTTGTATTATTCCCATTAGTGGTATTGAGTATTTTTCTTTCATTTATCTGTTGGTCCTTTATATATTTTCCCCTGGGAAGTATCTTTTTTAAAATATGTATTTATTTTATTTATATGCATACACACTGCAGCTGTCTTCAGACACACCACAAGAGGGCGTTGGGTCCCACTGCAGATGTTGTGAGCCAACATGTGGTTGCTGGGAATTGAACTGAGAACCTCTGGAAGAGCAGTTGGTGTTCTTATCCATGGAGCCATCTCTCCAGCCCTGGAGAAATGTCTTTTTAGGTCTGTTGTGAATCTTTGATTTGGATTATCTGGGAAAAGAAATTGCTATTGGGCTTTTAGAGTTTATTGTATATTCTGGAATCAGCCTCTTGTTAGATGTTGTGGTGATTTGAATATGGTTGGCCCAGTCTTCTGCTTCCTTTTGGAACAGCTCCTTTTCTAGCACCATACCTACCTGAATGCTGCCATGCTTCCCGCCTTGATGATAATGGACTGAACCTCTCTGAACCTGCCAGCTAGCCCCAATTAAATGTTGTGCTTTATATAAGTTGCTTTGGTCATGGTGTCTCTTCACAGCAATGGAACCCCTAACAGACAGACAGGGAAAGCTTAGACAGATGTAGAGTTTACAAATATTATAGATTGTTCTGTAGTTTGTCCTTCACTCTGATGATTTTTCTCTTTGTGATATAGACAATTTTTAGATTTAGATCCACTTTCATTTGCCTATTTCTGCTTTCATTCCCTGTGACTTTAAGACCTAAAGTAAAAAAATATATATATATTTCAAGTATCCTGACGAGTTTCTACTACTTTGTTCTAGGACTCTGTGTGTGTGTGTGTGCATGTGCGTGCATGTGTGTTGGGCATTTAACACAAAAGACTTGTATATGTATATGCTAGACAAATACTCTACCACTCAATCCTGTTTTCTACTTTGTTCTAGTTTCAAGTCTTGATATATTTTGAAGTGTTGAGGCTACACACACACACACACACACACACACACACACACACACACACACTCACTCCCCATCCCTATTCTGTTTTGTAGGAGGTGAGATATAGGAGTCTAGTTTCATTCTTTTTGTATATGTGAACCCAATTTTCTTAGTATCAGGACTGTCTTCAATGAGTGTTATTAGCATTACTGTCAAAAATCAATGGGCTTCAGTTGAGTGGCTTATTTTTAGACTCTCTATTCTTATGTGTCTGTTTTTATGCCTGTATCACGTTGTTTGGGTTACTATAGCTTTGCAGAATACTTTGGAGGTGGATAGTGTAATACCTCCTTTTCTTTTTGTTCAAGATAGATGTGTTTAAGTGTGTGTGTATGTGAGTGTGTGTGAGTGTGTGTGTGTGTGTGTGAGTGTGTGTGTGTGTGTGTGTGTGTGTGTATGTGTGTGTGTACCCACAGAGGCCAAAAGAGAGCATCAGATCCCCTAGAGCTGGGATTACAGGTGGTTGTGAACCACCCAGTGTAGATGCTGGGAACCAAACCTGGGTCCTCTGCAAGAGTGTGGTTATACTCTTAACTGCTGCACCCTCACTTTCTCACTTTCTCACTCAGTGGGCAGCCTTTTATTTCTGAGTTAGCCTTGTTACTTGTTATTGACCCATTTATCTTTTCAATTCCTTCCTAGTTCTCACTGGATCAAATGCATTGTTCTAGTGATTTCTCTGTTTCTTCAGGTTATCAAATTTAGTTTCTTAACACAGCTTTCCCTCTTGTGTAGGTATCTGGTGCATGAATAACTTTCCCAACTAGAGTGTCTGTGGAGAGACATGGCTGAAGGATCTTACTTAGCTGTCTCCTCCCTCTTTATCGTTCTTGCACTGCAACTTTTATGTGAGAATATCATTCTTGTATTATTTTTGAGATTAATATTACATTTGGGGAGGTGACTTAGGCTCGAGCCAATGAGCATGTTTTGTTGTTATGTTGTTTGTTTGTTTGTTTTGGCTCTTTGGAGACTGTGATTATTGAGGAATGAATTTGTAATCCAAGTTGGGCCATTGAACAAGTATCAATCACCATCTTTTCATGGAAGCATCCAGGAATTCTGTCCATTGGGTTTCAGTATCGTCAGTCAGTAAATTTGTGTTACATTGAAGGCAATTTTAGTTGGGTTTTCTGCCACTTGCAGCATAAAAAATATACTGGGTCTTTGGTGAGACAATGTTGCAAATCAAGGTAGGAATGTTCTGAAACCATACTGGGGGGAGGTGGTCACTAGTAAGGCAGGAATTTGTAAAGTGTGTCTACAATACCACTTCCAGTGCTGGGCCCTGGTGGAGGGACAAATGTGTTGAAAGTAACTGGACAAAAGCAAAAATACAGAGACCATAAAACATTTTAGGAGTAAACTGAAACTCATACTTAATCTGTAGCAGTGTCTGTCCTTCAAATACTTACAGCCAGCCTGCATCATCTGGTAGCACTGATGACACAAAGTTTCTTTCCTTTCAGCTGTTTGAGACATGGCCTCACTATATAGCTCAGGCTGGCCTTGAGTTCACAGTGTACCTTGCTCAGTTTATGATACAATTTAGAATATAATAAATTATTAAAGGTTTAAGTATCCAAAGACTCTTCAAAACAGTGGACCCCCACTGCATGTAACTACAGAATCATTATGTACCGATGGGTCTTTTATGATCTCCTTTGCAAATGAAGACAGACCTGAAGTGTGAATTTCAAAGGAACCAGCTTTTTCTTTTGTGACAAGTTTCGTGTAGTTCGAGCTGGCCTTGAACTTGCTCTGTAGCAGAGGGTGGACTTGAACTCCGGATCCTCCTCTGGATCCCCCTTCTGAGTGCTGGGATTCCAATTTTACGGCTGTAGGGCACTCATAGCTATGTAATCATAGGGATCAAGTAGGTAAATACTCTGGCCTGGAGAGATGGCTCAGTGGTTAAGAGCATTGGCTACTCTTCCAGAGGTCCCGAGTTCAATCCCCAGCAACCACATGGTGGCTCACAACCATCTGTAATGGGATCTGGTGACCTCTAATGGTGTGTCTGAATCAGCTACAGTGTACTCATATAAAATAAATAAATTCTTTTTTAAAAGTAGGTAAATACTCTTATCACTGGGATATGTCTCCCTTCTCTCCTTCCCCCTCCCCCATTTGAGGCAGGGTCTCACTCTGTACTTCATGCTGGTTTGGAATTCACAATGTAGTTCCAGCTAGCCTTGAACTCATGACAGTCTTCCTGCCTCTACTTCCTGAGTGCTGAGGTCATAAGTATGGACCACCACTCCCAGTTTGTTTTCCCAGTGGAATCCATGTGTCTGTGGCAAAGGATGAGCATATACTACAGGAGATAAAGATTTTCAGTTCCTAGTGCTAAAAGTGAAAGCTGAAGGCTGAACAATGTGTCATCTCTAGAGGTGCAGCCATTGGGTAGTTGTGTTGTAATATCAAATATAAAGCAAGCTGTGAAGCGTTAAAAAAAACAAAACAAAAGGAAAAACCAAACCAAAGCAAGCAACCAACCAACAACAACAAAAACAACAAGAACAAAAAACCAAATCAACCTGAAACTCACCAAACCTTTAGAGCTGAATACCGCTTTCAGGAACTATAACGGAAACAGGAACTAAAGTAAAAGATAACACAAGAACGCAGACAAGCCAGAATGAATGTAGAGCAGTTCACTGAAAATGGATTTATAGAATCAACAAGTTCCTGGGAAAGGAAGGAAAGACTGTCATCAATTAAAAGAGACGTCAGGGTACAACAACCAGCTGCATGTAGAGTCTGGATCAAAACAAATCAATTAAATAACATTTTTGAGATAGAAGAATGTGATTGTAGTCTAGTACATGAAGCATACAAGAGCATCAATAACTTTATTCTGCGTAGTAGTGGTATCATGATTACACAGCAGGATTTCCTTTTTTGGAAGTAGATACACATTGGAGACTGAGAAGGTGGCACAACGCATCTATGATCCTTTTAAAATTACTTTAGCAAATAAAAGACCTAAGATAGGAGGAATGAAACCTATATGTGATATGGTATTTTGTCTAAATAAGAAAAGGGGGAGGTGGCTCAAAGTATCTTCTGTGCAAGCTTGGCAATTGGAGTCTAATCCCTGGAACCCACTGAAAGGGTTTAAAAATTTCAAAACCTCCTAGCAGACTGAGCAGAACCAAGAATGCAGGTCAGCTTGGTGGTGAGCTCTGTGTTTCAAGAACTTGGCTGACCACAAGATAGATGGCTGATTACGTACAGACTCTTAGAGAATAGTCTATACAAAATGTTCCCCATGACTCTTCCTTGTATCCTGTCACAAACTGAATAATGGGCTGAGACTTTTCACAGGTGCTTTTCAATAACCCCCCTTCACTCCTCCTGGGCTGTGGTCCTCCCTCCCCCCAGTTGTGGTTTTTGGCTTTAAATTCTGTCTCCAAAGCCCCGGGGTCAGACCCCACTGCCCCTGTGTGGGTCATGGGTCTTGACTTCAGTATACTGAGTGAAATATACCTCTTGCTGATTACATCAAGTTC
This sequence comes from Arvicanthis niloticus, assembly GCF_011762505.2. Lineage (NCBI taxonomy): Eukaryota > Metazoa > Chordata > Mammalia > Rodentia > Muridae > Arvicanthis > Arvicanthis niloticus. The sequence goes on along the minus strand of NC_047663.1, from coordinate 74,249,818 downwards.
GGTGTCTTGTGAGTTAATGGGTGGCTGAGAATTCCTGAGGCTTGGGTGAGGTCCTCCCTTCGTGGTGGCCTTACACCACAGGGGAAGGAGATAACCAACTCCTGGAAGTATCTTCCGACATCTGTACACTCACTTGTTCCTGATGCCGCCCCCATCTCTGTGTGACACTTTCTCCTTCCTTCCCTCCCTCCCTTGCTTTCTCTCTTTCTCTCTGTGTGTCTCCTGTATCTCTCTATTTTTCTGTCTGTTTTTTTTTCTTCATGCATTTAATGACAAAATTATAAAAATGAAAAGGCGCAAGACTGTATTTTATCTTTTTTTGTAGGTTTCCAGAGACTTAAGGGAAGTAGGAGTCTAAAGGATTACTAGGCATGGGGATTGAAAACAAGGTTTGTAATATAAGGGTTTTGTTGCTGTTGTTTTTGTTTTTGTTTTTATTTGTTATTGTAACTTTTTATTCATTTGTGTTGCTACCCACGTCTGACCAGCGGAATAAGGTAACGGCAACCGTGTTCTTCTTCAAGTAGTTTATTCAGCTATCCCTGTACAGCAAGCTTATTCTCTTTCTCTTCTCTCTCCTCCCCAGCTCCCGCAGCCCCTTATAAGCATTGCCTTAATCCTATCAGCAACTGCCACAAAGTCACTATTAATTGGCCACTCTCAATGATGCAAGGTAAGGCCACATCTCTCAGCGAGGGCTCGCCATATATGGAGTTGTTTCTATCAAGCAATGCCTATACCAAGCACCATCTTGTAGTGGCGAGAGCAGAGCCGCTTCCCACACATTTGAACAGGTAGCTCTTTGGATGTTGTTTGTACTTAAATAGGTTATGTATTTGAAAGATGATGAGACCTTCCTGTTGGTGAAGCCGAGGGGAGATTGAGTAGGTCTCAGGGAGGACGCTACACTTAGGGGGACTAAAAGTAGTTATTGCAGAAACTTGAGTGAATTCTTCGGAGATGGCTGTTACAGAGCAAGGCAGGCTCCCCTACTGGCTTTGGCTTGCTGCTTCCCCATGGGATCTCTCCCTTCTTCTTACCTTACCCCTATTGTGATGCCAGTCTTCATGAGATCCTCCCAGAGCTGAACCAACACTGATGCCTTGTCTCCGAGCTTCCAAAATGGTACCCTATAAAAAGCTTTGCTTTATGTTACCTCTTCTGAGTGTCCTTATAATAGAAAACGAACAAGTGCCTTGCACTGCCTGGTTTTGTGTGAACAAGTGCCTTGCACTGCCTGGTTTTGTGTGTCAACTTGACACAAGGTAAAGTCATCATGGGGTTGGGGGCTCAATTGAGGAAATGCCTCCATGAGATTCCAGCTATAAAGCAGTTTCTCTATTAGTGATCAGTGGAGCAGGCCTAGCCCATTGCGGGCGGGTTCCATCCCTGGGCTGGTGGTCCTGGGTTCTAAAAGGAAAAAGGCTGAGCAAGCCATGTGAGGCAAGCCTGTAAGAGGCACTCCTCCATGGTCTCTGTATTAGCTCCTGCCTCCAGGATCCTGCCCTATTTGAGTTCCTGCCCAACTTCCTTCAGTGGTGAACAGCAATGTGGAAGTGTAAACCAAATAAACCCTTTTTTGCCTAGCTTGCTTTTGGTCATGGTGTTTCAACCCAGCAATAGAAACCCTAACAAAGACAGGCCTGGGGGATGGATGGCTCAGTGGTTAAAGACAATCTACCATCAAGCCTAAAACCCGACTTTGATCCCCAGGACTCACATGACAGGAGAGAGCTGACTACAAGCTGTCTCTGACATACATGTTGATACTCTGTACCAAAAAATAAGTGGCTAAAAAGTATAACAACAGCAGTAAGAGGATGAATTAAATATAACATGTTTTAGGGGGAAAACTCAATAAAACACTATCTGCTTTAGGTAATACTCATGTGTGGGCAAAAACCCTCCAAGGACTGAAATTTTTACTAGTTGGTTAATAGATTATTTCAGTTTCTGTTCTGTGGAAACTACAAAGTATTCCCATAGAGGGGTTTATTGTGCCTCTGGATTTCCCACCCCCCTCATGTTTATATTGCTAAAATTTAATCATTTATGATGCCAATTTTGTGTTTTAACATGAAAAAACCACTAAGAAGAAAAAAATTAACATGTAAAAAAATTCAGAACTGAGTGCCTTAGAAACAAAGGACTAGATGGGCCTCTGCAGACTCTTTCACGGCTGTGCTTTAGTAAATTAAAAAAGAGAAAATTAGTGTTTTACAGAGTTGTTCACAGAAATGAGCGTGGTGAACCATATGTATAATGCCAGTACTTGGGCAGTAGAGGTAAGGAGGATGAGAAGTTTGAGGCCAGCCTGGTGTACATAGAGAGCTCCAGGTTAGCCTAGGTTACATCCTACCTCTTGTAAAACCAAACCAAACCAAACCAAACCAAACCAAACCAAACCAAACCAAACCAAACAAGACATAGGAAAGCAGTAAGAGTTGGAGTCAGTATCAATTCTAGGGCCTGACAGTAAATGTAACAAGACACAGAACCACATGCTGGTGTTTTAGGAGGCACGCCCAAGAGCCTTTTAAATATGGCCGCCGACTTCAGGTTTAATCCTCTCTGTTATACAGAAATATATTTTGCAACTTGTTAATAGTGGTATAGGCTGACAGTGAAGACATTTAATTCATGCAACATAATTTATAGTACAAGTCTAGGGGTCAGGGGGCTTGTTATAACTTTAAACACATGGCTTGGGATCTGCCATTCTCCGAGTCTCTGTTGTCTGTAAAATAAGGAAGTGAAGTAGCATCTCCTGAGTAGCCCCCATTCCACAATTCTGTAGAAATTCACATGCTGAGCAAGTTAGATGTGTTAGCAGGGTTTCCCAACAGATGTTTAGACTAAACGCATTTAAGGCATCAAGATGAGTAGCAGGGAGCTCAGGAAGGGCTGACAAAGTGGAAACCCACCAGGTTTTCAGAAATTACGCAGCCTGGGAGCTGACTTCCCTTTGTGGGAAAGCTTTGGTTTTGAAGATGTCTAAGTAAATGTCACTTGTTAATGACTGAGAGAGCTGAAGTCTTGCGTAGTACTGTGGTTATAAATTACATGGCTGGAACTTAATACATTCTGACAGTTCATGCTCTAAGTTCCCCCTTCCTTCCAAGGAAACAGAGGGGATGCCTCATGTACATGAGATGGAAGGCAATGGAATACAGAAGTCTACTCAGCTCTGTCCGAGCTGTGGGCCAGCAGCTCTGCAGCAGGAAGTACGTATTTCCTAAGTAGAAGATTTTGAATGTTTGAAGGTCAAAGTCAGAATGACTGTGAAGCTCCACATACATTACTGACTCAGCTTCTTTGATACTGTTAACAGAGGATGGCTATGTAGCCCAGGTTGGCCTCATATTCAGTGATCCTCCTAACTCAGCCTCCTGAGTGCTGACATTACAAGGGTGCGCCCACCACCTGTAATGGTATCTTGATAATTTCCTTATCTCATAATACAATAAGCTTATAGATTGCATTCTAAAGTGTATTAGACCAAGGAATGACAACTGAGCTCTCAAGTTGTCCATAAATGTAAAAATAAGGACATAACAATGATCACTTTACTTATTTATTAGTTGGCTAGTTAGTTAATTTTTTTTTCTGGACAAGGTTTCTCTGTGTATCCCCTGCTGCTTTGGAATTTGCTCTGTAGACCAAGCCCGCCTCGAAGTCAGAGATCTGCCTGCCTCCGCCTCCCTGGTGCTTCGATTAAAGGCGTGCCCCACCATGCCGAGCTTCACTGCTTCGCTTTTAGCTCCTAGTTCAGTGCCTGGCTCAAAGCAAGTGCCTCAAGAACATTGGTCACAGGCCTGGTTAGTGGAGATTGACCTGACTACACCAGAACACATGAGGGACATGTTTATGGTTTTGTTCCCTGGCCACTGGCTGGGTTTGTACATGAATCATCCTGGGCTATTTTATCTGAGATATTAGAAGGCTCTGTCCTCTTGCCATGACTAATACTTTTCTCTGAAATACTGCTTCCTCTTTGTTGATTTCATGCAAAAAAAAACCTCAGTGTGCCTTGCAGGATGTGTTTAGTGTGACATTACACAGGACTGGAACATTCTCTGGTGTGACTAGATTAGAGTACTAACGTGGGACTCACTGGAGGTCAGACACGGGGGGGCGGGGGGCAGGCTAACCTCAGTGGGTGTGGTTAGCAGTCATGATTCTGGGTTCTCTGAAGTTAGAGGAAGTACCATTTTAGCTGAAGAGCTGAAGCTATCCCTACACAGAGCTGTCCTTTGATTTCTCCTGTCCAGTACCCATGTTTTCAGGTCTTACCTTCAACTGTGTCCTGCTGCTGCTGCAACTACTACTTGCAAGTAAGTACGAGCCCGGTCCTTTTCAGTTGGAGAAGGATTATTTCACAGAGGGCAAGGCAAAGATAAAAGAATGGTCATAGTGATGTTGTTTGTAATGGTAACCTAATTGTCCAATAATGCGGGGCCGGGTAAATCAATATGACCTAAGAATGGCACAAGCAGTGAGCCTAATTGAACAACCTCATATAGACTGCTGGTAATCACAGTGCTACAGAGAGATTCGAGGCGAACAATCATGTGTACAATCATTACCAGGGAACAGCAGCGTGAGGACACCTTTTTAGTGTTTGGGCTCTAGGAAGGGAAGCTATGAAATGCGAAGAGTTGGGAGAGGAATTATGCTTGCACATAACTTTCATGTGCTTTGACTGCATCGTCATAGATGTGTGTGTTATTGTAAAGGAATTTATTTTAAACCAATATAACATGAGGAATTTCAAATATGCAAGCTACTAGCTTTGTTTTATCAGGGGTTCCATTCATCTACTCAATCTACTCATGACAGAAAGAGATGGGGAGGGGGGAGAGAGAGAGAGAGAGAGAGAGAGAGAGAGAGAGAGAGAGAGAGAGACAGAGAGAGAGAGGGAGAGAGAGAGATATTACCCTATCTTTTATACAGACAACTAGTCCAGATTAAGTGCTATTTTCCTGGCCAACAATGACCATTTTTCTAAGTGTGAACTCCATTAGCTCTGTAGTCACATTAGCTCAAACTGTTTACAATCAGAGGGCTGTGATTCTGAAAAAAAAAAAAAAGGGGGGGGGGGATGTGTAGTATCAAGAACCCACAACACATGGAAACTGAGAGAAATGCGAGTTCTCATGTTCCATCTCAGTCCAATGGAGGCACATATCTTAGGGAATGAGCCTAGGTTACCCAGGCTGGCTCAAACTCACAAACAGTTCTTCTCCAAGTTCCTTACAGAAATTAGAGGCTTAAGTTGTCGTCCTGGTCTGGTAATTTCTTTTCTGAGAGATGGTTTCATCACTTGGGCTAGCCTGGAATTTGCTATATAGTTCAGTCTGGCCTCTAATTCAGGATTTTCCCATCTCCACCTGCTGAGCTCCAGGATGAGAGGCCTGTGCAATCTTAATAAATGTTTAAATGGGATTTTCTGCTGCCTCTCAAGTCAGAGAATCATTGGCACAGCCAGTCCTCCTCCCAACAGGGCAGCCATCATTTCCTCTTTTATTCTGTGATGCATTGTTTGCAGAAACTGACCCTCACTGTATTGTCCTCCTTTCTTTTTCTGTATAGGGTTTTTGGAAGATGCTTATATAGTTGAGGTAGGTAAGAATGCCTATCTGCACTGCAACTACACTCTACCTACTTCTGGGATTCTTGTGCCTATGTGCTGGGGCAAAGGATCCTGCCCTTGGTCACAGTGTGGCAATGAGTTGCTCAGAACTGATGGAAAACATGTGACATATAAGAAATTCAGCAGATACCAGCTAAGGGGGAACATCAACAAAGGAGATGTGTCTCTGACCATAGAGAATGTGACTCTAGCTGACCGTGGGACCTACTGCTGCAGGATACAATTCCCTGGTATTATGAATGATAAAAAACTAGATTTGGAATTAGTCATCGAAGCAGGTGAGTAGACCTTTCCATGTCATTGGTGCCCATCAGCATCTCCTGTGAGTCATGATATCATAGAGACAAAGGATCCTCACGTCTGACTTCCCTGGCTACAGACCTTGGGGTGGGAGGGGAAGACATGGGTTAATAGGCCTCACCTGTGAAGCCAGTGGTGTAGCTTGCACACGTTTCCAAATTCAAGGATTTGGTCTACAGAAGGGGAAGAAAGGCCTAGTCCAGAGGTTCAAGACCCCGAGTGATCATTAGCATCACATGGAAAGTTTCTGTTTTTAACTATCTTTGTTTTAATTTTTTATATGATATGTTTTGATGATACTTTTTACCTTCTTCCAACTTCTGATCAGATTTTCTCCACTTTCTTACCCACACAACTTTGTGTTCTTTCTGTCTCTCAAACACACACATCAAAACTCAAAATAAACAAGCATAATCAATAATATGAAAAGCATCTGACAAAACAAAGAGCACAAAAAAGGGGAGTATGTTTGTGTTGGCCAACTACTTCTGGACAAGGGGCCTGCTCTTGAATGTGGCTGGCATACCCGATGACACTCCATTGGAGAAGATAGGATTTTCTCTTTCCTAGATGGCTTCCATTGCAAATAGTTTCTTTGAGGAGTGGGAGCTCCTGTCCCCTTCCCCTTTTCAGTGCTGGGATTTTGTCTGGTTTGAGTCTGTGCAAGTCTTATGAGCGCTATCATTATCTCCATGAACTTATGTGTAGAACAGTCCAGTTTTCTTGGAGCTATCTACTACCTCTTGCTCTTAACAATCTTTCTGTAGAGAGACTCTCTTGTGTACTGTGTGGAAGCATCACCTGCCAAGTAAAAGCTGATGACCTATTAGCAAAAGGCAGGAAGTAATAGGTGGGAGTTCTGGTAGAGAGATTGGAACTCTGGAAGAGAGTCAGGGGCAAGAGATTTCACCCTGGAATCTGAGAAATTCAGATACATGAAACTGAGTGAGGAGAGGTAACCAACCATGTGGCAGACATAGACTAGAATAAATGGGTGATAAAAGTTATGAGCCAGTCGGAGAACATGCCAAAGCTATGGTCTAGGCATTTATTCATAAATAATTAAGTCTCAGAGTCATTATTCTGGGAACAAAGGGTCCAGGTAGAAAAGACTGTGGCCACGAATGGTGTCCCACATTAGGCACTAAATGTTATTTTTAATAAAGTCTTTTTTATTGGATATTTTATGTATTTACAGTACAGATATCATCCCCTTTCCCCATTTCCCCTCCCTAGAACCCCCTATCCAACCCCCCTCCTCCTTTATGCTTTTATACCATTTTGATTACATGCATGTATTAAGGTCAGTTCTGGGTTGAGGGTCTAGCAAATAGTCAAGGAAAAAGCAAGACAATAAACACAAATAGTCAAAGAAAAAGCAAGGCATTAAACCCAATTACGTGAACACTCCTGTGATCAGTGTTTTTTAAGGGCTTATCAGGATGACAAAGTATCTGAGTCTACTTCCCTGACCTAGCCCAAGGTCCTTTTGAAGCCCACCTTCTTGTTCTAGCCTAAAATTTAGATTCCTGTCTGAAATTACTTTTTTGTTCTAGCCTAATATTTAGGTTCCTGCCTGAGATTACTTCTTTGTTCTAGCCTAATGTCAGATTCCTGCCTGAAGCCCATTTCCTTGTCCTTGGCCTATGTCAGATTCTTGCCAAGCAGCCCCAAAGGCTCTCTGCCTCTCCCCCTTTTTTATTTCATTAACAAGATTGAGCCTGTTTTAGGTCATTCTGACAAGAAAGTATTCCTTACCTGTCATAGAATATGCATTATCCAAAGCAATGCACTTTTGTCTTAGGTTGGTAAGGCTCTATGCAGAATCTTACCCATCCTTGGCTTGTCAACCTGTTAATTTAATAATTCTGTCTGGGGGTCCATTTTCAGGTTCAAGCCATGTACTTGGCTGCCAACATGTTGATGTTGTTGAAGAAAAGCTTTAACACGATGGGCAGGAATAAAAGTATTCCCAGAACAAAAAGAGCTAGCATGATCAAGCTATATATGCCATTTTTGAAGCTTGACCAAAATAGAAATACTGACCTCAGGCCATGGGTAATTTTATCTGCAGTATCTACCACATCAATGCTCAGCAGAGCAACATTCTTGAAATTCATAAGCTTCCTATGTATCGTTAAAACATACAGAGAGGTATTAGAATTATACCAAATAAACTGCATGTATCATTAAACTTCTTCCTAATTATAATGACTACCACGGTAAATTGTAGAAATCTGGCATGTCAGTTATGAAGGTCTATCAATCAGCTTTTGTTTTAGTGCCCTGAGTATCACAGAGCCTTGATATTCTAAAAATAGCTTGCAAGTACTGGAAGAAAATGAGTCAGGCTTTAAGCAGAAGCAAGAGGGTAGTGGGCTTGATTATTGCTGGCATAACAGCTTTAATTACATTAATTACTAGCACCACTGCTTCTGCAATTGCTGTGACACAAGAAGTTAAGACAGCTACTTTTGTTAATCATTTAGCAAAAAATGTTACTAATGTGTTGAATATACCATAGGATTTAGATAGGCATGTGGAAGAATGGATTGATGCTTTTTATCCTATTCAAGTAACTGGAAGGAGGTTCAGAATTTAAGGATAAGGAGCCATCTTGAGTGTCATCCCTAATATCATTGGATTCATGTTAGATTAATAAAGTCTTAAATGTTCAATTTCACCAAATAAAGACTGGGGAGCCAGATGCTGGGGCAATAGCCTGCTAGCTGAGAAAGAACTCAGTTGACCTTCCTCCATAGTTGATGTCCCAAAAGATAAAGGAAGCTCTCCTCTCCACACTGTCTCAAAAACTCTTCAAATGGAATGTCTCTCCCTTTACTTCCTGTGCATCTTTCCATCCATCCTCCTGACTTCCTCTTACTTGCTATGGTTTTTCCTATGTTTACTTCCTATCAACTGGTTGCTTGCTGTGCCTTTTGTCCTGTTTTTGGCTTTATTTAATTCTGTTTATAATAAACAGAAAGCTTTCAGATTAAAGGTGTGTGCTAGGGCTGAGTCACACCACAACTAAAAACAGGCTTGTCCAGTAAACAACACAATCTCAGGGTTCACAGTGTGATCAAATATCCTGTGGCATCTTTCCATCTCCTCTTGGTGCTTGGGCCCTACCTAAAAAACAGAGACATATCTGGAGATAAATTCTGAATCCCCCCCCCCCCAAATCTATTTTAGGTAAGCCAGGAATATAAATCACTGGGTTGTATATGTGTGTTAATAAAATGTATATATGCATGTTCATGTGTTTTAAGATAGGTTAGGTTTTAACATAGGGTCAGGTATGTAGCTCAGCAAAAGTCTCTGGGTTCGATTCCTCATCACTACACAAATCAAAAAACTGAAGAGCACCTACTTTGTGGCCACGTGGAGCAGAGTTCAAACCAATTCTCTTTCTTAGTAATTTTCAAATAATGGAACACTATTTCAAATGTATGGCCTTTTCAGCTGTAAAATATAGTTATCTACCATATGAGCCACTGGAAGGATTCTATAAGCTGATACTTATACAGAGTTTTAGTATGACCTCTGGTGACTGTTACTTCCATCACTAATTAGGCTGTAGCAATGGCAAATGCATCTCACTGCTGTTACACATCTGAATATGTGCCACGCTCTCAGTGAATGTGCCCACGTAGATTTGGAGCTGAGGATATGTGTCTCTTCATTCATTCTCCTTCAGATGTTATCTACTGCCCTGTCAATATTCCCTGACATAAACTGTACTCTTGGAAAAGTCTTACTCTTGGGCAAGTGAGATGGCTCTGTGGGTAAAAGCACTTGCTACCCAGCCTGATTACCTGAGTTTTGTCTTTGCAGCTCACATAGGGGAAGGAGAGAACTGACTCCTGAAAGTTGTTCTCTGTCCCGCTCTCCAATAAGTAATGTTAAAAAAAAAAAATTCCCTAATCCATAATAATGTTTTCTGACTCAAGCCAAGGTTACCCCAGCTGAGACTGCTCATGGAGATTCTACTACAGCTTCTCCAAGAACCCTAACCACTTCAGGAAATGGCTCAGGTAAGGCATAAGCACAGAAGTATGTGTTTAGCTCGTATCTCAGTTCACAGAGCTTTGAATATGATAAATGGCTAAGAAAAGATCACTTCTTTTCTCAGCATTTGTAATATTGTTTGAGGTGAATGAAGTGGTGGACTACATCCTAGTCTCCTGGGTTAGGATTCTAAATCACAAACTAGCCAGGTGAGCTGAGGCACAGCCTTTCAGTTCTTTGGGCCTCTGCTTCCTCTTCTGCCCAAAGAGCAGGGCCCGGAGACCTCAGATTTCCTGTCTCAGGAAAATGCTCCACCCCTACCATGGAGAAATTATTAGATTTTGCTATGCAAAGGAAGAAAAATATTTACTATTGCCATCATTTAGAAAGTCATTTGGGACTAGAGAGATGGTTCAGCTATTAAAGGCCAAGGCTCACAACTAACAAAGGTTTTAACTTACTTTAAAATTTTATTACCTTCTCTCTCTCTCCCTCCCTCCCTCTTTTTTTCTCTCTCTCCCTCCATCTCTCTCTCTCTCTCTCTCTCTCTCTCTCTCTCTCTCTCTCTCTCTCTCTGTACTCATGTGTCATGGATGGCATGTGGCAGCCAGGAAAAAACTTGGAGACACCTGCTTTTTTCTTGTACTGTATAAGACAAGGGGGATCAGACTCAGGTCTTAAGCAAATACCATTATTCATGGAGCCATTTAGCTGGCCCTTACAGAAATTTTAATTTAAAAAAATCTCTAATAATAGATTGTTCTGTTTTAAATTAAGTTAAATATTAAGTTAATGAAGTCTAAAAGGAAAGGCTTACAACATTGTCTTCATTATTTTCTGATTTACTTTGAGCAGGCAGTGTTGCTTATATCTGGGGCTGATAGGTTGATTAGGTGCCTTTCAGGGCTCTTTTTAGCAGGATGCAAACCATCAGCTTCCTCAGATTCCAGCCGAATCAGGAGGAACTGCAATCCTCATAGGGCACAAGATTGCAAGCTGTCCCAGAAGAAAAGCAGGACAGGGAAGGCTGTCCTTGGGCACATTGATCAGGGAGGTTAATCTAATCTTACTCCTGGGTAGAGTTCTGCATTATTCATTTTCCATAATGGGAGAGAAAGATAGTTTAAGTTCCATCTCATCAGAGCACACATCTCACAAGCGACAACTTGGGAGATTTCAGTAAGAAAATGAGGCCAGTGTGTGGTCACAGCGCATTCTCACTGTGCATCAGTGTCTGTCACTAATACTGTCACTAAGGCCAGAGGCAGGGTGAGAAAATGGTTCAGTGCTGCAGCGAGAGTAAGCAGGGTCCTAAATCTCCTCCTGTGAATTCTAAACTCAGTAACATTGCTCCAGCTCCAGTTTAGGCTTCTCCTCGCTGCAATGAGGCTTCCAGAGCCTTCCTCAGAGGGTTGTTGTGAAGATTGAACAGGGTAAGACGTGTGAAGCCTGTAGCGAAGCAGCAGAGCCACAGAGGGAACTCAGCTATTGATCGGCATTTTTTTTTTTTTAATCGAAGTTATTAACTTTACCTTCGTTGGTCAGTTGCTCTGTAGGGAAAGGTAGTCTCTATTAAGTCATTAGCAAGGAAATTAAATGCAGTGGAAACCTACGAAGACCCACATGGTCTGGATTAATGGAATTCTGCCAGACTTTCACTGTGTGTTGTTGTGTTATTTACAAGAAGGGATCGACATGACCTAGAAGGGACCTCAGGGCTCACTGAGCCCATTGTCCATCAGTATTGACTGACATCTGTGTATGCTCGCAGGAGCAGGGATGCAGTTATGGGAACACCCTTCTCACAAGGCAGAGCATCTCCTTGTACTCATCTATGCCATGAACATGAACAGGTGTTTCCTCCCCGCTGTTTTTTTTTTTTTTTTTTCCTTGCTATTTCCACCTAGGGCAGCAAAAAACAGGTTCTTCTCCTACATCGGGCACATTACCTAGCTAGAATCTCCAAGGTTTTCAAGAGCCAGATAGGAAATAGTTAAACAAACAAACAACAATAAAAAATAATGTTCTAAAAATAAGACAATAAATGGAAAATTGAAATTCATTGACATTTAAAGGCTTGGTTTTTGTTTTTTCAAGACAGGGTTTCTCTGTGTAGTCCTGGCTGTCCTGGAACTCACTCTGTAGACCAGGCTGGCCTGGAACTCAGAAATCCGCCTGCCTTTGCCTCCCAAGTGCTGGGATTAAAGGCGTGTGCCACCACTGCCAGGTTTAAAGGCTGGTCTGTGGGAAAAAATCCTCTGGGTAGTCTGTCGGCGGGGACAAAGTTGTGAAAGCCGGTGGCAGGGACCCGGGCAGGCTTCCCACACCGCCTGTGAGGGTCCCACATTCACACAGCCGTTGTGGGCAGGCTGGCGGCTGCTTCGGGAAGGTTCAAGATTCCAAAGGCTGGGAACCTGGTGGCAGGCCCGGGAGACACGTGGAGTCCAGGAGTTTTCCAAAGCTTTTATTGCTCATGGCATGGTGAATGGGTGTAGAAGTTCACGCTCCTCCCCCTCCCCCAAAGCCAGGGGAGCCTGGCTTTTATAGGGGGAATGGAGAGGGTAGGGAATAACTTAATTAGCTATGCCCCCCCTTTAGATAACTCATTAATATTTTAATCTCTGGAGGTGGAGACCTGTTAATCATGCCCTCCACCTGTGCCCTATGTGACTGAAAGGTGCAGGTTGAATGGAGATTAGACCTGGAGTCAGGAGCCTGGGGGCGTGGCTGAACACCCACAACCCAAGAACCAGGATACCCTTCCATGGCCCGACACTGGTCTACAGATGTTATACTCTGCCAGTGATTGATAAGTCATTTGAATAGTTATGTACACTTTCTGCTTACTGTGAAAGTGAGTGTGTTTACTATTTGAATAGTAGGAGGATGGACCCTTTGAAAGTGAGAATGGAATTTCCTAAACTCACATGAAACAGAACAAGTGTGTTCTTCTCTCATTGAAGCAGCCAAGACTGGATCCCAAGGGAGTCTTCAGCTCTGGAGAAGGCCTGCTCTGAGCCCCACCTTTCTAATCCATAGTCTCTGTCATGGGCATGGTTCTCTAGCATTCTTTTTCTGGATTGTAGTGTTCGTGCAGCAGGTATAGCTCCTTGCCATCAAGGTTGAGTTGTATCTCAGGTCCCCAAATGATGGAGAACTACCATATAATTGTCCTCTGACCTCCGTAGGAACACCAATGCATCCCCATGGGTGCACACACACATGTGCGTGCACACACACACACACCATACATTGAACTAAAATAAAACACTGTTTCTTCTTCCAAAAATGGCAAAATAGTGGTACATATACATAATATTAAGATTAGGGCCAGGTATGATGTCACACACCTTTAATCCCAGCACTCAGGAGGCAGAGGAAGGCACATCTCTGTGAGTTCAATGACAGCTTGATCTACATACCAAGTTCCAGGACATCTGGGGCTACATAGAGAGACCCTGTCTCAACAAAACCAAATCAAACCAAATAATAAAAAGATTAATAGTGCTAAGAACCATGCCTGGTACTTAAGTGCCAGCAGACAGTAACCATCGCGTCTGCATTCATGGCCATTTCATTTCTCCTTCCTACTGTTTACGCTTTAGTGCAGTCTTGGGTTCACTGGGAAAAACAGAAATAAAAAAATAATGTTACAGACATCTCTTCTTCATGTTTGTAGCAAAATGAAATGGAGGCGGGGAGTAAAGAAGTCAGGGCTGGAGGTTTAGTTTAATTGGCAGAGTCTTTGTCTAGCATACATGCAAGCCCTGAGTTTGATCCCCAACACCACATAAATCAAGCGTGGTGGGACAGGCAGGCCTGTAATCCCAGCATTCAGGAGGATCAGGAGTTCAAGGTCATCCTGGTCTAGGGAGGGTCTGAGTGCAACCTGGGGTATAGGAGACACTGTCTCAAAAAGGAAGAGAGAGACTGAGATGGAGAACAATTCAATCTCATCACTGAGACCAAGAATTCTAAAGATGGGAGAGCAGAAGTGGGATTTCCGTTATGAATACTGCATGTGGTGAAAGATTTCTGTTTACTTTGAAGTTCCACCTCCTGCTTTAAATGACTTTCAGGCAATGAGAACAAAGCTGGAGCATGTTTTGTTTGTTTCTTCATAAATAATTTTTTTTTTTTTTTTGGTTTTTCGAGACAGGGTTTCTCTGTGTAGCCCTGGCTGTCCTGGAACTCACTCTGTAGACCAGGCTGGCCTCGAACTCAGAAATCCACCTGCCTCTGCCTCCCAAGTGCTGGGATTAAAGGCGTGTGCCACCACCGCCCGGCTGTTTCTTCATAAATGATTTTAAGCCAAGGCAGTCTTTATTACTGTTTAAACTACAGTCTATTAAACTCAGATTTCCTGGAAGCCTTTATGGCCCTTGAAGAGTTTAGATTTTGAAGGTCCAGAAAGGTGACTGTGACTTTTCACAATCTCTGACTCTGGCAGCAAAATGAATGAGTTTCTTTTGTTTTCCTGGCAGCTGACAGCTATTTGTTTTCCCGATGTCCTGTCAGCAGGTTCTCCCCCTGCTCCTGTGTTGCTTGTGGCTCTGTCCCTTCTACCTGGTGTGAATCAGCACAGTCGCTGACTAGATGAGCAGATGAAGAAACAAATGAGTTCAAAGGAGAGATGGCGGCTGGCAGATGCCATTGCTGGTGAAGCTGTTGAGGGTGTTAAAGTTAAGAATGTGGCTTTAAAGCCATCTGAGCCCAAGTGGGAAGCTGTTCTCACTCATGAAGCACGGTGTAACCCTCACCTTTAGGATTTTCCCTTGTCCAAAATGACTAAGCCTCTACCCTTTAGAACAGTTGTTGTTTTACTTTTTTTTTTTTTTAATTTTAAGATTTGATCGGTGTATATTCATTATCTGTAGAACAGGTATTCTAAAGATATTTTTGCTCAAGGATGTCATCTATTCTGACAATATCCATCCTTCATTCTCTCCATCTTCTTTCCACCCTTGTTAGCCTGCTTCCCCATCCCCCCATACACTTTGTTTTCATTCCATATGTATAAATTATTTTTGTCCTGAGTGAGAAATTAAGATCTACATTTGACATGTCACACACAGAAATTCAGTTTTCCCAGTACCTTTCATTGAGGAAGCTGTCCCCCCACCCCCACTTCCACCTCATTGCATGTATTGGCCATGCTTGTCCAAAAAAAAAAAAAAAGTAGGTGTCTGCAGCTGTGTGGCTTTGTTTCTCAGTCCTCCACCCCATTCAGCTGAGCTACCTGTCTGTGTTTGATGCTGCTTGTCACCGGGTCCTGCATACGACTGGAGATTAGGACTGCTATGCTATCAAAGGTCTTCGAGTTTGGGATTAGTCCCATTGAGAAGAATGGTCCTTGGGATTGGGGTGGGGATTACATGGAACCTGTACACTGTTTTTGGTAAGAGGGATATTTTCATATTACTTCTGCTGATCCATGAGAAATCTTTTTGCATTATGGTGTTTTCTTCTATTTGAAACGCTAATTATAGATAATTGTAGAGCATTTTTTTAAAACTTTCTTGGTAAGGTTTACTCCTAGGTATTTTATCTTATTTTTTTAAAGCAATATTTGTTTATTTTTATTTATGTGTGTGAGTGCTTTGCAGGCATATCTGTGTATATTGCTTGTGTGTCTGGTGCCAAGAGAGACTAGAAGAGGACTCTAGATCCTTTTGGACTAGAGTTATAAAAGATTGTGAACCACCATGTGGGTGCTAGGAATGAGACCCAGGTCTTCTGTAAGAGCGCAAGTGCCTCTGACCAATGAGCCATCTCTCTAGTCCCTAAATTATTTTGTTTTTGTAAGACGAGGTCTTAGTATGTAGCTCTGGTTGTCCTGGAACTCTCACAGTATAAATCAGGGTAGCCTCAAGCTCACAGAGATCTGCCTACCTTTTTGCCTTCCAAATGCTGGGCTTAAAGGTGTGTGCCACCACACCAACAGTAATTTTGGTTTTGTTGTTGTTGTTGCGGCTATTGTAAATGGATTGCTTTCTTGATTTCTTTCTCATTGTGTCATTGTGTTTGTTATTGGCATATAAGAAAGCTATGAGTTTTGCCTATTGATTTTTTTTTATCTAAGTATCAACTCTTAAGGGCTTCCAGATTCAGTCTTTAGTGTGTTCTACATACACGATTGTGTCATGTGCAAATAGACATGCTTTGGCTCTGTTTTCTGTTTGTATTCCATTTATTTCTTTCTCTTTTCTAATTGTGCTAGCTAAGAGTTCAAAAATTATGTTGAATAAGAATGGAAAAAGTAGACACCCCTGTCTAGTTCCTGACTTTAGTGAAAAGGTTTTTTTTTTTTTTTTTTTTTTTTTTTTTTTAATTTTCTCCATTTAGTATAACATTGGTTGTAGGGTTGTTGTATATAAACTTTATATTGAAACGTGTTCCTTCTTAATAAGTTTTTTTTTTTTTTTTTTTTGAAACAGAGTCACATGTAACCCATACTACTTTCAAATTTGCTCTGTAAGTCAATGATGGTCTTGAACTCCTTCCTGATCCTCCCGTTACCTGAGTTCTGGGATCATAGGCATAGGTTTCGTGCTTAATCTGCGCAGTACTAGTGATCAAACACAGGGCTTCTGTGTATGCTAGGCAGGTACTCTTTTCAGTTGAGCAGTTTCTTCCACAGCCCCTATGTTGAAATATGTTCCTTCAAGTTTCTTCTCAATTTTTTGATCATAAAGGTATGTTAAACTTTGTCACAGGTCCTTTCTGAGTCTACTGAAATGATCAGCTGATTTTGTCCTTGGTTCTATGTCCTGCCATGCCCTTGCACAGCTCCAGGGACTTGACTTCACCAAAATAGTGAGGAAATGAAGAACAGACAAACACACAGACACACAGAAAAGCTGGGATTGGGTGGCCTGGGCTCTTGGATGGTATAGCCTCAGCACCTGGGAAGCTCAGCATATTTATTATGCAGAGTTGAGCAGGGAGGTAGGGTTATTGCATATGGCTTCACAAGGAGACAGGTTTAGCTTATCTCAGTATTAGCAAGCTCTGGAAGGGAGCAGCTGCCTGGCTATGTGAACATCAGGTAGGGAGAAAGCTACGGCGGACATTTTCTGAACATTGTCAGCATTTATACTTGAATGCCCGAGAAAGGTTTTGTCATTCTTAAGCCTCACCCAGGTAAGACTTTGCCACTCCCATGGAGCCATTGACATGGCCAGACCCATGTTAACAGCACACATTCACTCACTCGGGTCTTCTACCAACTTTAACCAAAAGCCCAGAGAAGCTATCTAATCTATTTATGTGATTGATTACAATTATTAATTCACATATGGTGAACCAGCCCTGCTTCTGTCAATGAAGTCATTTTTATCACAATACAAGCTCTTTTTTATTATTGACTTTGGTTTGTAAGCCGTTTGTTTGCTGTTATTGTTGTTTTTGATGCAGGGTTTTTCTGTATTGCTCTGGCTGGTTGTCCTGGGAGGTTCTCAGCTATTTTATTGATAACTATTTTTGCACTAATTTTCATTGGGAAGATTGGCCTTTTGTTATTGTTATGTCTTTAGCTAGTTTGGATATCAGGGAAATCAACATTGGCTCTATACAATGAAATTGACAGCATTTCTTCCATTTATAGTACATGCAATAACCTGAGGAACATGGTATTAGTTATTTTTAAAAAAATATTTGGTAAGGATTGCAAGCTGTTCAACAACTCTGAAAATCAATCTGGCGGTTCCTCAGAAAATTGGTCATAGCATTACCTGAGGGCCCAGGTGTACCACTCCTGGGCATATACCCAGAAGATGCTCCAACATATAACAAGGGCATATGCTCCACTATGTTCATAGCAGCCTTATTTATAATAGCCAGAAGCTGGAAAGAACCCAGATGTCCTTCAACAAAGGAATGGATAAAAAATTTGGTACATTTACACAATGGAGTACTATTCAGCTATTAAAAATAATGAATTCAGGAAATTCTTAGGTAAATGGATGGAGCTAGAAAACATCATCCTGAGTGAGTTAACTCAATCACAAAAGAACACACATGGTATTCACTCACTGATATTTGGATATTAGCCCCAAAGCTCACAATACCCAAGATACAACTCACAGACCACATAAAGCTCATGAAACAGGAAGACCAAAGTGTGGGTGCTTCAGTCCTTCTTAGGAGTAACAAAATACTCATGGAAGCAAATATGAAGACAAAGTGTGGGACAGAAACTGAAGGAGGGGCCGTCTGGAGACTGCTCCACCTGGGTATTCATCCCATGTGCAGTCACCAAAGGCAGACCCTGATGTGGACTCCAGGAAGTACAGCTGACAGGAGCCTGATACGGCTGTCTCCTTAGAGGTCTGCCAGAGCCTGACATATACAGAGGTAGATGGTTACAGCTAACCATTGAACTGATCATGGAGTTCCCAATGGAGGAGTTAGAGAGAAGAATAAAGGAGCTGAAAGGGTTTGCGGGCCCCATAGGGAGAGCAACAATACCAACTAACCAGAGCTTCCAGGGTCTAAACCACTAGCCTGGGAGCACATAGGGAGGGACCCATGGCTCAAGTTGTATATGTATGGGAGGATGGCCTTGTTAGGCATAGGTGGGAGAGGAGATCCTTGGTCTAGTGAAGGCTGGATGCCCCAGTGTGGGGGAATTCGATGATGGGGAGGTGGGAGTGGGTGGGTAAGTGGGGGCACATCCTCATAGAAGCAAAAGGAAGGGGGATGGGATAGAGGGTTTCTAGGTGGGGGGGGGAATGGGGAAAGGTGATAACATCTGAAATGTAAATAAAATATCCAATAAAAAATGAAAAAAAAAGTCTGGTAGAATTTATCAATGAACACATCAGTTTAGTTGGAAGACTTTTTAAAAATTATGGCTTCAATTTTATTGTTTGTTATAAATCTCCTTAAGTGGTTTATATTCTTTTGGTTTAACTTTGGTAGGTCACATGTATTTAGAAACCAGTCCATTCTTTTAGATCTTCATTTTAGTGGAATATATGCCTTTTAAGTATGTTATAATGACTTTCTGAATGCTATTTTTAGCTGTTGTAATGTCTCGCCTTTCACCTCTAACTTCGTGTACTTGAGTCTTTTCTCTCTCTTTTGGTTCATTTGTCTGAGAGTTTACTGACTTGGTGTATCTTCCTATGGATTCTTTGTACTGGTCATTCTGTTGCTATTTTGTTCCTTTCTGCTCTAATGTCTATTGCTTCCATATGTTGTTTGGGGTTTGATTGTTCTGATTTTTCTATTACCTTGAGGCACATCATTAAGTTATTACTTATGCTTTCTTTGAATTTTTAAATGTGGGCCTTTACATACCTAGAAGTTTCCCTCTTATAACTGCATTTGTAATATTCTGCAGGTTATGATATACTATATTTTCATTCAATTTGAGGAAGTTGTTAATTTCCCTCCCAATTTCTTTGATGACCCATTTATCACAAATTCATCTCTCAGTCATTCATTTTCCCTGAGCTTTTGTTTTTAGGATCGTCCTTCTTAACAGTAAATGAGAAGGTGCATTAAAAGTGCCTGGCAAAATGCCTGCTTTCTGGTGAACTGTGGCTGTGGTTTCCATTTGGAAACAACTAAGTACCTTGCCACTGAGTCAATGTTAAACTTTTTCATGAGTTTTGTGTCTTTGAAAGTGTACTCAGAATACGACTGAACATTATCAATGTTACTAGATTGCTGTAGCACTGATTATGTCCTCTGGACAAATGCAGTATAAGCCTTGCAGTGAACGAAGAAACAAAGAAAAGGGAGACACGACAGTTCCTATATTTGGTGAAGGAAAAGGCTTATTGTAGATATAGAAGAGAACGTAGCCAGAGGCAGAGACACGTTGAGAGAGTCCAGAGTGAACATGATCCTGAGCTGGGCCATGTGTAAAGTAAAAGGGGGAAAAAAAAATGACTGGTGTAGCCCAGATGGCTGGATTACATAGGCAAGAACCTCTGGGGGAAGGGCAGCCCAGATCCTGGGATGGAGAGTTTGGTGTAGGAGCAGGGTATTCTAACCATATCCTGTAGCAGGTAGGGACTGAGGATGCTGAGGTAGGGCCAGGTCTGTTTTGATATGTTAAATAGGCACTTTAGCCTTTTGTCCTGGGTTTAAGACCTAACAGGTAATGGGGTTTATTATCTATATGAAAGGACTCACCTGTCACCTTGAGATTGGTTTGTATGCATTCAGAATCTTTTGTGGGTCTTCTAATTATCGTGGAGCATGCGGAGAAGAATTAGTAGTAAAAAGGGTCACTGGTGTGTTGAATTCTTTTTTTTTTTTTTTTCCTCTCTTTAATTTGGAGTTAAAAACCATTGTTAACTATTGTCTACTTCCTCCCCTTTGTATGTGTGCTCCTGGCAGAAACACAGCCCCTGGTGACCCTCCATGATAACAATGGAATAGTAAGTAACTTTTGTGTGTATGCTTGCTGTGCACTTGGGTAGGCTTCCTGGAAAGCTTTTTCCCTCCTTGGCTTCACACTCTGTGGCTTTTGTGTGTTGACAATGACAGGTCTGACCATATAGGCCTGTTACTGATAGAGAAGCATAAGACGGTGGGGTGCCTGGCACATGCGGTGTGTGGAAAAGCCCCAAGAAGAAATGAGCAATCCTCTCTCTTTGCAAATGTCACGACTACGCATTACTGTGGAAGATTCCTTTACATTCTCTTCAGGTTTTCCACTTGGATTTTGTCGTGGTTTGGAGGCAAGCTGTCATATAGCCCAGGCTGGCCTTAAACTTTCTATGTGGCTAAGGATGATCTCTTAATCTTCCTGCCTCCACCTCCACGGTGCTGGGATGTCCAACTTGTATTTTGAATTTTTTTTAAGTCATTTTTTCTGTAACAAGACACCATTCAGGGATACTCAGAGCCATGGACTTATGTACTAAACTATTATATACTGAGCTAGAAAGAAAAAAAAAAAAACATTAAAAAGCCAGCTAGCAGTAACAACTTGAAAATTCTTGACTTGATAGTGAAATTTCTCAGAGGCTAGAGACACTTGCCACGCGGCCTGACTGACTGCAAGTGTGACTCTTGGAACTCATGATAGGAGAGACCTGACCCCTGGCAGTTGTCCTGTGACCGCCATTCCTGTGTCCTGTACCATGCCCTGGATGCACACATACATATGCACGTGCATAAATATACCAATAATGAATAGATGATAATAATAAAAACAACTCTTAGGTCCAGGTCTTGAAGCCTGCATTCAATTAATTCGATCTCTTATGTGTGTTCACACTCAGTGCCTGGCATTTTGAGCTTGTCTCTCCCCTCTTTGGGATAGTGACCACATCCAAGAACTCCTGTTGCCCACAAGTGCTTAGAACATGGTGCTTTGTGCACAGGACCCCTACTTTTATAGAAATAATGTGTATTGATTAAATGGAGGACTTAACTTCCAAGATTTATTGCTTTTATTGTTTAGTGTTGTTGTATTGCTTTTAAATGTAGTTTTTATTCTTAGATTATTTTGCACATGCATTTAGTATATTTTAATAATATTCACCTCAGCCCCCTTCCAGCTCCTCTACCCTCTCATGTCTCCTCCAAGTACATGTCTTCTTTTTGTTGCTGCCGTTTATAACCTACTGATTCTAATTAGTGCTTCCCATATATGCATGGGTACGGTTTGGTGTTTCGAAGTGGGGTTTTGATATGTAGTTCGTGGCCTCGAATTTACTGCTTTCTTGCCTTAGCCTGCTGAGTGCTGGGATTACAGACGTTCATCACCATGACTGGTTGGCTTATTTGTTTTAAAAAGTGTCTCTACTAACATTGTCTTTGAAGGTGAAAAGTGGACTTAAATTTTAGTAATAGAAGGATGTTGTATGTGACCTTCCGGCATCAGAAACGAGAGAAACAGTAATAGTATTAACCATTGACTGAGCATTTATTGAGAAGCAGGCTCTTTGCTAAATTTTTTTAAGAACCCCACAGGGTTACTAAACCCTTGGAGATATGAATTTGAAACCCAGGACTGTGTAGTTGCAAAGTCTTGGCGCTTGCAACACTGCTTTTTTTGGTGTGTGGATGGAGGTTTCCTTGAAAAACATCAATTATAGACCATTCTGAAACTCCCTCTCTCTGAACACAATTTTGAACCAGTTGGGGTCTACTGTAAAGTCTTGTTAGGAATGAGGACAGGTGAGATAAACTGTGACCTTTATATGTACAGCACCGAAGGGAGTATTTTCTCTTTTTGTTAACTACAAATATTAAGCTAATCCATTTCATTTCTTTGGTGACTGACGCTTGTCAGAAGAAGACAGATCAAGAATGGCTTCATTATTCCTGCCATCCCAAGAAGCCCCCCCCTCCCCAAAAAAAGAGTGGTCTGTCCCTTGAACCATGAGCCTGGTTGAGTATATAACCAATTTCTGGACATCATGAGCTTGAATCCTGTTTTCTTTCCCTCAGAAAATTTCCACATGGGCTGATGAAATTAAGGACTCTGGAGAAACTATCAGAACTGCTGTCCATATTGGAGTAGGCATCTCTGCTGGGTTGGCCCTGGCACTTATCCTTGGTGTTTTAGTCCTTAAATGTAAGTTGCTAGATGTTGCTCATTTTTCTTTCTGATAAAGAACTGTTACTGGGCTGGAGAGATGGTTCAGCAGTTAAGGGCACTGACTGCTCTTCTAGAGGACTGAGGTTCAAATCCCACCACCCACATAGCAGCTCACAACTGTCTGTAACTCTAAGATCTGACATTCTCACTTAGATCTATGTATAGGCAAAACACCAATGCACATAAAGGCAAATAATTAAATAAATAAACAAATAAACAAATAAATAGAATTGTTATTATAGGAACCAGCACAAACCTAGATAGAAATACAATCTTTCAAGTAGGCCTAAAGGTGACTAGACTAGATACTCATTTGTTTTTCCAAATACTGCCAGTTCTGATAACTAATAATCATTGGAAGTTTGTATGTGTCAGGCAGACCCTATGCCCAATGCTTTACACTCCATCATCGCCTTGTGACCTAGGTAGTACTATTTGTTCCCAGTCTAAGGCAGAAGAAAATAAAGCTTGCTGAGAGCAGCTGATTTCTCAAAGTTTCATGGTGAGCAAGACACAAAGCTGGACCTTTAAGTCCAGGCAGACAACCAGGATTGGCTGTCTTTGGATACAAAACTAATTTTGGTGCTGGTGGGATGGCTCAGTGGGACAAAGTGTCTGTTACAAGCCTGATGCCCTGACCCAGGGCATTTGATCCCAGAAACCCACATGGTAGAAGATGACAGACTTCTTTCCTCAGACTATCCTCTGGCCTCCACATGTGAGTGGAAGCACTTGGGTACCCCTGACCTCTCCTGTCCTGTCCTATCCTGGCCTGTCTCCTCTCCTCTCCCCTCCCCTCCTCTCTCCTCTCTTCTTTTCCTCTTCCCTCCCTTTTCTTTTTCTCTTCTCTCTTTTCCTTTCTTCTCATCTCTTTTCATGCCCCATCCTCTCTTCTTCTGTCTTTATCTAATTAATTAAAAAAATCTTCTCTATTTAAGGTAAACATAAGCCCATGCACATTAGGAAACCTAACACCACCACTTCTCTCTATGTGGGTTTCTATGTTGTTTTCTGAAGCATCTCTCGTTAACACTGAACCATGATTGAAATTCCTGAGCTGGGTTTTCTCCTCATAGCACTCAACACCCATAGTTGTTTGTCTTTATTTAAACAGACACCTTGGGATCTGGGCATGTTGTGCAGTTATTAAAGTACTTACATAGCATGCAGGAAGCTCTGAAGGTCCATAAATCTAGGTGTGGTGGAATATACCTGTAACCCCAGAACTCTCTAGAGCAGTAGTTTTTAGCTTGTGGTCACCTATCAGATAGCCTATGTACCAGATACTTACATTACAATTCATAGCAGTAGCAAAGTTACAGTTATGAAGTAGCAGCAAAATAACTTTATGATTGAGAGCCACCACAACATGAAGAACCGTGTTAAAGAGTTTCAGCATTAGGAAGCTTGAGAACCACTGTTCTGGAGGTGGAATCAGGAGAGTCAGACCTGCAAAGTTGTCCTTAGCCACACAGTGAACTCCAGGCCAAGATGGGCTTCGGGAGACCCAGTCTCAGGAAAAGGTTTTTGTTTTTTTTTTTTTTTTTTTTTTTTTTTTTTTCTAGTTTTTTCAAGATCCAAATGTTCCCATCAGCCCAACACCTTGCACACTTTCATAATTGTGATGTATTCTCTTTTCTCTGAGAGCAGAGAAGGCATTAATTAGAGTGTAGTGCATTGTATGAGGCTTTTCCCTTAACGTACAGCAAGGACGATGTCTGTAGGGTGATAGGTCATCTCTGGTGTTCACAGGACTGAAGGAAGTTGCTAAAATACGGAATTTTCATTGGTAAAGCTGTAACCATCTGAGAATAAGCAGGATAACTTGGTCATGCTGACTGTGAACTGAAGTTGCCAAGGGCTTTAAGGAGGAACAGGTTCTGTAACTATGATATATAATATCAAATATACTAGATACAACTGATACCTGGCTGGGCAGATGGGTTGATGGTCTCCAGGTATGTTAATCAAACTGAACAAAAAAATCTTTTCCTGAGACAGGGTTTCCTGCAGCCTATTCTGGCCTGGAACATAACAGCTCAAATACATACCAATGTATTTGGAACGTGTCCAAATAGTTGGATATAGGCATTGAACTCCACCTTACTTCTCCTGTTGGTTTTCTGCCATTTTTTGGTAAATGGGTTTTTCCAAGAAAGAACCCCATACATACTCACATGGGCTTGCCCATGGACTGCATTTAAACTCTGGGGACTGATCACTTGAATATGAAATTTAGAGGCCATTAGATGGTGAGAAGAGAAATGATAAGACACGATATGTTTAGAGTTCTTCCAAGATCTAGAAGTTAGGGATTTACATTATCCATAAGAAGGAGCTGGGTATTCTTTGTTTAGAATCTCATCCATGTTGGGAGTTCTTTCTCTTACTTTTTTTTAAAAATAACATATATTTTATTCAATGTATGAGACAGAAAACACACTTAGACACTGTCGCGGTCCACACTAGTCCCTGTTCGGGCGCCAAAAATGTCGCGACCCGAGCAAAATGTTGAGGCCAGGGCTGCCCCGAGTTTGGCGGCCACTGTATCCTGGCCCAAGCTGCCTCTCCAGTCTGCTGGTCAGGGTTCAGCAAGAGAGAGAGTGAGGATGGACTTGAAGAATGGAGACCAGAGTGTGATTCAGTCTCTGTTCCTAGTCCAGGTCCCAAGTCTAGCTGTACTCTCTAAAGAGTCTTCCTAAAGAGTATATTTCCTCTAAGTGTCTGATTCTCTCATCTCTCTTCTGTCTGCCTCTTGCCTTTATATGTCTCACTTCTAATCCAGGCCTTTTGGTCACACCTTTAATCATGCCCTTAGGTCTTGTCTCTAAATCTGATCTCTACACTTCTGAGTCACACTCTCTTAAGTTACACACCTTTAATCTCACACACCCAAGGTATCTAAACCAAGATTATCAGAGTGTGCTCAGCTGTTGTAGGTATTGTAATCCAAGTCTCATGTCAGGGTATATGGCTCAAGATGGCTGCAAAGCTGATAGCCGCTTTCTGCTAAAGGTCGTCCCCCAACAAGACACTATTATTTTTTCTTCCATGAATTTATCTATTCAGTTTACATCCTGATCACAAACACTCCCTGCTCCCAGTACCCCCTTATATAGCTCTTTCCCCATCCCCTATTTCCTTCTCTTCTGAGAAGGGGGAGGGACCCCTTGATACCAATCCACCCTGGCATACCAAGTCACTGCAGGACTAGGCACATTCTCTCTCACTGAGGCCAGACAAGGCAGCCCATTTAGGTGAACAGGATATTCAGAGGCAGGCAACAGAGTCAGCGATAGCCCTCAGCCAGTTGTTGGGGGACTTATATGAAGACCAAGTTACACATCTACTACATATGTGCAGGGTGGAGTGAGGGCTATGTCCAGCCCATGTATGCTCTTTGGTTGGTGGTTCAGTCTCTGGGAGTCCCCAAGGGTCCAGGTTAGTTGACTCTGTTGGTCTTTCTGTAGAGTCCGATTCCCTTCCAAATCCTTCAATTCTCCCCACCCCACCCAACTTTTACACAAGACTCCCAGGCTCTGTCTGATGTTTGGCTGTGGGTCTCTGCATATATTTTGGTCAGCTGTCAGGTGGAGACTCTAAGAGGACATTTATTCTAGGCTCAAGCTATGTCTACAAGCATAACAGAGTATCATTAATATTGTCAGAGATTGGTTCTTGCCCATGGGATGGGTCTCAAGTTAGGTGGTCATTGATTGACCATTCTCTCAGTCTCTGCTCCATCTTTGTTCCCTGTATTTCTTGTAGACAGGACAAATTTTGGGTTGAAGGTTTTATGGGTGGGTTGGTGTCCTCATCCCTCCATTGAGATTCCTACATGGTTACAGGAGGTGACCACTTCAGACTACATCTCCCCACTGCTAAGAGTCTTAGCTAGAGTCACCCTCATAGACTCCCTGGAGCCTCCCTCATCCCAGGATTCTGGCATGTCCTATGCTCATTCTAATCTCTAAAAGAGACATGGGTGAAATTTAGTTCATATATACTGATACCTTTCAATGCCTTTCATAGATTAGACATCTATAGATTAAAATATAAAGCCCAAAATAATTGAAAATTATTTATAATTAACATGTATAGGTTTTTTAATCCCCCAAAGAAGGCAGCAGAACAATTATCTATATAATGTTCCACGCCCCTTCCGAGTCCCCTTCGCCCACAAAAGAGACACGTGAGGCAGTGTTCTGGTAGTTACTACAACGAGGCTTTATTCTTGTATCAGCTGAAGTGGAAAGACCCCAAGCCCGGGAAAGGCACTGCTATATGTACCCTATGTACCCTATGTTCACTTCTGATTGGCTGTTCACTCATCACCATATTACGCCCCGGGATGGGCAGTGACTTTGGTGTACTTTTGCCTTTTGCACCTGCGCAGTTAGTTGTTTACTTGTGGGAGCACTGGATGCCCGAGCCATCTTGTAATGGCGAATGCTGTCACGCTCACCGCGGCTCCTAACAATATAGGATTTATATAATGCCCATCAGTAAAATTAATGGTGTCTCCAAAGCCAAGAGAAGACATTTTAGAACAAAGTATGGAGTTTACTTAGGATGTTATTGAGATTAACCACAACAAAGACAAAGCTGTCTGTGGTTATTAGTAAAATGAGGGCAATTTTGGTTTGACAAAAAATTGTATCTATGGTACTTCAAGGTTAGAAGTGAGATCAGCAATTCAGAAGAAAAATATAAAAGAAGAAATGAATACTTGGCAATGGAAACTGACCTTTGATATTTCCTTGATTAGGAGAGGACTGAAGGAAGTTAAGCAGTGGTGAAGGATAGATGGTCAGTAGACAGTCATTATTTAGATAGCTATTCTTCTGCCTGTTGTTTAGAAGCTGAAATTCCTTAGGATTTGGCCTCTTTCTCTTTGGTAAACATTCTAGTTCATAGCATATATCCTATGGACTTATGTAGTCTCTTTAATCCTCTCAACTCTTAAAATGTCCGTGCAGCTCGCCCCCCTGTTCAGTTGGTAGCTCCACTTTGGAGGTTCAGACATCCATGTATCAGAAACAAGGATCCTGTGTTCCTCTATATTCCACTCACCAGAACCCAACTCTCAGGCTTTGGACTTCTCTGTCATTTCACTATTGTCTCTGTGTTTATGCCAGAAATTCAGAAGTCATCTCAGACTATCTTTCTAATGTCTTAATATGTAATCAACCTCAGTCTAGGTCTCTGTAAAAAATATATCTAAAATTGCTTCATTAGTCTGCATCTTACATGGTCAATCATTATCTTTATTTGTTTCTTTATTTCTCTTTCTTCAGTTCTCTACAAAGTAGTTAGGTTGGACCATACTGTCATTTAATGATAGCACACAAGTCTTCCTGCTTTATACCATCTAGATTCTTTTTGTTGTTGTTTGGTTGGTTTGTTTTGTGGAGACAGGGTCTCATGTGTTGCTTGCTTGCTTGCTTTGGACTCTTGATCATCCTGCCCCCACATTCCAAGGGCTGCGTTTACAAGATTATGACTGAAAAGGTCTTTAGGACCCAGCCTCAGCTTATCTCACAGATGTTATTATCTGTGAGATAACAAGGACACTCTCTTGTTCTAGTCATGGTTTTGGTTTTGACACCACATGTGAGGGTTCTCTGTTCCTGTAAATTTCCCCCTAGCTCTTGATATAAGTGACTCATTCTTTTATTTCAGAACAGACCTCAAAAGTCATGTTCTAATGTGCTCTCCTAACCTTCTCTAGTTTTGTTTTAGTATGGTGCTAGTTTCTTCTGATAATGGATCACAATTTGAAATTCATTTTTTTGTCCTTCCTTCCCTCCTTCTCTCCCTCCACTCTTCTTCCTTCTTTCCTTACTAGGATGTATGCTTCATGGAGTCAGAGCTCACAACTCTCCCTGTGTGTCCCTGGTGTCTATCAAACTGCTGCGCATACATGATAAGCTTTATAATATTTGTTAAATAAGAGCTATGCATTAATATTACTTTTAACATAGTCATAAGACAGCACTGGTCATTTGATTTAATTTGTTCTAAGGTAAGACCAAATTTTACTAGCAACTCTCACCTCCAATCAGTCCATTTTATGCCAAGGACCAGTCTCAGTTTGGAGAGAGTTTCTGAGGAAGGGATGTTTGGGAATAGTAGAAGAACGACTTGAAGTTAATCCTGGGTACAAGCTCTCCAGAGATCTCCAGACAGCTCAGCTCTTGTAAACCAGAGGCCAGTCTTTTATTTTCATAGCAATTCAGTAGTCTACCCCAAGTTCCCTTTTGATTATCTTATGAGGCAGCATTTTATGACTCTAGCTCCTCATTCTTAGAAAAGACAGCAAGTACATTTTTTTAAAACATAGCAATGAATTTAGAGGTCTGCCTGTCTTTGTAAGCACAGACAATACGCTAACTGGGTGGGATCTAGATTTGAGATCACCATTCCCATCCTGCCTGGGCCTAAACTAGCTCTGTCCCAGGCTGACCTTGAATTTAGGAATCTGTCTGTCTTTATAAGCACAAACAACAAACTTAACTGGGTAGGATCTTGCCCTGTGGTAAACACCCCTCAAATCTCTTTATTACACTTCTTAATATCTTTCTGGCAAGCTGGCTCCTAGTGCAGCTGTCTCTGTTCATTTAGATACATGAAGCCCCTCATATAAGTCATATTGTATCCTTATATTTTGCATAGTTGAGAAATTATATATTCTTGAGCTTGTGTTTTCAGAGTTCTTTCCCACAGCCTTAAGCGCTGTCTTAAGGGTCACAGTGCTCACCATTTTGCTGAGATATACCCTCATTTCCTGGTCTCACGCTGCTTCCAATTATCATGGAGTCATTAACCTTGGCAGGGAGAGCATTCTCTGACAACTTTGATGGGGAGAACATCTCCTGAAGGAGGATCATAAAGTAAATTGTGTACATTGTTATACAACCAAGCCTCATGCTTAGCAACCATCAACACTTGTGGAGGCTCATATCCTGCTAGCTTTCATCCAGAGGTGGGAACTGTGTCACACTGTCCCTTCTGCATGGCAGGACTTACTCGGCAATTTTATTACTTACTTCAATTATCTTAGAAAAGCACTCTAATTGATTTTTCTTCTCCTGTTGCTTAGGGTATTCCTATAAGAAAAAGAAGTTACAGAGTTTGAGGTAAGAATAACAGAAGAGAGAATTGGGAAAATGGGGAAGAGGTATTGGGGAAAGGGGAAGAGTGTATAGTATAACTTTATTACTTCTCTGAGAAATTCTGAGTTGGAACTTGGAAATTTTAGGTTAGGCTTCCTTTGTTTATAAAGGGAAAATTCAATAGTTGTCCCCTTGTACATTGAGCTTCCTCTGTTCTAAAGCTGACATGTATAATTTGCCTCCTTATTGTTATCAAATACTTATACTTAACCAACTGAACCTTTAACTGAGTGTTTGCTGTTTCTATGTTGCTATTAAATTGATAGAGAAAAAAACTCATCAATTAGCTATTGGTCAGGATTTTTATAGCCCAGGCTATGCATTTCTGTGGCAGAATATTAGCATGACCTGGGGACTAATCTGGCTGATTGATACAGGACATACTTAGAACAACTGAATCAGGATTTTGGGAAATAGAGCCTGAGGAAGTATTATTCTCAAAGCTCTTTAGGTGATCCTCATTACTTCACTCTTGACTGTACACACACACACACACACACACACACACACATACACACACACACACACATACACACACACACACACTCAGATTTTACAGTTTCAGTAAGATTCAATACATGAAAAATTGCAGTGCATTTCAAGGGAAAATATGATTATCTGCTGAATAACCATAAAAACCACATTTCAGAATCAACAAAATCCCGAATGTTCCAAAGACAAAATAATATAATGTGAAAAGTCATATAAATCCAAGTACGATATTCAATTACTAGCATCATTATTCTTTATTAGAAGTGAAACTGTAAGCATAATTCATAGGTAACAGTGATCAATCCAGTATCTGTGAAATGTGTTCAGTGTTAAGCTCTATCTGTCACTGTAACTGTCTAGCACTGACTATTGTAACTCCAGCACAGTGCCTAGTAAATAATCCTAATAATCAGCTCCAATCAATGAATGATCTTGTGCTCCTCACAGCAGCCCTGCTGCAGGGCTCTCATTATTCCCATTTCTACAGATGAGAAAACTGAGGCATGAGGTTTCCTAACACATGGCTTCTATAGGTGTATGTATTTTGTTCATTGCTGCAATCTACAGATGCACAGGACAGTGTGTAACTGTCTTGAATTAAAAATTGCATATGCGTATGAGTGAAATGAAAACAGGTGGAAGACTATTTGGGAAGAAGAAATGAAGATGAGGTGTGTGAATACAGATAGAGTCCAGACTAGACAGCCATGAAAAAGTCATCATGAAACCCATAGTTTGTATTATAAATATAAAATGTAGAACTAAAAACCATTCAAAACCCCAAACCAAGTGAGCAACCAAGCAACTAACCTCAAACAACAACAAAACCAACCAACCAACCAACCAACCAAACGAACAAACAAAATCAAACAAGTTCACCCAAGCCGTGATGTTGGGAAGAAGGAATTCCAACTCAAGTCTGATTAAGTCTATATAACACATTCACAGTTTCCTTTTGAAACTGTTCGAGTGCACAGAGGGTTGAAATAACAGTTCAAGGGACATTAAAGCCCTTCACCTCCTACTTGACACTTGGAACATCTGTGTTGTCTAGTTCTCAGAAAGCACAGGGCTTCTCTCAACCCTTTGTAAATATGTTGCATTCATTTTGACACATCCTAAACACGGTGGCCTCAGAATTGGGACCTATTGTTTTCACACCTAAGTCAAATAGAAGCAAGCCATTTACATTTCCTTAATTGTTCCACAAATTCCTGTTTGGGTTGCTTTCAATAAGCATCTAGGGAAGGCTCATGAGTGTCAACTGGCTGCTGTCCTTAGTGAAGTATACACTTTGAACTCCAATCTCTGTTGTCTGGGAAATTCTTCTATCAACATCATCATTTTATTGTTACAGCCTTATTACACTGGCCAACTTACCTCCAGGAGGGCTGGCGAATGCAGGAGCAGGTAGGATTCATTCTGAGGAAAACATCTACACCATCGAGGAGAACGTATATGAAATCGAGAATTCAAACGAGTACTACTGCTACATCAGCAGCCAGCAGCCATCCTGACCACCTCTGGGCTCCCATCTTTAAAGACTCCTCCTTCATTGCTGACTTTGGTATTTTGTTTTTGAAAAATATGAGATATGTTACCTGGCAACCTCTTTGGAGGTTCTGTCCGCAACCACTGAGAAAAGAGTTCCTGTTTTCTGTAGATAATTAACTCACAAGGGGATTCAACTGTAACCTGCACTACTTTGAAATACGCCATTTTACCTGAGCTTCAGGGATAGGATCTCCCAACCCAGAGACTGCAACCATGGATGTTGAAGCGCACATGTGCTTTCATACATTAGGAATGGTTAGTCTGATGTCTCTGGAGCTCTGAGACATTAAGGTATGTCCACAAAGCTCTTGAACAGGTAGGGGGAATAAAGGGCTAAGATAGATAGGTGCAGGTCTTTGTTGATGCTGAGAATAAAAAAGCTGGTGGTTTTCCTAGAGATTTCTGACCTTGAAAGATTAAGAAAGAGCCAGGTGGCATACGCTTCACATTACATACCTTGGGAACCTCAGGCAGGAGGGTGGTGAATTCAAGGTCAGCCAGGGCTATGTTGATGAGACTTTGTCTCAAAAACAAAGTAAGAAAATAAACATACAGACATCAGGAAGCTGGAGATATGGCTCAAACAGTGAGGTGCTTTTTGTACAAGCATGAGGAACCTGAGTGTGATCCCAGACCCAACATGAAAAGGCTAGGCATGGTGATGCTCGCTTGTAAATTCAAGAGATGGGGAGGTAAAGGCAAAGAAGATCTGGGGCTTGGTTGCCAGTCAAGCTTAGCCTAGATGGTGACTTCCAAGTCTGGGAGAGTCCCTGTTTCAAAACAAGATGGACTGGGTTCTGGGGGAATGTCAGTGGTGGTTGTCCTCTGCTCTCAGCAGACACATGCACGTGTACACACGTGTACACACGTGTACACACACACACACACACACACACACACACACACACACACACACACACACACACACACGAGGCCACACAGGAAAGAAATTAAGGAAGGAAAGAAGGATCAGAACAGGGCTAAATGATAGTAAGGGTTCTCTCTGTGCCTGCTGCCTCTCTGTGACGCGCATGTCACAGTGACTCTCTGCCTCTGTTAAGACTAATTCTGAATAGGAGCATGGTGGTGCAGACCTGTAATTAATTCCATCTCTCAGAAGGTTGAAGCAGGAGCATGGAGAGTTCAGCAGCATTGTGTCCTACACTGCCAGACCCTCTTACACAACACAAAGGTTGCCTGCAGGTGGTCTGCTGACTGTAAAAGGGAACGTCTTTGTGAAAGCTGATTTGCCTGTTGTGTGCTCAGAGGGAACTGACTCAGACAAGTTCTCCATTCCTGGAGGAAACTGCAGCTGGGTTTCTGACCGAAGAAGAACCGGTGACTGGGACACAGGAAGGCGGAGCTCTTGCAGCAATCTATATAGTCAGCAAAAGATCCTTTGGGAGGACAATGGTCAAGCAATTTAATTTCCAAGCTGGCTGAGCTCAGTTTCATCTGGCTTACACTTGCCCAGTGCCTTGGTCTGTGTTGGTTCCCATATATAACAGAACCCAGTTAAACTGACCCAGAGTGAAAATACTAAGTGAGCAGAAAGGTAGCTTTGTTGAAAGGCTTTTTGCAACGGGGAGCTACTGTGTATGTCAGGGGATATCTGTTAGCGAAGACACTGAAATCTGCCTGTTTGGTTATGGTTTTTTTTCTTGTATGAATTTTGTTATTTAGGCTGCATCTAGCTAGTCCTAGAGGTACTGGCTTTCTTAGGTGAGTGTGGAAGGGAGATCATCTGACAGAATCAATTAGAGGTAACAGCTCTCATGCAGATGGGAAAACTAATCTCAAATGTTTTAAAGTAATAAAACTGTACCGGTGAAGTACTTTGAGCATAGTTAAGCCAGATTGATGGTGTCCTCCATGGGGTCCTTATCTGACAAAGTCTTTAAACAAGTGCATGTATGCAAAAATGATCACTGCTGTGGTGTTTGCAGGTTTTTTTTTTTTTTTTTAACATCAATAGGGGGATGGTTGATTACACAGTGTTACAGTTTATATTGATTGATAACTTGACAGATATAAAATTACCTTGGAGGTCAATCTCTGGCTGTGTCTGTGTCCTTTTCTTTCTTTCTCTCTCTCTTTCTTTCTTTCTTTTCTTTTCTTTTCTTTCTTTTTTTTCTTTTTTTCTTTTTTTTTTTGAGATAGGGTTTCTCTGTATAGCTCTGGCTGTCCTGGAACTCACTCTGTAGACCAGGCTAGCCTCGAACTCAGAAATCCACTGGCCTCTGCCTCCCAAATACTGGGATTAAAGGCGTGAGCCACCATTGCCTGGCTTGGCATTTTCTAGATTAGGTTAGGTGAAGTGGCAAGATCCAGTAAATATTTTCTTGTTTCCTGTCCTCATCAAAGAAAGTAGTAGGTCAAGGTCAAGGGCACCAGAAGGAGGCAGTAAGCTGGAACTAGAACCCTTGTGTTTAGACCTGTGGTCACTTAAAATCAGGTATTGGGATGGAGTTGGTGGGTGGTACAGGAAAAATGAGGGAGCTAAAGGAGGTAGAAAAGGGGGCCAGGACACTGGCAGTGTATGAAAAAGGGTCTTCTCCTCTCCCACAGTCTCTGATGAAGAAGACAGTCCTTGCTTATCCAAACTGCTTTATTCATGGCTGATGAAGATGCATGTAACTTACTTACAGTGAACTAGAGATTAAATACCTTTTTCAGGAGGGATGCCTAGGAAAGGATACTCATTGACTAAACACTCAGGCCCCCTAGATAGATACATTAACATGGAGAACTCTAGGCTCTATGCTAAGTAACCGGTTGTGGTTGTCATTGTCCTCTTAGTGGGGTGTTCCCTGACAGAAATCTGGCCTGGAGCTAGTTCAAACTCCTGCCATTCTGAATTATGAGTTTTATCAGGGTTCTGAA
This sequence comes from Arvicanthis niloticus, assembly GCF_011762505.2. NCBI lineage: Eukaryota > Metazoa > Chordata > Mammalia > Rodentia > Muridae > Arvicanthis > Arvicanthis niloticus. Next base: position 74,215,182 of record NC_047663.1, on the reverse strand, counting down.
GTTTGCTACAGCCTTACTGGTTCTTCTATCTGATAGCATGGTCCATTGCCCCACAAGAACAGCCTGGGCTGTCTGAGACCCTGTCAGAGAGAGAGAGAGAGAGAGAGAGAGAGAGAGAGAGAGAGAGAGAGAGAAGAGAGAAGAGAGAAGAGAGAAGAGAGAAGAGAGAGAGAAGAGAGGGAAGAGGGAGGGAGAGAGAGGGATGTGAGGAGAGAGAAGAGAGAGAGAGAAGAGAGAGAGAGAAGAGAGAGAGAAGAGAGGGAAGAGGGAGGAGAGAGAGGGATGTGTAGTCCACCCTTATAAGTGCTTAGGAGTTTCTATTAGACCAGACAAGTCCTGAGAAGGGAAGATTCCCTGCCTGTGACATATAGGCCTGGAATTCCCAGGAAAGAATTTGTAAGCAGTTCACTGGCTCTCCTGATAACAGCAAGTCAATTTATATGAATCCTTTCCCCCTTTTAAAATAAATAGAGCATGTTCTTGTGGAAAGAGCTTGTGTTGGTATTTATGGAAATACTGTTCAACTTATAATAGGCTACATTCATTTCTAAGCTTATGACTTGAGTTGGAGAGAAGTCATCATTATATAATACCACTTACAGCAACATCCAACCTCTCTGTCAAACAAAAATAGAATTTGGAGCTCAAATGGCCCTCCTGCCTACTCCCAAAGGTGATCTATTGACTTATAGAAATGGAGCAGAACCCAGCTATCTCCCTAGATTTTCATGCAAATGGTCTCTATCCTTCGGGAGATGAGCAGAGGTACCCTAGAGTAGCCATTTGGAGACCCATCATTTTCTGGGTTTCAGCTGAGAAGTGGGGGAGAGACACGGTAAGGTGACCATTTTGTCTAAGGGTTCTCGAGGCTGAGGGAGGCTTAAGCTTCAGTTGCTTTTCAGTGGGAGACTGGTACAAAGAGGAAACGTGGGTCAGAAGTGCTCCTCCCAGGCTTCTAGATCTTCTGTGTCCTGTCTTAGCTGTGTTGCCCCTGTTATAAATAAAGATCACTTAGGCTAGCAGAATGGCTCAGAGCATTAGAGCACTGGCTGCTGAGCCAGATGACTTGAGTTTGATCCCAGGAGGGCCACATGGCAGAAGGAGAGGGCTGATTTCTCTAGGTTGAGCTCTCACTTCCACACATGCCCTTTGGCACACACAGAATGAATGAATGAATGAATGAATGAATGAATGCAATAAAAAACAAAGGTTATTTCAAGTCACTTATTTCTTCTTTGACCAATGTCTTTTGTAAATTCACATCTAAATCTCTTGTGCCTGTTTGAGTTTCTTTTTCCAGAGAAACAGGGGTTTTGTGTTTGTTTCTTGGTTTGTTTTATAAAGTGGGTTATTTAAGTATTCATGTGCAGTCATGAGGTATCAGTCTAAATTTGCTCATATTTTAATGTGATAATTGTAGGTGTGTCATCTTTATTTTATTATAGCTTTACATTTTAGCCCTGTAATTTATAAATTGGTAAATATGCTGTTTTTAATTTTTACCTTTTGTTGTTTGATTTTTTTCTATTCTTTGTTTTGCTTTTTGTTTTTCTCTTTTTGCTTTGCTTGGTTTTGGTTTGGTTTTTGTTTTGATACAAGTTCTTGCTCTGTCGACTCTACTGGCCTGCAACTTACTATGTAGTCCAGTTGGACATCAAATTTAATGTACTCCTTCTACCTCTCTGCCTCTTGGGTGCTGGGGTTAGAGGAAAGCACCACCACACTAGGCTCCATTCATTTTAAATCTAGATCATGTAAAATCCTCCCATTCCCTGCCTTCCCCGCTAAAGATCTTCTGTTCTCCCAAGGAATGACCTGTGACACTTAGCCATGTTATACTTCTAGTCCAGCACTGTTCAGGAGAAACTCAATGTGGGAGTTCTCTCTCTCACAACAAGACTTGTGTCTAACCAGTATCTAAGTTACTGCCTGCTCCCAACAAGACCTGTGTTTAGCACCAGTTTCCAGGTTATTCCCCAAACAAATCTGCACCCCCAGGTTACAAACCTGCCCCTATCTAACAACCACCAATTAGGAAGAAAGCAGAAGTTAAGTTTATGGTTTGGCTCCTAGCACCAGTCAATTATGTTAAAGGCCATAATGGTGCCCCCCTTCCTCTCCACCCCCTAATCAGATGTGTACCAGGCTATATACCCCTTTCTTGCCTCTATAAATGCTTGCCTAAACTAGGCTCAGGGCTCCATCTTCCAGCTGTGTCAGGGTTGGTGGGGAGCCCAAGATCGAGCTTGAATAAAAAGACCCTAATGCCATTGCAGCTCCTTGGTGGTCGTTTAGGGTTCATGAATGTTTCCTGGTACAACAGAGCACCTCAGCACCCATATAAGAAGACACCATCCCAAGAACACCTGAATCCCAGCTCTGTGGTTGGTGGTGGGAAGAGACAGGGGAATCGCTCTGCTTTTGTGGCTTCTGGTCTAGAAGAGGAAACATGAGGCCAGAATTCATGGAGAGATCCCGACTCAAAGGAATAGCCAGAGTGATCCAAAGGACACCAGATACTCTCATCTGGCCCGTGTGTCCATGTACACATCCACAGGCACACAGACACAGACACACAGACACACACACACTCCCCAACCAACCAAAATTTAAAATAGAAATAAGTGATATTAATTTTAAGCATTTATTTTGCTTAACTCAAAGCACTGAAAAAATCTATCTTATCATCTCAATATGGAACAGATTAAAAAAAAATCACTAGGGAGAGTTCACACACTTTCACTGTAAGTCTTACAAATTCAGTGTGCATTTTACGTTTATAACACATCTCAGCCCTTACTGGCCACATCTCAGGTGTTCAGTTGCAAAAGGAATTACACACTCTTTCTATCTTGCATAAAGGATTTACAAGCTGTAAGCCTGGATTGGGCTAGATTTGGATCTGTTCTAACTTACATCCCAGCCCTATGTCCCTTGTTACTTGCTATTTCTTCTGGCCACGTGGTAGTCATGGTCCATCCCCTCTCATGGCAGCTTCCTCTTCCCTTGGTCATTATTTCTTCTCTCTTCTCTCTCTCCATGCAACCCCTAGCCAGGTAACAAAAAACCTGCCTACACACTTCTATCTACTGCCCAATCACGGTTTTACACTTTCGACTGGGGAGCAAGATTTCATAGCATCTTGAGGATCTCCTTGTCCCTGGGGATCTCTGTTCTTTGTGACAGAAGGAGGGGGAGGGGAGAGGAATCCAAATTTTGGGGGGCTGGTATTTAGCATTTGAATACAAAGCAGTACCAACCCAACCCCCTACATTCAGCAGCCACCTGGGACTAGGGAATACTTCCTGTGACCCACAACACACCTCTCATAAGTCTCTGTTCATCTGTTTACCCACAAATGAGCACATACTATAACTTCCCACTTTGTCTTGGATAGCACTCTTTATTTAAATAGATGTGTAGTTTAGGTGGAACAAATGTTGTGCATTCTATTAAACCATTTCCCTATACACAGATATTTCATTTTTTAAATGCTTTATACCAAATCCTATATGCACATAAATCCTGTTGAGGAGCTGTTGATGTGCACTTGGTTTGTCAAAGAATGTGATATTTTAAAAAATACTGTAACTATAAAATGATAACATATTTCAAACAAATGTAGCAGTAAATATATAGCTAGATGAATGTATTTTTTTTCCTGACAGTTGTGTTAGAAAATGAACAGACATTTTGAGACAGTGTTTCCTGTTCCTCTTGCTGGCCCTGAAGACCTTTTGTAGCCTCTGGTGACCTTGAACTTCTGATCCTTCTGTCTCTACTTCCGGAGTGCTGTAGGTGTGCACTACCATGCTGGGCTTTGAAGACAAGACTTGACCCATGCTGGGCACTCTTCTGAGTTTCTAGGGACCCCAGTCCCTGGAAATCTAAATTTTTATGTCAGCATGATTCTTTTAATTTGGGTTTTGCTTTTTAAATTTGGCTTAAGAAGGCAGTTAAACTGGTGTGAGGTACACACCCAAACTCAAGTAGTCAGAAGGCTGATGATGCCTGAGGAGCAGAGCTGGAGACCAAACAAAGCTAAGCAGAACCAGATTAAGCAAGCCATAGAGGCCGAGCAGTTCCCACCAGTTTTCTGATGGAAACCCAGTGGTTCACAGGTTCGTTCTCCTCTCCTCTTTCCTCCTTCCCTTCCAGGAATCAATGTCTTGCCTGGGGCCTCTCCTCCACTCTTGCTCTCCGAACAGTCCATTTTCCTCACGTGGCAGCCCAAGAGTTCCACTCTCTGGGATTATCAGAAGGATCCACCTGTTGTGTTGCTCAGGTCCTTCCAGCCACTGCCTGGAGGGACTGCCTCTCTCCTGCCTTTGCCAGTCTCTCATTGTCCTCTGTTTCAGCCACACTGCCTTCCTCTCTGCTTCTAGGATAGTTGGAGTTCTCCTGGTCCCTGCACCTATTCCATGCCTGGTCCCTTTCTAAGGACACTTCTCTCTGATGGTTTGAAGCTATATTTTTCACTTCCCAGCTTAAATTTGTTGTCAAGAAAATAACCTTCTCATCCCTAGTCCAATTCATTTTTGGGTAGCTTATTATAATCTACTCCTCATATCAGAATTAGTCACCAAGAGCCTGCCCTGCTCTAGGAGCCCACACAATGCTAGACTCATAGTTGACAAAACCCAGTGTCTGTGCTGTGATTGGAAGGAAGAGCATGTGCCACTGTATTGCACACCCAAGCTGTGCACCATAGATAGAAAGTCATGAGTTTCCTGTCAAGGAAGTCAGAACGCAGCAGGGAATTCAAGACCCAAGCAAAGGACTGCATCAAGACAGAGTGATCACGGAGCATGCCTGCTGCCACTAAATTCTGAAGGACACAGAGAAGGAGTTCTTGACCATGTCCTCTTTTTCTCTCTTCTCTGGAAACACAGAGATCTTCAGCCTCACCATTGCTTAAATTCAGCTGACGCCTGTGGAACAAGGACCGCCAGATGGAGCAGTTGGCAAAACTTAGTGTGTACTTTGTTCAGATGTTCCTGGCATGCGCAGTTTAATTTGGGGCTCAGCAGCTGTGAGAGGTCTTTATTTGGGAGCATAGACTGTCATTTATGAGATGCTAACCGTGGATGTGGGTGTATTTCACTCTAGAGTACTTGGCAAGTAGGCATGAAACTCCGGGTTGTATCCTGAGTACAGCAGATCCCGGGTGGTGGCACACACCCAGGATCCCAGTGCAAGCAGAGTAAAGAGGAGCAGGAGTTTAAAGCCATTCTCTATAAAAGGAATTTCATACCAACCTGTGTTACTCAGTGAGACTCTATCCCCAACAAAACGAGAAAGAAAAACAAACAATAAATAGCACAAACCAAAGTGGAAATCATTATCCTAACTCAATTTTGTAAAATCTAACGTCTCTAAACCCGGGGGGACTCATCTGTCTTCCCAAAAATGAGTGTGGAGGCAGCGTCTTACACTCACTTAGATGGTGGTGGTCCATTTGATGTTTAGCCCCTACCCGATCTGTGACATTGTCTTCAGTATCTTTAAGAAGCCCATATATGGTATTAATTAATTTATATTGGATTTGGATGGATAAAGATATGCCCAAACTCACATTTCCTTCTGAAAACACTCTTGTTTGAACAGCATAGCACCCTCTAGTTGCCAGATGGAACAGCAGTCACATGTTTCCTGTTTTACACAGCTCCCACACTCTGGGAGCCTCCACGGACAATTTAGTGACAACTGAAAGGTGCATCTGGGTATGGAGACGCTTGGCTTGGCTTCAGTTTTTTAACAATCTCTTCTCATTATGCAACCTTGACAGGCTTGGAACTTTCTCTGGAGACCATGCTTCTATACCACACGAAGATCCACCTGCTTCTGCCTCCCTAGTGCTGAGATTAAAGGTGTGCACGACTGCGCCCTGTATTCCCTAAACTTTTGGAAGCAGAGACTGTGGGCCAGATGTATTTCTTTCAACTGTTCCATTCTGAGCATCAGCTGCTAGTAGGCATGTATTAGAACGATGTTAGCTAAACGGTAGAACAATGGGTAATTAGAGTCAGCCTTCACTCTTGTTCTTACTCCGTGGTCTTTGCTGGGTTCCACATTTTATTATTCTTTTTGGAGTACAGTTTATTCAACTGTAAGTTGAGAATGTCGGTCCAGGTGTTTAAAGTCCCTCCACTCTCCCACCATCTCAAAGTCAACATGATCCCCAGGACGCTTTACTCGAGCGTCTGACCTAGAGTAAAGACTTCCCTTCAACTTGGGAAATAGCCCAGGGACACATTTAGCAATACTCCTATTTACTAATATTTTCCCATAGTCTGTTTATATCACTGTTGTCGATACTATCTAGAAGGTGGGTTGCAGAGATTAAATTTGCATACAACTAAAGGAAAGGTGTAACCAGGAGACAAGGAAGGAATTCAGGGACAGACTTACTGTTATCAATCAGCAGCTCTGGAAGAGTCCATCAGCAGCAGAAGATTAGGAGAGACTCACAAGAAACTATGGTTCTTTTGTAACTGGTAAGTACCATCTTCTGCAGGCTCGTGCTAGAGAGAAGATCTGGAGAGTGCTCCTTGGAGGTCCTGTACCATGTGGCTTTGCATATGAGATGACATGGGATTCTGTGTGGGACATTAGGACAACAATGAGTCTGTAGACATTAGGGCAACTTAATATCCAATCGAGTTCTTCAGATTCTTGAAAAGGTAGATCTTTATTCACATGGAATAATAGAATTTCATAGATAAGCTATTAAAACTGTAAGTAAAGTTAATATGAGATATAAGAAAACTGTAGAAAAGTAGTCTGGTACTCTTGGATTAAGCGCTATTTATTTAGGCCCATGTCTGCAACTACTATGTAATATTATATTTTAGACATGGGCTTAAGATACTTTTTTGACAAAGAGGATGAAGAGTTTTGTTGGACAGTGGAGGAATGGGATCCAGCACTCAGGTGAACGTTGTCAGCTTAGACACGAGTTGGGTCCAGGGGTGTCTGCAGAAACTGGATAGATGGCTTCCTCAATGAAGGAAGAAACTAATCAAGGACCAGAAAGATGGCTTAGTGGGTAAAGTCACTTCCTCCTGAGCATCTTTAAGCTGAGGCAGGAGGATGGTGAGTTCAATACCTTGAATAATCTTCACACACACACACACACACACACACACACACACACACACACACACACACATTCAGAGAGAGAGAGAGAGAGAGAGAGAGAGAGAGAGAGAGAGAGAGAGAGAGAGGGCTTTTTTTTGTTAGAGACTTACTTTATATTCCAGACTGTCTTGGACTTCATTGTAATCTTTTTTTCTTAGCCCAGTAAGCTCTGCACCTTTGCATTTGTCTGACCTTGACTTTCAAGACCCCTTTTTCTTTATGTTCCTCTTGCCTCCTTGGGCTGCTTCTGGCTGTGTGTGGGGATCTCTTCTCTGTTGCCTTTTCATGGAAAGCTGCCACCAGGATGACCTCATGGGCTGTCCCTTTCATGAGCACAGAAAATCCTCAGCACCTAACTGCAGCTCCTGGCTTTCGAATACTATTTCTAAGCCAGGGACTTTGGCACTCCTCCATAATGCCACAGCCTCTTCTAAAGATAAGTAACAGGACTCAAATCCAGAACCTCCGATCACGTGCAGGGAACAACTCTCCCCTTCTCAGCTGATGGCTCTTCCTTTCATGCACAGCTCAGGCCTGAATAACTTGTCCTCTGTAGACTGCCACCATATGGGAAGCCCAGTTTGCTCTGTCTTCTGAATCTATAGACCATGTGTCTGTCCTGTTATCTTCTCTTCTGCATTGAATTCCTGAAACAGACGTTAAAGTGTCCTTGCTTATCAGCCTAGCAGTCACAACAGTCTTCAGAGGGCACCGGGTTCTGACACCCCAGTCCCTAGCAATGACTGTCACAAGCAGGGAAAGCTTTCTGGGGGAAATGAGTCCTTATGAAGTTGCTTCTGAGTTCCATGCCTGGCCTCCCCCTTGCTCCTCTGCATTGCTGCGTCTTTGAAGCTTTTTCATATTTTTTTCATAATTACAGTATCCATCTCTTTGCAGTGTTCCCTGATGAAATCTCCTTTTGGTTACATTTTTAAAAACATGTATTTGTTTTCTACATAGACACAAGCTAAAGAGAGCCCACAGGGCTTTGATTTATTGATATATGCCAAATTCATAAACCACTGTAAAGAGGTAATAAACATATAAAACGAGTAAACAGGCTTGTATTATATTAGTATTTTATATGGTAACATGAATACCTTGTAATTTTACGTATCTTTATGGTCTCAGAATTGTTATGAGCATATCCTTGTAGGGTTAAAGGGGTCTGGGTCTACTCTGCTTGGCTGCTTGGGGAGGCAGGATGTGTAGAGTTTGACCATGCTTACCCCACACTGTTGCCAGGCGGTTGTCACCAGTAGGGGAGCTGAGGGACACTGCTTTAGGGGTGGGGAAGTGCAGTCTGAGGTCCCAGCCTGGACAGCCTGAGCTACCTTGGGGATCCCTGGTCCTGCAGGGAGGCCAGGGCCATCTGGTTCTCAGGCTCTGGAATACCCAGGCGCTGCTGGATGCCGCAGAAGAGGCAAGAACAGAGTGGGGGCCCACTGGCTGGATTTAGCCTGGGGCCGGCGGGGTGTGGGGGGACGAGGGGAGAGCTCTGGCTGGTCCCGAGGAGTGTCTTTGGTTTGGCTTGGTCCTGGCTGTGGCTGGGAGCTCATACAGGCCTTCTGTGGGAGTTTAGACAGAGGCTCTGTAGTCAAAGGCCTCCACGGCTCCCCACAGCGGCGAAAAGAGGCAGCCCATGGTTTTAAGACATTTATTGTCATGGTGGAAAGTGGGTGAGTAAAACCCGTATCTCACTTCTCAGGGTAGAGCTGAGGTTAAATACCTTTTTCAGGGAGGAGTGTCTGGGAAGGAAAGTTTATTGGCTAAGCTTCTAGGCCTTTAGGTACCTCATTAAAATAGAGATCCTGTTGAATCTACATGACCTTAGGTCAGTCCTCTACCTGTGGAGGGATTTGGGAAGTTGCCTTTATATGACTGATGGCCACATATCTATGGAGGGCTGCAGCCTGTGCCAGGCGCCTGGTGCCTGGGAACCAGTTGAAACACCTACCTTCCCAGAAACCTTAGCGCAACTGGAACAAGACTAACTTTCACGGTCCTACATATTATCATTTTTAAAGATTTGTTTTAAATTTTCTAATTGTGTGTCTCTGTGTCTGTCTGTTTTTGACTATGCGTGTGTGTGTGTGAACACAGGTGTCTAAAGATGGTCGGATTATCTGCATCACCAGTCATAGTGGTTGGGAGCCTCCCCGTATATCCATACGGTGCTTGGAACCTCTCCCAGATCCTCTGCAAAAGCACTAGGCGCTCTTAACCAATGGGCCTTTACTGTAGCCTTAATATTTATGTTTAATGAGAGTAATATTCACGCATGCTCCCTCAGCCTCAGTTTATTCATGGTAACTGTGGAACAGAAGTGGAAAGCGTCCCAAACAACCTTTACCATTGATCTGTGTGGGGTTTTAGCTGTCTTCAGATGTAATTACACTAATCTTTTGTGTTCAAAATGAAGAAGACATGATTTAATTTCTTATGAGCCACTTTAACATTTGTTCTTCTATCTTTGCCATTCAGATTACAGCTCTTGGCTCTGTGAGGTGTCTCAGTGGATTAAGGTGCTTGCCACCAAGCCTAAGAGCCCGAGTTCAATTCCTGGGTCCTATAATTTGGAAAGGGAGCATAAACTCTCGGTGAAGGTCCTATGACCTTGGGATATATGTGCCCAGTGGCATGCTTAAGCCCCGTTCCTTCCCTCAAATAGATTAATATAACAGGGAAACGCAGCTCTTATTTTAAGGAAATAAAGGGTGTGTTGAGCCAAATATGAGCAAGCAAGGCCTAGGAACATAGTTTAAGCGGAATAGCAAGTTCACTGTAGAACAGGTTACATGGACCTTTATAGAACTAGGACAAAGGAAATCGTAAGTCATTGCATTTATGAAGTACCCTGGTGGGAATAGGAGGCAGATGGGCCAAGCAGAACACAGAAATCACTTCTGTAGATCTGAGATATTCAGAAGTCTTACTGTCAGGGTTGGTGGAAGCTAGCTGTGTGTCAATGTAGGGGTGCATTCCAGAAGTGGTTCCCCATTGTCACAAGGATGTTAGCCGAGATGTGGGGGTTGGCAGTAAATGGCTACTGAGAGAATGAGAATTTGAGCCATTTTCTTGATGTTTCTCTTGAAACATATATCTTCATTCTTCCACAGTCTCCCTGCAGGATCGTCACAGGGGTGGCTTTTACAGAGAACTCAAACTCTGATGTTTAGGGTAGACTCAAGTGTTCTTCTCAAACATGTAAATACAAAAGTAAAAGGATTCCAAGCAACCAGCAAAGTGCTTACTGCATGGTAGATCTCACCTAGTCGCTCAGTTGAATTCCAGAAGGTGAGATGGTTACCTCGGGAACCTAAAAAGCCATTAGTCATCACTGTCTGTTTACTTCCTGTTATGAGAGAGTAGTCCATAGGACACCCTGTGAGACACCTCAGTGACAGCTGTGTCTAAAAGTGTAGTGGACTGTGTGAGGCAGTGAATGTCTGTGTAAGTGACCCTTCCTTGGTAGAACTCTATATGGACAAGAATAGTTTGTGCTATGTGTTGCTAACCTTTTATTTGACAAAAAGTCAAAAGGCTAAGTTTTGTGTGGGCTTTATATTTGGGGGAGGAGGGGTTTGAGACAGGGTTTCTCTGTGTAGTCCTGGCTGTCCTGGAATTCACTCTGTAGACCAGGCTGGCCTCGAACTCCCAAGTGCTGGGATTAAAGGCGTGCGCCACCACTGCCTGGCAAGCTTTACATTTTTTAAAGCTATCTTTCAATAAAAAGATGAATTTTTAAACTTCTAAAAAACAAAAAAAAAAAAAAAAAAAAAAGTCTCAGCATTTGGCCATTAGTTTGCAGCGTTAGTTTTCTGATTTCTTCCAAGTACAGAGGTTATTAGTGTAAGCAGCAAGAGGCCCAAGGCCTTAGCCTTCTGATCTCACAGGGCTTCAGGGCAGCTGTTACTGGCTTCAAGCAGGCTGGAGATGGGGCACTCTCCTCTCTTTGAGGCAGTCTCTGAATTGTTAGACAAGAAAGAAAGTTCTTGATGTATTTGGAAGGCAGGCTTGCTCATGTTTGTATGGTTTGGAGATTAAGGAGCAAAAGGAAGCTAGGCCCATGGGTTGCAGACCCAGATAACTGTTGCTCTCATATATCATCAAAGATGCTTCTTTATGCAATATATGGGGATCACAACAAAATGCTACAACTGGTCAAAATTCAGAGGACAAAACACTATGGGTTTCTCAGCTTTACTTGGCACGTTTACATCCCACCCATGATCCGATGCTCAGATGACATTATGTAACTGCGGTTGGGAAGATTATAAGAGCTAAGGACCAGGGACCTGCTGAGACACTGTTCTGTGCCTTCTGTATAGGACAGGGAAGTTGAGTCCATGAAATGACAATGGCATGGTGCCTAAACAGGACCCGGACAATGACAACAGTTGACATAGGAATTTGGTGTGGGAAAGCTCAGAAGATTACGTTTCTAGATGGAGCGCTCCAGGCAAGTCGCTGAGAGAAGGACAATGAGTTTTCCCTCCAGATGAGCATCCTCATGAGTTATCCAATATGAAAGGGTCAGCCATAAACACACACACACCCATGCACATGCACACACACACATATGTACGTATATGTATGAATAAATTTAAGCAGACGCAGTAAGTTTTATTTATATTTATTTTAAATTATTTTGTCTTATGTGTATGGGTATTTTTCCCATATGCATGTCTGTGTACGACATATGGTATCCTTGGAAATCAGAAGAGGGCAATGTTTTCCCTAGACTGGAGTTAAACAGTGAGCCACCTTGTGGATACTTGGAATCAAGCTGGTGTCTTCTGGAAGAGCAGTTAGCACTCTTAATAGCTTCCATGTTGCCAGTACAACAGTTTGTATCTCCATATTTACACATAGCAGAAAAATTAAAGAAAGAAAACCCAAAAAAGTAAACGTCTAAGTTTTTAATAAAATGAAATGAATGATCAATTATACATAGCTACTTATGAAATCCTAATAATTATTAAAAAAAAATAAAAGCTTGGAGATGGAATTTTAAACACTAGCTTCAATCCACCAACAGGATTCCACAATTCTTCCTCAGGGGTTCTGTGAGGATCATGTGCTTGTGAGTAGCCCAGCCTCCCCTTTACAACAGAATCTCCAAAAATCTGAGCAAATATTCACAGTGCTGATTAACAAAGGAGGAAACCAAAGCATGGAGGGGTTCTTTATCTCTCAGGCGTTCCTAGCTTTGTGAAAAGGAAGCTATGGCTCTCTAGCAAGTGCTTTTCTAGGTGTCCACAGACATCCTCAGGAAAGTGTGGTCTCGGTCGCTGGGTGTGGCAGCATGAGTACTTAGGCACAGAGCTTCACATCTTGCTCAGTCCATCTTGCTAAGGATGATGTTGGTTGAGGCTTCCAACAACTGCGGCTACTGAGCAGTAAGAGCCTTGTCCACTAGAGGGCAAGCATATCTTGTCATCAGAAAGATCCGAGTTTTTAATCTCTGCCTTCAGCTTTCTCTCTCTCCCTCTCTCCGATGCCATATTTAGACTAAGACCAGGGACAAGATTGATGGGTATAAGTAAGGACGGACTGGTAAAGAGGAGGTTGTTTTGGAGGACAGATTTTCCTGTCCTTGGGAAGGCACAGAGCCCTACACTCCTAGGAGCCAACAGAGCCTTGGATGAAGGATTTGAAAGCGGTTTGCTGTTGGACTCTATGTATCCAAAACCAAGGCACGTGCTCCTCCAGAGAACCCACAGGCAGGACTTGTTGTAATAACATGAGGTTTATTGATACTGGTGCACCAGGACTCTCTTGTATGCAGACAAAAGAGAGTCCTGAATCAGAGTTGGGGTCATTTATATACCAATATTTACAAGGCTCATAAAGGCAGTTTTACCTCTTAATCAATATATAAAGACTGATTTTAACATTCGTTCTCAAGCTTGGTTTCCTTCCCAGTCTCCGTCCTTATTTACATCTGTATCTCTGGGAGAATTCTTTTAAGTGACTGTTCACCCAGGTGTTTTATTGCCTCTATCTTGGGTTCTTTCTTTTGAAATGTTAGTTCAAGTCCCTGGGATGCACCCCAGGGGCAGCTAAAACTTGAGTATAAATTGAAACTCTGAACCTAGGAATCTTTCATGTTGAGACCTAAAGTTTCATTTTTATAATTTATTCTCACATTGCTCACAACAGAGCAGGTCACAAGCTTCACATCATCAGGAAATGAGAAGTTGCTTTCTGAGAACTAAGGCCTCACTATTTACTATGCATCGAGTGCCATAGCCAACCAGAGTGTCTTCTCATTTTCCTTTAGGTCGACACCATGATGCATCTTCAAGCCATCATGTCAGGGACCATACTACTTCCCACAGATAAGGGAGTAGGTGAGCTGGGGGTATTGAGGAACCTGGAGCTGTCAGAAGAAGAGAGACATCTTGTGGAGTTTATTGATTGTGGGTTATGTAGTGGGCAGAGAACCAGGATGGTACTGTTGTTCAAAGAACTTATGGAACCTGTATGAATTTCAAAAGTGATGCCTAAATAAACATGATCCACAGAAGTATGTCAGATCAGAGCTGATACACATGTGATAGACGGGTAGGGGTGAGTATATTTTTCTAGACCTGTGTTTCTTTCTCATTTTTCTTTTCTTTTCTTTTTTTTTTTCTTTTTCTTTTTTTTTTTTTTTTTTTTTTTTTTTTTTTTTGGCACAATTGAGGATTAAACGTGATGCATGATGTATTGGAGACACGTGCTCTATCACTGTTCCAGCCACAGCCCTTCTTTGCATTGTTTTCTTGGTAGAGTCTTGATAACTTAACATTTTCACTATAAACGATATTCTGTTAGCGTATTCCTCTTCAGTGTGGTTATGTGTATGGACGAAACAACATACTGTACTTTATGTTCACACTCTTTCTTATTTCTTTCCTTTTTGTCTTTTTTCTCTATTTCTTCCTTTTCTCCTTTTTGAAACAACACTCACTATGTAGCCCTGGCTGACCTAAAACCCACTATTTAGACTAGGCTAGCCTAGAACCCATAGAGATTCACCTGCCTTTGGACTGCTGGGATTAAATACACCACCTTGTTGGTTTGTTTTTCAGACAGGATTCTTGCCCTGTTGCCCAGGCTAGCTTGCATTTACTATCCTCCAGCCTCAGCTCCCTGAGAGATGATATTACAAGCTTAGACCACTGAGACCAGCTCTATCTTTTTACATTTTTAAATTTAAAACTGCTGTCCTAGAAGTTGTACATGTTGATGGGTACCAGCAAACCCAGAACTCAGGAGGTAGAGAAAGGAAAGTCAGGTGTTGAAGGACAGCTTATGTCTCTTGTGATCTTATTTCAAACCACCCATACCTCTCCCTCTCAAAGTTACTGGCAATGAAACCATTAACTCTTTACCCACCTCTCCTATACAACGGACAGAGCCAAGGTTTTGTTTGCAGTTTCGTTGGCCTAAAGAGGACCTTTAGTAACTTCAATTTAAATTCTCAGAAAGGGTTTAGAACATGATCAGGAGGAACTGAGGCTTTAGGGACAGTACAGTAAAGGAAAATCTAAGTAGGGATCCCTTCTTATATGTTGGTAACATGCTAGACACTGAACAATACTCACTTAAGTAAAGTAAGATCACAAAATCAAAATAGTCAGTCAAGAACTAGATCATATAACTTTTAAATTTTTTAAATGCATTTGATGAAGTAGGGGAATAAAATCCTTACTATCAATTGCCTTTAAGTTGGCCTTTAAACGAACTTTGGGTGTTGAGAATTTAGTTCTATGATCCCGTGCTTGCCTAGCCCATGCCAGCCCCAGGGTTAGATCCCAGCACATGAACATAAAACAATGAACTGCCAGATTCACTAACTAGTCACTATAAGCAGATCTAAGCTAAGAGTTTAGGACATGGTCTGAGAAAGCACATTCCTTGTTGCATAAAGTGAATGTATAATTTGTACTGGGACATACATTACTTGATTTTGCCTAATATCTTTTCAGTATCACAAATGAAATATACTATTACAATAAAGTAATAGAAACATATGGTAAGAAGTGCTTTCTTCCACAATCCCACCTCTGAGATTAGATTTTAGGATGTGTGACATTTGTGGGGACTTATGTCTATAATCTCAGCTCTTGGGGGATAGAGGCAAGAAGAGCAGATGTGAGAGATTATTCTCAGCTATATAGAGAGTCTGGAGCTAACCTGGGCTACCTTAGACTTTGTCTCAATAAAACGCAATTTATTATTGCCACTTGCATCTTAGAATGTTTTCAATTAGTATGGTTTTCAATTAGATAATTAAAAAACATTTTTTAAGGCTTGAAGGTGTCAAACGAAGTGTAAAGTGTCCATTTGACTTCTTCTCTATTCCTCAAGTGGAAAGTATGACTACTATTTCCTATAAACCTTTGAGCATCACATACATGCACATATACTCACCCCTACCCGTCTATCACATGTGTATCAGCTCTGATCTGACATACTTCTGTGGATCATGTTTATTTAGGCATCACTTTTGAAATTCATACAGGTTCCATAAGTTCTTTGAACAACAGTACCATCCTGGTTCTCTGCCCACTACATAACCCACAATCAATAAACTCCACAAGATGTCTCTCTTCTTCTGACAGCTCCAGGTTCCTCAATATATCTCATATATCATCAAAGATGCTTCTTTATGCAATATATGGGGATCACAACAAAATGCTACAACTGGTCAAAATTCAGAGGACAAAACACTATGGGTTTCTCAGCTTTACTTGGCACGTTTACATCCCACCCATGATCCGATGCTCAGATGACATTATGTAACTGCGGTTGGGAAGATTATAAGAGCTAAGGACCAGGGACCTGCTGAGACACTGTTCTGTGCCTTCTGTATAGGACAGGGAAGTTGAGTCCATGAAATGACAATGGCATGGTGCCTAAACAGGACCCGGACAATGACAACAGTTGACATAGGAATTTGGTGTGGGAAAGCTCAGAAGATTACGTTTCTAGATGGAGCGCTCCAGGCAAGTCGCTGAGAGAAGGACAATGAGTTTTCCCTCCAGATGAGCATCCTCATGAGTTATCCAATATGAAAGGGTCAGCCATAAACACACACACACCCATGCACATGCACACACACACATATGTACGTATATGTATGAATAAATTTAAGCAGACGCAGTAAGTTTTATTTATATTTATTTTAAATTATTTTGTCTTATGTGTATGGGTATTTTTCCCATATGCATGTCTGTGTACGACATATGGTATCCTTGGAAATCAGAAGAGGGCAATGTTTTCCCTAGACTGGAGTTAAACAGTGAGCCACCTTGTGGATACTTGGAATCAAGCTGGTGTCTTCTGGAAGAGCAGTTAGCACTCTTAATAGCTTCCATGTTGCCAGTACAACAGTTTGTATCTCCATATTTACACATAGCAGAAAAATTAAAGAAAGAAAACCCAAAAAAGTAAACGTCTAAGTTTTTAATAAAATGAAATGAATGATCAATTATACATAGCTACTTATGAAATCCTAATAATTATTAAAAAAAAATAAAAGCTTGGAGATGGAATTTTAAACACTAGCTTCAATCCACCAACAGGATTCCACAATTCTTCCTCAGGGGTTCTGTGAGGATCATGTGCTTGTGAGTAGCCCAGCCTCCCCTCATCAGCTCCTTTGCACTTTCCCATCTACCTGGAAAAAAAAATGTTCTGGAGCAAGAAAAGAGAAGCTTCTGAGCTGGCTGCTTCTTTCCTGGGTTTTGTTCCCATTATGCTCTTTTTGATTGGTCTTTTGCATGCTTGCTTTTTGTTTCTGTGTGGTGGATTTGTTCTGTCCAGGGAAGGCTTTGTTCTGTGTTCAAACCTCTGCATTTCCATTAGATTGGGTCAGCCCCTAACCAGGGTGAGATCTGGTTATGCAACCCACTCACTGGTGTGAAGAATTCAAGCCATGGCCACTTACTGCTATGTTGTCAGCACTGAGTTTCAGACTGACAGAGAGATTCTTGCTCCTGAACACCTGCTTTTAGGGTACTGAGCTGAAAACGATGGCGGCTCTTTACAAAACAGGGGCTAGGAGGCCAGTGCTATGTCTTAGTCGGTAGGAGCATTTGTTGGCAATCTCAGTTCCATCCCAGGGATCCAAATGGTAGAAGAGAACTAACACTCTAAAGCTATCCTATTCCTTCTACAAATGAACCATTGTGTGCTCAAACACACATAGACACACACAGACACACATACACACATACATACACACACACACACACACACACACACACACACACACACTTGCACGTATACTAATACACATAATTCAGCAATTTAAAAGGGTGCTGGCCTATATGTTTACTAGTTTCCTACACAGTAGGTGTATACATATTTTCCTCTCCCAAATTACATTGCATCTTTTAAAGAGAGGAGTTCTCAAGGGGATCAACTCCGGTTCTCAGGGGCTATTTTCTTTGTGAGCAGACTTGGGATTGAAGGCAGCTGCTCATGGGGACACATGTCAGCTGACAGTATGTGCTCCTGCTCCTGCTAGAGTCCCCAGTGCTCCCTTCCAGGCAGTATTAATTCCTGTGATTCAAGGATCCCTGTGCACACTGACACCTCGAGCGATGTTGGGATTCTCAGCACTTCTGAGGCCGTTGATTTATGAACTACAGGTTGAACCTGACTAATCCGAAACTCTCGGTTTACAGCACCCCAAGCATAGACTGGCTAATTCCCCCGGCAAAGTCATCAATATGAAATGTTCATGCACGGAATTAGCAAGAGTTTGTCTACTTTGCTTTAAGCTATATATGTAAAGTGTATGCATATGGGTGCTGCAGCAGTTCATATTTAGACTTTATCCTCATGCATAAGATGTTAGCTGTATGGAAACATGCAAAAATTCAGAAATATCCAAATTCTGAAACTCCTGGTACCAAGCATTTCTGGATAAGGGATATTCAGCCTGTTTCTCTTAAATTGGAAGAAAACGTTAAAGACTGTGTCCATTCTGTACTCCAATGTGCACATCCTCTATTGGGCCTTTCATATTGGGATATCTCATAGGACAGTGGGCCTAGTTTTTCCTTAGTTAAGATGCTTGGCTGTGTGGTGTGTCCTCTCTGAGCCTTGAGGATGCTGAGCCCAACCCCACAGTGACCCATGTTCTCCAACAATGCCACTAAGAGTACCAATCCCTGGACCAAGCACGTTCAAACCACCATACCTACTGATGGCTAACACATATATAGTTACAGACATGATGTACAAAACCACCTTAAGCTTTCCTTAGAATTTTACTAGAGGTATACAATCATGTGACCCCCCCCTCACACAAAATAGCAAACATTTCCGTCATCGTCATTCACAGAGACTTCGAATTCGGATTGCCTCAGAGTGCTACTGCTCGTTACCACTCTGATCACCGGATTTTCTTGCGTAGTCTAGACTAGCCACAGGCCAATAAAGGTACAGATCCAGGTTAAAGTCCAAGATGTAATTTCTCTTCATGTCAGTTGGTGCCTCTTCAATTTATTGTTGCTTTCATAGAGAGCATTCTCAACAAGGAAACTACCAAGAGCACCACCAAGATCTTCTGTGGGACTCTCCATTGCTGTCTTGCTGCTCCTCACAAGCATCGTGACTATTGCAAATGAATGACTATCACGATTCCCAATATCAGGAATGGGTCGTTGTCTCCTTGATACATGATCACAAACTCTGAGGGGATTTTGGCAGAGCAAAATCTTGTAGCAGGATACAAGGCCAGTTTAAGTGCACTGAGCAAGCATACCCAGTGGGGCTCCTTCTGGGCCTTTACCTCTAAAGCAGACAGGTCCCTTGCTTCTGTCTGAGAGCTCAGAGCTTGGCCTCACATTCTTAGGAGACTTCTGACATAAAGCAGCGCAGTGGCCAGGGATAATCACGTCTAAGCGAGGGTTTTGACTGTAGGAAAATGATGACTCCACAGCTATTCTCACCTAATGGCGTCTTCCCACGTTTCTTTCAAGATGCCGCTTCCTCTGTCTTATGGAGCATTTGAGAGAAGACAGTAGGTTTTGTGTATATTTCCCTGACCAAGGAACTAGAGCAAGGATTCTCAGCCACTCTGACTGTCTTCATGTAATTCCACATGCCATGGGGTTTACATGTTACATGACTTCTCTGTGTTCCCTAATCCAAGATACATACTGGAGACCCTTCCGGATCCCAAGGGATGTGTCAGGACCTTCTAAGCACTGACATTATTTCTAACACTTGGCACATGCTCAGTGACCATTATTATAATATTTTATGAAGATTCCTGTTCTGTAAGCATGTTAAGCTTAAATACTGGCAGAGCTTTAGCTAAAGATCATTGTAAGTTTTGTTTAACATTTTTGAGACAAGGTCCTATGTGTCCCAGGTGGGTGTTGAATTTGCTATGTAGCTGGGGCTCACTAGGAACTTTGTTCCTTCTGCTTCTATCATCCTTGTGCTGACCTTACAAGCCTTATCTTTCAGATGTCAGTCACCTCAAGAGAAAAATTAAACTCAAACTAACGTGGCGGTGGTGAGATGGCTCAGAACCTGGGAGCATGTTCTGTTCTTACAGAGAATGTGCATTCCATTCCTGCAGCTGGTCAGACGATTCACAACTGTCCATTACTACAGAGATGGGGGAATCCTCAAGGTTCGGTAGACACCTTCATTCTAGTGCACATAACCCCCTCCCCCTGCATACAGAGAGACAGAAAATCTTTAAAGAAAAAGAAACAAAAAGCTATGGAACAAGAGTTTGCTGCACAGGGTTGAGATCTGCCTGGAAGGCTGACCTATGGTGTGTTCTCTCTTAGCCTGGGGATCTGGTTTTGTCCTTGTGATGATACTGTTGAATGTTCTGGAACATATTTAATACAGGAGGCACATAAGACACTGTAAAAGAAAATTTAATGGATCCCATGAAAAACTAATAAAAAAGGGCCCTGTAGATTCCTTCTCCCTAACCTGAGTAGCTGAAGCCGCCACCTTCAGGGTTTGCCAACCAGAGGCCCAGTTAATCAGTTAACAAAGAATGCAGAGTTACAGGACAAAGGGCTGAGTCATCTCAGGAATGAGCCAGCCATGAAGATAAGAGAGATAAACATCCGCTTGCAGGAACCATACCCCACCCCCATGGACCGGTTTGGCCTGCTGATGTTCAAAAATTGGAAAACAACCAATCGTGTGTGCCCGAGAGAAAGTTTCTCCTTTTCCCCACCCCGAGCTTATATAAACCCTAAATCCCTGAGCCCCGAGGTCGATGCCCCTGTCTCCTACATTGAGACATGTGTCGGCCCGGAGTGCTCCGACATTAAACTACCTCATGTTCTTGCAGCAAGTTGGTCTCTTGTGTGTCCTTTGGGTGCACGTCATCCTGAGACTCGAGTGGGGTCCCCTTTGGGGGGGGCTCATGAGCCTTTCAACTGGATGGGAAACTGCATGGCTAACTCTGGAACAGAGTTCTTTGTGAATGGCACTCACACCTGCATGGCCCCTTCCTGAAGGATTTGTGGGAGCACACATGGTGTTTCTGTCTGTGTAGCCCATCCATGTGTAGAACTCTTAGTCATTGACTTTCCAAGACACCACACATGAGCTCATTACTGACCTATTTCACATGACAGGGCAGAAAATGAGGAATAAGAATACATTTGTCAAACTTCAAATGTTTCCCTTTAATTATTTGGAGCTTATAAAAAATAAGTTTTTATTGATTTTTTTAAAAGAAACAATGTTTAAGCTGACTCTGGTGGCATGTGCCTTTAATTTCAGCACCCAGTTTGCTGAGGCAGAAGTATCATGGCTCCTGGTTAGTCTGGGCTACAATTAAGATAATGTCTAAAGGGGGGAATTAGAAGTTGAGCAAAATCTACAAATATGTTCCCAAAGTTGCTTATTCTTCCTTGAAGGACGGTGATTTCTGGGGTTATAAAGGTCTTTGACAGGAAGTGAGGAGTTAAAGAGCAGGTGGTGCACAACCCCTGAATTACACTAAGGAAGGAGCAGAAGCCAGTATAGGATTACTGATGGAAGAGACCACTGGCAGGACAGGTTCTCAGGTAGCCCAGAGAGTCCAGCTTCAGTTTGTTCTCCAGCAACCAATTTACAAACTGAGGCATCTTCCTTTCTTTCAGTGCATGACAATTTACCAATGTCACTCTAGCATGCTAGGATTGTTGCATGGGTGAATGCATGAATGTGTCAGCAATCTGATTTCCCAACTATTGTGCCTGAACTTGGTACACAAGGAGTCCTTCCGCCCTGACAGCTTGTAGCAAATATTGAATGGTGGATTTTGCCTTTTAGAGCTGGTATTGAAAGAGTTTCTTGGATTTTGTCTTTGATTTTTATTTGATGCTTTGTTCCTTGGGTGTCTACTGTATTAAGAAAATGCTGAAAAGGCTAGAGACATGTCTCAGTGGTAATGCTTCTGCATAGGCCCAAGCTTAGCTTACCCCAGGTGGCTCTCAATTGCCTGCAATTTCATTGCACAGGATAGTGATACCTCAGCATCCACAGACTTCTGTATTCATGTGCACATATCTACACACATACAAACCTACATACATAATGTAAGAAAAAATATATTTAAAAAAACAATAACCAAAGAGCATGCAGTTGGTACATGTATATACACATTCAGAAAGAATACTAACACACATAAAATAAATGTAAAAATAAATTTAAAAACTGGTGGATAAAATCAAAGATCATGGAAGCTAATAGCCAGGTCCTTCCTGGTGCTTTCTGTTAAGTATTGGCTGTTTGAATGAGTCTAGTGAAAGCAAGAGATTTGGAGCTGGATAATTCCTGTAGAAGCAGGGAATAAAAGAACCCTGGCAACCCAGTGCCTGTACTTCACACCAGGTCCTCTCCACTCATTTACAGTAGCTGTCTGCCTTGTAGCCTCTTTGCTTGAGTAGATTTCTGGGGCTTTTTTAGTCTCTCCTCAAAAATCCTCTGTACCTTCTCTGTGACATGCTGTCATCTGCGCTGATGTAAAGCCATCTAGTCTGCTTCATTTACTTTAAGACTGGGACTGTTTTAAAATTAAAGCCCATACCCTGCTGGCTACTGTTACACCCTGTCCCCAATGGGCTTTTCCTACAAAGACTTCTCTGTGTCTGAGTTAAGCCTGTGGGCCAATGCACAGAGTGTGTCCTCAACACTTTCTGGCCCATCATGAATGCCCAGGACACTTGCCATTTATGGTTCCTATCACATTCTTCCCAGGAGTACATATGTTATAGACTCCAAACTATATTTTAAGTAGATTGGAAAAGAGGTTCAGAAATATGAAGAATTGGGTCATGATGCAAAGTATGAAGGTCTCAGTCTGAAGAATCCATGCTTAGAATTCCTTTCACAAACTTTCACAAGCTTCTGAGACAGGGAAGGAAACACTATTCATGGGGGATAGCCCCCAGAACACACTGTCCTTTTAGCCCTTTGATTTCTTGTACTGATAATGTATCTTTTTCTATAGGTTTATTTTTTTATTTTATTTTTTATTGTGCCTGGATAGGCTGACAGTTAGTGAGCCCTATTTATTCTTCTGCTTCACATATAAACACACGCACACACACACACACACACACACACACACACACACACAAGCAAACAAATCCATCCACTCCTTACTGTGTTCCAGACAGTTCCTCATGGCATTTCTTTCCAGTTACGTCACACGGGCTAATCTGAGCTTGACCCTACCCGTTTCCACACATGTAGACATGTAACTTCCCAAGCAGAGGAAAGCTTGTCACCATTTACTTTGTGATTCTTGGGGCGGTCATGTTCTTCATGTGTGTGACAGGACATGTTCCTTTGACTACATTTTAGCAGTAGAGGTTGGCCACTGTGTTCAAACAAAACTCAGCTATTTCAGAATGCCTCAGAAGTTAAGGGTACTTTGTTTTCTTCTCTGATTTACCCTTCCACGAGTTCTAGGAAGCTCAGATAGCAGTCCACCAGAACCACCTCAAATAATAGGGGAACAGAATGACTCTCCAAGTGAAGCATCTCCTCCAGCTGTTGGGATGGGCCAGCCTCAAATAACAGCACTCCTGTTCCCAGATTAAACCATTTCAGACCGATGCCAGATACCTTTGTATATATGGTATGTGAAAATGTGCGTCATACAGGTAGACTTTGAAATTGAGCCATAGACATGAGCCACTGTGTAAAGAGGTGGCTTTGTTACTTGGTCTGTTTTTCTACTCCACGCTTAATATTAGAGGGTGTATGCAGATTTCAAAACTCTTTTTTCAACCAAAAGTTTACTTGTTTTGGGAAGTGGTGTGTGTGTGTGTGTGTGTGTGTGTGTGTGTACGTGCACATGCGCACACAAATTCACAAGTTCCATGGCACCTTTGAGGGTCGGAGAACAACTTTGTGGAGCTGGATTTTTCCTTCTACCTTTATGAGTTCTGGGGCTCTAACTCAGGTTGACAGGCCCTCCTAAACCATTCTAAAGGCTCACAGTCCAGAGCTGTAAATACAAAGCAGTCATCCAATTCTTAGCCTAGTTCCCAAATGCACATCTTGATTAGATAACTTAGTTTGATAATAGATATTTGGTTTTATATCTATCTATCTATCTATCTATCTATCTATCTATCTATCTATCTATCTGCAGCTTCATTACCACTTAAGCTCGGAGCTTTGCAAACTACAGTAGTTGTGTAGTTCTGAGTTGAAGACAAGGTCAACATTATCAAAGTTAGTCTTCATGGAAAGGATTAAGTTGCAGGTAGCCTCTCAGAGTCTTCTTCCTGTGATTTCAATGGAGAGAAACTGGGCATCATAATGCTAGACACCCTATAAGCTCCAAGGCTCTGTTCTGTGTCTGGTGTTCTTACTTGCTTGCCAGCAGTAGTGGAGAGGATGGCCCTCTCACCCATTGTTGACATCATGCTTAGTCTCTCAAGTCATTAGGGAGAGTTTTCCCACCCACTCACACTTTAGAATTTGATGTTTTCTTTAGATGCCATAGTTCTTGTGTCCATGAAAGACCATCATTAGTAATTCAGGAAATGGACCTATGTCTTGGATATTAAAACCAGTTATAAGACAGGAATAGGACTATAAAATTAAAATGTGAAACTCAATTTAGAAACACCCAGTGATCGTGTCTTGCTTAATTTAGTGTAAATGCTAGTGTCCTTGTTTTCTCCAAGGGGCTCAAAACATGGGAAATCTAGGTTTTAATTTTTCTTATGGTTTCATATAATACCTACATTGATCCCACATGCCTGTAATCCTGGGGCTCAGGAAGTTGAGACAGGAGAATTGAAAAGAAGAAGTCAGACTGACTGATCTACATATGCGATTTCCAGGCCATTGTGAGCAGTGAAAATTTTTTTCTCAAAAAACAAACATGTCAGGGCTAGTGATTCACATCAGTAATTCTTGCACCCAGGAAGCTGAGGCAGGAGACCTGCCATGATTTTTGATCCCAATCTGGTTGTGTAGTAAGTTTGAGGCCAGGCTGGGTTACAGAGACTTGCAGGGCTTCCAGGCTAATTGGTTGGAGGCAGAATCTATGAGGGGTCCTACTGTCAGTTCCCATGTATTATGTCTTGAGTCTTCATGTTCAGAGCCACCCTTCAGGGGAATTGTAGACTCGTTCTGTGAATGTGGAGTGACACGGCTAATGGAAACTGACAATGGGCATTGTTGGCCAGAAAAATTGCCTACTTACCTGACATTTGAGCTAGAGGTTTGTTTTCTAGCCCAAAAGGGGTCATGCAATCTCTCAGTCAGTGTCTGTCTGTGTCTCTGAACACAATAAATAAACACACTCAACAAATAAGAAGCTTACACATTTCAAACTACTCAGGAGTTGTTTTGCTGTTTAACATTAATTACCTTATAATAAATTCATATGTAAACAGCTATATAGGAAAGCAGTCAAGCCACATAAAATGAAATGTGGAACCATGATTCCTTCCCAAACTCTTCCCATTCCCACTCTCCCCCTCCTAGAGTCTCGAAATCAAAAACTTCTGCACCCCTTGCTGTTTCCTGGAAATGCATGCATACAGAGAAGCCTTCTTGAATGCACGAACCTGCACCTTGATTTTCTCAGTAGTATTGTGAAGGTATTCTACACTGTGTTTATCAATCCATTTCAAGGCTTATATCATGGGCAGTCACACTTATTTACCTAGTTTCCCACTGGTAGACATTTAGCATGCTTTCAAACATGTGCTGCTACATATGTCATTGCTAAGACCATCCCTGTGTCTCCCTCCTGCCATCTGTGATACACTCATGTCATTACTGCTCAGCTGTGTGCTGAATTTGCACAGAGAACTCTTCAGTAAAAAAGTAAAAGTAACCAGGCAGCTCTGGGAAGACTGTTTCCACATGTTGGTCCTGTAATAGATTTCTATGTCAGCACCCCCTGCTGGGCTGGAGCAATTTCCTTATGCTAAAGTTCACCATAGATCTTAGCCAAACTCTGTGGACCTGGTGCTGACTGAGCTGTGGCAGCAGGGAGGCTCCAGTGCTCATGGTGAGGGGCTTTAAGGTTTGTCTGCTCCAGGCTGCAGTGAAGGTCTCTGCAGTTTTCACTGTTCCTCCCAACAGTGACATCAACCATCCTCCTCAGGCTCAGTATTCCTGATACACCTGCAGCAGCCTCATCATCCTGAAATTTCAGGGAAAGGCTATGAAATCTGACATTTCACACTGTTCTTGCTGTTTCTTTCCAGTCAAGGTGTCACAAGGACACTCTGGGCAGGGCAGCCAGCCTGAAGCTATTTGCTCTTCAGTAGCCTGGGAAGATACAGACCTTGTTTTATTATTTTGTTGTTGTTCAACTTTTTCTCCAGAAATTATTTGCATCTTTAGCAAAATCATGTGTTCCTGTAATTATCCAGTTTCCTCTAATGTCTGCAGCGAACACACCATGGAACCTTCATCAAAATGAAGAGAGTGGCATGACGTTGTTAACTGAACCATGTTCCTTACCAGGAGTCCTGGGATTGGTTTCTCATGTTTGAATGGTTTAACTAGGTATGATTATACATTTCTATAATTCCACCACATGAGAGAAATTCAAGCACTAGGGAGGGAGATTGCTAGTATGACGTCAGCCTGGTCTACATAGCAAATCCCTGTCTACAAATAAATAAACCAAGGTTGGAAATGTAGTTCTGTGTTATACCAAAATACATAAAAGTAAGTTATTAAAGAAATAACATGCAAAGACTATGATATCTCTACTGAACTATTTAAAAATTAAAGATAAAGAATACAGCGAAGCAGACAAGCATGGTGGTACATACTTGAAATCTAGTACTCCAGAGCAGGAAGTGTGAGACTCTAAGACCAGCTACAGACACAGAGACCTGAGGTTCCTGGGTTACATGAGACATCATCTCAAAACAAATAACAACCCAGTCAAGCAAACATCAAAAAATAGAGTTTAACTTAATACTGGGATTCCCCCAGCCTCTGCCCTTTTGCATTTATTACTAAGCTCACACTGCCCCAGGACTGATCTGTGCAATTGCTTTGTACTTCTAGGCCACCACTGTCCAGTATTAATATAGCAAGAACTCAGTAGTTTTAATTTTCTACTATCCATTTGTAAAGGAAACAGGTGACAGGGCTTGAGACGTTGCTCAGCGGTTAGAGCATGCCATGCCATGTTGAAGGCCAGACTGAGCATCCCAGCACCCGCATAGAAGACCCGACTCCAAGAACATCTGGATCCCACTTTCAAAGGGAGGAATGAAAGGTGGGAATTGCTATGGCCTTCTGGCCTTCAGTCTGACAGGCAAAAGATGAGGCCCAGATTCAGGGAGAGATCCTCTCTCAAAGGAACAAGCAGAGTGATACGTCAGACACCCTCATCTGGCTTTCATTGGCGTGAGCCCTCAAATGCATGCATACACACATGTTCATGCACCCTCACCTTAATCCACACAGAAAGAAATAAGTCTTTCAAAACAGAAATAGCTGACATTAACTTCAACATATTTTCTTTTAACTCAGAGTACACTGCAGTTCTTGTCATCTCAACATGTAGTAGGACAATTACTAGGGAGAGTTCACACTCTTTCACTGTTGGTCTTGGGAACTCAGTGTGCATTTAACATTTATAATAGATCTCAACTGTGACTGGCCACTTCACAGGTGTGCAGCAGTCATGTGGGGCTGGGAGAGAGGTCATTTTCCCTAAGTATTTACCTGTTTTCCCAGAAAGGATTACGTACATGTTGACACTGCCCATTTTCTTCTTGGATAGCACGTGTTATTGAGATGGATGTGTAGTGTGAGGTGAGATAAATATATGTGCTTTGTGAAACCAATTCCCTACACACAGATATTTTGTTTTTCCATTTCAAATACGGTTGAAAGATCCATGCTCTATTCTATACCCAAGCCTATGTGCATTTAAATGTTGTTGAGGATTAGGATTCCGAATGTGAACTTGGTTTGTCAAAGAGTGTGATTCTCTTAAAGTTACTGTAACTGTAAAACAATAACTTATTTGAAACAATATAGGAGTAAGGATAAAGCTAGATGCGAGTATTTTTCATGACAATTGTGTTAGAAAATGAGCAGAATATTTGAGACAGTATCTCCTGTTTCCCTGGGGGCCCTGACGTCCTTTTGTAGTCTCTGGTGACCTTGAACTTCTGATCCTTCTGTCTCTACTTTCTAAGTGCTGTGGTTTGCAATGCACCACCATGCTGGGCTTTGAAGTCAGTACTTGGCCCATGCTGGACACTCTACTGAGTTACACCCCAGTCCCTAAAAGTCTAAATTTTTATCTCACCATGGTCCTTTCAATTTATTTGAGTTTTGCTTTTTAAATGTGGCTTAAGAATCCAGTTAAACTGGTGTGAGGTACACACCCACACTCAAGCAATCAGAAGGCTGATGCCTGAGGAGCAGAGCTGGAGACCAAACAAACAAAGCAAAGCAGAACCAGATTAAGCAAGCCATAGAGTTCCCACCAGTTTTCTGTTGGAAACCCAGTGATTCCTATGTACATGCACACATGTGTGGATGCATGCATGTATGTGCACAAACACACACACAGAGGAAAATATTTATTTTAGATCTTTAAAATGTATAATTTTGATTTAACATATTAGCATATTAGTGGGTCTTCTCAAATATTCAAATGATTCACAAATATGGAGCTTCAAGGATGGAGAGATGTTTCAGTGGTGAAAAGCCCTAGATTTAATTCCCAACACTCAAACACCCTCATGGCTTCTCAAATGTGTTTGCAACTCCAGTTCCAGGTAATCCAATGCCCTCTTCTGTTTTTTGTTGTTGTTGTTGTTGTTGTTGTTGTTGTGTTGTTGTTGTTTTTCAAGACAGGGTTTCTCTGCATAGTCCTGGCTGTCCTGGAACTCACTCTGTAGATCAGGCTGGCCTCGAACTCAGAAATCCGCCTGCCTCTGCCTCCCAAGTGCTGGGATTAAAGGCGTGCGCCACCACTGCCCGGCTCAATGCCCTCTTCTGGTGTGTGTGAATTCATTTAAGCATGTGGCACATGTACATACAATAAACACATACATACATACATACATACATATATACACCTAAATAATGTTTTCACAAATATAGAAAAGAGAATAGAGTTTCACAATAAAAGTTCTCTTTCACCAAAGTATTTCTTCACCAAATACTTTGAAGAATCTCGATTCTTTCCATAACATTCAAACATACCAACACATGCATGTAAATGTGTTGCCATTGAGTTGTGATGAACATGGGATATAAAAATCACTAATGAGTATTCACACTCTTTCACCCTAAGTTTTTTGAATTCAGTGTACATTTCCCGTTTATTGCACATCAAAAGACCCAAGTGAAACACTGTGTTGGCTCCTAAGGTATGGCATGCTATCAGTGTCTACTTTTGAGATAAGGGTTGTTTTCTAATAAGCTACACAAGACAGGAGCTAGACTAAGGATTTGTTCCTATAGACAACAAATTTAAGCTGGAAACTGAGAGTTATGAGGCAGTTCTGATAGCCATCAGAGAAATGTGTCCTAAGAAAGGGACCAGCCATGTTATAGGTACAGGGACCAGGAGAACACAGGATATCCCATAAGCAGACAGGAAGCCAGTGTGGCTGAAACAGATGGCAAAAGCAATGCAGAAAAATTTACTCACAGACAAATATATAAATATTTTAAAATTAATAAATATTTAATATTTAACACATATACAAATATAATACATAAATATGAAGATACATATACAAATATAAAATGGAAGTATATAAATATATAAATAAAATAAATATATATAAATTTATAAAAATAAAAATAAATATAAAAGTGTGTGTGTGGTGTGTGTGTGTGTGCTATAATCCTGGCTGTGTATGTAGCCCAGTTTTAGAGAATCCTTCAGGCATTCATGAAGGCCTGACTGGATCCTGAGCACAGTAGAAACACTAGGAGGCAGCACACACCTGTAAGCCCAGCATTGATGGAGGAAAAAGGATCAGAAGTTCACTGACTACAACAGAATTTCAGGCAGTGGGTGACCCATCTCTCTGTCCTCAAATGGGTGTGGGGTATCTTACATTCCCTCAGATGGTGATGATCCAGAAGTCTTATCCCAGACAGACCTGTGATGTTGTCCTCAGTATCTCTTGGAAGACGCATAGTTGGTTTTTGTATTTGGTTTGTGGGAATGAAAACACCTTCAAAATTTACAACTGCTCAGGAAACACTTGCTTGAACAGCATAATACCCTCTAATTGCCAGATAGGAAAGTAGTCATAACCAGTTTCCCATCTTACACAACTTCTACACTTCAGGCCCCTCTGTGGATAATTTAGTAACAACTGAAAGGTAGATCAGGATACGGAGAAGCTTGGCTTCAGCTCTTTAAAGCTCTCTTCTCACCAAGCAGCCTTGGTCAGTCTGGAACTCTCTGTAGACCATGCTGCTGCATAATACAGATCCACCTGCCTTGGGGCTGGAGGGATGACTTAGCAGTCAAGAAACTGGGCGCTCTTTCAGAGAACCTTTTCTTCAATTCCCATCACCTACTGCTGCTTACAACTGTCTGTAACACCAGTTCCAGGGGATCTGATATCCTCACACAGACATACATGAGATAGTTCAGCAAGTGAAGGTGTTCGTCACCCAGCCTGGCATGTACAGGAGGAAAGAATGAGGGGCTCTACAAACATGTCCTCTCACACACTCTGTGGCATGAGCTTCCACACATATAAGAAAAAACCCCAACAGATCCACCCACCTCTGCGTCCCCAGCAGTGACATTACAGATATGCACCACCAAGCCCTGCACTCCCTAAACTTTTGGGAGCAGAGTCTATGAGCTAGTTTGTTTCTTTCAGCTAATAAACATTGATTAGAAAAATGCTAGTTGGTGGCATCCAGGAAGTATAACAAGAGTCAACTGTCCCTTCTGCTCTTGCTCCAGGAACTCCTGGTTTCTAAGTGTGGTCCCCAGGCCTAGAGCCACACCTCAAGTGAGGATCTTTGCTGCATCTTGGAAAACAGCCCAGGGCACACTAGAAGTTCTTCCACTTACTTAGCCCCTCCCGTGGTCTGTTTATGTCAGTGAGTAGATGCTATCTAATAGGTGAACTGGAGAACTGGAGAACTGGAGAACTCAATTTTCACACAGAGCAGGTGAGAGTGTGGCCAGGAGATAAGGTTGGAATTACAAGAGAGATTTGTCTTCATCCATAAATAGCTCTGGAAGAGTCCATGGGCCGCAGAGCAGAAGGAGAGACTAACAAGAAGTCACTTTCCCTCAAGTACAGGTAAGTAGGGATGTGTACCGCCACATGCTGACGAGAAAGAGTCAGGATAATGCTCCGTACAGTCTCTGTACCATGGAGAATTACATTGGAGATGATGTGGAGATGAATGTGGGACATTAGAAAGATGATGATTGAGCCCCTAGACATTAAGGTGACAATATCCGACAGAGTTCTCCATATATTTGGAAGGTGGATCTTTGTTTAAATGGAATAATGGACTTTCATAGATTAGCTATTAAAGCCTTCTAACTTCTAAGTAAAGTTAATATGAGAAATAAATAAGAACTTTGTAGTAGAAAGAGTTTGTTACTCTTGGATTAGGCCCTATTTATTTAGACCTTTGTCTATAAGTACTAGGTAATATTACATAATATCATGGAAATGGGACCAGGGAGGCGAGGACATAGACGTATTAGCAGTGTTGTTCATTGACTTTTTTGGTTTGTGACTTAGAAAATTCTATAAGACATAGCTTGTATGCAGTGTGGCTACATACATTTGAGGCAAGGTAGCCAAGGGCAGGAGGAACTAAACTTTGCTTTGCTTGGAGTGTTGGGGATGGGTAGGGAGTGATCAGTCGGGAAAATTTAGCAATTTTGGAACGTCCATTTAAGCCTGACTGCCCAAGTTAAAATTGCACCATACTCTGTCCAAACCTGCATCACACTCTCTTAGCTTGCTGCATGCATCCTTGTTTGTCTCCCCTCTGTTCATGTGTTCCTTTATTCAGGGTAAGATTGGACTCTATGATTTTTATGTTTTGTAAACAAATATTTGTATCCTAGATAGATGCAAGCTACACAATACTACAGAATCATATATAGTCTGCTGAAGATAGTAAATATATGAAATTACTAAAATTTTAGTATTATATTAGAATTTATTATAGTGAATTGTAATTTTATAAATATTTCAAAGTTTTATAAGCATATTGCTTTTTATGATTTATAAATATTGTTTTTAGCTGTGTGTGTCTGTGTATGGTGATGTGTGTGTGTGTGTGTGTGTGTGTGTGTGTGTGTGTGTGAAGAGAGGTGTTTGAAAATGTTTGGGTCTTCTGCATCTCCAGCAGCAGTAGTAGTTGTGAGCCATTCAATATGGATGCTTGAAAACTCTCAGGTTTTCTGTAAGAGCAGCTGGCACTCTTGAACAGTGAGCCATTGCAGCAGCCTGGTGTTAATGTTCTAGTGAGAGTGGTACTTGTTCACACACTCCCTCAGTCTCGCTCTATGAGTGCTACCACTGGAACTAAAATGAACAACTTCTAAACCCTTGTCTTTGACATCTATGAGACAATGTGCTTAGACACAATGCTTTACATTTTACTCAGTCCATGTTGGTAATGATGAACTTGATTGAGGCTTAGGGACCAACCACTGTGGCTACTGATCAGGAAGAGCCTGCAGTCAACTACAGGGTAACTGCACCTCCATTAGAAGGATGCTCCTTGCTTAGGGTTCTACCAGGGGAACAGAATCTTCTCTCTGACTTCAAATTTTCTGTTTACTATCTTCCGTGTGCTGAGACCAGGAGTGAGACTGAAGGATATCTGTGGGAAGGACCAGGAAAGAGGAGTGTTTGGGAGGACAGGGGGCCCCAGCAGAGAGGCCTATGTGGTTCAGACAGTCAGGATGAGAGACCTTCTCAGATACAGTGTGGTGAGGGCCACAGCCAACCAGAGTGTCTCCTCATTGTCCTGCAGGTCACCATCATGATGTCCCCTCAAGTCCTCATTTCAGGCCTCCTACTCCTTCTCCCAGGTAAGTAAGAGAAGTGAGAAGTAGGGTGGGGGATGCCTGGGAGGATGGAGGTTCAGACAAATATATTCCCTGGGGGCAGAATTACATGTGAGCAAAGAACCAGGATGAAACTGTAGCCCCAGAGATATTTCCTAACCTATCCGAATTAAAATATAAAATCCATAAGGCCTCAGGCAAAGGGCAAATACATGTAATATTTAAATAAGGGTGAGTACATATATGAATATGTTATAGTCAATGCATGTGGGCTACAGAAAGGACATGAAAGGGCAACTTAACCTTCATTTGTCCCATATGCCATTTAATAGAACCCCTCATCCTCAATTATTTAATAAACATATAGACAAGGCCCAAAATAAAGAGACAAGAGAGATAACTGAGAAGGACCTGAAACTTCTGATTCTCTTGTCTCTATCTCTCAAGAGCTGAGATTATAGGTGTGAGCCCCTACATCGGGTATACATTCTATTTAAAATTTAATCTCTAGGAAATGGGACTGTGGAAGGTCATTAATGCTTATCAGATGTTTTTAGAACTTTGTATAATGATATGTAATATGTTTGTTATCCCAAAAAACTTATTAGACAAAGTTATGTAATGAATATTCTAGTAAAAAGTGTACATCCATTACACACTCATTATATTGAACAAGGCACATACTTTCTAGACCATGTCTCAAACACACAGACTTGACACAGGCTAGGACAGAATGTAGTGACCACTCTGTGACTCTCCCAGTTCACTGTTCTGTGTTGTTTGTTTATTCATTTCTTCCTGAGCTGGGATCCAACCCAGGGGCTGCCGTGGGCTAGGTGAGCATCTTGAGCTGCATCTTCAGCCCTCAGATTCCCTCAGGTGGAAACAACTAGTAATCGGGATCCTGTCCATCCTCTCAACAGATGCATATTAAAATTGTTATGCTAGGCTTAAAAGTTGCATGGTTTAATCCCTGATTTAATATTCTGGTTTTGTGGTTTTACCGTATCAGTCTTGCTCAGTTCTGGAATGTTATCAATACATAAGGAGGAATCCTTGTTTAGCTTTTGGGTTTGGTTTTGGTTTTGGTTCAGTTTTGGTTTGTCATTGTTTAGGATGAGCTTTGAGGGCTGATGGTAAAAGCTCACCATTCCTGAGGGTTTTATAAAACCCCTTCTGAGCTTGGCCTGGTGGTGCACACCTTTGGTCCCAGCATGGAGAGGTAGAGGCAGGCAGGTCTTCATGAATTCAGGCAGCCCATTCTACACACAGAGTTCTAAATCCTGATGTCAGTAAATACGGAAGTCATAGTGAGAACTTGTCCCCAAAATCCAACAAAAGCATACGAAGAAACAGAAGCCATTCTGAATATTGACGTTGAAGTTAGCAAAGTTCTGCCTTTTTGCCAGCAATGCTGAAAAACAGATAGACAGACAGACAGACAGACAGACAGACAATAAACAAACCCTGGGCTCTGCTCTTTATATAGGGGAGGAAGCTGAACAGTGAATGATTTCATTTTCAATAGCATTGAGGGGAGGCTAAGTTAGGGGTGACTGAGATAGGGTCTCATAAGCCCAGGTTGGTCTTCACTTCACTGTCTCCTGCCTTCACCTTCCAAATTCATCTTTTGCAGGAACCCATCATTGTGCACAGCATCTGAAACAGCATTTTTAAAATTTCAAAAATTAAAAAATTGGGCCAGAGTCAGTGGAGATGTGTGCAGTCCCATTTCTCAGGAGTCTGAGGCCAGAGGATAATAAGTGCAAGACAGCCTGGGTTACTGAGCAAGTCTCTGTCTACAATCCAACATAGTGGATACAATCCAGCATAGTGACGCATTATGCCTTTAGTCCTAGCAGTCAGAATTAGGCAGATTTCCTGGCTAGCCTAGTCTACATAGAGAGTTCTAGGCCTGAAAGAATTATATGTTGAGATCTGACTCAAAAAGAAAGGAGAGAAAGAAAAGGAAATAAATAAATAAATACAAAAAGAATTAAGTAGCTATAGTTGGAATATAATCCACTACAGTAAATTGTTTTACCCACAAACATATCTATTACATAATCACACTGAAGAATTCACTAACAGAAATTTGTTTATAGTAAAAATGCTAAGCTATCAAAACTCCCCAAATAAAAATGAAAAAAGGGCTCACAGAGCACATGTGTCCCATGCATCCTGTGTCAGGTTTAATATACAGTTGAGCCAGAAAGGAAAAACGTGGGAAAAAAATGAAGAAGTAAAATCAGTTGTAGGAAAACGTTGGCAGCTCACTCTCCGTTTCTTCCTGTTTACCCACAGCTGCTGTGGATTCTTTCCCAGAAGTGCATGGAGTGGTGGGTCAGCCTGTCACACTGCCATGCACATATCCAGTGTCTAATGGATTAGCATCCATGTGCTGGGGCCGAGGCAAATGTGCTTCTGATACATGTGGACAAACACTTGTCTGGACTGATGGAAACCGAGTCCACTACCGGACAAGCAGCCGCTACCAGATAAACGCGCAGCTTCTTCAAGGAAATGCTTCCTTGACAATCGAGGATGCCTATGAGAGCGACAGTGGCCTCTACTGCTGTCGAGTGGAAATGAAGGGATGGGATGGTGTGCAGACACTGACCACCTCACTGCAGGTTCGACCAGGTAAGCGCCTTCTTTCTTTGCTTATTTCTTGCAAGTGAACTGAGTCCTCTGTTGGCTAATAATTTGTTCTTTTCCTGTAACAAGGAAACAATGGTCCTTATAAACATGCTTATGAGTAAACACTTGCTTTCTATTATTTTTAGTGACATAATCTCCTGTATGTCGGGCTGTCCTCTGATGGCCATGTCCTCCTGGTTATCCTGACTCTAACTTTCTAGTCCTGAGAACGCTAGTAAGTTCCACCACACCCAGACTTAAATACCTTTTCAGGGCACAGAATAAATTTCATGTGTTTGGATGAAGCCCTAACATCACCCTTAAGGGAAGGCCATGAGCTAAGTCAGGATCCAGTCCTCACTGTACTTGGGACAGTCCTGTTGGTTCATGAAACTTCATTCACTTTTCCATCCTAAAACACAGTGGGGAGCATATTTAAGCTAATGTGTCATGAACCAAAGGAAATATTTTGTCTCTGAGTTAACATCTTGCAACATTAAGACATACATTTTTTTATTTGCTTATTTGATGGGGTTTCTCAGCTTAGCCCTGGCTGTTCTAGATTTCCCTTTGTAGACCACGTTGGCCTCAAACTCAGAGATTCTGCTTCCCAAGTGCCAGGATTAAAGGTATGGACTACCATGCCTGGTCAAAACCCCTGTTCTCAACATTGTAAGCCTGTGACCGCTCTACCCTGAAAAGCAGGCAATGCAGGTGCTGCTGCACAGATGAGCTGCCTTCAACAGTGGTCAGCTGACCTTCTGAGCACAGGCCACAGGTATAGGTGGAGAGTTCTACTTCCTATCTGCCTGCATTGTGCTTTGAAATAGTCCTTACATCATGACATAAAACTATCCTTTTACATACAAAAATGGCCACATGGGAAAATGTTGTTTCTTCAATACTTGTTCAGTGATTCCCAGTGAAAACCCCAGTTCTTAAACCACTACAGTTTCCTTTGGGATGTGGATATCCTTGTCATAAAAGGAGTTAAATCATTTGACTGTGGTTTTTTTCTGATGCTATTTCCTAATCTCCTTTACTAATGGCTTACAAAGACAATAGAAGCCAATAGTACCTGTCTGTATTCTTTTTTAATTCAGACCATTATTTTGTAATTGTTCAGCCCTGTACTTTGCTTTCATTAATTAATTCATTCATTCACATGGGATGACACTGTATAGTACAGCTGATCTGGGTGTCCATATGTAAATCAGGGTGGCCTCACATAGACCCAACTGCCTCTGCTCCCTGAGCGACAGGATTTACAGCCTGTGTCACCATGCAAAGGTGCTTGAAATTACTAATACTGAGCTGTTATCAAGCTTAGAAATTCTTTCACTGGTCAGTGTTTAAAAGCCCTCTGTCTTGGTCCTAACTGGGTCCACAAGAGATGTTCTACCTCATCTTTAACAACCAAGTCTACATTTTCTTGTAATTCAAACACACTGTCTCAGGACCCTTAGCAGCTCCTCTGCACTTTCCTATTGACCTAGGAGGGGGGAAAAGCCCCAGAGCAAGAAAAGAGAACCTCTTGAGCTGGCTGTTTCTCTTCTGGGTTTTGTTTTTATTATGATCCTCCGACTAAATTTTTTTGCATGATTGCTTTTTTCTCTACCTCAAAGATGTTTCCCAGAGCAGGTTTTAAATTGTGCTCAAGCCTCCGGCTCCACATTACTGGTTCAGCAAACTATAGTCTGGACAGGCCAGGTTTGTAACCCACTGGTGTGAATAGATTTATTACAGCACAACCATGCCCATTCCTTGCTGTGTTGTCCCCCACTGACTTTCACACTGTTTGACAAAAGCGCTTGGCTCTGAACACCTACTTTTTGGTTCCTGAGCCCAAGATACTTATTAATAGCTAGTCCTCTGAGGGGAAGGGGAAAGAGGGTCAGGAAGATGGCTCAGCGGGTAAAGGTGCCTGTGGCCAGGCTTGATTACTGAGTTCAACTTTTGCAAGCTACCTGGTAGAAGGTGAGAACCAACTCTCTCAAGTTTACCTCTGATCTCAAAACTTTGCCCATAGCAAATTCCAAACAAATCCACAGTGAGAGGGGAGGAAGGGAGGGAGAGAGAGAAAGGGAATAACATAAGTAAGTGAATAAATATAATTTTTAAAATTTGAAGGTGGGCTGAACTCTATCTACAGCTTCTTGCATGTAACAGATGAACACATTTTTTTCTTTCTTTCTTTTTTTTTTTTTTTGATGGAAAAAATGCTCTAAACTAGACTTATTGCATCCATTAAAGAGAAGAGTGTTTGGAGGAGTTGATGCTCCTGCTGGAGTCCTCACCAACTGTTTCTTCCAGGCACTATTTCCTGTTTCTTCCAGTCTTGGGTCTCTGTGCACTCACAGACCATCAGTAGCTGCTTAGATTCTTCTAATACTTCTGATTTTCTTGATTTGTAAGTTACAGGCTGAACTTGCCTTACCCCAAATCCCAAATCTGCAGTGCTTCAAAGATCTAAAACTTCTTGGGCATTGCCTTGATAAAAGTCCTGGAAAATTCAATACTGTAAAATTTTCATATGTAGAATTATTAAGACTTTATAATCTAACCTGTAAGTTATGTGTATAAAGTATATGATTATGAATGCTCCATGAAATTATATTTATACTTGGGCCCCACCAAAAACAAAATGTACATATTATAAAATTTTCAGAAATATCCAAATTCTGAAACTCCTGGTACCAAACATTTTTGGATAAGATACTTTGTTTCTCTTAGACTGGAAGAAACCATAGAAGAGTGAGTCCACTATCTACCCAAATCCCTTTTTTTTTTAACCTTGTATTAGATCTCTTACAGGCCAAGTAACCTTGTTAGCCTTCAGTATGATGCAGTGCTGTGTGGTGTGTCCTCTCGGGACTGACTGCATTGAATATGCTGAGCCTGTGTTCTGTAGGAGAAGTCAGTAACTTACTAATGAAAGGTATAAAATCACTCCCAGCCCTCACACCTTCTCTATCTCAGAGTTTCTTAGAGAGATCTGAGGATCTGGCACCTGTCATTCGTAACAGTTGGTCACTGACAAAGAACAGAAGTTCAGGAGAAGAACCTCTGCCTGGGGACAGCCTCTCACTGCTGTGCTATGGAGCAGGTGCGACAGAAGACTCTTCTTTCTTTTTGTCTGACTGATCTTTGCCTTTATATTTATTTCTAAATTCAGGAGTTCCAAGAAATTCTTCAAGGAGACTCACAATTTCAAGTAGATTCAAACTCATCAATAGACCTGGGCCTACTCTAAAAAGACCAGAAACAATCACAAAACCCACACCTACTCCAAGGAGACCCTCAGCCACTACAAGATCCATAACTACTCCAAGGAGACCCACAATTACGTCAAGAAGACCAAAACCAATCACAACACCCAACACTCCAAGAAGACCCACACCTCTTTTAAAACCCGCACTTACTCCAAGTATACCCTCAACAACCACAAAATCCACAACTATCACAAGACTCTCAACTACCATAAAACCAACAACTACTCCAGAGAGACTCCCAAGAACCATAAACCCCACAACTACTCAAAGAACACTCTTAAAAACCATAAAACCCACAGCTATTCCAAGGACTCTCTCAACAATCCTCAAATTCACAACTACTCCAAGGAAACCAGCAACTACCATAACAACCTCAACTACTTCATGGAAACCTGAAACAACCACAAAACTCATAACTACTTCAAGGAGACCCACAACTACCACAAAATACACACTTGCTTCAATAGGACCTACAGATTCTCCAAAATCAACCAAAATCTCTGCCGCTACTTCTCCAACATCGATGACACACACGCAGACTCAGAAACCAGGTAAAACCCATATGACTCAGGTCTCAGCGTTCTTCTTGTGGGGTGCTGTAGGACACACAGGACATTGAGTCAAGTCAGAAGTATAATGTAGTTGAAGTGTTCTCAACTGGGTCCTAAACACCGTTTTCACAGGATTTTTTTCATCTTAAGTTACATGCACTTGCTGCTGTGTAGCAGCTTGAAGATGGAGGCCATTCATCTTTCTGTCAGATTCCCAGTGGAGTCACTAATAGCCAGACTTAGACTGATCATTGATCTTAGATAGTTAATGAGGATGATGAGACTCTTACTCAGCAGGGCATAACTTTCTGATAAAAAAAAAAAAAAGGGTTCTCAGTCCATTTTGAAATTGGGCCATGCACTTAAGCCATAGTTCAGTGAAGCTAACATTTAACATTTCCGGAGTACTTGGTGGCTTGCTACAAACTTTAGGATGCAGCGTTTAATTCTCAGACAACTATTACTGATATAGCTGTGATCTGTCCCTATTGTGTACTGAAAGGAACTGACACAGAGTCAGAAAGTTCATGGTGGAAGTTATGAAGACAGAAAGTGGCTCAGACTCTCTATCCCTGTTCACTTGAATTGGAAGCTCGTTCTTCTAACTCCAGGGTCAGGCTTTCTGCCACAGGCACTGAGATTTATGTTTGGAAGGTTTATCCTGTATTCAAACTCTCACCGAGGAAGACTTCACAACTCTTCATTTTTAGAAGAAGTTGATGGGTCTTTGAAATTAATTTGTAATGCAGGAAAATGCAGAGGGTGTTTTTTATATATTGATTATTTACACATTGGATTTAAAGTCTTCAAGGATTTGGAATGTTTATATTTGGGTTGAAGAGATGGCACCATAGCTAAAAGTGAGTATTACTTTTGAGGAGATTCTGAGTTGGTTCAAGGCACACACATTGAGCAGCTCACAAATGCCTGTAATTCCACTTCCAGGGGATCTGATGCCTCTGGTCTCAACAAACATCTGCAATCAAATGCAGGAATCCATACACAGATGATATATGCATGTGCACACAATTTAATATAAAGTAAATTCTATGCATATGCTTTATTGACACCATAAAGTTTATACTTGTAATACCCACGTGTATGAATTTACACTTACTAGTAATGAATAGTTTATTAGAGATGGGGAAAGCTTGGCATCCGAAGATAAGCTTAGATTCAAATCTTTTACATCTAGAAGTGAAAAGGTACCTGTTAGAGGGATACTTAAAGCTTCTTAAAACCTATCCATCTCTGGAGTAGGGCTGGATTTTAAGGGACAGAATGATTACAGTATTATTGTTGTTGTTTGAGCAATCTGAAGGTGTGCATTGATTTCCTTGCCTCTCACTGGCCTGTGGAAACACCCACCAGGAGGTATCTGTAGAACTGGGTTACAAACTGAGTTTGCAGGGGCTCTAGGCTACAACTGTGATTTTAGAGCATAAAGATTTGTGGAAAAACAAAACAAAACAATTTGTTCCCAGGCAGTCACACACACTATAGGAAAATGAAGATATCTCAGTACTGATAGAACATTTCAATACTTAGTTTTTAGTGCTTCAGATGATAGGGTTCATGGGCTGAGTTAGGAGAACATAGTTAAGTTGGCACCTTCATTGAAAACTGCAATTTAGAAAAGAAGTGCCAGTTTACATGTTCCTGTGACCTGCTGGGGTGCTACAAGTTGAGTTTTGTTTGTTGAGACAGGATCTCAGTTTGGTTGGCTGGCAGGGAACTCATGATGCAAAGCAAGCTTGCCTGGGAGTCATAGAGATTCTCTTGTCTCTGCCTCTAGTGATGCCTGTCAGTGTTGAATTAAAATTTTATCTTGTTTCCTTACTGAGTCATTTACTCTCTGATACTTAGAAGGTCTTACTGAAGGTCCAAGGCTAGAACATAGCCTAGTGTGTAGATGTTGACTAAACCTAGCCATTGCTTTTTGGCTCCTTAGAAGGGCTCTCCCAGTGAGCAAAATGTAAACAGTAATGTGAAGACTGAAGGAGAGCCATGAGTTGTCCATCTTTATCAATGCTGGGCAATGCCAGCTTTACAAGTCATTGGGTTTTCTATAGACCTGCAGAATTTCCACTCATTGTGTTGGTACTGTGTGCATATCTTGCCAGCTGGGATGTCTGTCATTTGATTGAATTTGAATTGTGTAGTCATCTGATATGAGATTTTTTTCCCCTTCCCTTCTCCGTCTTGCTCTGGTCTGGATTGCTCAGGGCCTCCCTCCCTTGCTCCAGGCCCCCTGATTCCCCCCCACCCCCCGCTTGCTTTGGCCTTGCTTCCTCCAGCCCAAAGATTATTTATTTATTTATTATAGATGTATGTACACTGTAGTTGTCTTCAGACACCCATAGGAGGGCATCAGATCTCATTATGGATGGTTGTGAGCCATCATGTGGTTGGTGGGATTTGTACTCATGACCTCTGGAAGAGCAGTCAGTATTCTTAACTGCTGAGCCATCTCACCAGCCCCCTGATATGAGCTTTTTAACGGAATACAATTTAATTGACAGGTTCATGGTTAAGGTGTAAGACATTTATTTATTGCGGTTACTCAGCAAAACAAGAATTCTGTATTTGACATCCAGATTTTAGAAAGCACAATATATACAATCTGTTCCAAAAATAGATGTCTCAGAACACCCAGATATATGAATGGTGTTCAGTGGCTCCCCTGCCACACTGTGTCCTCATCCTCACATTGTAGGAGACACGTTGGCTTGTGGGTGATATGACAGATGATTTCTGCAACGGTGATCCAGGTTGAGGTGCAGTGCCATATTAGGAGAGAAGACACTATGATAGACATCATGGCAGCTCCACTCATGCTGAGTAGAGGTATTCTGACCTTTGGATATGTGTGTGGTCTTTTTGCACGTACTACCCTCAGCTCATGTGGAAGTGCAGATAAGGTAGGACCTTAAACTATTCCACAACTGAGTTCTCTAGTTCACCTAGATTTGTAGATAAGCCTGGACATGCACTTGTATTTCACATACACAGAGAAAGAGGGGGGAGGGGAGGGAGGGATGGAAGAAGGGAAGGAGAGAGAGAGAGAGAGAGAGAGAGAGAAATTTTGCATGAGGCTAGAACACAAAAGTTAAGATGTACAACTTCCTAGAGAAATAATTTAGTAAAATGTTAACTGTTTAGTGTGATGCTCTGTGCATCTACAGTACCTGAGGTCATTTAACTTTCAATTCATCAAAGAAGATGGTGTGAATATGTGTAGTGTTTGTAGTGAAAACTCTAACATCTTCATAATTATACTTTCTTTTCATTCTTGTTGAGCAGTTTGGACTGCGACTGTGACATCTTCAAACCACCCTCGGAATAATCACACTGTAAGCATAGCCCTCTCTGTGCTAATAGCGAGATTCACTTGTCTATCTTTCTGCAATCATGTTGCCTTTAACCACTTGGTCAAATTAGTTTATATAGGCTTTTGTCTCAAAAGAAGAAGTAGAAGTAAAGAAAAAGGGTCCGGCATAGCTGTTTATGCCTTTAACAGCAGGAAGCAGATGTAAGAGATACCATGTGTGAGGATAGCCTGGACTACCAAAGCATCTTGGGTTACATTGTGAGACTCTTTCTCAAAAAAAAAAAAAAAAAAAAAAAAAAAAAAAAAAACCAAACCGTTAAATATATGATAACAATTGCATTAAAAAAAGAAGAAAGGATTTGCTATAAAATGGTTATTGGGAAGCAAGGTTGTTAAATATGCCTAATAAATGATATTTTACAAAACAGTGGAGGTAGTGACCCAGGGATTGACTGATTCTCTAAAGCTAAAAGTTAGGTTAAAAAAAGAATGAGCTAATCAAAGGAGAATAAATTAATATACCATATTTGTTGAAGATACTATTAACTGAGCAGACTTGTGTGGTTTTAGCACAGTCCTGCATGGCACAGTTGGACTTGCGCTTGGTGAACTGCAGTATAGTCATCTTTATCAGCAAGAAGAAATACTTTAGAATTAAAAATTTGAAAAGGAGTAGGAAAATCTGCACTCTGCGGCAGTCAGGCTGTCTCTAGGGACAGAGAACAGTGCACGGAGACCTGGGCACAGAGGCACTCCTCTGTGTGCTGGTATCTGGGGCTTTTGATTTCTTTGTTTTTGAGACAGGGGCTCCTGGAGACCAGGCTAGCCTTGATTCCCTACAGAGCTGAGAAGGATAACGAACTCCCGACCCTCCTGTCTCAACTTCTCCTCCCGGGTCACAGATGTGCACAACCACACTTAGCAACAGCAGCCTGCTTCTTGAAGCTGCAGATGAGCTTCCCAGACTCCATCTCCTGAGAAGGTTGAAAAAATGTGTGAAGATGAATGAGAAAGGATAGCCACCGCTGCTACTTACAAGCAGGAAATGCTATAAAGTAAATGTTCAGTGGGCAGGGCAGGCACTGCTGTGATCCAAGCACTCAGGGGGTACAGGCAGGAGGACCAAAAATGCATCACATTGGCTACATAGTGAGTGATAGGCTGACCTAGAATATATGAGACTCTGTCTCAAAACCTACAAACATTACTTCATACTCCCCACAGTGTTTGTCAAGAAGTACCTGACAATACCTTACCCAAGAACTTCTCCGAACATGCTTGAGAATGTAGAGACAGAGCTCACAGAGCTGAGCTAACATGTCCATGGTCTCACTGACTAAGCTGAGGAGCTGGGGTTGTGATCCAGAGATGAGGTTCATACAAGGGCAAAGACCTAAACTCATAATCTGCCTCTTGCAGTTAATCTTATGGTACACGGGTTGCTTAAGGCTAGCCCATCAGTGCTGAGCTATGAAGTGGCATTGGGTGATGCTCAGCCTGTCACATGTTTATTCCCATAGGCGATGATCTCTGGACACCTTTCTGTCTGATCACACAGTGCTGATCAACCTGCATCCATGAACAGCTTCTCCTGAGTGATTTTATACAGATGTAGATCTTGCCTGGAGTGAGGGCCATGGCTTTAGTCCCTGTTATCAGGGAGCAGAGGCATGTGCATCTCTGAGTTAGAGGCTAGCCTGGTCTACATGGAGAATTTCAGGTTTGCTGTGGCTACATACATACAGGCTATATACCTGTCTCAAGTGAAAAACAAGAAGAACCTAGAATTGCCTTTACAAGACAGGTAGGATCTATGAAGATGGAATAGACCTAGGAGCTGAGCCCACTCCCATGACATCAGACTGCCAACCTGAAAGGAGGCATTGTCTTTCTCAATAGAGGAATAGCCTACTGAATGATAATTCTGATAGCATCACTCTCAAGATATGAAATCATGTTGTCATTTCAAACGACACAGAAACCATTTTCGTTCTCCTCTTAGACATTTTGAAGTTTGCATTATCTTAGAGTTCTGCAGCTCAATACCAACTCAGCTTTATGTCAGATTTTACTTGCATGTTCTATTCTCCATTAAAGAAAAAAACCTCATGGTCTTTCTATGTAGCTCTGGATGTCCTAGAACTGCTACGTAGATCAGACTCTCTTGGAACTCTCAGGTATTCAACTGCATCCCAAGTGCTGGGAATCAAGGTGTGCACTACTTTATATTTGCATATTCTATGATAGACCCACAATGGAGAGAAAAGTCTAGATTGAGGTATGGGATATGTTTTCTGTTCATCTCAGTTGGTACCTCTTCAATTACTGATGTTTCCTTAGGAAGTGGTTCCTACAGAAACTCCCCTGAAGATCCCAATTAGGGGCCTCTTTATTGGAATCTCTGTGTCTGTCCTGTTGCTGATCCTCCTGAGCGTCCCAACTATCATACGTGAGTGACTCTATCGCAGTTCCCAATGTCAGGAATGGGTCTG
This sequence comes from Arvicanthis niloticus, assembly GCF_011762505.2. NCBI lineage: Eukaryota > Metazoa > Chordata > Mammalia > Rodentia > Muridae > Arvicanthis > Arvicanthis niloticus. The sequence continues at coordinate 74,170,243 of NC_047663.1, read as the reverse complement.
GGTTTCCATGATAAATGCTAACAAAATCCAAGGAGTTTTGGTGGAGCAAAATGTTTTACTCCCATAGGAATGTCAGCCATTGATTATTCCAGACACTGTACATCAGATCATTACTGACCTATTTCACATGACTGGGTAGAAATTTAGGAATTAGAATATGCCTGTCAAATGTCAGGATGGTTCCTGTAATATGTAGAAGTTGGTTATTCATAAGGATTACTTAAGGTGATTCTGGGGGTTGTTTATTCTCCTCTAAGGGAGGACGGTTAATGGGAGTTGGTCTTTGACAGGAAGGGGAGGGTGAGGAGTAGGTGGTAGCACATACCTCCCGAACTACATCAAGGAAGGAAACAAAGCCAGTACAGTATGCTATCTTCGTGACACTTAATAGGGTCCCTAATGGAAGAGACCATTAGTAGGACCTTGTGTCTCAGGTCACTTGGAGAGTCCATGTTTAGCTTATTTTCCACCAGTCAACTTAAAAACCTAGATTTCTTCATTTTTTTCTCAGTGAATGACAGTTTAGCAATGCCACGCTTGCATGTTAGGAATGCTATGTGGGTGAATGCACGAAGCCATGAATACAGAGAAGACACTTGGATACAGACACATAGATACTGTAGGGTCCATGGTTACCAGGGAAGGGTTCAATTAGAAACAGACACAATGCCCTTGATTAGAAGAAAATATCATGAATGTTTTTGATGACATGTTCAACTTTCCTTTCAACTCCTCCCAACTCCCCCTCACCCCATTTTAGAGTGCAGACCGAGAAAAAAGAAGAGTCTAGAGAGGTAAGCTGTCTCGGCTGTGCCAGTTGCTCTGGAACAACGTGCAGTCTTGTAGATTTCTCCTGGTTTCTTTCTTTTCCCTTCCTCCTTCTCTTTCTCCCTTGTTCCTTCCTCCTCCCCCTCCTTTTTAAATTTACTTACTTTTAATTAATTTTTTTCATGTAATGCATTTTGGTCATGTTCCTCTCTTTTGTCAACTTTCCTACCTATCCAACGTTACAGTCTCTCTTTCTTACAAAAAAAGGGGGTGGGGGTGGAGAAAAAGAAAATCTACAAAAATACTAACATGAGATCAAAATAATCACCCAAAGACCATTCTCTGTCAATTGTCACATAGCATTATCTGAGCTTTCTGACCCTATGTTGTTTCCATACCTGTACACATGATACTGACCCAAGCAAAGAGAAGCTTTGTCCCAACTTCTTTGTAATTCTCATCACAGGTGTTCTTATGGGTGAAGGGAGATGTTCATTTTGGTTCTGTATTTCAGTAGCAGTGATGGCCAGTATACAGATGACAAAATCCACTCTGTCAAAACACTACCCATGAGTTAAAGTTAGTCAATTTTGTTCTGTGATTTGCTCCTCTGTGAGCTCTAGACCATCAGATATCAGTCCACCATGACTACTCACAGTAAACGCTCCTCCCACAGCTGATGGGAAAGTCCAGACCACAGACCCCAGCAGTTCTCTCTCAGATCATTTTCTCTCCCTGTAGTACCTGATGTTTTGTGTATGTGCTATATGCAAATGTGCCATGGGTGTCATCTTTGCAGCTGTTTCCAAGACAACCAACCCTTGTCTGTTAATTCATTTTCTCACTCCATGTTAGTATTAGAGTAAGCAGATGCTATGCAGATTTCAAAATCATTTCTATTTTCTTTAGCAAGAATTTATTTATTATTATGGTGGGAGGTGGTGGTGGTGGCATGTTTGTGTGTGTATAGATGCAGGTTCCATGGCAGCTGAGGTCAGAGGAAAACTTTGTGGAGCTGGTTCTTTTCTACCTTTCTGTGGGTTCCAGGAATGTAGCATGGGTCACCAAGTCCTCCTAATCCTTTCACCAGGCCCTCCTAACCTTAGGGTCATAGTTCCAAGGTGAAAATACAGGAGCCATCCAGTTCTTAGCTCAATTCCAAAATGCACAACCTGATTAGGTAACTCTGTTTGGAGTTAGATATCTGTCTTTTACACTTTCCACTTTTGTGTTCTAGTACATGAGTATATATAAATGTTTTTGTTTTACTGTTTCTAGTTTGTCTGATGTTTACTAAACTTCTCTATGACTTGTTGCCAGGTCTCTGTGTGGTACTGTTAAGTCACTGTTACAGTTTAGTGAATGGGGCTCTTCCAGTCCTGAATGATTCCTGATTTATGCTGAATCGTGAATGGAAAAAAAATCTGCTCAGATCTGAAAAATGACCTTCCTGTTCTTTTTCAGCAACTCTGAATGCAGCTCAGTTTTCTTCCATGTTTATCAGAATGAAGCTTTTCAAAGTACAGTGCAACTTCAAGCCGAAGACAGTTTTCATCCCGGGATTAAACCCCAGTTGCCCTCTGAGATGACAACATTCCAAAGCTGTAGAAGAAAGTAATGGACTGTAACTGGGCTGAGCATTCGTTAAGCTGCAGGGATGTTTTCTGGGTCAGTTCATCTCATGCTCCCACTTCCCTGCAGTAGCGGAGAGCATGACCTGTAGTCGTTCATATGCACGGTGACTGGTAATACAGTACTCATTCTTGCCACATTCCGGGGAGTCTTTTCTCAAACACAAACACTCTAGAATTTCATATTTTCTTTAGAGCTCATAAGTCCTGTGTCCACCAGAGACAATCATTGGTAATCCAGGATATGGCCTTCTCTCTTACTAAAATCATTTAAAAGCCAGGAATATAAGTGTGTGTGTGTGTGTGTGTGTGTGTGTGTGTGTGTGTGTGTGTGTATGTATGTGTATGAAATCATATTTAAATATATATGTAAATATATAATTTTTTAAAAGAGAGGAATAGGATTTAGATATAAAAATCTGAAAATGGAGAGGACAAACCTTAATTTAAAAGTACTTCATGATTATGGTTTATTTGTTTTATTGTAACTCAAAATGTCATTTTCCTCACCTTCCCCCAAGGGACTTAAGCCATGGGAGCTTCGGCTTTAATGTATCTGGTAGAGAAATAGGAAGGAGTCTAGAGGTGTCCATGCTTTCTAGTGGCTCCTGAAATATGATACAGTGTAATGTGGTTGATCTTAGGATAAGAATGTGAGTTTCCATCAGAAGCAGTTACCATGGTGAGTATGGACCAGGCAGACATCTGAGAAGAAGATAATGGGGCACAGGATTGAGCTCATTAGTGCTATTTCCACTACACTTCTGTCTTGATGCTCAGTGTTTCTATACTGACCAAATTCTGAATTAGGAGCTAGAAGGAGGCAATGCAGAAATGGAAGGGGAGATGAGGGAGTGGGACTCGGTTTCAGCCTTAAAGAAGTCCTGTTGCAGATGGGACAGTGTTTGAGGTTATGTACTTATTCTAGGAATATTCTAATGACATAAGACATGGATAATTGACTATCTTTTTAAGTGAAATGATGGCCATATTTTACTTGGTAAATCCTGTGAATATCCAAAATTATTTTCAAGGCAGGGGACATCTGTCTGAAACGAGAAAGCCAAAAGTCTGTGTGATCATCCTTGGAAGGAAGAGGCAGTTACCCAGAAAAACAGAAAGGCCTTGGCCCAAGTCACCAGAGTAGTATATGGCTAATGCAGAATCCTAACACATAGTGCCCTTTTCTCAACCCAATGAGATCCACAGGCTTGGCTTCCCAGGCAATGTGGTACTCACCTTTAATCCCATCTTTGACTCAATGTCAGCTGTCTACCCCTGAGCTACATCCCTAGTTCATGTCATTATAAATCTAGAAACAGGAGAACATGCATATACAGATACTCACAACAACTCTGCACAACCCAGAGCTTCACGGTCCTGCCTGAACCTGGAGGAGATTGGTGTAAAAGGAGAAAATTCAGACTGTGACTCCAGAGATGACAATGGTCTTGTTTTGAGGGTGGGACCTGAGCACTTGTTGACAGGACACTCTCCATGTGATGCTAATGATCACTCGGGGTCTTGAACCTCTGGACTAGGCCTTTCTTCCCCTTCGGTAGACCACATCCTTGAGTTTGGAAACGTGTGCAAGCTACGCCACTGGCTTCACAGGTGAGGCCTATTAATCCATGTCTTCCCGTCCCACCCCAAGGTCTGTAGCCAGGGAAGTCAGACGTGAGGATCCTTTGTCTCTATGATATCATGACTCACAGGAGATGCTGATGGGCAAGAACATGGAAAGGTCTACTCACCTGCTTCGATGACTAATTCCAGATCTAATTTTTCATCATTTATTGGACTAGGGAATTGTATCCTGCAGCAGTAGGTCCCATGGTAGGATCCAGTCACATTCTCTATGGTCAGGGACACATCTCCTTTGTAGACATACCAGTTACCCAATGTCTGCTGGATTTCTGATATGTCACATTGCTGTTATTAGTGCTGAGCACCTATTGTCACACTGTGACTAAGGACAGGGTCCTTTGCCTGAGAACGCAGGCAAAAATGCCCAGGAGGTAAGGAGAATGGAGCTGCAGGGCATATAGGCATTCTTATTGCCCTCAGCTAAGTACACATCTACCGAAGACAGAGGGGGAGGGAAGGCAAGATGGTGAGGGGGATTGTGCATGGGTCCATTTCTTCAAGTAATGCATCACAGAGTTAAAAGTGAAACTTCAGTTGCCCTGTTAAGAGGAGGACTGATTGTGCCAATGATTATGTGGCTTGAGAAACAGCATAGAACCAAGTTGAAATACCCATTAAGATTGTACAGGCCTCTAATCCTGGAGCTTGGCAGGAAATTCTTAAACTGGAGTCCAGACTGACTGATATAGCAAGTTCCAGGCTAGTCTGGGTATCAAAGACCAGTTTTAACATTACACGATAAACTGAGGTGGGGCGTAGAGTGGGCGATTGATCATTGAGTGTACTGTTTTCTGAGGGAACAAAGCTCAATTTGATCGAGCCAGGAAAGTACTCCCTGAGGCCAGCAAGAAACTGTTTTAGGTCAGTGAGAAGTATACCCACATACATGAGCACATGTGTGGACACACACACACACACACACACACACTTGATGGATGAATCAAGACTCCAACAATCAAGTTCCAACAACCTCACACATGCATATATATACATATACATACATACACACACATACATATGTATGTGCATACATACATATATTCATACATACGTAAAAACACATACACAAACACACACACATATATACACATACATTCACACATTTGGTGATTGGATACTTGGAGCAAAGATCCAACAACTTTGTTTTTTCCCCCACAGTTTATACATCCCAGCAAAATCTTTCAAGGAATACGAAAATCACAGGGTGATTACATTCCATTTTTCATTAAGTGATCAATCACAATGAGTATATGTAGAAAAACATGTTTTCAATACCCTCACATAAATTAACATTATGTAATATAGGTAAAAAATCATTTTCAAGAACCCACATACATTTTTAATTAAGCAACTTGTTATAGATTATCAACATGTAAGCAAGCAAAGTAGTTTTATGAGCCAGTTTCTCGTACAGGCAGGCTGTAATTTGTGGTTACTAAGAAAGGATCAATTATTTTATTATTTATTGTAAAAAGTAATCTAATAAAAAATCTTCAAAGGATTATAAATCTAAAGTTTTATATAAAAACAATCATTTCAATTTTATGTCCTCAGGGTGTGCATCTACTCATAAGCAATCATATCAGGAAGCTGAGGGCAAAAATGGGCATAAAAATTAATCGTCACCTTGATCAGCAGCCCAGCTTTAGCAAGAATAAAATGTCAGCTAGTATTAGTCTGGCTGTCATTGTTCTTATTCCCTGGCCTCAAAAATATCCCTGGCTCAACTACTAAAGAGTGTGCCTTTCAGAACCTCAAATAGTTCCATAAGACTTTGACATCAAAGCCACTAGCAAAACCATCTTAACCTAACTGCATGTACAATCTGCATCTCCAAATTCTTTCTAAGGGTGGTGGTCATTGCTAACAATCTACATCTTTAAGTTCTTTATCAGGGTGGTGGTTGAATCATTAATTCGCTCCAGCACCAATACTTGAAAAAGATTGATCACTATTACTAAGAGGGCCGATGATACTGCCCAGTGAGGGGTCGGAGCCCCATAGTTTTCCTACAACACATAGGAGGGATAAAGTGAGCGAATGGTGGCCCACGCCTTTAATCCCAGCACTTGGGAGGCAGAGGCAGGCGGATTTCTGAGTTCGAGGTCAGTCTGGTCTACAGAGTGAGTTCCAGGACAGCCAGGGCTACACAAAGAAACCCTGTCTCGAAAAACAAACAAACAAACAAACAAACAAACAAAAAGGAGGGATAAAGTAACTGCAAAGGCAACAAGCAGAATGATGCTCCATGGAAACATGAAGTCCTAAGGACATGCAGTCCTCTGGGCCCTGCATCTTTGAGGCACACCCATAGTGTTTGTGTGAATGGGTGGGTCGCATTCCACAAATTCTAAACCTGTATTTTCGTTCCTCTTGCACAACCTTCCACAACACCTGGATGATGAAACCATTTGTCAATAAAACAAATGAACAGGTCAGAAATGAGGACTTAAACCTGCACTTCATGTACTAAGGAGTGTGTGTCAGAACTACATTGAATTTAAGGACATTGTAGGCAATCTACACTCATTTCAGAAAATGTGTGTCCCCATTGGATTGAAGTGAAACATAGGAACTTGTATGTCTCTCAATTCTCATGTGTTGTGTTTTGTTGTGTTGTGTGTGTTATAATGTTCTTGATCCCCACTGTTAGGATCACAGGTGTTGCAGAGAATTATGAACAGTTCTTAAGGTTCTTTGAAGGTGAAAACCTGGGCTGATGGGATAAACACTCAGTCAAATGGACACTGTCTGTTTCTTAACAATAAAAATGTCACCTAGCTCACTATCTCTCATCTCCTCTTCTTTTCACTCTTCTTCTGCCCTTCTTCCCAGTGAATAAAGCTCCCTATAAAAACACAAAACCAAATAGCTTGCATATTTGAAATTTTTCATGTGTTATATTGAAATTTAAAATAAATTTCTTTGCAATACCAGGCATCTGTATGATAACACTTTCAAACCACATAAAAATTGTTTGCAAACATGACTCCTCTCTCAACTTTTCCCATTCGTCTACTCACCCTCCTAGAGCCCAGACATTAAGGGATGTCCACAGACTGCTGTTCCCTGGCAATGCTTGCACGCATGTTTGCTTTGATTTTCTCTATGGTGTTGTGAAAACCAGCAGTGTACATGAGGTTGTTCGATTAGGCTTGTATCATGGATATGTCAGGTATAGTTACCTGCTCCTCCAATGTTGGACATTTAAGTTGCTTCTAATCCTATCTGATTACCAATAGCATCACCATGACCACCCGCGTATCTTTGTCTTGCCCTCTGCGAAATAATTCTTCTCCAACTGAAAAGGTCCAGGTCTGCACTGCAGTTTAGTAGTAACATCAGCAGGATATGGTTAAAGGAAAGACCTGAAAACATGAGTACATGGTAAGGAAAATCAAAGGCCAGCTCTGTGTAGGCACAGCCTTAGCTCTCCAGTTGCAATGTTACCTCCCCTGATGCCTGTCTATCCTGGAGGTCAGGAGGGAGGCGGAAACAGGAGCAGGAAACGTTAAAGCCAGAGGAGCTACATAAGCAAGTTGCAGGTCATGAGCAATGAAACACTTTCCCCCAAACAAACAAGTAAGGTATGTTGGATCAGACCTGCAGTCCTAGCATTCAGGAGGCTGAAGCAGGAGGATTGCCATAAGTTCCAGCCCAACCTGGGCTGTATAGCTCAAGGCTGGCTTGAGTTAATTGCAGGGGCTAAATATTTGGGGCTGAGTCTGTGGCATGGCTGTCAGGTCCTATCTATTGGGGTCCTGGTCCTTCATATAGAGAACCTTGGGGAGAATTGTGCATCAATTCTGTGGATATGAAGTGACAGGCTAATGGAAGTTGACATTCAGGAAATGGGCATGGTTGCCCATGAAAATAGCCCATTGATCTTGGATCTGAGCTAGTTTTCTGTTCATTACCCAAAGAAGAGGTTTCTGAAGCACCTCAATAAAATGAAAACAACAAAAATACTTGACAAATAAGAAGTATGAAAGGAATTTGTGTTAAGCATTTAAAAGTACATTTAAGAGTACTTTTAAATGCTTAACACAAATTCCTTTCAATGCATTTATATGTACACATCTAAATAGGAAAGCAGTCAAGGCACATAAAACATGTTGAAATCATGACTCCCTTTTCAAACTCTTCCCATTCCATTCTGCCCACTGTGAGCCCAAACATTAATAAATTCTCACATGTGGCTGGTCCCTGCCATTGTGTGCACACACAGAAGTCTACTGTGTGCTTGAATCTGTGCCTTGACTTTCCCAGTAGCACTGTGACTTCCAACATTCTATATTAGGACGATTAATTCGGCTCATGTCTTATATCAAAGATATATCACATTTATTTACCTACTTTCCCACTGATGAACATTTAGTGTTGTCAAATATGTGTTGTTACAAACCACATTGCCATGACCATCCCTATGTCTCCTTCCTACCATCTGCGGCAGACTCATGTCATTACTGCTCAGCTGTGCATTGAACTTACACAGAAAACTCTTCCATAATAAGGTAAAAGTAACCAGGCAGCTCTGGGAAGACTGTTTCCACCTGTTGGTTCTGTAATAGATTTCTACATCAGCAACCCCTGGTGGGCTGGAGCAATTTCCTTATGCTAAAGTTCACCATAGATCTTAGCCCAACTCTCTGGACCTGGTGCTGACTGAGCTGTGGTAGCAGGAAGGCTCCAGTGCTCATGGTGAGGGGCTTTAAGGCCTGTCTGCCCCAGGCCACAGTGCAGGTCCCTGCAGTTTTCCCTGTTCCTTCCAACAGTGACATCAACCATCCTCCTCTGGCTAAAAATCCCTGCAGCACACACAGCAGCCTCATCTTCCTGGAATTTTAGGGAAAAATTTTAAAATCTGACATTTCACACTGTTCTTGCTGCTTCTTTTCAGTCAAGGTGTCACAAGGACACTCTGGGCAGGGCAGCCAGCCTGAAGCTCATTACTTTACAGTAGTCTTGGTATTTCTTGTTGGATTGCTTATTTTTCTGTTGCTGTTCAACCTTTTCCTTCTGAACTTACCTGAATCTGCAGCAGAATCCCATGTCCTCCAGTTTCCTCTCATGCCAGCAGTGTTCAGACTGTGGAACCTTGATCAAGCCAAAGAAACTGGCACCACTGTGAACCTATCCATGGTCCTTCCTGGGAATCTGGGATTGGCTCCTGACATTTGAATGTGTAGTTAGGTGTAGTTGTACGTGAATGAAATTCCGGTTCTGGGAAGGAAGATGTCAGCATGGTGTGCAAAGTAATACCCTGTTTCAAAAAAAAAAAAAAAAAATGAACCAAAACATCAGGCTGGGAATACTGGTCAGTAGTATACATAAATAAATCAACTAAGTAAATAAATAACACGTAATGCTTATGTTGATCTATACTGAAATATTAACAAATAAATATAAACATGCAGTACAAAAGACAAACACGAAACCCTGTCCTGCAGAACTAGAGCTAACAGACTCTAAGACCAGCCTCAGCTACAGAGCGTCCCGGGTTATGTGAAACGTCATCTCAAAGTGAATATACATGAAATCAGTCAAGCAAACACTAAAGCAAGTGAAGTTCAAGTTTAAGGGTGGGATTTCCTTATTCTCCTTCCCATTTATCACTCCCGTTCTCCCGAGGAGCCATCTGTGTACTGGCTTTGCACTTCTGGATTGGCACTGTTCAGTGCTAATACAATGAGAACTATATAAGCAATTTTAATTTTCTACTAATCCATGTTTAAAAGAAAAGGGTGATAGGGTTTGAGAGACTAGTCAACATTTATACATAGTGGCCGCTCAATGATGAAGGCCAGATTGAGCTTCCCAGCACCCACATAGAAGACACCACACAAGAAAACCTGAATCCAGCCCTGAAACGAGGGGAGGATGCAGGGCAATTGCTGTAGCTTTATAGCTTCTAGTTTTCTGAGAAAAAAATGAGATCCAGGTTCAGGGAGAGATCCTGACTCAAAAGAATAGGCTGGGAAATAGAAGAGAACATCAAATATCTTCCTCTGGCCTGCATGTGTGTGATACACACCAGCACAAACACACACTTGCATATCCACACAGAAGTGAAAATAATAAAAACCTAAACTCTACATTTAACATATGTTAGTAATCGCTGAGTCTTCTCAAATACTCAAATGATACATAAATATAAGGTTCAAGGCCAGAGAGATGGCTCTGTGGTTAGGGTACTTCCTGCCCTTCTAGAGGACCTAGGTTGGGTTCTCAGCACCCACACAGCAGATCATACCATGGATCTCCAGTTCCAGAAGATCCACGGCCATCTTTTGGTGTCTGTGGGAGATATATATATATATATATATATATATATATATATATATATATAATTTATATATATATAATGTTTATATATTTATAAATAAATAGAAATATATTTACATATTTATATTATAATATAAATTTATTTATATAATATTACTATATTATATAAATATTTATTTATATAAATATAAATATATATATAAACAAATATATTTATATAAATATATATATATATATATATATATACACACATAAATTGGTCAGGAAATTTAACAGAGGTGTGTAGCAGTGGGAGTGGGGGATGGGGAACTGGGGGTAGCCATTAGAAAGTCCCAGATGCCAGGAAAGCAAGAGGCTCCCAGGACCCATGGGAATGACATTCACTGAAATACCCAATAAAAGGGAGAGAGAACCTGTAGAGACCATATCCAGAGGTTAGGCATGGCCCCCGGTTAGGGGATAGGGCCACCCACCCATCTCAAAAATATTAACCCAGAATTCCTCCTGTCTAAAGGAAATGCAGGGACAAAGAATGAAACAGAGACTGAAGGAAAGGCCACCCAGAGATTGCCCCACTTGGGGATCTATCACAACTGCAGACACCAAATACAGACACTGTTGCAGATGCCAAGAAGTACTTGCTGACAGGAGCCTGATATGTGTGTTTCCTAAGAGGCTCTGCCAGAGCCTTACCTATACAGATGCAGATGTTTGCAGCCAACCATCGGATTAAGAAGGGGGACCTGAATGGAGGAGTTAGGGGAAGGACTGAAGGAACTGAAGGAGTTTGCAACCACATAGGAAGAACAACATTAACCAACCAAACCCCCCCAGAGCTCCCAGGGACTAAATCATCAACCAACGAGTACACATGGAGGGACCCATGGCTCCAGCTGCTTCTGTAGCAGAGGATGGCCTTACCTGGCATCAATGGGAGCGGAGACACTTGGTCCTGTGGAGATTCGATGCCCAAATGGAATACTAGGGCAGTGAGGCAGGAGTGGGAGGGTGGGTGGGGAAGCTCCCTCATAGAAGCAGGGTGCGGGGGGGGGGGGATGAGATAGAGGGTTTGTGGAGGGGAAACTGGAAAGGGAGATAGTATTTGAAATGTAAATAAATAAAATAACCAATAAAAAAATTTTAAAAAAACTTTAAAAGGAAAATTATTTTTAAAAAATTAGAGCTTCAAACTAAAAGTCCTTTCCTTTCTTCCTGTTCCTTTATCAGAAAGTTTCTTTACTTTCAAGAGTCTGGTGGCTTCCCTTCCCTCACACACATTTCTATTCCACAGACACATGTATGTAAATATGGTGTCACTGAGTAATGATGTTTTGCAAAAAAAAAAAAAAAAAAAAAAAAAATGGGTTCTTGGAAACAAGTTATTATGTGATATTTTCACTTACATTTATTGAAATCATTTGAAGTCACAGTTACAGAAGAATGTTGTTATTCTTAATAAGTACACATTGTTAATAAGCTGAGTGAATATTGTGTGACTACTCATTCTCAGAATAGTGACTTGCAAAATACAGTGTACACCTTGTACAGGAGCGCCTGGAGTGGCAGTTCATTGTCCAGGGATGCTGGGACATCTTAATTTGTATGTAGACAGTTTTTTATAAGATGATCATAAGAAAATATAGCTCACTTTCAGAGTACTTGGCAGGCATACATGAAGTCCTGGGTTGGATCCTCAGCACAGAGGAACCCACAAGTCATGGTACGCACCCTTGAACCCAGCACAAATGCAGAGAGGAGAATCAGAACTTCAAAGACTGTTCCACTACAAAAGAGTTGAAGGTCAGCCTGCATTACAGACTGAGGCTCTGTCTCAAAATGAAACAGGATACTCAAACAAACAATAACAACATCCCAAGTCAAAACTGAGATGATTATCTTAACTCCATTGGGTAAAGCCTAATGCTATTAAATCTTCTAGACCCCTCTTTCTTCCCCCGAAATAGATGTGGAGACAGCATCTTCATATTCAACGAGATGACCTGGGTTGTGGTGGTGCAAGTCTTTAATCCCAGGACAAGGGGTAGAGGCGGGAGGGTGAGACCAGCCTGATCTACACAAAGAGTTTCAGAATAGCCAGGGCTACACACACAAACTGTCTCAAAACAAAACAAAACAAAACAAAATAAAACAAAACAGACACTCAATGGGATGACAATGATCCAGTAGAAGCCTTACCTCATACCTCTGTCCTCGGTATCTTTAGACAGTACATGAGGTTGTTTGATTGGTTGGTTTATTTGGATTGTGAGGATGAGGACACCCACCAAACTCACATTTCCTTCTGGAACCCCTCTTACTTGAACAGCATAGCACCCCCTCTAGATGCCAGTTGGGAAAGTACTCACATTGCTCTCTGTCTTATCACTCAGACTTTGGGAGCCTCTGTGGACAACTTAGTAATAACTGACAGGTGCATCAGGGTTTGGAGAAGCTTGGCTTCGGCTATTTAAAAGACCTCATATTACCATGCAGCCTTGGTCAGCCTGGAACTCTCTCATTGACCATGCTGCTGTACAACACAGAGATCTGCTTCTTTCTGCTCCCCAGCAGAATAAATGTGGGATTAAAGGTGCACAGTCCACCTCAGGTTCTCCTGAAACTTTTGGAAGCAGAGACTGTGAGCCAGATTTATTTCTTTGAACTCCTCTATTTTGAGTATGGGCTGCCAGCAAACACTGATTAGAAAGATGCTAGTTGGTGGCATCCAGGAAGTATAACAAGAGCCAAGTGTCCCTTCTGCTCTTGCTCCAGGAACTCCTGGTTTCTAAATGTATTCTCCTTCCTGGACTGTAGTTTTTTCTCCTGTAAATAGAGAGGGTTGGTCCAGGTGTCAAAGTCCCTTCGCTCTCCAGCCATCTCAAAAGCCAGTGTGGTCCCCAGGCTAGAGTCACACCTCAAGTGAGGATTTTCACCTGCAGCTTGGGAAAAAAAGCCCAAGGCACACTTGTGATGCTACCTACAGCTTACTTAGGCTCTTCTGTAGTCTGTTTGTATCAGTGAGCAGATGCTATCTGGTGGGTGGATTGAAGAACTGGAGAGACTCAATTTTTTAACAATTCAAGTGAAGGTGTGGCCATGAGATAAGGGTGGAATTCTGGGAGAGCTGAGTCTTTATCCATCTGCAGTCCTGGAAGAGTCCAGCAGCAGCAGAGAACTAGAAGGAGGGACTAACAAGAAACTGTGGATCTTTCCTAACTGGTAAGTACCATCTTTTTGTGAGCTTGTGTTGGAGAGGAGCAATCAGAATGGTACTCCTTGGAGGCTCTGTACCATATGGCTTCACATCTGGCATGATGTGGGCTTCTGTGTGGGACATTAAGACAATGATGAGTCTTTAGACATTAGGGCAACTTAATATCCAACAGAGTTCTTTGGATTCTTGGAAGGTGAGTCTTTATTTAAGTGGAATAATAATTTCATAGATGAACTATTAAAGCCTTCTTGAGCAAGCTTAACATGAGAAATAAGAAGAAGAAACGCATAGAAAATAGTCTGATACTCCTCGATGAAGTCCTATGCTTTAGGTCTCTATCTGTAGGTAATATGTAATATTACATAACAATATGGAAATGGGGCCAAGGAGGTGAGGGCACAGGCACAACTGCAGCCTTATTCATTGGCTTTTGTGGTTTGCAGATTAAATCATATTTGTAAGAAATGATTTGTATGGAGTATAGAGTGGAACCATAGGACAACTATGGGATGGATGGTACAGTGATAACGAGTCAAGAAGATGGCAGTGTATCTGAAGCAGTGACAGGCCATGTGCCTGCCCTGTCCTGAGGAGAGCCTGAAAGGGACAGAATGGTTGGTGCTATGTGTTATCAAGTAGTTTTTTTGTTTTGTTTTTGTTAGTTTAGTTGTTTTTTTTTTTGTTGGTTTTGTTTTGAGACAGGGTTTCTGTGTGTAACAGAGCCCTGGCTGTCTTGGACTTGCTTTGTAGATAGGCTGGCTTTGAGCTCACAGAAATCTGCCTGCCTCTGCCTCTCAACTGGTGGGATTAAAGATATGTGCCACCATGCCTAATATTCGTGTGGGCTTTAGATTTCTAAATTTTGTCTATTAATTAAGAAATAATTTTTAAACTTTCTCATGCAAAAAAGATTCTCAGCGTTTGGTCAACAGTTTGCAGCATTGGGGCTCTGATCTATTCCAAATACCTAGGCTGTTAGTGTGAATAGCGTGGGGTATCAGGCTTGGTGCTGAACTCATCAAAAGTATCCTCATGGCAGCTGTTACCAGCCTCAAGAGACTAGAAAAGGGCTCACCCCTTCCTCTCTGAGAGGAAGTTATGGAATCTTCTGATCAGAAGTGGAGTTAATAAGATTCTTAGGCAGGCTTACTCGTATTTTATGGTTTAGCAATTAAGAAGCGAAAATTGAAACCTAGGAATTGTGATCTGATGACATGTAACTTTCTCTTAAACAGACTTAAAAGCAGTGGGTCTAGGAGGAGTTCTGTGAGGATTGGGTGCCTGTGAGTAAATAGTTCAGCATCTCCTTCACAGCAGAGTCTCAAAAAGCTGAGCAAATAGTGGTGCTATTTGCCTGAGGAGGACGTCTAGGTGTGGAGGGGCTCTGGGAATGGAAGGTCTGCACCCAGTGTTTCTCTAGGTGTCTCTAGACATCCCTCTGGATAACGTGGCCCCACTAACCATGTGTGTCAGTATGAGTGACACTTCACATCCTCACTCAGTCCCTCTTCCTGGTGATGAACTTAGATGAGGCTTAGTGATGAACCATTGTGGCCACTGAGCAGAAACAGCTCTGTGTCCACCAGAGGGCAAGTGCAGCATTGCCATCAGAAGGCTGGGCTTTGCTTAGGGTTCTACCAAGGGAAGATACTCTAATGTCTATCTTCAGTTTTCTGTCTGTTTGCTGCTTTATTTGTGCCGAGACCAGGAGTGACATTGATGGTTGTATGAGGGGAAGGACTGAGAAAGAAAAGACTGTTTTTGAGGATAGCTTTTTCTGTCAATGGCAAATGGCCCTCTACCTCTGGGATGTTACCAAGCCCTGGAAGGAACCTTTGAATGTGCGTTTTCTTGGCTGGTCCAGTAGAACAGGCCCATGTGATTCCCATCATTAGAGAATGAAGATATGTTGCCTTCTGAGAATTAAGACAGGACCAGATACCATGTGCTGAGTGCCTCAGCTGAGGAGAGTATTGTTTCATTTTCCTCCAGGTCAATGCCATGATGCTCCCTCAAGTCTTCATTTCAGCATTCATACTCCTCCCAGGTAAGCGAAGGGGGCGGGACCTGGAGCTACCGTGGAGGTTGCACGTGATGTATACATGATGCGCTCCTTGGGATTTGTTGACTATGAGTTGCATAGAGAGATGAGAACCAGGACAAAATGGGAGCTCTGAAGAAATTATTTGCTTGTATGTATTTCAAAATCGATGCCCAAAACGTAAAACCACAAGAGTATATGAGAGGCGAATCCATGAGCATTCATGTGATAAGACACGCGTACATGCATGTGCATGGGATAGAAAAGTAAGGGGTGACTATGTGTAGGAGTATGGGATGAAGTTATTTCTTATCACATGGTTCTATAAGTTTATTATACTATGATGTATTATATCTGTGATTCTGAAAAGGTATTAGCTAACCATCAAATAATGTGTGTCCCAGTATGAAATATACACTCATATAGTGGTTGGTTTGTTTATTTCCTGGACGGGGGATCCATCCCAGGGGCTGGCATAGGCCAGGCAAGCACAGCATCATTGAGCGGCATCCTCAGCCCTCCGAGTTCCTCTAAAGACGACTTAGAAGCAATAGACAGTAGAGGTTTTCTTCCACCATCCAAGAAAATTTACATTTAAATTTTTGTTTTAGTTTTAGAAGTTGCATGGTTTAGTTCTGGACTGAATAGTCTGATCCTGGGACCTTCCCGAGACCTTCTTGTGTAACTTGTTCTTACTCTGTGTCTGGAATTGTTCTTACTCTGTGTCAAGAAGGGATCCCTGTTTGGATTTTCTCTTTTGAGGACTGATCCTAAAACCTCTCTCCTTCCAATGGTGTTATAGAACCCTTTATGAAAGCTGACACCAAAGTTACTAACCTTCTACTTTGAAGCCACAATGCTGTCAATAGAAACCTTGATCTTTATATCAAGAGGTGGATAAGGAATTAGTGACTAATATCAAAGGGAGAGACAGGGTGGTTTGGGACAGAGTCTCCTGAACTGAGGCTAGTCTTGAGTTCACTAGTTTCCCAAGGCTGGCTTTGAACTCTTAACTTTCCTACCTCCACCTCCCAAGTTTTAGGTTTGCAAGTAGCCATCAGCTCACAGCCTCCATGACAGCAGTTGTGAATTTTAAAAACTTAAACTTGAAGTGCAGTTTGTGTTTCCCTGTCCCAGTTAGCTAAGAGCAGAACTAGTCTAGCCCGAGGAAAAGCTCACCAGTTGGCAATCTGACATCAAATGGTCAGACCTGAACACATACACAGATATACAATAACGTTATGCAGATGGAGCAGGTTGGATTTATGTATTTCAGGATACATACATACACAAAGGTGTATGTAGCACCCATTAATAAATAAAGGAGGCCATGCATTTGAAAGAAAGCAAAAAGGGCTGGCTGCATGTGTTTCCAGGGAGGATAGAAGAAGGGGACATGGTGTAATCATCCTCTGACCTAACTGAGTAGAATAAATAACTTTAAAAAGTTAAATTAGACCCTGTCTTAGGGGTTCATGCTTGTAATTCCATCTCTCAGACATCTGAGGCACGGGGATAATACACGTAGGAGAGCTAGAGCAAGACCCTGATTAGGAAACAAACCTATGGGTCAGGCATCGTGGTGCCTTTAACCCCAGCACTCAGGAGGTAGATGCAGGAGGATCTTTCTGAGTTCTAGACTAGCCTAGTTTATATAGTGGTTCCTAGGCCAGCCAGGGCTACAGAGTGAGCTCTGTCTTAAAAAGGAAAAAAAAAAGAAAGAAAGAAAAACAAACAACAACAGGGGTGCTGGTGTCGAGGAGAGACAGAGAGAGAGAGAACACAGAGTGAATATCATACAGTGTTGTTTATCCACAAGCATATCTATTACATAGTCATATCAAAGATGAATTTGCAACCATAAAAATGTTGATAGTGAAATATTAGACTATCGAGACTCTACAAAGGAAAAAGGAATGCACAGGACTAGGACCGGGACACAATGGCAGAGCACATGTCTCCCATGTGTCATGCTCCAAGTTTAAATTTCAATTGAAGCAAAAGGAAAAAACATAAAAGAAATACAAAAGTAAAAATAAAACCTCCGGAAACTGTTGAGAGCCCGTTCTACTTCCCCTTCTTCACCGCAGCTGCTTCAGGCTCATTCCCGGAAGTATATGGAATGGGGGGTGACCCTGTGACGCTGCCATGTTTTTATCCTGAGTCTCGTGTACTCTCATTCGTGTGCTGGGGCCGAGGCGAATGTGCTTCTGATACATGTGGACAAACACTTGTCTGGACTGATGGAAACCGAGTCCACTACCGGACAAGCGGCCGCTACCAGATAAACGCGCAGCTTCTTCAAGGAAATGCTTCCTTGACAATCGAGGATGCCTATGAGAGTGACAGCGGCCTCTTTTGCTGTCGAGTGGAAATGAAGGGATGGGATGGTGTGCAGACACTGACCACCTCACTGCAGGTTCGACCAGGTAAGCGCGCCTTCTTTCTTTGCTTATTTCTTGCAAGCAAACCGAGTCCTCTGTTGACTAATAATTTGTTCTTTTCCTGTAACAAGGAAACAATGGTCCTTATAAACATGCTTATGAGTAAACACTTGCTTTCTATTATTTTTAGTGACATAATCTTCTGTATGTTGGGCTGTCCTCTGATGGCCATGTCCTCCTGATTATCCTGACTCTAACTTTCTAGTGCTGAGAATACATGAAAGTCCCATCACACCCATACTTAAATGCTCTTTGCAGGCACAAATACCTTTAATGTGCTTGGATGAAGCTAAAATCATCCCTAATGTAAGACCGTGAGCTAAGTCAGCATCCGTGTCCTAACTGTGCATGGGACAATCCTGCTAGTCCGTGAAACTGTGTTCGTTTTTCTGTCCTAAAACACAGTGGGGAGCTTTATTTAAGCTGAAGAGACTTGAATTAAAGGGTATGCTCTGTCTCTGAGTTAATAATGTCTTGCAACATTAAATCCCTGTTCTCAACACTGTAAGACTGTGACCGCTCTACCCTGAAAAGCAGGCTATGCAGGTGCTGCTGTGCAGATGAGCTGCCTTCAACCGTGGTCAGCTGACCTGCTGAGCACAGGCCATGGGTGTAGGTGGAGAGTTCTGCTCCCTGTCTGCCTGCCTTGGCCTTTGAAATAGTCCTCACATTATGTCTCAAGATTATCTTTTTACATATAAAAATATTCACATGGGAAAGGGTTTCTCTCCAAACCCCTGTTCAGTGGTTACTAGTGAAAAGTTCACAAAAGCCCCAGTTCTGAGACAAAACAGTGTTTGTTTATTTTGGATGTGGGCATTCTGATTTTCTTTCTGTTTTTAATTAAAGTTTGAATCATGTCTATGCACTGTCTTCATATGCTACTTCCAAATCTCTTTTACTAATTAATGCCTTACACTTACTATTATCGTAGAAGCCGATAATAACCTGTCTTTTAAAATTCAGATCATTATTTTGTAATTGTTTACACACACACACACACACACACACACACACACACACACATATATATATATGGTTTGGCTGGTCTGGGTGCCCATATGTAGATCAGGGCATCTCTGCTTTATGAGTGATGAGATTAAAAGCCTGTGTTACCTTGTCTGCTTGCAAGCTTGCATTACTATTAATGGAATTATTAATAGTAGGTTTTAATAAAGCGTAGAAGTTCTTTCACAGGTCAGTGTTTGAAAGCCCTCTGTCTGGCTTGTCAATGGGTCCATAAGAGACGCTCTGCCTTATCGTTAACAACCAAGTCTACACAAGTTTTCTCACAGTTTAAGCACACTGAGTTTCCTCTTCTGCTGTCCCAGGACTCCCATCAGCCCCTTTGCTCTTTCATCTACCATCTTTCCTGGACTTTGTTCTCACAGTGATCTTCTGATTAGATCTTCTGCAGGCTTCCTTTTTCCTTCACTTCAGAGATTTAGACTTTCCAGGGAAGGTTTTGGATTGAGCCCAAGCCCCTGGCTACACTTTAGGCTGGTTCAGCACTGATAGCCAGGGCCAGATCAGGTCATATGACAGAGTCATGGATGTCAATAGTTTTATTGCAGCTCAGCCACATGATCCATTCCTGTGTTGTCTGCAGTGACTTTCAAATTGGTTGAGGTGCACTTTTACTCTTGAATACTTGCTTTTTGGTTCCTGAGCTGAAGAAACCATTTGGCCTTTACAAAAAGGTGGGGCAGGGAGACTTGGGGGCCATTGAGATGTTTTAGCTGAGAAGAGCATTTGTTGCCGAGCCCAGTGGCCTGAATTCGATTCCTGGAACCAGCATGGTAAAAGGAAAGAAACAACTCGCTCAAGCTTTCTCCTGACATCTGCATATGAGAAGACAGTATGTGACTGAGAATACAGATGGTGGGACCCAGCATCTGTATTCTATTGTAGGTAGAATCAAGTTCCCAGTTCTGCAGGCTCCTGTGGTACTGGAGTCAGTAAACACAACACATCTTAGTTCGTTTGGGCTGTGGTAAGAAAGTATCTTAGAGTAGACTTTAAAAAAAAATTACTGAATAAAATGTAGTGTTCACAATTCTAAAGGGTGGGAATACCAGTATCAAAGTACAGGCTTGTGAGTGTCTGTCTGATGAGGGCTCCTGTCGCTGGTACACTCAGGGTTTTCTTGTGTAAAGGGAGGAGCAAGCCAGTCCCGCTAACCCTTTTTATACAGAATCTACTCACATTCATAAGCGCCATCTCTCTGACTAAGGACCTTCCAGTTGCTTCCAGTTCTCATTCTTCTTCATTGAGGATTTAACATTAACAAAGGAAGTTATGGAGGCACAGACATTGAGATCAGAGCACAACCACAGATGGACTTTATGTTTGGTTGATTTTGGTCTTTTGTTTTGTTTCGGTTGATAGGTTTTGGTCTTCTGTTTTGTTTTGTTTGTTTTTTGGTTGTTGTTGTCAACACTGACTGGGAAAATGATAAGTATGAGACAAGTAGCTGCCAATTGATAAGTTATTGAATACTCCTCATTGCATGAAGAGTGTAATATTATCTGTGATGTGACGGATCCATCCCCTTCCTCATCACTCCTTCCATTTTGCTTGTTTGAGACTTTTGTCTGTAACAACATCTTCACATCTTCCTTAGCATATTCACAGTGTAAGCGCATCCCTTCCTGTCAATAGCCAGACTCGTTTATCTACCTTCAGGGAAGTAAGTCACCTCTAAAAACTTTGCCTAAAAACTTAGTTCAGAGACTTTTGTCTCAAACAAGCAAAAACAAACAAACAAACAAACAAAAAAGTTTAAGAAGAAGAAAAGAAAAGGAGCAGGAATAGTGAATGGATGGTGGAACCCTTAATTTTAGGATTCAGGAAGCTGAGACAAAAGATGGCAAGTTTGAGGCTACTGGAATAGACTTCATTACATAGTGAGACATTGTACCAAAAAAACGAAAGACATTTATAAACACATAATATAAAACTTAAAAGAAGAAAATAGTCTGACACTTTAAATGGAAGTTTACATTGAAGATAGGTCAGTTTGTTAGAGATACTTAATGAATGATATTTTACAAAGAAGTGAAGGGAGAAGAAAAGGGAGAGAGGAAGGGAGAGACAGAAAGTGGGTGGGGTGGGGAAAGACAGAGAGGGTGGGGGGAGACACCTGATGAGTGGGTGGGAGAGACGAGGATGCATGGGGGGAGAGACAGAGGGTGGGTGGGAAGGGAGACACACAGAGGGTGGGTGGGGAAGGAGAGGGACCGAGAGGAAGGTGAGGAGGGGGAGGGACAGAAAGACAGAAGAGAGAAGGGATTTCTGATTCTTTTTATGGTCAAAATTTGGGGGGTGGGGTGGGAAAGAGAATAAGCTAATTTATGACAAAGAATTTCACTCCATAGAAGACTTCATTTATCATTAGTGACAAGAAGTCTAAAACCAACAGGACAAAGTTACCAGAAACCTAATCACAACAGACTATAAAGAGTGTTCTGGCCGGGCAGTGGTGGCGCACGCCTTTAATCCCAGCACTTGGGAGGCAGAGGCAGGCAGATTTCTGAGTTAGAGGCCAGCCTGGTCTACAGAGTGAGTTCAGGACAGCCAGGACTACACAGAGAAACCCTGTCTCGGAAAAAAAAAACAAAAACCAAAAAAAAACAAAAACAAAAACAAAAAAAGTGTTCTGATAAAGATGGCCACCCTACTTAAAGTTTCCACCCACTAGCTGCTCTATGGAGAGCCCACTGGTGATGCTTTTATCTTATTCCCTTACCTTAAGACCACAAGGTAGGAAGATCTTAGACAAGTTTGATTCTACAGAATTTTTCTAGATTTGTTCTACACTGAGCCATGGAAAGAGCAACCCTGTAGTAGGAGTAGATGATCCCTTTTAGCATCTGCAGGACTTAGGCCCTTGGGTTTGGTCTCTGGCAGTACACCTTCCAGCCAGAACAACAAAAACAAACCAAAGCACCTTAAGGCAAACCGGAGCTGTTCATATTAAGCCAAAAGGCCTTATGCTTGTAGAACTAACAGTGCTAAGCATGCCATATGTAACTATTGATACTGTTTGTTTTATTGGCTTGTTCATCTCACTTGATGCCTCTTCAATTTGCTGCTACTCTCTAGGAAGCAATTCGACCAGGAAGAAAGGCCTTGCTATCGGACTCTCCATTTTCTTGCTGCTTCTAGTTCTCGTGAGCACCTTAGTGATCACAAGTAAGTACCTTTCAGATGGTTCCCACCGGTTGGAATAGAGCTGGGGTCTCCTTGATAAATGATCAGAAATCCAAAAGAAATTTGCAAAGCAAAATGTTTGATTTCGATAGGAGGGTACAATGCCACTTTATATCCATTGAGCAAACATATCTAGGACCTCTACAGGGCCTTTAACTGCAAAAAAATCACAGGGTTCTGTGCCTCCCTCTGAGTGCTCAGAGCTTTGTTTTGCATTCTTATGAGACTGCACAATACAAACAGCACAGTTTCGAGGGAGAATGGTATCCAGGCATAGATACTGACTGTCGGAAACTGCTGAGCCCGAAGTTATTCTTGATTAACGGTGTCCTTACACATTTCATGAAAGATGGCACTTCCTCTATCTTATTCAGCCCTTTGATAGAAGGCAGTACATTTCATGTATATTTCACAGACAAAGGAGCTAGAACAACAATTTTCAGCCACTCTGACTGCCTTCAAATAACTTACTTGCTAAGGGGTTTAAATTATCTGTGTTTCCTAACCCAAGACATGTTTTATAACCCTTTCTCACTTCCAGCCTGTGTGTCAGTACCTACTAAGCACTGAGGTGATTTCTAACACATTGGAAAAGCTCAGTGACCTTGGCTGTGAGCCACCATGTGGGTGTTAGGTGTCTAACAGGAGTTCTCTGGAAAAGCATCGAGTGTTCTCAATCAATGAGTCAGGTCTATCCACAGCCATCTTTTAACATCATTTTTTACTTTTTGAGATTATACTTATAATTCCTTCTCCCCTTTTTTCAGTCCAAACTTTCCTGTATCTCACTCCTTGGATTTTTAAAAATCATCACTTCTTTTTACAGTAATTGCCACATGCATGTATGTATATGTATATACACATATGTTCCTAAACACAGACTCCTCAGTTTGTTTATTGCCCTTTGTATGTATGTTTCCTGTCTTAAGATGCAGCACGTGAATTCATTAGTGATTTGTTCCATATGACTGGGCAGAAAGTGGGGAATCAGTGTATGCTTGCCAGATTTCAAGATATTTCCCTTTTATACTTAGAACTTGGTTATTTGTGATGATTAGGTAAGCTCGCTCTGTTTGCAAGGACCTATAATTCCGGGAGTCAGGTTGCTGAGACACAAGGGTCACAGCTTGTGGGTGTCCTGAACTATAATAGTAAGATAATGTCTAAAAGAGGGAAATAGAAATTGAAAAAAAAATTGATACAAATGCATTTCCTTTCTTTGCCCAAAGCTGCTTATTCTTTTCTGATGGAAGTTGGTTACTTGGGATCTGAAGGCCTGTGACAGGAGGTAGAGGGTGAGGAGTAGGTGGTGGCACACACCTCCTTGGTTACACTAAGGAAGGAGCCAAGAACAGAATAATGTCACTAGTGACAACTTTTAGAGGGTCCCTGATGGAAGGACCATTAGTAGGGCCTTGTGTCTCAGGTTGCTTGGAAAGTCCATGTTTAAGTTGTTCTCCAGCAACCAATTTACAAATCTAGACTTCTTCATTTCTTTCAGGAAAAGACAGTTTACCAATGCCTTTCTAGCAAGTTAGGAGTGCTCTGTGGGTGAATGCACCAAGCCTTGAGTGAAGGGATACTTCAGGTACAGTACAGGGGGAACCTCCCAAAGTTACCAGGGATCAATTGAATTAAAAACAAAAGCAATATCCTTGATTAGAAGAATGCGCAATTGTGTTTTTAATGACGTGTTCAATTTTCTCTTCAATTCCTGCTTTCTCTCTTCCAAATTTAGATTACATCCTTATGAAAAAGAGGCCAGGATCTCCAAGGTAAGCTGGCATGGTTTGTGTCAATAGATTTTGAACTTTGTGCCTTGTTGATTGTTTTGTTTTTTACTTTTCCCCTTCCCCTCCACTCCCTTTTCCTCCTCCTCCTTCTCCCCCTCTCCCTCCCCCCCCACTCCTCTTTCTCTTCCTTCTCCTTCTCCTACATCTTCATCTTCTAGGCAGAAAGAGATCATGCCTGGCATCCATTGTTCACCTTGAATTATAAACTGTAGTTTCCTGAGCCCCTCTCTTGTTACAATGCCCTCCAGTGATGTGTCAGTAATCTGATTTCCCAACCATTCAGTCTGAACTGGTACAGAAGGAGCCTCTCGACACTGCCAGCCTGTAACAAGTGCTAAATGGTAGATTTTGTTTTTGAAAGCTAAATTGAATGAGTTGGCTTGATTTCCCTTTTTTCAGTTTTACTTAATGGTTTCTTAATTGAATGCCTATTGAATTACAAGATAATGAAAATGGTAGATGCCTGCTTCACTGGCTATGTTCTTGCACAGCAACCAAGCTTGGTTCCTAGGACCCATGACATACGGCTCACAACTCCAGCTCCAGGAGAATAGCAGATGTCTATGTGCACCTGTATTCATGTGCATAGACACACACACACACATACACACGTACACATAACTATATATACATAACTTTAAATAAATCTTAAAAAACTAAAGGCACTCATGTTATGTAAATGCATAATTCGAACAAAACATGCATACAAAATAATAAATACATTTTGAAAAATTGGAAAATCAGAAGGCATAGAAGTTAATAGACAGATCATTTTAGGAGTTTCCTGGCAAGCACTCTGGGAATGATAGGGTAGTGTGGTGGGCTGTGTGAGTGAGCCCCAAGTAGAGTTAGTCTGTTTTCTTCTCTGATTGGCTTCTCTGTGAGTTCTAGACATGCAGTTGATGGTATGGCCCATGCACAGATACCAACAGCTCTCTCCCAGGATGAACCTCATTACCCAGAATGCCCAACATTTTTGTGCTTTTGTTCTATTTAAGTGGGTGCCGTACAGGTAGTCTTTTTGAAACTGTGTCATAGACCACCAGGTCCCTTGAAAAGGCACTGCCTTCTCACATGGCTTTCCACTCCATCCTTAATGTTAGAGGATGTAGATGCTACGCAGATTTCAAAACACTTTTCTCTTTCAAGAAAGGATTTAAATATTATTGTTGTGGATGGTACTGTGTGTGTGCGTGTGTATTCATGTGTGCACATGTACGTGCATGGTGCGTGTATGCGTGTGTGCATGCGTGCATGCATGCGTGTGTGCATGCATGTGTGTGTGTGTGTGTGTTGTACACAAATACTGTGGCATGCATCTGGCTCCAGAGATCTCGGTCAGGTCAACAGACACTCCTAACCCTTTCTAAAGCATCACAGTCCAAAGCTGTAAGCACATGAATATTCTAGTTCTTAACCCAGTCCCAAAATGCACAACTTGTTTAGGTAACTCAGTTCGATGGTAGACTCCTATCTTTTTGAATATCCCATTTTTTTGTGTTTTATTACATGCATATCCTGAAGGATGCCAATATGAACTGATGTTTTAAAAGTAATTCTTCATTAAACTGATGCCTATTAAACAAACTTTTTATGACCTAATACCAGGGCCCTGTGTGGTGGTGTTCACTGTTATGGTTTTTGTGAATGTGACTTCTGGAGTTCTGAGTGTATTTCATAAATGAAAGTTGTGTTTAGACCTGAAAGGTGACCTCATATTGTTTTCTTCAACATCTTTCTCTCTCCCTCTGCAGCCTGGTATCTTTATGTGTTTCTAAGACCAGAACTTTACTAAATAAAGAGGTTGCGTGACCACAAGCCCAAGACAACGTCTACAATATTAAAGACAGTCCTCATGTCAAAGCTTAAATTACAGGAGAAGACAGCTACGGCATATCACCAGGCTGGACATCTCTTAAGCACCAGGACTATTTCCTGTGTCAGTTCATCTTGAGTTCCTTCCCACTTTCCAGCGGCAGTGAAGAAGATGGACCTCTAGCTGTCTCTCCTCATATTCACTGTTGATATGATGGTGTCTCTCTCCACACTACAGATTCTTCTTGTAAACATGAACACTTTAACATTTTTGGGTGTCCTTTAGGCCCCATAATTCTTTTGTCTGTGAAAGACAATTATTGGTAACTTCTATCCTGGTTATTAAAATCAACCAGCAAAGAGGAATAGGATTTTAAAGTAAAACTAAAATAAAACAAATGTGGGGAGGATGGAATTTAATTTAGAAGCACTTCATGATTGTGCCTTCTTTATTTAATTGGTGGATGCCATGCAGGAAGAACATCTGTGGGCAAGTGAGCTCCCTAGAGATGGCCCACTGACCTAATCAGCTGCAATGGGAGCTCTCTGGTGAGGCATGACTGCAAAGACTTCATCCCAGGATTGCTTCTTGCTACTGATGTCCTTTCTCATGTTTGTCATTGTCATTCTCCTTATTTATGTAGCTTGGTGTGAGTGGACACTGAGAGACTCTCACTGCCCAGAGCCTGGTGTGATTACTTCCTGAGTGATACACCCTATTGGGCATATTTTCTGCAAACAATATGAAGATAAACTTTCATGAATTGATGCTGTTTCTTTTCTTGGTGTAATTGGCTAAAGCCATCAATTTTTGGCCCCAGAATAGCTAGAGAGAAGGAAGAGGGGAGAGAGAGAGAGAGAGAGAGAGAGAGAGAGAGAGAGAGAGAGAGTTAAAGGCCAGAAATTATCAGCCTTTGTCCGATGCTGTATCCCACCTCAACACCTGACTCTGCCTGGGTTGGCCCCCCAGCATTTATCATAATGCAAAATGTTCCTTTTCCTTACCTTCTCCAAGGGTCTTTGTAGTCATGGGGGCTACAGGTTTTAATTTCCTTCATAGATGAACAGAAGAGAATCTAATGTCATCATTGTAGGCATGAATACTTTCTTATGGATCATGAAATATGTGTTGTTATGTAGTTAGTCATAGGATAAGGAGAGGTGTTTCATGTCAGGAGAGGTTACCATGGTGAGTGTGGAACAGGCAGACAACCAAGGAAGAAAATAATGTACCAAGAGATTCAGTTTCTTAGTGATATTTCCTCTACACTTCTGTCTTGGTGCTCACTGATTCTAAACTCACCCACTGAGCTCTAAGCAGGAAGGAGTAAATGAAGAAATGGAAGGGGAAAGAAAGGAGAGAGAGAGAGAGAGCAGGACACAGGCTCTCTGCTGGGAGAAGTCCTATTGCAGGTGTGACAATGTTTGGGACTATCAAGGGTTTTCCTTCAGAGTGCTAAATTTCTAAATTGTCTTCAGGCCATGTTTATATTTAAATTTATTTTAGGGAGACATAACATCTTTGTCATAGTAAATCAGTTTGTTACAATCAATAAAATATTTGGTCTTGCTAAGAGTTAACAAGGGTTGTTGTACTGGTATCTTCACTGCAGTTTGGTTGTTGATCAGAGCAGATTGGCAAGAGGGTGTTAGTGTCTATTTCAGTCTGAGGGATTCCTGACACCAGATCAGAGACATTCAGCCCATGGTAGCCGAAGAGAGCAGGGTGCTGGATTCCATCCACATTCCCAGTGCTGTTCTATCCAGTTCTAGGCAATGAATATGTGTCTTGTTGATTCTTTAGGGTAGGGGGGAAAGTCAGATAGTAGAAAGTTGCATTCTGGGTTTGCCAGATGGGGTTTCCCTCACCTCCTCTGAAAGTACATTGTGTTTAAACTACAGTGTTTTGTTTTTCTTACATTTGCAGCAATTACATATCAAACCAGGGCTTTAGTAATATCATTCTTGATTTGTAGATTTTATATAAAGATTGTCAAGGTCAGCATGGGTTCTACATCGGTGGGGCCACTAGATGGGGCCATCTTCTCCCACACTCTCCTTCCTGCCTCTTTCTCATTCCCATCTGGTGGCTGCAGGGCTCTGAGGTTGTGATGTCTGCTCTGTTCTTCAGGCTTCCTAGAAGATGCATGATAGATGTGAAAGGGTCTGGGAGTCTGTCTGTCCCATCCCCCAAACTTGTATTTAAGAATATGGTACTGAGTACAGTCTGTGAAAGCAAGTATATGGGACTCAGTAGAAAATGGCATAAGTAAGAACAAGCCCTAGGCTCTGATCCTAACACTGAGTACCAACAACGTTCTTAATTCCTAATGATGATTACATAAGAATTTCTACATCTATATCAATAACTATTGAGCCCTTTATAATAAGAGCTTCAATTAAGGCCCCCTGTGACATAAAAACTGCAATTAGAACTCTGCCAGTCTTTACATGTCAGGAGTTAATTGCAATAGATGAAAAGCAGGCATTAAGATTTACAATTTAGGAATACATTCCTTTAGGCCATGACACAATTAAGTAAAGGTCATAAAAGAAATGAATAATTTATTGTAGGTACAAGGACAGAAGATAAAATATTGACTGTGTTTGCCTATACAAAACATCAATACTAATTTGCCTTTTGACATGCTGTGTTAACTTAGATATAAGAATTATAGTTTTAGACTCTCAATGAATTTTGTGGAGCTAGTGACACATAGTGAATGTCTAGTTAGATAACTAGTCTTAATAGAAACACATGTAAACATCTCTGTTGTAACTTCTTGTTCAACTTATGATTTAAGTTTATGTTTGAACTTGTAAACTTTTGGAAATCCATGCTATCTATTCTCCTGAAAAAATGGGAACAATGACATTAAGGAGGCAGGAGAAGGGCTGGAGAGATGGCTCAGTGGTTAAGAGCACTGACTGCTCTTCTAGAGGTTCTGAGTTCAATTCCCAGCAACAACATGGTGGCTGACAACCATCTGTAATGGGCTCTGATGCCCTCTTCTGGGGTGTCTAAAGAGAGCAATGGTGTATTCATGTACATAAAATAAATAAGTAAATCTTTAACAAAAAGGAGGCAGGAGAATAGGATAGCAACATGACACACATGAGCTGTGCAGACGAGGAGAGACAAAGAAGAGAGCAGAATTAGGGATGCAGAAGTAAAATAGGAGAAATGCAGAGTATAAGCAAAATAAAAGCTGCAGAGATAGTAGAACATAACAGACTACAATAGTATAAAAGAGAGATGAAGAGAGACAAAGAAGGATCCTCAGAGAGAACAGAAAGAGTGGGCAGGATTCTTCTTAACATGGACAGGTTCTTTCTTAACGGCAAGTTTTTTCTTATTGACAAGGACAGAAGGTGTAACTCAGTTGGTAAAGTGGCTTTTGTAGCATTCAGGGAGGCCCTAGTGCCACATGCACCTGTAATTGCAGCAGTCCTTGGAAAGAGAAGGATCAGAAGTTTAAGGTCATTCTCAGCTATACAATGAGTTCTAGGCCAGGGTGGGCTGCAGGAGATCCAGTCTCAGGAAGAAAAGTTTTTTAGTTTGATGATTGAACTTGGACACTATCATTATACTCAAGATCCAAATGGTCACATCAGCACAAAATCGCACATACTTTCTTTTTTAAAAATTATTATTCTTTAATCATTTTTTTTTTACAGTCCAGTCATTATCACCTTCCTGGTTTACCCTCTGAGTGTTCCTCATTTCATTACTCCTCCCCCTGTCTCCAGGAGGATGTCCCCACCTCTCCATCCCCACCCCACCAAACCTCCCCACTCCCTGGGGCCTCGAGTCTCTCGAGGGTTAGGTGTGTCTTTTCTCACTGAGGCCAGACCAGGCAGTCCTCTGCTGTATATGTGTGGGGAGGCTCAGACCAGCTCATGTATATTGCCTGATTGATGGCTCAGTGTCTGAGAGATCTTGGGAGTCCAGGTTAGTTGAAACTGTTGGTCTTCCTATGGGGTCACCCTCCTCCTCAGCTTCTTCCGGCTTTTCCCTAATTCAACCCCAGGGGTCTCTGGCTTCTGTCTATTGGTTGGTTATAAGTATCTGCATCTGACTCTTTCAGCTGATTATAGGGCCTGTCAGAGGGCATTCATGCTAGGCTCCTGCCTGTAAGCACACCATAGCATCAATAATAGTACCAGGCCTTGGAGCCTCCCCTTGAGCTGGATCCCAATTTGGACCAATCATAGAACCTCCTTTCCCTCAGTCTCTTTTCCATTTTTGTCCCCAACATTCTTTTTAGATAGTAACAATTCTGGGTCAGAGTTTTTTGACTATGGGATGGCAACCCCATCTCTCCACTTGATGCCCTGTCTGTCTACTGGAGATGGACTCTACAATTTCCCTTTCCTCACTGTTGGGCATTTCATCTAAGGTCCCTCTTTTTTGAGTCCTGAGCATCTCTCACACACACATTTTCATAACCGTGGTATGGTCTCACTTCTCAGAGAACAAAATGTTATGCACCACAATTGAATACAGCCTTTCTCACAACCACAGACAGGAATGCACAATTAGCTTCAGGCTGGCTGCCCTGCCCAGAGTGTCCTTGTGACACCTTGACTGGAAAGAAACAGCAAGAACAGTGTGAAATGTCAGATTTTAAAAGTTTTTCCCTAAAATTCCAGGAAGATGAGGCTGCTGTATGTGCTGCAGGGATTTTTAGCCAGAGGAGGATGGTTGATGTCACTGTTGGAAGGAACAGGGAAAACTGCAGAGACCTGCACTGTGGCCTGGGGCAGACAGGCCTTAAAGCCCCTCACCATGAGCACTGGAGCCTTCCTGCTACCACAGCTCAGTCAGCACCAGGTCCAGAGAGTTGGGCTAAGATCTATGGTGAACTTTAGCATAAGGAAATTGCTCCAGCCCACCAGGGGTTGCTGATGTAGAAATCTATTACAGAACCAACAGGTGGAAACAGTCTTCCCAGAGCTGCCTGGTTACTTTTACCTTATTATGGAAGAGTTTTCTGTGTAAGTTCAATGCACAGCTGAGCAGTAATGACATGAGTCTGCCGCAGATGGTAGGAAGGAGACATAGGGATGGTCATGGCAATGTGGTTTGTAACAACACATATTTGACAACACTAAATGTTCATCAGTGGGAAAGTAGGTAAATAAATGTGATATATCTTTGATATAAGACATGAGCCGAATTAATCGTCCTAATATAGAATGTTGGAAGTCACAGTGCTACTGGGAAAGTCAAGGCACAGATTCAAGCACACAGTAGACTTCTGTGTGTGCACACAATGGCAGGGACCAGCCACATGTGAGAATTTATTAATGTTTGGGCTCACAGTGGGCAGAATGGAATGGGAAGAGTTTGAAAAGGGAGTCATGATTTCAACATGTTTTATGTGCCTTGACTGCTTTCCTATTTAGATGTGTACATATAAATGCATTGAAAGGAATTTGTGTTAAGCATTTAAAAGTACTCTGAGTACTTTGAAATGTACTTACTTCTTATTTGTCAAGTTCTTATTGTTGTTGTTGACACTTTACTGAGGTGCTTCAGAAACCTCTTCTTTGGATAATGAACAGAAAACTAGCTCAGATGCAAGATCAATGGGCTATTTTCATGGGAAACCGTGCCTGTTTTCTGAATGTTAACTTCCATTAGCCTGTCACTTCATATCCACAGAATTGATGCACAATTCTCCCCAAGGTTCTGTATATGAAGGACCAGGACCCCAATAGATAGGACCTGACAGCCATGCCACAGACTCAACCTCCAACAAACTGAGCTAGAAGCCCTGCAATTATCTCAAGCCAGCCTCAAACTATTATTCCTGGTAATCCTCCTGCCTCGGCCTTCTGAATACTAGGACTGCAGGTCTGATCCAACATACCTTACTTGTTTGTTTGTTTGTGGAGAAAGTGTTTCATTGCTCATGACCTGCAACTTGCTTATGTAGCTCCTCTGGCTTGGCTTTAACTTTTCCTGCTCCTGTTTCCACCTCCCCCCTGACCCCCAGGATAGACAGGCATCAGGGGAGGTAACAGTGTAACTGGAGAGCTAAGGCTGAGCCTACACAGAGCTGGCCTTCAATTTTTCTTAGCATGCACTCATGTTTTCAGGTCTTTCCTTTAACCATATCCTGCTGATGTTACTACTAAACTTTAGTGCAGACCTAGACCTTTTCAGTTGGAGAAGAATTATTTTACAGAGGGCATGAAAGATAAAAGGATGGTCATAGTGATGCTATTGGTAATAGCATATGATTGGAAGCAACCTAAATGTTCAATGATAGAGGATCAGGTAACTATACTTGATATATCCATGATTCAAGCAGTGAGCCTAATTGAACAGCCTCATATAGACTGTTGGAAATCACAGTGCTACATAGAAAATCAAGGTGTGCAATTATGTATGCAGACATTATCAGGGAACAGCAGTTTGTGGACGACTTTTAAAGTTTGGGCTCTAGGAGAGCAAGCAGAGGGAATGAGAAAATTTGGGAGAGGAGTCATGTTTGCACACAACTTTCGTGTGATTTGAATGTGTTACCCTATAGGCATGTGTAATTGCAAAGGAATTTAATTTAAATTTCAGTGTAACATATGAGAAGTTTCAAATATGCAAGCTTCTTGTTTTTTTCGTTTTTTTTTTCCAGGAAGTTTTAGTCCTTGGGGGAAGGAGAAAGAGAAAGAGAGGGGGAAGAGGAAGAACAGAGACAGCGGATTAGATGACCATTCTTTTGCTGATGAACAGACAACTAGCCCAGATAGGTGGACCATTTTTCTGCTCAACAATGTCCATTTGTCTGAGTGTTTATGCCATTAGCCCAGGTTTTACCCTCAAAGATCTATTCATAATTCTCTCCAATAGCTGTGATTTTAAAAGTGGAGGTCAAGGACATATAATACACACAACACACACACATACAACACAACACATGGGAAGTAAGAGACATGCAAGTTCTTATGTTTCACTTCAATCCAATGGGGACACACATTTTCTGAAATGAGTGTAGATTGCCTATGGTGTCCTTAAATGCAATGTAGTTCTCACACACACACTCCTTAGTACATGAAGTGCAGGTTTAAGTCCTCGTTTCCGACCTGTTCATTTGTTTTTTGAGAAATGGTTTCATCATCCAGGTGTTGTGGAAGGTTGTGCAAGAGGAACGAAAATACAGCTTTAGAATTTGTGGAATGTGACCCACCCATTCACACCAATACTATGCCTCAGAGAGGCAGGGCCCAGAGGACTGCATGTCCTGAGGACTTCATGGTTCCATGGAGCATCCTTCTGCTTGTTGCCTTTGCAGTCACTTTATCCCTCCTGTGTGTTGTATGAAAACTATGGGGCTCCGGCCTCTCACAGTATCATCGGCCCTCCCAGTAATAGTGATCAATCTGTTTCAAGTATTGGTGCTGGATCGGATTAATGATTCAACAACCACCCTGATAAAGAACTTAAAGATGTAGATTGTTAGCAATGACCACCACCCTTAGAAAGAATTTGGAGATGCAGATTGTACATGCAGTTAGATTAAGATGGTTTTGCTAGTGGCTTTGATATCAAAAATCTTTTTTTTTCCCACAAAAGCAGTTTTTATTTGAGGCAATGAGAAGTTTGACTCAGAGGATTATAGTTCTAAGCACTCAAACTTAAGAGTTAGTGGCACAACCTGGGCTATAAATCTTGATTCTCTTTGGTTGGAAAGGGCCCTCATGTTAAAGTCCTCTGGGTGGGTAAGAAGAAAGACCAAGAAGACCGGAAGAAGCTCCTCAGCTACTGGTAATGCCCTCAAGATTCTATGTCAAACTAATAAACTCTCACCATCTTGTCTGCAAGGTGCCACCCAGTGCAGAGGGACGCAGGACACAGGACACTTGCAAAGGCAGGTGAGGCAGAAAGGACAGGTATATGTCACTTGGGGAGGAGCAGGGATCTGTCTGCTGCAGCTTCAAACTTCTGTGTGGAAGGGGTAATCCTTGTGTTTGGCACAGATCATCAAGGCCACACCCTCCAGTTCCTGTTGTAGCTGAGTAGAGTGGTCATGTCCTAGCTGTTCAGCTCAAAGTCAAAGACCTTAAAGTTCTCAGCAATGTGTGCTGGTGTCACGGACTTGGGGATCACTATCAAGTTCCTCTGAATGGGGAACGGTTCAGCACCTGGACTGTAGTTTCATTGCACTTGGCTGCAATTGCCTTGATCCTGGGATCCTCCAGGAGAGACGGGTCTTCAGGCTTGTCCCAGGGCCTGTCAGGAGAAGCAAGAGGACTGTATGCAGTCACCACAATGCCTTTGCAATGGCAGTACTCAATCAGTTTCTCCTGAGTTAGGTATGGGTGGCACTCAATCTGATTAACTTATATTAAGGCTTATATTTTAAGCTGGGTTTGTTCAAGATCTTCTCAGTCTGAAGAGGGTTGAAGTTGGAGACACAAATTGCTTTTTTTTTTTTTTTTTTTTTTTTTTTTTTTTTTTTTAACAAAACCTTCATCAACTAGTTGTTCCATAGGCGTCCAAGTGTCTACAAATTGGTGTCACTAAGAATCACATTTCCTGATGCATCCAGTGGGAAATAATCAGGCCCAGGCTTGAAACCTGTTGGCCAGTGAATAAGGTAGAGATCCAGGTAGTCCAGCTGCAGGTCGCTGAGTGTCTTCTGGCAGGCTCCTTTCACCATGCTCTTGTCATGGAATGTGCACCACAGCTTGCTGCTGATGAAGAGATCCTGGTGCTTTGCCACCTGCTCCTTGACCTTCTCCAGGAGGGTCACTCCCACCTCCTTCTCATTCTGGGACTCCTGGGCACAGTGAATGTGGCGATACCCCATGTCAATAGCAACTTTCACAGCCTCAGTCACCTAGCCAGGAGACTTCCAGGTGCCCAGGCCCAGGGTGGGCATCTTGGTGCCATTGCTGAGTTCCAGATGGCTAGCCCTGATTGCTGCACATTACACACCTGGACCCGCAAATGTCGATGTCAAAAATCTTATGGAAAAATCTATTTGGAGTTCTGAAAGGCACACATTTTTTTGTTTGTTTTTTTTGAGACAGGGTTTCTCTGTGTAGTCCTGGCTGTCCTGGAACTCACTCTGTAGACCAGGCTGGCCTCGAACTCAGAAATCCACCTGTCCCTGCCTCCCAAGTGCTGGGATTAAAGGCATGTGCCACCACTGCCTGGTGAAAGGCACACTCTTAATAGTTGAGCTAGGGATATTTTTTGAGGTCAGGGAACAAGAACAATGGAAGGTTGACTAGTACTAGCTGACATTCTATTCTTGCAAAAGCTGGGCTGCTGATCAAGGTGATGATTAATTTTTATGCCCATTTTTGCCCTCTGCTTCCTGATATGATTTCATAAAAGATTGCTTATGAGTAGTAGACATGCACCTTGAGGATATAAAATAGAAATAACCATTTTTTATATAAAAGTTTAGATTTGTGATTCTTTTAAGATTTTTTATAAGGTAAGGTTACTTTTTATGATAAATAGTAAAATAATTGATTCTTTCTTAGTAACCACAAATTACAGCCTTCCTGTAAGAGAAACTGGCTCATAAAACTACTTTGCTTGCTTACATGTTGATAATCGATAACAAGTTGCTTAGTTATGAATGTATGTGGGTTCTAAGGGATAATTTTTTTTTACCTATATTACATGTTTATTTATGTGATGGTGTTTGCGAATATAATTTTCTATGTATAATCATTGTGATTGATTGCTTAATAAAAATCTGAATGTAATCACATTGTGATTTTTGTACTGCTTGAAAGATTTTGCTGGGATGTATAAACTGTGGGGAAAAAATAAAGTTGTTGGGACTTTCCTCCAAGTATCCAATCACCAAATGTGTAAATATGTGTGTGTATGTATATATATTTGTATGCATGCATGTATGTATGTGTATGTGTGAGATTTTCTAAGCTTGCTTGTTGGAGCCTTGCTTCATCCACCAACTGTGTGTGTGTGTGTGTGTGTGTGTGTGTGTGTGTGTGTGTATGTCTCAAAGAGTTTCTTGCTGGCTTCAGGGAGTACTTTGATGACCCAAGAGAATCAAGCTTTGTTCCCTCAGAAAACAGTTTGCTGAATGATCAATTGTCCACTCTATGCCCTACCTCAGTTTACTGTGTAATGGTAAAACTGGTCTTTGATACCCAGACTAGCCTGGAACTTGCTATATCAGTCAGTCTGGACTTCAGTTTAAGAATTTCCTGCCAAGCTCCAGGATTAGATAGAGGCCTGTACAATCTTAACAGGTATTTCAACCGGGATATCTTGCTGCCCCTCAAGCCAGAGATTCATTGGTACAATCAGTCCTCCCCCAACAGGACAGCCAGAGTTTTCCCTTTAAATCTGTGATTCATTACTTGAAGAGATGGACCCACCCACATCTCCCTCATCAGCTTGTCTTCCCTCCCTTTCTGTCTTTGGTAGATGTGTACATAGTTGAGGTCCGTAAGAATGCCTGTATGCCCTGCAGCTACATTCTCCCTACCTCTGGGGCCTTTTTGCCTGTGTGCTTGGGCAAAGAACCCTGTCCTTGGTCACAGTGTGCCAATGGGGCAATCAGCACTAATGAAAGAAATGTGCTAGATTATAAATCCAGCAGATATCAGTTAAGGGGAATTTAAGCAGATATAAGTTGTGGGGGTCTACAAAGGAGATATGCTCCTGACCATACAGATTGGGACTCTAGCTGACCGTGGGACCTACTGCTGCAGGATACAATTCCCTGGTCCTATGAATGATAAAAAATTACATCTTTCCATGTCATTGGTGTTCATCAGCATTTCCTGTGAGTCATGATATCATAGAGACAAAGGATCCTCACATCTGACTTCCCTAGCTACAGACCTTGGGGTGGGAAGGAGATTAAAAGCCCTCATGTCTGAAGGCCAGTAGTGTAGCTTACAAATGTTTTCAAACTCAAGGGTATTATTGGTCATTTCTACCTTGTTCTACTTCAGTACTTACAATTTTAAATATCATTAGATTTTAGTTATTTATGTGCATGTGTACATACATGCATGTGCGTGTGTGTGCATGTGTGTGTGTGTGTGTGTACATTGATGGCATATGGAGACAGGAGGACATCCAGGGGCACTAGCACTCAGGGGGCAGAAGTCTCATTTAGAAGTTAATACTCCCTTGAAAATTGGGACTTGTGAACAATCAGAGAGACAATAAAGATATCAATGCAGCAGTCTTTGTTAACTCTTAGCAAAACCAAATATTTTGTTGATTGTTTCAAACTGATTCACTATAAAAAATGCTGTGCTTTCTGAAATACATTTAGATAGAAACATGGCCTGGAGACAATTAAAAATTCAGAACTCATAATAAAACTAGAGATAGCCTCAAACACCGTCCCACCTGCAACAGGACTTCTCTAAGGCTGAGACCCTGAGTCCCACTTCCTCATCTCCCCTTCCATTTCTGCATTGCCTCCTTCTAGCTCCTAATTCGGAATTCGGTCAGTATAGGAACACTGAGCATCAAGACAGAAGTGTAGTGGAAATAGCACTAATGAGCTCAATCCCGTGCCCCATTATCTTCTTCTCAGATGTCTGCCTGGTCCATACTCACCATGGTAACTGCTTCTGATGGAAACTCACATTCTTATCCTAAGATCAACCACATTACACTGTATCATATTTCAGAAGCCATTAGAAAGCATGGACACCTCTAGACTCCTTTCTGTTTTTCTACATTAAACCTGCAGCTCCCATGACTTAAGCCCCTTTGAGGAAAGTGAGAAAGATGTTTTATGTTACAAAAAAAGAAAAAAAAAACCCACAATCATGAAGTACTTCTAAATTAAGTATTGCCCTCTCCGTTCGCATTTTATTTATTTATTTATTTATTTATTTACATATTTTTATTTTTAAATCGTATTCCTTGCTTCTTGATGGTTTCAGTAACTAAGATAGAAGTCCATTTTCTGCATTACCAGTGATCGCCTCTCACAGACACAACTTGGGACATCTAAAGGACACAGGACATTGTAAAGTGTTCCTGTTTGAGAGAATGCTCCCCAGTGTGTGGTAAGAATGAGTACTGTAAGAACAATCACTAGGCCTATGAACAGCGAGAGGGCCACCCTCGCCACTTCTGCTGACAAATGGGAACACCACATGGACTGACACAGGAGAAATACAACAGCATGGGCACATCCCATTCTTTCTCCTGCTGTCTTGGATGATGGTTCCTCAATGGGCAACTGGAACTTTACTGTCTTCAATAATGTGGACATTGTCCACAGCTTGGGGTTGGGCTGTACTTTGGAAAACTTCATTCTGAAATCCATGGAAGACAACAGAGCTGAAGAGAGAGTTGTTCAAAAAATAACAGGAAGGTCACTTTTCAGATCTGAGCAGATATTTTTCATTCATGATTCAGCATGACTAGGTATTTGGGACTTCAGAAATGTCACTTACAACAAAACTATAACAACTAATGAACAGTACCATACAGAAATGTGGTATTAAGTTATAGAAAACTTTGCTTAATAAATATCAGAGAAACTAAAAAACCCATTAAAACAAGGAGAGTTTATACTAGCATCCAGCCATGTAATAGAATACAAAAAGTGGCACGTTTAAACAACAGTTATATAACACCAACTGGAGTTACCTAATCAGGTTGTGCATTTTGGAATTGAGCTAAGAACTGGATGGCTCATATATTTACAGCTTAGAATTGTGACCCTAAGATTAGGAGGGCCTGGTGACTCATGCTCCATTCCTGGAACCCGGGGAAGGGCAGAAGGAGAGAACCAGCTCCACAACGTTGTCCTCTGACCTTCTAAGGTGCCATGAAAGCAATGGCTATACACACAAACACACTACTGCACCTATAGACAAAACCAGTTCCTGACCCAATAATAAATAAATTCTTGCTAAAGAAAAATTGGTCTTGAAATCTGCATAGCATCTGTATACTCTAACATTAACATGGAGTGGGAAAATGGGTGAAGCAACAGTGTCCTTCCACAGGGGCTGGTTGTCTTGGAAACAGATGCACAGACAACATGCATGATACACACTTGCATAGAGCACATGCACAAAACATCAGGTGCTACAGGGAAAGGAAATGATTTGAGAGAGAACTGCTGGGGTCTGGGGTCTTTCCCATCAGCCGTGGGAGGAGCGTTTACTGTGGGTAGTCCTGGTGGACTGAGATTTGAACTTCTAGAGCTCACAGAACGAAACTGACTAACTTTAACACATGGGTAGTGTTTTGACACAGTGGATTTTGTCATCTGTACACTGGCCATCACTGCTACTGAAATACAGAACCAAAATGAACATCTCCCTTCACCCATAAGAAGAACACCTGTGATGAGAATTACAAAGAAGTTGGGACAAAGCTTCTCTTTGCTTGGCTCAGTATCATGTGTGCAGGTACGGAAACAACATAGGGTCAGAAAGCTCAGATGATCCAATGTGACAACTGACAGAGAATGGTCTTTGAATGATTATTTTGATTTCATGTTAGTATTTTTTGTAGGTTTTCTTCCACACACCTCCCCCCCACCCCCAGTTGAAGGAAAGAGAGAAAATAATGTTGGGTGGGTAGGGAGGGAGGTGATGCAATCTGAGAGGAGCTTGTGGACAGGAAGAAAAATGAAGGAAATATATTATATGAAAAAACACTTTGACTAAAAATAAGTAAATAAAAAGAAGGTGGCTGAGAAAGGAATGAGGGAAAAAGAGAAGGAGAAAAGGAACTGGAAGAAATCAGGAGAAATCTACAAGACTGCACGTTGTTCCAGAGCAACTGGCACAGCCGAGACAGCTTACCTCTCTAGACTCTTCTTTTTTCTGTGTCTGCACTCTAAAATGGGGTGAGGGGGAGTTGGGAGGAGTTGAAAGGAAAAATTAAATATACCATCAAAAACATTCATGATATTTTCTTCTACTTAAGGGCATTGCGTCTGCTTTTAACTTAACCGTTCCCTGGTAACCATGAACACTACATGACATATCTTCTCTGCATTCATGGCTTCGTGCATTCACCCACATAGCATTCCTAACATGCAAGAGTGGCATTGGTAAACTGTCGTTCACTGAAGAAAAAAAATGAAGAAATCTAGGTTTTAAATTGGCTGGTGGGAAATAAGCTAAACATGGACTCTCCAAGCGACCTGAGACACAAGGTCCTACTAATGGTCTCTTCCCTCAGGGACCCTATTAAGTGTCACTAAGGTAGCGCACTGCACTGCTGGCTTTGGCTCCTTCCATAATGCAATTCAGGAGGTGTGTGACAGCACCTACTCCTCACCCTTTCCTTCCTGTCAAACACATTGAGATTCCCAGTAATTACCTTTCTCTGGGGAGAATTAAAGCTTTGGACTAAGAAAAGGAGCATATTTGTAGTATTTTATGCAATTTCTATTCCACCATTATTACATTGCCTTTCTATTATAGTGTAAAATTACCATGAAGCATGATCCTTCTGTCTCAGCCGCCTGAATCCTGGGATAACAGACTCATACCACCAGAGCCAGCTTAAATAACCATTATGAACAACCAAGTTCTGAATATTAGAGGGAAGCATTCTAAACTATGACAGGCACATTCTCATTTCCAAATTTCTGCCCAGTCATGTGAAACAGGTCAGGAATGAGCTCATGTGTGGGCTCTCAGAAGGTCGGTGGCTCACATTCTTACCCAGAGAATGCGTTACACAGATAGAAGCACCATGTGTGCTCCCACAAGCCCTGCAGGAAAGGGCCATGCAAGCCTGAGTGCCACCTTTAAACAACTCTTGCAGTGTTAGCCATGCAGTTTTCCATCCAGTGTCTTATGTGCCTTCACTATTAAATATGTTCCAGAACATTCAACAGTATCATCATGAGGGCAAAACCAGATCTGCAGGCTAAGATTCAATTCTATAGGTCTTATAATGGTTTCTTTTGTTCCAGATTTTAACCTTGTAAAACAAACTCTTTTATCATAGCATTTAATTTCGTTTTCTTTAAAAAATTATCTCTGTCTCTGTCTTTGTCTGTGTGTCTGTCTCTCGTGTGTGTATGTCTGTGTGTATGTGTCCCTGTGTGTCTGTGAACTAGAGTCCAATCTGGCGGCATCCATGTGAATGTCCCTACAGTGAGCTGTGAGTCACCCACCCAAGAGCAATACATGCTCCTAAGTGCTGAACCATCTTTCCAGCCCCACATTAAAATTTTTATAGAATATGTGATTTTATTTTTTCTTGAGGTGGACAGCAATTGAAACATAAAACATATGCTGTAAGCCCAGAACATAGAGGCAGAGGGCTAAGGTGTCCCATGCTGGCCTCAGCTACATAGTTCAGTGCCACCCTAGAATACATGAGACCCTGTTTCAAGGAGAGAAACAAACAATGGTATTTAGGAAAAGAACCACCAGTATTTATGCTTGTATGAAACAGGAGTCTTTATGAGATACTGTAACAGTGGTCACTGAGCATGCCCCATGTGTTAAAAGTAATATCAGTGCTTAGAAGATCGTAACACATCCCTTGGGATCCAGAGGGGACACAGAGAAGTCATGTAACATGTAAACCCCATGGCATGTGGAATTACATGAAGACAGTCAGAGTGGCTGAGAATCCTTGCTCTAGTTCCTTGGTCTGGGAAATATACACAAACCTACTGTCTTCTCTCAAATGCTCCATAAGACAGAGGAAGCGGCATCTTGAAAGAAACATGGGAAGACGCCATTAGGTGAGAATAGCTGTGGAGTCATCATTTTCCTGCAGTCAAAACCCACGCTTAGACGTGATTATTCCTGGCCACTGCGCTGCTTTGTATCAGCAGTCTCTTAAGAATGTGAGGCCAAGCTCTGAGCTCTCAGACAGAAGCAAGGGACCTGTCTGCTTTAGAGTTAAAGGCCCAGAAGGGGCCCCATTGGGCATGCTTGCTCAGTGCACTTAAACTAGCTTTGCAGCCTTCTCAAGGAGTAAAACAATTTTCTCTGCCAAAATTCCATAGATTTCGTGCTTGTTTATGTAATGGAGACCCAGATCGATTCCTGACATTGGGAATCTTGATGAAGTCACTCACTTATGGTAGTCAGGATGCTTGCCAGGAGGATCAGCAGTGTAGCAGACACAGAGATTCCAATATAGAGGTCCTTAGTGGAGATCTTCAGGGGGGGTTGTGTTGGGACCACTTCCTAAGGAAACATCAGTAATTGAAGAGGCACCAACTGAGATGAGCAGAAAACACATTCTGTACTTTAATCTAGCCTTTTCCCTCCACTGCCAGTGACGAGTATAAAATATGCAATTGTGTTGTCATACACACTTTGAGTCCTAGTACTTGGAAGGCAGAGGTAGAGAAATACCAAGAGTTTCAAGAGAATATGGTCTGCCTAACAGCTCTGGGAAAACCAGAACTACATAGACAAATTGTTAAAAAAAAAATTATGTCTGTAAGTAAAACCAAACAACCTGCATTGGTACTAAGCGGTGAAACCAGATACTACAGATGTCAAAGTGTCTATGAGGAGGGTTAAAATTTATTTTCTATGTGGCTTGAGATGACAACAAGGTTGCATGTCTCAAGTAATTATATCTGCATTAATATTTAGTAGGTTATTGTCCTATTGATAAGAGCAATGGCTAGTTTCTAAGTTGATCCTTGAATGTTACCAGAGTTTGCAGCTACTGAGTCTGATCTTTCCTCATAGATTCATAGATCCCAATTATCTTATAAAATTCAATTCTGGACTCTTTCTTTTTTTTTCCTCTGAGACTGTGTCTCTCTTTTTAGTATGTAGTCACAGCTAGCCTAAAAGTCATGAAACCAAGGTTGCCTAAAACTCAGAGATGTACATGCCCGACAGATCTCCTGATGGCTGGGACTAATGTCATGGTCCTCAAGCCATGAGGCAAGATCCATACCATAATAAAACCATTCATGGGAAGCTGTTCATGGATGCAGCCATATTAACACCATGTGATCAGAGAGAAATTCGAAATCCATCTTAGTGCCCTGATGCAGGTGACCATGGATTACCATGTCCTGGAATAAGCATGAGACAGGCTGGGGATCACCTTGGGCCCTGTCACACATAGCTCAGCACTGATCTACCAGCCCTACGCAGACAAGAGAGATGGGTTTAACGGAGATCAGGTCTTTGCCCATGTTTGAGCCTCAACTCTGGATCACAATCCCAGCTCCTTGGCTTAGTTAGTGGACGCGTCAGGTAAGCTCTGTGAGCTCTTAACAAGTACTGTTGTGAATATAAAGTAATGTTTGTAGGGTTTGAGACAGAGTCTCATGTATTCTAGGCCGGCCTATCACTCACTATGTAGCCAATGTGATGAACTTCTGATCCTCCTGCCTGTACCCCCTGAGTGCTTGGATCACAGCAGTGCCTGCCCTGCCCACTGAACATTTACTTTATAGCATTTCCTGGTTGTAAGTAGCAGCGGTGGCTATCCTTTCTCATTTGTCTTCACACATCTTTTCAACCTTCCCAGGAGATGGAGTCTGGGAAGCTCATCTGCAGCTTCAAGAAGCAGGCTGCTGTTGCTAAGTGTGGTTGCGCACATCTGTGACCCGGGAGGAGAAGTTGAGCCAGGAGGGTCGGGAGTTCCTTATCCTTCTCAGCTCTGTAGGGAATCAAGGCTAGCCTGGTCTCCAGAAGCCCCTGTCTCAAAAACAAAGAAATCAAAAGCCCCAGATACCAATACACAGAGGAGTGCCTCTGTGTCCAGTTCTCCATGCACTGTTCTCTGTGCACCTAGAGACAGCCTGGCAGCTGCAGAGTCCAGATTTTCCTACTCCTTTTTTTGTATTTAATTTTAAATGATTTCTTCTTGACGGCAAAGATGATTGTGTGCAGTTAACTGCCCTCAGGTCCAAATGTGCCATGCAGGACTGTGCTAAATCCCGTACAAGTCTGCTCAGTTAACAGTACTTTCAACAAATATGGTATATTAATTTATTCTCCTTTGGTTAGCTCATTCTTTTTTAAACCTAAATTTTAACCATATAAAATAAATCAATCTCTGTGTCTTCACCTCTTCAATTGTTTTATAAAATATCATTTATTAGGTATAACTAACAAACTTGCCTATCAAAATAAACTTCCTAACACCTTTTTTAGACTCAAAATCTTTTTTCTTAATGGATTTATTATCATATTTTAATGTTTTTTTTTTTTTTTTTTTTTTTTTTTTTTTTTTTTTTTTTTTTTTTTTTTTGAGACAGAGTCTCACTAGGTAACCCAAGATGCCCTGGTAATCCAGGCTGTCCGCAGACTTGGTATCTCTTATTTCAGCTGTCTCAGTCCTAAAATAAAAGCATAAACAACTATGCTTGACTATTGTTTTCTTCTATTTAGCAGAGTTTCAATACAGCCACGTGGCTATTCTGGCAAGGGATCACATCCAAAAACCTTCTAGGTCTGTGTGATCTGGCTGGAACACAGACATGCTTTTAGTACCAAGAGATCGAGGTAAGCAGACCTCTGAGTTGAGGTCCAGCCTGATGTACAGCAATTTTCAGGTAAAGAAAAGCTTAGATCCAGGCATGTTTGTACTCTCCTTTAACGCCAGCTCTCAGGAGACAGGACCATACACATTTCTGGGTTCTATTCAGCCAGTTCAGTTGAGTCAGAGAGTTGAGAGGGGATACAGGGGAGTGGAATTCATGGCAGTCCAGTTCTCAGAGTTCACACACAAATTTTACAGGAACAGTTTTATAGAGATGGGTTGCAAAAAGAAAATTCTAGACATGGCTGAAAACAGAACAAGCCAGAGAATGAGAAGGAGCCAGAAGATTAGAACAGATTGCCAGAGTTATGTAGAGCAAGTCACTGAGAAGCTAAGAGAAGTCAGATTGAATTGGTTAGCTTGCAAAGGAGTTTGGGCCAGAACAGCTGAGTTAAACCATCCAGCCAGAATTCAGAAAGAACTGGAAAGGGTGAACTTATTCAGTAGTAAGCTCCAAGGTGACAATTACATAAGGGGAATAAAAGTTACTTTTACATCTCTATTTCTTCTTTTTCTGACACAAAAGTCTGTGAACTAATTTGACAAAGTGTTTAAAGGCAATATGATTGCAAGAAGATGGACACTTGAATCTCATTATTACCACAGAAAGGGA
Source organism: Arvicanthis niloticus (assembly GCF_011762505.2). Taxonomy (NCBI): domain Eukaryota; kingdom Metazoa; phylum Chordata; class Mammalia; order Rodentia; family Muridae; genus Arvicanthis; species Arvicanthis niloticus. Next base: position 74,125,305 of record NC_047663.1, on the reverse strand, counting down.
GAAGCTTACAGTGTGATTATTCCAAGGTTGATGTGAAGATGTCACAGTGGTGCTCCAAACTGCTAAACAAGAATGAAAATTAGTTGTTATTATGAACATGTTAGATTTTCACTACAAAAACTACATATATTCACACCAGCTTCTATGGTGAGTTTAAAGTTAATAACATCAAATACTGTAGCATTCTGAGCATCACACGACATTCTTAACATTTTTCTAAACTTCTCTAAGAAGTTGAACCTCTCTCTCTCTTTCTCTCTCTGTCCCTCTCTCTCCCTTTCCTTCCCCTCTCTCTCCTTCCTCTCTCTCTGTTTTCTCTGTCTCTGTCTCTCTCTGTCTCTCTCTGTCTCTGTCTCTCCCTCTCTCTCCCTCTTTCCCTGTTTCTCCCTCTCTCCCTGCTTTTTCCTACCTCCCTGGGGAAAGAAATACATGCACATGCCAAGGCTCAGCTGCATATTTGGGTGAACCAGAGAACTTATTTGTGAACCAGTTTAAGGTCCTAAGCTGGGGATGGTAAATGCCAGAAGATCACATACACATTGGAAAGTCAGAATGAGTCCATTCAGGAGGAATGGAGCTACCATGATATCCAGTATGGCTTGTGTGTATTCTCATCTAACATTTATGTTCCTTGACTTGGATCAGAATTACCTTAGAATCCATCTGTCATATGGTCCCAAAGCCAATGTGTCTCATATGATGTGAGGATTAGGATGTGGTTAGGCAGGGGAGTCCTGGAACTCCATTCACATATCAGGGTGTTTATGAGCCATCTATTTTTTGGAACAGGTTATATATTGTACGTTTTCTGAAATCTATATGCACATAATTCTCATTCTGTTGAGTAACAACAATAAACAAATGTTTTACATCCTAACTGGTAGTCTCTCAGTTTCATTTTACTCTTGAAAAGGCAGTCATCAGATGAGTATACATGTCTAATTCTAGAAATGACTCTGCCAGCAATGCACATGCTAAGTGCCCATACAATGCATGGAAATACTACAGCTCTATGGAAATCCCAACTACTTATAAATCTGTCATTGCCCAGCATGGACAAATTTGGATAACTTGGCCTTCCTCAGTTCCCATATTCTTGTGTTTATATTTTTATCACTATGTGAGCCCTTCCAAAGAGCCAAAGGCAATGACTCGGTTTAGGGCACATCTGTAGTCTATGCTCTGTTTGTGAGTTAGGCCTCTAAGTCAAACCTTCCAGGAATAAGAGTAAGTGACTCAGTTATGGAACATGATACAAATTTTAATTCAACACTGACAGGCATGGTAGCAAATACTTTTTACCACTAGGGGAAGAGGCAAGAAGATCTCTATGACTTCAAGGCAAGTATGGTCTGCATAATGAGTTCCCTGCCAGCCAAGTTGAGATCCCATCTCAACAAAACAAAACTCAAGTAGTAGCACCCCAGCATCTTATGTCATTTAGAAATGATATAAAATATCATTGTCATTTCTAAATCTCAGTTTTCAATTAAGTCAGTAACTTATCCGAGTTCTCCAAATTCGGCTCATGAACCCCATCCTCTGAAGCACCAAAAGCTAAGTATTGAAAGGTTCTAACAATCCTGAGATATCCTCATTGTACTATAGGGTGTGTAGCTGCCTGGAACAAATTGTTTTGGTTTTGCTTTGTTTTTTGTTTTTTTTTTTTTTTTTTTTTTTTTTTTTTTTTTTCTCTAGTCTCACAGTTGTAACCTAGAGCCCTCGGCAAACTCAGGTTTTAGCCCAGTCCTTCAGAGTCCTCCTGGTTGATATTCCTACAGGCCAATGGAAGGCAAGGAAATCAATTCTACCAGATTGCTCTAACAACAACAACAACAACAACAACAACAACAACAACCAACAACAACAACAACACATTGTGATCCTTTTGCCCCCTCAAAATCCAGTCCTACTCCAGTGTAGCCGCCCGCAGCCACAAGTCAACTGGGTTCACCTGAAAGGGGGGGCTGGGAATGAAAGGGGAAGGAGGGCGAGAAGAGATGAGGCCAAGACAAAGTTCTCTGATCAAGGCCCCAAGCTTTAATGTTCAGCTCTCAATTTAAAGGGGAAGACCCAACCCACAACCCCTCCTGGTTTCAGATGGGTGGGATAATCCATAGTCCGTTCCAGGTCACTGCCGGAGATGTCTCAAGGCAAGCCCAGGGGCAGTTCTGCTTCTGTGTTCCGGGCAGCCAAGGTGGGTAATTCCACCTAGATCCTGTCACTTGACCTTGTTGTGGTAAACAAGGTCTCTCCAGGCTTGCTCATGGTGGGGGGAAGGTACACTCCAGGGATGGATAGGTTTTAGGAAACTTTAAGTTTCCCTCTAACAGCTACTTTTTCACTCCTGGATATAGAAGATTTGAACCTAATCTTATCCTTGATGTCATGCTTTCTCCATCTCTACAATCTATCAGTTACTATTAAGTAAATTCATATGTGTTGGCATTTGAAGTACAAATGTAATGGTGTCAGCAAAGCATATGCACAAATTTTTTTATATTAAATTGTGTGCATATGCATATGTCATCTGTGTATGGGTTTCTGCATTTGACTGCAGATGCTTATAGAGACCAGAGGCAGTATGCCCCCAGGAAGTGGAATTACAGGCTGCTCAATGTGGGTGCCTGGAATCAACTCAGGATCTCCTCAAGGACAATACTTGCTTTTAGCTATGGAGCCATCTCTTCATCACACGTGCACATTTCAAATCACTAAAGGCCATAAACTCAGTGTTTAAATTATCAGAAAAAAAAATCTTTTACAGTTTCTCCCTATACAAATATTACAAGACTCTTGAAGCAAAAATTTAGAAAGCATCAACTGCCCCTAACAATGGAGACTGAAGTCTTCCTCAGTGAAGATGTGAATACAGAACAAACCCACCAAACATCTTTGCCCAAGACAGGAGGCCTGACCCTGGAATTAGAAGAAACAGCTTCTAATTCAAGTGAACAGGGACAGAGTATGATACACTTTCTGTCTTCATAACTTCCAACAAGAACTTTCTGACTTTGTGTCAGGTCCTGTCCCTATTCAATAGGGACAAAGACCACAGCTATATCAATAACAGTTTTCTGAGAGTTGAACACTGCATCAGAAAGTATGTACTATACTGCTCAGTACTCAGGGAACACTAAATGTTAGCTTCATTTTACTATGTCTCAGCTGGATGGCATGATTTCAGAATAGATGTAAAGGGTCCAAAACCCTCTTACCTGACCCTAGCCCTCAGTCACTCCTTAGATTTTCACCAGAAAGTTATGCCCCACTAGCCCACTACCATCCTTATCACCTATCCTAGATCAATGATGCACCTAAGTCTGGCTAGCAGTGAATCCCCTGGGAATCTGACAGAGGTAGGTGTCTTCCATCTCAAGCTCTTACACAGTAGAGGTTGCTCATAAAAAGGCTGGAGAATAACAGATATTATGAAGTTATTGTTTGGATCCAAGCTAAGAATTGTTTACCTAAATTGTACTTAAGATTGCCTTGTTGTCCTGTGTGTCTTACAGCATCCCACGAGAAGGACTCTGAGCCCTGGTACACATGGGTTTTACCTAGTTTGTGATTATGGATGTGTACGGTGTTGGAGGAGTGATATTCACCATGTTTCTCTTCTATTGGAAAAAAAAAGCATAGAAGACAGTGTCTACTCTCTATCCAAAAGCACTAATTCTTTGTGTTGAGCTTTGCATGGGATCTTTCATGGGACAACCTAGACTAATTAGCCTTCTGCTATGATGCAGTGCTGTGTGGTGTGTCCTCACAGAACTGACTGCATTGAATATGCTGGGCCTGTAATCTGTGGGAGCAGTCAGTCACTTACCAAGGATTCTGTTTGATTTTGGAGAATTTGTGAGTCTTGTTGAAGTAGTTGTGTGTTTTGTGGTAGTTGTGGGTTTCCTTGAATTAGTTATGGATTTCAAGACAGTTCTTGTTCTCCTTGGAGTAGTTGTGATTTGTGGTAGTTTGGGGTCTCCTTGGAGTAGTTGTGTGGTTCATGGTAGTTTAGGGTCTCCTTGGAGTAGTTGTGGGGTTTGTGGTAGTTTAGGGTCTCCTTGGAGTAGTTGTGGGGTTTGTGGTAGTTTAGGGTCTCCTTGGAGTAGTTGTGGGTTTTATGACTCTTGAGAGTCTCCTTGGAGTTGTGGGTTTTGTGATTGTTGTTGGTCTCCTTGGAGTAGTTATGAGTTTCCTTGGAGTAATTTTGTTTTGTATTGGGTTTTGTTGCTTTATTTTTTGAGTAATTCTGGTTTCCTTGGAGTAGTTATGGGCTTCTTTGGAATAGTTCTGGGTTTCCTTGGAGTAGGTCCAGGTATATTGATCAGTTTGAATCTACTTGAAATTCTAAGTCTCCTTGAAGAACTTGTTAGAACTCCTGAATTTAGAAATCATTATGAAAGCAAGGGTCAGTCAAGCAAGAAGAAAGAAAAATCTTCTGCTATACCTGCTCCTAAGCACAGCAGTGAGAAGCTGTCCCCAGGCAGAGGGACAGCTTCTCTTCCTCTCTTGAACTTCTGTTCCTTGTCACGGACCAACTAGGATATGACAGGGAGGGTGAGGGTACGGGCTCACCAATAAAAGGCAGCTTCACTGACAAGACAGAGATGAGAACAGAGCCCAGGTTCCTATGGAAACACTTTATAAATAACAGGAGTCAGATCCTCAGATGTCTCTAAGCATCTGTGAGATAGAGAAGTTATGTGGGCTGAGAGTGATTTTGTACCTTTCACAGGTAAGTGACTGACTTCTCCCACAGATTACAGGCCCAGCATATTCAATGCAGTCAGTCCTGGGAGGACACACCACACAGCACTGCATCCCAGCTGAAGGCTAACTAGCCTAATTGTCTTATGAAAGATCCCATACAAAGTCCAACACAAAGAATTAGTACTTTGGATAGAGAGTAGACACTGTCTTCTATGCTTTTTTTTCCCAATATAAGAGAAACATGGTGAATATCACTTATGCAAATATTTTGGTTCAAGGAGTTTCAGATTTGGGGTATTTCAGAATTTTAAAAAAAAATTATATATAGCATGCAGATGGTGCTCAGTCTAAGTGTGAATAGATGTAGTTTTAATATGCACACAATTCATACTCATCGATTGCATGTACATTTATAAACCACTGATAATTATGAGTATGAATACTTTACAGAATTGAGTTTTCTAGATGTTTCTATCAATGCAATGCCCAAAAGGTTTTAGATCTTGAAGTACTGCAGATTTTATATTGGGGCAAAGCAGGTTCAGCTTGTAATTCACAAATCAGGAAAATCAGAAGTGTTCTATGAATTCAAACACCCTACTGATGGTCTGTGAGTGCACAGAGACCCAAGACTGGAAGTAACAGGAAACGGTGCCTGAAAGAAACAGTCAGTGAGGACTCCAGCAGGAGCACACACTGTTCTGTCAGCTGTCACGGTTCCCCAGAAGCAGCATCATTCAATCCTGACCCTGCTAACTACAAAATAAAACCCAGGAACCGGGATCAACTCCTCCAAACACTCTTCTCTTTAATGGACGTGATGTAATTCAAACCTAGAGCATTTTCTCCAGGAAAGAACTGTGTTTTCCTATTACATGCAGGAAGCTAATGAACATGGAGTTCAACCCACTTTTAAGTTTTATAAAAATCGTATTTATTCACTTATTTTTATTTCTTTCTCTTTTTCTCCCTCCCTTCTCCTCTTTGTCTATATGTGTGTATAGTTTTCCATGGGCAAAGTATTGAGGTCAGAGGTCAACTTGAGAGTGTTGGTTCTCACCTTCTAGCAAGTAGCTTGCAAGAATTGAACTCAGGTAATCTAGCTTGGCCACAGGCACCTGTTCCCATTGAGCCATCTTGCTGGCCCCCACTTCCCTTTCCCTTAAAGGACCAGCTAAGTAATAGGTCTATTGGGCTCAGGAACCAACAACTAGGTGTTGAGGGGCAAGCACTCCTGTCAATCAGTGTGAAAGTCAGTGAGGACAGCACAGCAGGGAGTAGGTGTGGCTGTGTGCTGCAGTAAATCTATTCACACTGCTAGATACAAACTACTCACTCATTTAGATCCAGATGATTAGATTGCTAGTCCAATATAATGTATGGACAGAGGCATGAAAACAACTCAAACCCTCCCTGGACAGTAAAAATTTAGTGGGGAAAAAGGCAAGCCTGAAAAGAACAACAACAACAACAAAAACCCAAAACAAAACAGAACAAAACAAACTAACAAACAAGAAAAAAAACCCAAAAAACAAAAGAAAAAAACCCAAACAAACAATAAACCAAGTGAAAGCCAACAACCCTAATCAAAAGATCATAATGGGAACAACAACGGAAAAAGAAACAGCCATCTCAGGAGAGTCTCTTTTCTTGCTCTGGGACATTTTATCTCCCAGGTGGATGGGAAAGTGCAGAGCAGCTCATGAGGGTCCTGGGACAGCTGAGGAGTCATCTCAGTGTGATTAAGTCATGAGACATCATACAAAGTGGTTGTTAAGGAAAAGACAGAGCATCTCTTGTGGACCCAGTGAGGAGCCAGACAGGGGACTTTTAAACACTGACCGGTGAAAGAATTTCTAAGCTTGGTAACAACTCACTATTAATGATTTCAAGCCACTGTGCCTAGTGACACAGGATTTTTGTTCCCATTAGTCAAAAGACTGAGGCAGTTGGATTAGTGAGTTTTCAGACAGTCTGATCTACTTGGGGAGAGAGCAAGGCCATCTATATCACACAGTGAGATTCAGCCTCAAAATAAAATAGATAAATTAAAAAGTATGTAACAAACTGCAAAGACTGAAAAATTACAAAATGATGTTCTGAATTTAAAACAGTAGGGACAAGGTAGTATTGGTTTCTATCTTCACTCTTAGTAAAAGAAATTAGAAAATATCACCAGAAGAAGGTGCATCGCATAAACCGACTCCTTTGAGAGGACAGATTTAAAGAGAGCCAGGCTGATTCCATGACAGTTTGGGAGACTAGGCCTACATTTCTGTTTCCCATAACTGGAAAAGTCCAAAACAAGTGAATTCCAGGGAAACCCACCCCTTACCATCAGCCAATCGGGAAGCTGCTCCACCACTTAGCCTGAGGCACCCTCAGGGGCCAGCCAATCAGGAGCTGTAAAAGCTGCCCCACCACCTAGCTGGAGCCAAATGTAGTTAATCAGCGAAAGTCCCCCAAATCCCCAGAGCCTTAACAAATCACAAAGGCATCTACCCGCTAGAGATAGAGCCAACCAGTCAAGGGAAAGAAAGGTAGAAGTCTCACAGTACTACACTAACAAGCATTAAATTGACCCTGCAAAGCCGATACCTCTGTCTTCCCTCCTGATGTATGGTGGACTCCTTCCTGTTAGGCTAGCCTGGAACTCATAGAGATCAATCCAGTTCTGCCTGCTAGGATTAAAGGTATGTACCATTATCCCTGACTTGTTGGTTGGTTTGTAGACGGGGCCTTGCTCTGTAGTGTAGGCTCTCTTGTACTTACTAGCCTCTGGACTCAAGACTCCTGAGAAATAGGAATGCAAGCATGTCTACTGCCTCTAAAAGTTTTAAAATTTTGAAAATGTTTTTTCAGATACAGTGCACAATGATGGGTTCCTACAAAAGATGTCCTTCAAAGTTGAAGGCAGGAGACAGTGAAGTGTAGTGAAGACCAACCTGGGCTTATGAGATCCTGTATCAAACCACCCCAACCCTCCCCTCAATGCTATTGACAATGAAATCATTAACTCTTCAGCCTCCTCCCTATACAAAGAGTACAGCCCAGGATTTGTTTTGTGTGTGTGTGTGTGTGTGTGTTTCAGCATTGTTGGTGTATAGGAAGAACTTTGTTAATTTTAATGTCAATTTTCAAAATGGCTTTTGTTTGTTCATATGATTTTCATTGTTTTTTGTTTTTTTTTTTGTTTGTTTGTTGGGTTTTTGTTGTGGTTTGGTTTTATTTTTGAGACAAGCTCTAACTATGTAACGTTGGCTGATCACAATATTTAGAACTCTGTATGTATAACAGACTGCCTGAATTCATGGAGACCTGCCTGCCTCTACCTCCCCATGCTGGGACCAAAGGTGTGTAACACCAGGCCAACTCAGAAGGGGTTTTATAAAACCCTCAGGAATGGTGAGCTTTTAGGATCAGCCCTCAAAGCTCATCCTAAACAATGACAAACCAAAACCGAACCAAAACCAAAAGCTAAACAAGGATTCCTTCTTATGTATTGATAACATTCCAGAAACTGAACAACACTCATAACCTGAGACCACAAAATCAGAATATTAAATCAAAGATTAAACCGTGCAACTTTTAAACCTAGCATAGCAATGTTAATATGCATCTGTTGAGAGGATAGACAGAATCCCTGTTACCAGTTGTTTCCACCTGAGGGAATCTGAGGGCTGAAGATGCAGCTCAAGATGCTCACCTAGCCCACGCCAGCCCCTGGGTTGGGTCCCAGCTCAGGAAGAAATGAATAAGCAAACAACACAGAACAGTGAACTGGGAGAGTCACAGAGTGGTCACTACATTCTGTCCTAGCCTGAGTCAGGTCTGTGTGTTTGAGACATGGTCTAGAAAGTATGTGCCTTGTTCAATAAAATGAGTATGTAATGGGTGTGCACTTCTCACTGGGACACTCATCACTCCATTTTTTGCAAATACATTTTTTATATTCACAAATATAAAAATATAATCAAATATAAAAATATCATAATAAATGTATAGAAATGTATAAGAATTAATGATCTTCCACAGTCCCATCCAGTAGAGACTAGAATGTAAAACTTAGAATGAATATGAGATGTAAGTGCTCACACCTAAAATCTTAGCTCTTGGAAGGTAGCGAGGTCATTCGCTGTTGTCCATCCTGTGCAGGGGCAACCAAAGCTATCTTAGACCCTGTCTCAAAAAATTTACATGCAATTAACCGTATACTCCTATATGACAGAATGATTTCAATTAGTATTTTTAATTAAATAATTGAAAATATGGGTTTTTAACGGCAATTGGGCCAAGTGAAGGTATTTTCTGTAGCCCTCATGTGTTGACTCTACCTTGCACATACATGTACTCACCCTTATTTGAATATAACATGCATACACATATATTCACCTCTTACCTGACAGTCTTGTGGGTCTTATATTTGAGCCGTAAATTTTGAAATTCATGAAGGTTAAAAAATTTCTTTGTGGCTACAGTTTCATCCTGGTCCTTTGCTCACATGTAATTCTGCCCCCAGGGAATGTATTTGTCTGAATGTCCATCCTCCCAGGCATCCCCCACCCCACCTCTCACTTACCTGGGAGAAGGAGTAGGAGTCCTGAAATGAGGACTTGAGGGGACATCATGATGGTGACCTGCAGGACAATGAGGAGACACTCTGGTTGGCTGTGGCCCTCACCACACTGTATCTGAGAAGGTCTCTCATCCTGACTATCTGAATCACATAGGCTTCTTTGCTGGGGTCCCCTGTCCTCCCAAACACTCCTCTTTCCTGGTCCTTCCCACAGATATCCTTCAGTCTCACTCCTGGTCTCAGCACAAGGAAGATAGTAAACAGAAAAGTTGAAGTCAGACAGAACAGTTGGTTCCCCTGGTAGAACCCTAAACAAGGAGCATCCTTCTAATGGAGGTGCAGTTACCCTGTAGTTGACTGCAGGCTCTTCCTGATCAGTAACCACAGTGGTTGGTCCCTAAGCCTCAATCAAGTTCATCATTACCAACATGGGCTGAGTAAAATGTGAAGCATTGTGTCTAAGCACATAGATGTCAAAGACAAGGGTTTGGAAGTTGTTCATTTTAGTTCCACTGGTAACACTCATAGAGCGAGATTGAGGGAGTGTGAACAAGTACCACTCTCACTAGAACATTAACACCAGGCTGCTGCGATGGCTCACTGTTCGAGTGCCAACTGCTCTTACAGAAAACCTGAAAACTGGGAGAGGTTCCCAGCATCCTGGTTGAGAGGCTCACAGCCAGTATCACTGAAGATACACAGCATCAAATTATTTCATGGACAACTGTGCTCATATATAAACATTACCACAAACACACATGCATACACACACATACAGATACATATAATTAAAACAATAAACATAAATCTTAAAATGATAAGATGCTTGTAATAGTTTTAATACCAAAGATTTATAAAAATTACAATGTGTCCAATTTACTAATACTAAAAATTTACTCATTGTATAGATTTCTTTACAGTTTTTAACAGAATACATATGATTCTATGACTCTAGCAATGGATCAAAGATGTAGCTATGATATAAGGAAATGTGTGTTTATTGACTGTTACAAGCATGTCTATACATAGAAAATATATGGAAAATAATATTTGTTGAAAAAACAAAAATATAGAACTCACTGTTTTCCTGCGTGGATGAACAAACAAACAGAGCTGATAAACTACAAAGAAAGCATCCAGCAAGCTGAGGAAGGTATGTCGACAGTGCAGGAGGGGTGTGGGTGCAATCTTAGCCTGCACTGTCAGGCTTAAGTGCACTTTCTACTACTGTCACACAGAAGGTATTTGAGCAAAGCTGAAGAAGGTTTAGACAGCTAGAAAGAGCCCTGAGAGGAGAAGAGAGAGAGTGCAAAGGTCCAGACGCAGGAGAGTGCCTGTGGCAAGGGAAAGGGCAGGCAGCTGGGACAGTGAGGAACAGCAATGGAGAAGAACAGGGACAGGGCAGGGACAGGGCTCAGGAGCCACTTTGTGAGGACTTTCCTTTTCCCAAGGACACAGAGAGTCTTTCTGGGGTGAGGGGGTCCTTTTGAGGACCACTGTGAGTGCTGGTTGACAAGCAAGGACACCTGAGAGTCCTTGCAGGAGTTCCCTGTGGAAGAGACAACAGAGAGTAACATGGTCGAAGGAATCAAGACTCTCAGTCTGTGGGCTCAGAAGGCAGAGCAAAGTGGACTTCCTGAAGGCTGTCTGTCTGCAGGGGATGAGTTAGTTACTCAGGCCTGAGCTGTGCATGAGGGGAGGGGCTGTCAGCAGAGGAGGGAAGAGCCTCTCCCACCACAGGGTTTGGAGCTGATATCTGGCATTTAAATATGCAATTGTGAGATATCTTTGTGGCTTAAAGCTGCCCTTGAACTCCTGAACCTAAGCCTCCATCTCTCAAGGGTTGGGACTGAAAATATTTGTCAAGATGGTAAATTTTCCTTCCTCTTTCCCTTTTAAATAATAAAACTACCAGCCTGGGAACTGGGTGTATGAGATGCTAGACTGCTTATTTAGTACTACTTCAGTCATCCACACCAGATAAAGCAGGGATGGTGGTGTCTGCCTGTGTGTAACTCAAGAACGTTGGTAGTGGAGGATCAGAGAATCTAGGTCATCTCTAGGTACTTATTATGTGGAGGCCAGACTGAGATACATGAAGAATGTCAAAATCAAATGAAAATATAAGACACAGTGATGTACGGAGACCATATTAGTAGCCAGTAGACTAGGAGAGGGAGATTTCAACGTGATCCAGGCCAGATTTAGATACAAAATAAGTCACAGCTTATAGAATAAACAGAAAGTACAAAAAGTATGTGTATTTGTACAATCTGAAGATTATGGAAGCAAGGTATTGATTTCTCCATCCCTCTGCCTCAACTCTTGGTTGATTTATTTGACAGAAAGGAAGAGGATTTTTGCTTAGAAATGGAAGAATGGGACCCAGCTCCCAAATAGAGTGTCAGCTTAGCCAGGAGTGGTTAGTTCAGGGTTGTCTGCAGAAGCTGTGGTTGGATGGATTCCTCAGTGAAGGAAGAAACTAATCAAGAAGCAGAAAGATGGCTTAGTGGGTAAAGTCACTTCTTCCTGACCTCTGTAACTTCAGTCAGATCCCCCAAGCACACAGTAGTTAAAGAACAGATTAGTCTTGTAAAAGTTATAATTTCTCTTCTCTTTCTCTCTGCCTCTGTGTCTCTGTCTCTCTTTGTCTCTGTCTCTCTCTCTCACATGCTCTTACTATGCACTTTTTATTTTATATGTAATAGATATAAATAACTTATTTATTTTATATGTAATAAATAAATTTTATAAATATAAAGAAATAACAAGTGTTATCTTATATTACATATAAAATATGTAATATTCACACCTGTTGTGAGGATCTAATGATTAGTCACCGAGTCATGTTTGCTATATACTATGACTGTTGTTTTAAGTTCACTGTAGGGACTGGTTGTTAGTGAAAGAGTGATCAGGAGAGACAGACAGCCAAAGATGAAGAGCACCAGCCACCAAGCTCCAAGCTGCGGGGAGGGGAGCCCCGGAGAATCCCACTTAAGAGATCAGACAGTTAAAAAAAAAATCTTTTAAAAGCCTTTCTCAAAATATTTCCCCACTAGTTAAAGAGCTAAATGACTCCCAAGTCATAGGAGAACAAATCCCAGTTCTAAAACCTGCCCACCTTCTTGGACTGGCCACTCCCTTTCCATCTCCAACTGAAGCAAAATTTAGTTCCTTCTGTCCTTAGCTACATTATCTCTAACACAAAACCTCTGATGTCTGCAGCCACACTGCGCACAAGCTCTTTCTTACAAAATCTCCTAGCCGGGCGGTGGTGGTGCACACCTTTAATCCCAGCACTTGGGAGGCAGAGGCAGGCGGATTTCTGAGTTCGAGGCCAGCCTGGTCTACAGAGTGAGTTCCAGGACAGCCAGGGCTACACAGAGAAACCCTGTCTCGAAAAAACAAAAAACAAAAAACAAAAAAAAACACCTCTGCAAATATATGTGTGCTTTTGCCTCCCTGGTCCCATTGCCATGTTATTATATAATATTACATAGCGTATCTATAAAACTCATTATTCCATTTAAACAAAGATTCACTTTCCAAGAATCCACAGAACTCTACCGGATGGTGAGTTACCCTAATGTCTAGAGACTCAATCATCATTGTCTAATGTCCCACATTCAGCCCCACATCATCTCTAATGTAATTCCACTCGGTACAGAAACTCCAAGAAGCACTATCCTAACTCTTTCTGTTCAGCATGTGGTGGTACACATCCCTACTTACCTGTACTTAAGGAAAGTGACTTCTTGTCAGTCTCTCCTTCTCCTGCTCTGCGGCCCATGGACTCTTCCAGAGCTATTTATGGATGAAGACAAATCTCTCTTGTAATTCCATCCTTATCTCCTGGCCACACTATCTCCTGCTCTCCAGTTCTCCAATCCACCCACTAGAAGCATCTATTCACTGATATAGACAGACTACAGGAGGGGCTGAGTAAGTGGGAGCATTGCTAGTGCGCCCTGGGCTGTTTTCCAAGCTGCAGCAAAAATCCTTACTTTAGGTGTGACTGTAAGCCCTGGGGACTTAAACACCTAGACCAACCCTCTAGATTTATAGGAGAATAAACTGCACTCCAGAGAGGAGGATGAACTGGAGAAAACAGAAATTCCTGGAACAAGAGCAGAAGGGACACTTGGCTCTTTTTATACTTTCTGGAAAGCATCAACTAATATCTTTCTAATCAATGTTTACTAGCAGCCCATACTTAGAATTGGGGAGTTGAAAGAAATAAATCTACCTCAGTCTCTGCTTCCAAAGCTTAGGGAGTGCAGTGTATGGTGGTGCATCTCTGTAGTCTCAGTGCTGGGGAGAAAGGGAAGGTGGATCTGTATTGTTTGGTAGGATGGCTAGGTAGCGAGTTCCAGGCTGGCCAAGGATGCTTTTTGAGAAGAGATCTTTAAAGAGCTGAAGCCAAGCTTCTGCATATCTGGATCCAGAGTGCAGTTGTTACTAGATTGTCCAAGGAGGCCCCTGAAGTGTGGGAGTTGTGTGAAATAGGAATCTGGGTATGATTACTTTCCCATCTGGCAATCAGAAGGTAAAATGTTATTTAAGCAAGTATTTCCAGAGCAGTTGTGAAGTTGGACAGTGTCTTTACTTCTACAAACCAAATAAGTAAATAAACCAACCAGCCAACCAACCAACCAACCAACCAACCAACCAACCATATATAGTCTTCTTAAAGATACCAAGGACAATGTCATAAATCTGTTTCAGGTAAACATCTAGAAATATCGCCATCTGAGTGAATGGAAGATGCCCCCAAACCCATTTGCAGGAAGAGAGGTGGGTCGGGGAGATTAATAATATCAGGCTTTACTGAATGAAGATAGGATAATCATTTCAACTTTACTTTTGGTGTCGTTTGTTGTGATTTTTGTTTTGTTATAAGGTGTGTGCTGCCCCCTGGAGTTTCTGCATAAGGTTCTAGGGCTTCATGGATGCCAGGAAAGTCCTCTAAAACTGAGCTACATCTACTACTGAGATTATAGATTGCATATATATACACATTAGTGTGTGTGTTTAAATGTACGTAAATGTTCTTGTTCTCACCCTTTCAGCAACACTGGCTTCCTGTCTGCTTCTAGAATTTCCCACATTCTCCTGGTCCAGGTACCCATCCCATGGCTGGTCTCTTTCTTAGGACACTTTTCTCTCATGAGTTGAAAATCTCCCTCAGATCTTCCAGTCTCAGGTACAATTTCAGTCTCGGTCTATAGCAACAAACTGTTCATGTATAGTCTACTCCCTGTGTTGGACAGCTTATTTCAAAATAACCCTTATCTCACAAGTTGTCACTCAGGATGCTACACAACGGCTTAAGGCCTCTAAAAAGTAGCTTCATATCTGGCCTGTGTCTTTTTGGGGATGGGGGAGGTTGTCACAGAAACCTTCCCTGTCTCTCATTCTCAGTTACCTGTCTGCAGTCATCTATGCCACTGTAAAATAAGTTTCCCTGCACATAGCAGACAGCAACAGGAAAGATCATCGACTTCGTGGTTTCCGGAGGGAGCAGACATCAACGTGGTGCAGTATGGATCTCGGAGGTCTTTCTAGGAGACTTAACCCAGAAATCAACCATTCTTCATCTCAGATGTCATTTTGCTCAGAGTCAGGGTGACCCTGAGATTGGGCGGCATTTCTAGGGACACGACCTGTGCAAGCTCCAGGCTGCTACACACCATCTTGTTCTCGATGCCCACTGTCCTACTGAAATCCCAGGCTAAGACAATGTGTTTGCTGCACGTAGTCAGCTCTTGGACGGAAGGTTTCCTTGCCTTGTTCCAGCAAGGTAAGCAGCTTGAGAGGTGGCCGCAGCAGCAAAGGCAGCAGCAGCAGGAGCAGCAACAGCAACATGCTGCTGGCAGGGTCAGTGGGTAGGGCAGTGGCCACAGGTATTAATGGGGCAAGGCAGGCACAGTGGTGGCCTGAGCCTCCTGGTACCCCAGGAGCCCACTCTACTCTGCAAGGACATGCTCCTTTGTTCCCAGGCCACACTTTCCAGACCTGTCACCAGCACTGAATCTCTATTTCCTGCTTCTCTTTGCTAGGAATGAGATTCCATTCAGCCATCTTCTCCTTCACGCACCCATCCCCCCAAACCCCGTCTCCTCAGAGTGAATTTTCTATCTTAAAAAGCTAGAGTCTATGTTAGAGAGACACTCACTCAGTATTGATCGTTATTATGTATTACCCCAGAGTTCCAAATTCCCAGCCTTCACAAGGAACAATGAATACCTCCAGAATTGGCTCCACCTACTGGCTCAGGAGCAGAGGTACAACCTTCAGTCTTACTGCTAGTTGATGAGGTCTGTCCTGACTCTCAGAGTAAGGCTAGGCTCTCTCTGTGTGTGTTCAGTCTGAACCCAGGTTCCTGCTATCTGTTCCACTCAGTGCCTGGCTTGTATCTTTCCTACAGCTGTATTTCTGGGCCATCCACAGTGTAGACTGGAAGGCTAAACTGAGGCTGTGTTTCAAAATGGCTTCTGGCTGAGGCCCTCTAAGTCACAAGTAGGAAAATAAGATTTTTTCTCTCCTCCTGACCCATCTGCCAAAGGACTCAGCCCAATCAAAACCCACAGCTGGGCTTAGGGCTTGTGATGATTGTGGACCTGTCCTGTAGTAGGACAGTGGGTAGGGCAGTGCTATCTCTGCTCCTGCTCACCTTTGGGAGCAGTTTCTCCTCCCTCTGCTTCCTGGGAAACTGCAGGGATGAGACCCAGGTTTCTGCTCACTTCTCTGCATCACATTCCCCCTCTTCCCACATTCAGTGATCCTTTCATTTCCTGCTGCACTTCTGAAGCTCTGTATTCCATCCTTGGGAAACAGCCTGTTTCTTTCTTATTCTAATCAACTGCTTTCCAGGCTCACAAAAAGGCAGTCTAATCTTCCTTCTCATCTGGAAGTCTGGATACTCAAATCAGTTCAAAACTCATCTGACACATGCACAAAAACTCTGCACATGAATGCTCACGGCAGATAGCTTAGATTCCAGAAGTTAGAAACTTATAAAACTGTCTCCTACAGCACGTGAATCAACAAGCTTTAGTATCCTCCAGCAATGAAATAAATGGTATTCATCTATAAAGTCAGGAGCTGTGCTAGCCATGGTCATGCACACATTATCTCTGCACTCAAGGTACTGAGGCAGAAGGATCTCAAGTTAGAGGCTCATCTATTTATACAGGAAGACCCTACCTCAGAAAAGTAAAACCCCAGAGCTGGAGAGATGGCTCAGTAGTTAAGTCCATTGCTGTTCTTACAGAAGACACCGATTCTATTCCCAGTACTCATGTGAGGTGATCAATAGCTGCCTGTATTTCTGATTCCAGGGGATTGGACACTATTTTTTGATCTCCCTGGGCAGGCACACACACATATAAGTAAAAAAAAAAAAAAACAAGAACCACAAAGAAACAAATTATAGTTGAGAATTAGGAAGGGGTGGGTAACTGGATGACAAAGGTACCCTCAGAGTCAGGACAGATGTCATCAGTTAACAATGAGACTAGAGTTTGGTGCCTCTGAGGCTGAGCTAATGGGTGAAACAGATTCTGGAGAGATCTATTGTTCATTGTAAAGCCTGGGAATTTAGCACTTCTGGGGTTATTTCCTGGCCTGTCACACTATTCTCTATGAAGCAATATTGGTGAGTATACATCATAATACATTTGCAAAACCTCAGAATGCACAAGACCAAGAGAAAGAGACTATGGACAATTGTGCCAACATTGGTTCATCAGTCTTGACATCTGTATCACAATGATGGGGAATGCTGATGCTGGCAAGGCCTCTCCCTCTTCCCCTCCCCTTCCTCTCCTGCTTCCTTCTCTCCTCCTTCACCTCTCCTTTCTTCACCTCCCTCTCCCAACCCCTTCTCTTTCTCTTGCTCTGTCTTATTCTATCTCAGTCAGCATGTGTGTATGCCTGTGTAGGTTGGACAAGGTGGTTTTGTGAAAAGCAAAACAAAAAAAACCCCAACAACTCTGTACTTTCCACGTAGTTTTCCTATGAGCATAAAACTATTCTTAAATAAACAAAATCTGCTAAAATTATGACTGAATTGTCATCAAAATATTTTTAGGTTTCTGCAGGTGCAAAACTGGTAAAGACAGCCATCCTATATCCTCATTCTGCAGTGCAGAAGAGGGGTCACTTTAGAGTATCTCCCACAGCACAGTGGGGAGTTTCTTTTTTGCTTTTTTTTTTTTTTTTTTTAATGTTTTTTTTGTTGGAACATTGAGTCCTGTGAAGGCTCAGGGACAGAGTCAGCTAACAGCTATGCACCAGCTTCCTGGGGAGCCTCACAGATGCATGGGAGCACTCAGACTTCTTGTTCCCAACACTACCTCCTGGCAGCCAGGCCTGGGGCAGACCTGCTCTTCCTGACCTGTCCACGACTTGGTTGTAGACCTGCCCTCGCTCATTGGTGGTATTGTCCTGTTCCATTTGGAGCATTTTATGTTCTTCCTGTGCACTTAATTCAGACATCATGAAAGCATTCTGTCCTCTGAGTCTTTCTAGGTCAGTGGATTTTAGTCTGAGCCACACACATAAATCATCCAGAGAAATTGAACTCTCAGGACATCTCTGACATATTGAGATTGCAATTAGTGGGCCAGTAGAGAGTTTCCAGCTCTCCAGAAAACTCAGCTGAGCAGCCCGAGTGACAAACCACAGGTCTTGATGAGTCCTTGATATTTCCCCAAACTTCAACACTCTCTTGCTGCTAATCAGAAAGATAAAGTAAGATGTCTGAATAAAAGACACCCATGAAAAAGTTTAACTTCTAATATTGTGGTCAGAGCGTTTAGGAACCTCAAAAGACCACCAAGGAGCCAACACCAATATAACACCATCAGGGTCTTTAGTATAAACTTGAGTTTGGTCTTACTCACTGCCAACCCATAAGAAGGTTTGGTGAAAGAGCTCTGAACCCTGAGCAAGTGAGGGGGTGTCTAGCCTTACAAGCATCTAATAGAATGACCACTGTAAGTTGACAGGTGGGTGCTCTGAAGCAAGACCATGTCAATCACAAGCAGTCTGAAAGTACAACTGAAACCATCAGACTAATCTTTGATGGATGGTTGGTAGGAAGTAGCATGGCTTAACTCTGGGTTATGGGCCAAGGACAAGCTATGGGGTCCTTCCTGGTACTTGAGTGTAGCTTAGTTTCAGTTGTAGGTAATTTTCTTAGATATTTTTTCTTTTAAGATGGAGGCTGGCCCTAAGATGGAATAGGTTTGGCCTCTCAATATTACTTTTAAAACCGCACTGTAGACTATAACTCCTATACCATCATCATCCACAGTGAAAAGTTACAAATCAGGGCTGTCTTTGCTAAAACCCATATACTTGATGCATATTTAAGAAAAAAATAAAATGATGTACTTTAAATACAATCTTTTTAGAGTAGATGGGGGAAGCTCCATTGGCAAACCTGAAATGCAATAATCCACTATCTGACTTTCCAAAAACAAACAAACAAACACACAAAAAACAATACAACAAAAGGAAGAAAAACAAAACTCACCCACCAACCAACCACCCCAACAATCAACCAAACATAACCCAAGCAGACTCTTATTCATTTCCTAGAACTCTGTAATACAGCACTGGGAATATGTACCGAGATCCAGCACCCTTCTCTCCTTGGCTACCATGGGCTGAATGTCTCTGATCTGATGTCAGGAATCCCTCAGACTGAAATAGACATTAACACATTCTAGCCAGTCTGCTCTTTTTAACGATCGAACTGCAACAGCCTTTGTTAATTCTTAGCAAAACCAAATATTTTATTGATTGTGACAAACTGATTCATTATGAAAAATATGCTATCTTTCTGAAGTAATTTTAAATATAAATGTGGCCTGAAGACAATTTAGAAATTTAGAAGTCTGAAGGAAACCCATGATAGTCCCAAACTCTGTCATAACTGGAATAGGACTTCTCTTACCAGAGAGTCTGTGTCCTGCACTCTTTCCTTTCTTTCCCCTTTCATTTCTGCATTGTCTCCATGTAGCACCTAATTTAGAGCTCAGTGGGTCAGTATAGGAACAGTGAGCATCAAGACGGAAGTGTAGTAGAAATAGCACTAATGAACTGAATCCCTGATCCATTATTTTCTTCCCCTGATGTGGGCCTGGTCCATATTCACCATGGTAACCTCTCTTAATAAGAAACACGAATTCTTATCCTAAGATCAACTGCATAATAAATGATCATATTTCTAAGGGGTATGAGAAAATTGCCACCTCTAAAAGTGACATTAGATTCCCTTGAAACCTTCATGCTCCCATGATTGAAGCCCTTTGGGGCAGATGGGGGAAGTAGAATTTGAATGTATGATAAAATAGATTAAAGGGGGGGGGGCAGGCAGTGATGGTGCACACCTTTAGTCCCAGCAGTTGGGAGGCAGAGGCAGGTGGATTTCTGAGTTTGTGGCCAGCCTGGTCTATAGAGTGAGTTCCAGGACAGCCAGGACTACACTAAGAAACCCCGTCTCAAAAAAAAACAACAAAAAATAAACAAATTTAAAAAACATGATTATTAAATTCTTCTGAATTCAGGACTTTCCTCCCACCCACACTTTTTTTGTTTAAACTTTTAAATATTATTCCTTTCTTTTTCTTTCTTTCTTTTTTTGTGTTTTGTTTTTTGAGACAGGGTTTCTCTGTGTAGCCCTGGCTGTCCTGGAACTTACTCTGTAGACCAGGCTGGCCTCGAACTCAGAAATCTGCCTGCCTCTGCCTCCAAGTGTTGGGATTAAAGGTGCATGCCACCACTGCCTGGCATATTATTCCTTTCTTAATGGTTTAAATAACTAAGACTATTTCTGTATTCCTGGTAATTATGTAGACTCAAACAAATCAGCCTTCTAAGTAAGATGTTCTTGTTTGAGAGAATCGCTGCAGTGAGTGGAGACACTGAGGCGGTGCTGATACAAGCATTAGGATGATGTTAACCTGAAGTTTGAGTATACAGTCGAGGGTTACCCTCTCCGCTCTCCACTGCAGCTGGAAGAACCAACACAGAAAATTGCCTTGGAGCTGTAATGGGTGTTTGACTCTGTGAAATCAGTGACGGTCTCTTTATTCTCAGGCAGAAGGCGCCTCAGAGGGCCACTAGGACTCTTCTTCAGGATAAGGACTGTCTTCAATAATGTAGACTTTGTCTTCACCTCTGGCCTGCTCCACCACTTTTTTTTGGGAAGCTCCAATCTTAGAGACTGGGAAGGGAATCAAGCTGGAGAGAGAGAGAGAGAGAGAGAGAGAGAGAGAGAGAGAGAGAGAGAGAGAGATTTTGAAATGAAATTTTGAATGAATGAGGCCATCTTTAAAGTCTGAGTAGAACATTCATGATACATACTCAGGACCCCAGCAGCCCCATGCACAAAACCAGTACCACACAGGGCCTCAGTATTAAGTTGTAGAACTGTGTGATTAATCATCAGACTAAGAATTATTTTGTTTTTAAAAAGCAGTTCATATGGGAATTTTTCACATTACTTATGTCATAGAACGGGAGCTGTAGGGAGAGAGACAGCTAGCATCAAAGCAGGCACCTGAGTAGGATGTGCATTTGGAACTGGATTAAAAACTGGAAGTCCTGTATTTACTTTGGACTGTGATGCTTTAGTGAGGGTTAGGAGGGTCTGGTGACCTGAGTGGATAATCCTGGAACCATGGAAGGGTGGAAGGAAAGAACCAGCTCCACGGTGCTGTCCTCTGACCTCCACAGGTGCCATGACACATTGCCCCCCCTCCCAGCCAAGGCACTATGCATACAATGAATACGAAGTTCTTTTTTTAAAGAAATGGTCTTGAAACCTGCATAGAATCTATATTCTCTAACAATAAGTATAGAGTAGAAAAACATTTAAAGCATTAGAGGGAAAAAGGTGGTTCTTTCGGGTCCCAGGAGGAAGGAAAGGGATGCAGGAGAAAAAGTTGATACAAATTTTGAAATTAATATTGTTACTCTTGGGCCGGGCGGTGGTGGCGCACGCCTTTAATCCCAGCACTTGGGAGGCAGAGACAGGCGGATTTCTGAGTTCGAGGCCAGCCTGGTCTACAGAGTGAGTTCCAGGACAGCCAGGACTAAACAGAGAAACCCTGTCTCGAAAAACCAAAAAAAAAAAAAAAAATATTGTTACTCTTATATAGGCATCATGCCCATGTAACTCATCTAAGACTATGAGGCTTGGACCCGGTCCTTCTAATAAGTGCGATTACAGCACAGTGCCTTTTCACAGGGGCTGGAGTGTGTTACAGAATTTCAAAGACCACTTGCATGACACACATTCACATACATTGCATGCACAAAAACATCAGGCACTGAACTGAAGGAAATCAATTTGTGAAGAGGACTGCTGGCCCATAAGCTATAGGAGGTGCTTTACTTGGAGAGTTTATTCACTACCCCTGTTATCAGGGTAGTCACAGTGGGATGATATTTGAGCTTCCTAGAACTCATGGAAGAGTAAATCACAGAAGAAAAGAGACTAACTTTAACTGTCAGTGAGGTATGACACAATGAAGCTTGGTCATTTGTGCACAGCAGCCATCTCTGTTACGTAGATCCAAAATGAAGTTCTCTAGTTGGCCACATGAAGGATACCTGTGCTGAGAATTACAAGGAAAAGAGCAATCCAGCTTCACTCTGCCTGGGATAGTTACACATGTAGGGAGACAGTGTAGAGTCTGTCTTACTCTCAGGAGTCAGCATGAGAGATAAAACTGAGGAAGCTAGCAAATTCGTTAAGTAGTGCTTAGTTTGGCTTCCTGGTTTCTTTCTTTCTTTCTTATTTATTTATTTATTTATTTATATTTATTCATTCATTCACTCATTCATTCATTCATTCACTTGGTTTTGTCAGTGTCTCTCTAGGTTGCTATGACTATCCTGTAACTCCCTATATAGACCAGGCTGGCCTCAAGCTCAGAGATTCACCTGCCTCAACCTCCTGAGTGTTGGAATTAAAGGTGTGAGCTACCACACTTGGCTTCATTCATTTATTTTTAGGCAGAGTGTTTCTAGAAGTCTCAGCTGGCCTTAAACATATAGTCCTCCATGCCTTTAATCCCAGTAGTCTGGAGGCAGAGGTAGGCAGATCTCTCTGTGTTCAAGGCCAGCCAGAGGAGAAAGCAGGTAGCCAGGGTGGTTAGCCAGTGGTGTGCGAACAGCAGCTCCCAGCATTCTCAGGAAAGCTGCCAGCTGCCAGCTTGATGAAGCTAGCCATGATGGGTGGGGAGTGATCCCCAGCTCCTGGGGGAAAAAAAATGGCCATTGGTGGAGCTGGAGCTGAGTGAGACCAGGACAGCTGATCTCAGAGCCTAGCTGGGAGTGCCTGCAGAGTTCCCATGAAGGCAGAATCGTGTTTTTTTTAAAATTACAGGCAACACATTTAGAAAAAAAAACCAAAAACCCCAAAATTAAAACAACAACAACTCTTAACAGTCCTCCTGCCTTGGCTTATCAAGTTCTGAGATAATAGATGTGTGTAACCTCACCCAACTTCTCCTTCTCTTTTTTCTTCATTGTGTTTCCTCCAATATTTCCTATTAAGTGATTACAAAAAAAAAAAAAACAACCAGCAACAACACCTTTGGGGCCGAAGAGGTGATTCAGCGTTAAGCATGCTCCTAAAACAGGAGAAGCAGAGGTCAGAAGCTAGTCCCTTCATAACAGGTAGAAAGTCTTCTGTAGCTTTGAGGGAGGTGGAGACAGGTATGATTTATATTATATTACATTTAGCACTTAGGCTTCTAAGCATGGGCTCCTGAGGTTGAGACCTCAGATGCTTTTTTCTATTTGTGAACTCGTTTTCTAATCTGTAAGATGAGACGTATAGCAGTTCGATCTTAATGGTTTATTTCTGTGAAGGGAAGGTACGACTGGAACTTAACAAGAGCTGACTGTATGAGGCACTCAGGATGGGCTGACACTGTTCAAGACACAGTTTATGTATGTGTCCTGTGATTGACAGAGACACAGGTGAAGCTATGGATGGCAGCCTAAAGGACATGGATTTTGACTGAAAGAAATGGCTGAAAGTACAGCCAATATTTAACCCAGTGAGGGAAACTAGATGGCTTTATACCAGGGAGGGAAGCCATGTGACAGAGGAGGCACAGGGGACTTACAATGGAAAAACTAGAAAGGGCTTCAGGAGTAAGATAAACTGAAAAGCCTGCAAGGCAGACACTAGTGTCGTGAGTGGAAGGGACTGGCGTGGAATTGTGGAAACACTGGCCATGCCGCAGTTCCATTGCATTTCCTGCAACATCAGGAATTATCTTCCTTTAAATCTTTTGCTTTCCTTGGGCTCCCTCAAAGAGCCCACCACCCAGACCTGTCATCTCCAAATTACTTGCCTAATAACACCTCAAAGGATCTGTCTACTAGTTTGTATGTTCTCTGATACATTTCATCAGTTTTTAATGGAATAGATACTCAATGAAAGAAAATATTGAATAAACTAAGAGTGGAGAAAACAAAAATGTACTTATTCACCTCCATGATACAAAATTTACATTTCAGCATCTACCTAGAAGAGATTAGAATTCTAATTCTAATTGAATTAGATGTAAATTGCAGAAAATATCTCTGAGAAAGGAGGATAGTAAGAAAAGGTCTTGTCAGGCAGTGGGGGCCCAATGCTTTAACTTAGCATACAGGAGGAGGCAGGTAGATCTGACTTCCAGGCCAATCTGGTCTACAAATTGAGTCACTTGATACCCATGGCTTCACAGAGAAAACAAAACAAAACAAAACAAAACAAAACAAAACAAAACAGGTGTGTGTGTGGAGGCTTCATTAAACTTTAGTTTTGGATCCAAGGTGCAAAATGGGAGCCAAGCATTATGGACCACACCTGTAATCCCAGAAATAAAGTCTGAGGCAGGAGGTTTGTGAGTTCCAGTCTGGCCTAGACTACATAGAAAATTTCAGGTCAGACTGTGCCACATAATAAGACCCTGTCTCAAATCAACCAACAAATCAATCAGTAAAGAATGATTTAATGGCTAAAGAGAGCATGGGGAGGAATTCTTAAGACAGTGAGTTCAAAAAGATTCAACACAATCCATATCGGCTTACCTCAGAGAGCTCGACTTCTTTTTCATAATTATGTACCCTAAATTGGGATGGGAGAAGGATGGTGAGAGAGGTTGAAAGGAAAGTGGAACTGTAATCAGAAACACTCATGATATTTTCTTCTAATCAAAGCTATTGTTTCTGTCTTTAATTGATGCATCCCCTGGTAACTTTGGGTAATTTCTTCCTGTGCTGTGCAGGAAGGATCTTCTTATTCATTGTCTGATATATTTACCTACCTAGCCTAAGTTACTAGAATGACATTGTAAAGTAATGTTCACAGAATGAAACAAAGAATTGTAGATATTTCTAATGGGCTGCAGGAGAACAAGATTTTGAGGGAAGAATAAACAACTTTGGACTGAGGACGGGAACACATTTGTCACATTTTACTCAATTCTCCCTTTTAGGCACAATGTGATATGGCGTCTAACCCCAGAATTGGAATGCTGAGATGAAAAGCATTTGACACTAGAGGTAGCATAAATAAACTTTTCAAATAAACATGTTCTAAATAATTAGAGGGAAACATCCTGAATTGACATATTCTTGATTATTTTTGTTTGTTTTCTGTGACAGGGCTTCCCTGTACAACCTAGCCTGTCATGGAATTCCCTCTGAAAACCAGGTCTGCCACACGAATCACAGTTTTACAGACCAGGGTTCTTTGGAGACCTGGTAGCAATGGTTCAAGATCACTGAGTACTCACCAGGCCCCAGAAACCACCTGCAGTGCTATGTAGGTCCTAACACATCCCTTGGGGAGTGGATGGCTTACTGTGTGCCTCAGTTCTGGGCATATGGAAGTCATGAGAACTCAAAACCCCTGTGGCATGTACATTTGCTTAAAGGCAGTCAGAAGGACTGAGAACCCTGACCCTCCTTTCCTGGGGACAGTTGTGAAATTACTTACTGGTGACAGCCACAGTGCTCACAAGCAGCAGCAGGAGCAGGGCTGCAATGGAGATGCCGACATAGAAGCCCTTAGTCAGGGTTTTCTGTGGCTTCCGTGGAGGGATTGCTTCCTAAGGAAACAATGAATAAAGTACCAGTAGTGATAAATAGACAAATCAATAAATAAATAGCAAACCAAAGGGGCACCAAGGATCAGAAAACACAAGCTAGACCTTAAACCTAGACCTTCATCTTCACTGGCCTGGGGCTAGTCTGGAGTTTGCAGCAAGATTCAGGGCAATAATGTGCAGTGGAAATAAATGAAAGGAATAGAGACCATAAATTAGAGAAAAAGCAAGGAGAGGGGATGTGGAAGGGTTTGGGAGCAGGGAAAGAAAAGGAGGAATTGATGGAATTACATTAAAAAACTTGCTTAAAAAAAAAACCAAAAAACTAGGAAGACTCTACTCATGGATGCAGCCTGATTAACACCTTGTGGTGAGACAGAATAGAGAACCTCTTCCAGTGTCCTGGTGCAGGTGATCGGGCATCATCACCTACTGGAGTAAGACAGGCTGGGCATCACCTTAGGCCCCTTCATAGTTCAACAGTGATCTACTGGCCCTAAGTAGAACTTATGAAATGAGTGTAAGTTCAGTTGGCAGACCATGAGATCAGGTCTTTGCCCTTATATGAACCTCATCTCTGGATCACAACCCCAGCTCCTCTGCTTTGTCAGTGTGACCATGGACACATTAGCTAAGCTTTGTGAGCTCTGTCTCTATGGCTACAAATGACAGCTCAGTGAAGTTCTTGGGTAAAGTACTCTTAGATGCTTCTTGACAAAGTCCCTGGAGAATATAGGTGAAAACAAGGTTTGTTTGTTGTGACAGGGTCTTCTGTATCCTAGGCTGGTCTGGAATTCACCAGTTGACAATGATGTTGAACCTTGATCCCCCTGCCTACGCCTTCTGGGTGATGGGATCACAGCTGTGTCACCATGCCCACATGAACATCTATCTACCTCATAACATTTTCCTGATTATGAATGACAGCACAGCCTATCCTTTCTCATTCATCTTCACAAATTTCCTTCAATGTTTCATGAGATAGAGTCCAAGAAGTTGATCTACTGAGTCAAGACCTATGCTGCTGTTGCTAGACATGGGGGAGCACACCTTACTCTCACAACCTGAGAGGTGAAAGCAGGAGGGTTGGGAGGCCCAGATCCTTCCCAGGTACAGAGCAATTTCACAGCCAGCTTGAGCTTCATGGGATTCTGTCTCAGATACCTAAACAAACACCGAAAACAATGCTGTGTGCTTCTGTGCATTGTTTTCAATGCACTGAGAGATAAAATATTGATTGGGTTTATCTATACTAAACTCCACTAATAACTTAGTTTTTAACTTTCAGTGAACTGTGGAGCTGTGACAGGTGATTTAGCCAGACAATCAATTACTCCTAATGGATATGCATGCAAACATTCTCTCTTGTTAACTTTTACTTCAATTTAAGATTTAATTTTATGTGTGAACTTGTGATGAACTTTTTAACATGTGATCATGTATTCTGAAAGATGTATATGTGGAGTACAAAGAGAACAGTGAGGGGGAGCTGAGCTGAGAAGGTTTTAGACAGAACACTTTTTAGACAGAACTGAACTCAAGAACTTAGAAGTATAGGCATAGCATTGGGAGGAAACACATTGAGAATTAGAGCATTATTGTGACAGCAGAGTAGGAGGAGAGAGCAAGATTAGAAGGAGAATGCAGAGTGGACTAATGTAGAAATTATAGGTAACAAAAAACTAAGAGTCCTGTGCAGAATGCAGAGGGAAAGAGGAAAAAGGAAGAAGCTTCAGAGAGCAGCAGCAGGCTTCTCCTTACCATGGGACAGAACAGGTCCTTTCTTAATAACAAGACAGGCTTAATCTTATTAAAGGAACAAAGCTTTTTTCTTACAAATGAGTTTAAGTCATTTAGCATTAAAAGGGTAGAAGCTTTTTCTTTCTCTATGTAACAAAGATTGGAGCTCTTTTTTTTTTTTTTTTTTCATCCAGAATGTGTGAGTTCTTTCTGCACCAGTGCTTGGTCTTTTGCTCCATATGTATATATAAGCGTGTGTGTGTGTGTAAGTATGTAATTGTGAGAATGCATACAAGCTGGACCCAACTGGTTTGAATGGGAATGTATAAATGTGCATGCATGAATCTGTATATAAACTTATGTGAGTTTATGCATATTTGCTTATTTCCTTCTGCAAGCGCTATTCTCTTCTCCTGGTTCAATACAAGTTTATTGCTCCAAACTTCTCCCAAGCTCTACAAGCAAGAGGCATCTGGAGAAAAGGGAAAAGTCTCTAGCAATTAATCCTTTACTTAATCTCCTGCTGTTTTATGATGAGGTGCTAAGTGCCAGAGACTGCAGTTTCTGGCCTCAGAGGAACCCAGAAGGCAGCTCACCTACAGTAGCAAAGCAACTCATACTTAGGTAAGTAAACTTTATTGTTATACAGCAACTCTAAATATCTCCTAAGACAAAGTCTTATCCCCGTATCTCATAAGACTTCTTACCCTTCGCTGAGGCTCTTCCCACTCTGCTGCCTCAAGAAGAACTCACAAGAAAGAAGACCCTCACCCCCCGACCCACATCCAGCAAGGGCTTTCTCTGCTTTACTCTCCATAGTCAAATAATCTTCACAACTCCATATCTGCCTATTTTCTTACCCCTACCCCCATTTCTCCTGGGCTACTTACACACACTAAAAACAAACCTTGTTTCTTCCTGGAGCCAAGAAGAAAATACTCCATTGATGAATGTATCTAGAATTTCTGTAGAGATAGAACTCAAGCATGGAATAGAGAAAGTCTAGGGAAAGTCATGCAAATTTGAGAGTGTCTAAGACATTAATACCTTATGTGGAGGTTTGTTTTCAGTAAAGAAAAATCACCAGTGGGCTCTACAGAGTATGGTCAGTGGGTAGAAAAACAATATTAGGGGTTTGTAAATGAACTTCCTGAATTTAAATACCCATTGTAAGCATCAATTTCTCTCTATATATATTTATTCTACATTTTTTTGAGATAGGTTCTTACTACATAAGTCAGTGTGGTCCAGGCTGGCCTCAAACTTCTGAATTAACTTTCTGAGTTCTAAAATTAAGGGATATACCACTGTATCTGACCCTTATTTTGCTTTTCTTCTTCTCTTTTGACACACATGCCTGTGAACTAATATTATAGACACAGTTCTTAAATACAGTGTGCCTCCTGGAAGATATAGAAGGGAGTATGGCTAGTAACTTAGGGAGGAATGTACTTACAGTGTTATTATTCCAGGAGTCATCTGAGGATGTCACAGTGTTATTCCAGTCTGGTCAAAGGGAGGAAAAATTAATTACAAATATAAAAATTTAGATTTCTTTTCTACTACACTTGTAAATAATATCCACAAGGCCAATGTGTCTTATACTTTTTGAGGATTAAGATTTAATATGGAAGGAGAGTCACTAAGCAGCAAGTTTGGAAGTGTTTTTGAAATGTTTATTTTGGCTGGGCGGTGGTGGCGCACGCCTTTAATCCCAGCGCTTGGGAGGCAGAGGCAGGCGGATTTCTGAGTTCGAGGCCAGCCAGGTCTACAGAGTGAGTTCCAGGACAGCCAGGACTACACAGAGAAACCCTGTCTCGAAAAACCAAAAAAAAAAAAAAAAAAAAAAAAAAAAAAAAAAAAAAAGAAAAGAAATGTTTATTTTGTAACAAGGAATGCATCATTTTCATTGTTTCTTGTTTCTATGTGTCTATGAATGAAATACAGAATCCTCTTTCCACACAGTATCTGGCACATATAAGGATTATAACATTCTGACAAGAATTCCCTTAACTGCATTTACATATGAAGAAGCAGACATCGGGTGATTATATTTTTCTAATTTTTACAAATGACAGACAACTCTGTTGGCAACCCCTAAACACAGTACCCTTACAATGAGTGGAAATACTGCAGGTCTGTGAAAGTTCCTAACAACTGCCAAAGCTGGCATTGCCCTTTGGATGGCTCATAGCCCTCCACTTTTCCCACATCCCAGTATTCACAGTTTACTCACTGGGAGAGCCCTTCCAAGGAGCCAAAGGCAGTGACTAGGTTTAGGCAACATCTACGGCCTAGGCTCTGTTTGTCACTTAGGCCCTTAAGTAAAACCTTCCAGGAATCGGAGTAACTGACTCAGTAGGGTGAAGTTGAATCAGACAAAATTTGAATTCAATGCTGATCTTGTTCATTAGGAAAGTGACCTTCATCCTCAAGGTCCTGACAGAAGCACTTAAGAATGCACGCTTAAGCATTCAACACTGTGGTGGCAAACACAGGTGATGTCATTTCATTATTGTTATGGGAAGAAGGAGCATCCAGGCGGAGGGTGAATACTGTGGAGTTTGCTTTAACAATATCATATGTGTCATGAGAAATGTTCAACAACTTGTCAAAAGAAATGTATGTAGTATTGGTGGATAAATTTGAAAAGTTGTGTCTTTAAAGAATTATAGAGTCTCCCCAATTTAGCAGTGACATGAATTACTATAAAATAATCACTGAAATGGTGTATAAGATTCTGGGCAAGCACAGTTACCAAGAATGATCTCCCTTCCCTACTCCCTCTATCTTCCTTACACCCAGCAACATTGGCAGATGGCTGCTGCCTTCTATTTTTTTTTCAACTATTTTAATTTTGTTTTCCTTCCTGAAAAGTGTTCATACTTAAGATTTCCTTTTCAAAAGCAGAGGTCGCTATTATCTTCTGGACTCTATGAGTTCACTGCGTGTAACTAAATTAACTAGTGTCCAGAAATGCCTGGGAAAAGGTAGGCCACATGGGCTTGGGGGAACCACAGATAATCATCTCCTGACAATATTTAGCTACAAATGTGCACACACACAGAATCTTAAAAGGCCTGATCTTGTTTGGATGCTCCTCAAGGGCACATTACCCAGCTCTGAAACACAAAGATCAGCATGGGACATTCTCAAAATGTACAACTATTGTAAGAGCTAGCTGGGATAGATGGCAGAGTCCAGCATCACTTTATTTGATCAAGTAAAGTCATATCACTACTATAGGTTTAAAGAGAGGAGGTAGTATAGGATCCACCCAGAGTGTGAACAGTGAGACTGAAAATTCACAGTGTGTGAGACTTGGGGTCTCGGGGCTGCAAGTCTCCTAGGGTGCTGCTGTTGGTGTACTCAACCCACCTTAGTCTATTTCAGTTGCTATGACAGATAGCTCTAAATTCTTTTGAACAAATTAGTTCTAAAGGTTTAGAGTCCCAGATCTGGACACAAGTTGACTGGGTAGACGGTCAAAGTTCTTTTTTTAAGGCTGGTACTTTTTGTGTATCCCCAAGTTTAGGAGAAGGCAGGTCAGTCCTTTCATCCCTCTTATAAATGATCTAATACCATGCATAAACATCTTACTCTTAGAATCTAATGGCCTTTCAGATACTTCCAGTTCTTAATCTACTGCATTGAGAATTAAGTGTTAACAAAAACATTACAGAGACAGAAACGTTCAGATCAGAATACAACTTCAGATGGCCCATGTAAACTCAAGGTTCACAAAGCAGACAGGGAGACTATTGACTATATTGAAGGAAGTTTTAGTGACAAGGTTAGTGTAAACAAGACAGGGCTGTTTTAAGACCCAAAGACATCAAGCCTGGTGATGAGCTTGGGATCAGACTGAGTCATTTGGTTTTTAAAAGAGGCACATAAAAGTAGATGTTTGCAAGTCATAGCAGCTCCCTGGACCAGTCCTCTAGAGCTCAGGTACTGTGGGTAATTGTAGTGGCATAGCTGTTGCTGTATCTATCACTCACCCCCTTTGCAAATACGACCCAGGGTCTTCATCACACTTAATAGCCACAGTATCCTGTAAAATTCATTGCAATAAAGTGATTTTGTGGAACAAGTGGCATTATGTTCCTTGAATGAATAGTGGAACAGACTCAGAGATGGTGGACATTTCTATAAATCATACAACTCTTAGCAAAGAGAGAGACCAATTAGGATAGAAACACTGGAGTAATCAACAGTTGGTAGAAAACAAGCCCAGGCACGGGGATGGGGAAATGGCTTTTCCCAAAGGATGGACAAGAGGGTGGCTGTTATTCTTATTCTGTGGATAGAGTTGATAACTTCAGGAACCATTGATAAAAGGCAGACTTTCCTATGGAGGCAACCTATGCTGTGCACAGACATCTTAAATCAAGTTGGCATGAGCAAAATAAACAAGTCATCTTTGTTGAAGGTCAAATGATAGAGAACATGGCCTCCTATTCCTGAATGTAAGCAAATATCCCTCAGAAATCTATGCCACCACATTGTTTAGGAAACAAATTATTTAAAGATTATTTTCCTGTAAGCTACATCTTGGAACATGGCTTCAAAAAATAGCCATGGGAAGTAGGAGGTGGGGTACACTTCTGGATAACCTCCAGGGCTCCACTTGAGAGGCACCAACATCACATATATGCTCAGTGTATATACTAATATGAAATTAAATCATGCCACAGGATGTCATATTCCTTTCCTAAGCATCATAATGATCCCTGTGCTTGGGATCTGTGTTAAACATACATTCATAAACCTTTAACACTCCATCACATCAGATCTCCCTGAGATTATTTTCCCATGAAGAAGCCATATAGCTTAGTTCTGCATATATGGAGGTCCATATTAGAGAGGGAACCATTTCAGGCTGCTGTGTGGAGTAGTGTGGAGCTGTTCCTCTGACCCTACCACGATTTATTTACAAAGTCAGATGTGTCTTGTTTCAAAGACTGTGACCTTTTCAACACCAGTTTTATCAAGATCTGGACCTGCCATGAGGTTCAAGAAGGCAAACATAGTTACCTGCAGGAATATAGGATGGGGTTTTCGTCACCTCGGCTGTTGTCTGATCTGGATGAAATGTAGTGGATTCTGGAATGAGAACTGAGAACAATGCAAGAACTATTTCAACTGTGAAGGAGGTTGTCACCGACCAAGGAAAATAAAAACTGAACTTAACCCAAAACTTACCATCACCCTCCCACAGTGCCTCCCCAACCTTCTTAAGCAGAAAGAGTTCCTTCCTACCCACTTCTGCATCTGTTGACTCCTCTTAGAAATATGTCTAAAGATAGCCACTGTCTGTAGTTGTTTCACTATCCTGAGCACGTGAGATCTGTTTCTAATAGTCTAGAAAACTTTATTAGTATTCAGAGTTGTCTCACACTTTGCATTCTATGCATGAACACCTGTGGAACATACAGTCAACCCTAACACATGGAGAATAGGACACTCAGTTAAGATCAGGTTTAAGACAAGCAGTATTTCACTCTCTAGGAAAGGGCCTGGAAGTTTCTCACTACCCTCTTCACGACAGGCCTTATTCCAGGTCAAGATTATTCCCACTTCTTTGCAGGGACACATGCTCACTCAACTGTGTGGAGTAGTTACACTGGTCCATCTCAGAGTCCCTCTCAAGGTAGCTGTTTCACTCTGATGATGATTCCTGTCCTGCAGCCTGCCTCGCCTTCTGGAATTCTCCTTTATTCTCTTTTCGTAAAAACAAACACTTCTTTACTGATAGTTGGTTAAGTGAGTGAGTGACTGCTGACTGACTGAAGCAAGCTATCTGATCCTCCTCCCATTCCTTTACTAAGAATACTTTCCCATTATCTGATTCATCTTATGTTTCTCCAAGGCTTTGGAGAGAGAGTTCCAAAGGTTTCCACATGGAACTCTCTAGTGCAGCCTGTATTTCCCTTTCTCTTCCTGGAGTCCTTACATTTTCCCAACACTGACACAATTCACATGAAGAGCTGAGCACTTGCCTCTCTGTGAGTCCAATAAATCTTCCTTTCTCAGAACAACAGAGGGTCTTGGAGGAAGTTGGTTGAAGTCACAGAGGAATTCCTAAAGCTGAGCTTCCTCAGGACCCCTAAGTGGTCTTTCTACATACCCTACCTCACTACAACCTGGTGCTCATATTTGAAAAACACCCCCTGCTCTGCACTCTTGTCTTGTTTTAACCTAACACTCAAGCATCAAGAAGGATGTGGCCGTCCTTCCAAATTAAAAATGGGACAACACAGATGTTAGATGGTCGCACACCAGTCATTTAGTTCTTGGTAAAAGGCATCGTGAGCTTAGCTTGTTTCCCCAGCCATGGTCACTTTTTCTACTCCTCTTACACCCTCACATCGCATATTCCATGAACAGAATTTAGTGTAGCTGGGATGAGCACAAGAAATGGGTTTGAAGATGCGTGTCCTTTTCTTACAATAACCTGGGTGTTTGCCTTCTCTCTGGGCTGCACAATTCAACCCGCTTAGGAAACTAACAATACAAAAACAAGATCACACTAATTCCACTCCCTAGAGGTCCTATGGACAGATGAGCCAACACTTCTCTTCTAAATCTCAGGTTTCAATAAAGTCAGAAACGTATCCATGTTCTCCAAATTCAGCCCATGAGCGCGTCCTCCAAAGCACCAAAAGCTAAGAACTGAAAAGTTCGGTCAATCCTGAGAGAGTCTCAGAGTTCTTAGTGTGTGCAGCTACCTGGAACAAAGTGGGTTTTCCCACAAATCCTGTGCTCTAAAATCCTAGGTAAAGCCTAGGGGCCTCTGCAAGCTCGGCCTGTCGCCCAGTCCTTCAGGGCTCTGCTGCTTGAATGTATATGCAGGCCAAGAGAGGTGAGGGGAATCAATACCTCCCATCAGTTGTCTCTATCAAAAGAGCTCTGAGGCTTCTTCTGCTTGTCAGAATGGAAGCATAGCATGGATGGGTTTTTAGGGAGCTTTGAGAACCTCTCGAACATAGATTCTTTCACTCCTAGATGTAGAAGGTTTGCCTTAACCTTGCCTTCAGGATGACAGGTTTTTTCCCATTCATAAGTCACATCACTACCCATTAATATTGAATCTGAACTAGGCAATTTGAAATATGAACTTCATAGCCTCACTCAAAAGCATGAGCGGGTTAAGTGATTTCTCAAAGCCTTCAAATATGATGTGAGTTTTTTTTTCACCCCTACCAAGGATATATTTTGAACTTTTCATGGTACATGAATGAATTAAAAGATACTTAAAACTATACAAGGCATTCACTGCTTCTTTTTAATGGTAAGTGGTCTGAAGCCATTTCCTACAAACATGTGAAAAGAGAACAAAGTCTCCAAATATCAGTGTCCACAGCAGGAGGCCTGTCCCTGGAGCAGAAGAAACAGTTTCCAATTCAAGTGAACAGGGACAAAGTCTCAGCCACTTTCTAACTTCTTAACCTCCACCAACTTCCTGACTCTGTGTCACTTCCTGTCACTATGTAATAGGGACAGACCACAGCTATATCAGACAGTTGTCTGAGAATGAACACTGTGTCATAGAGCAAACACTACTGTCCTCCTGTCCCTTATAAGAAGGACTCTGGGCTCTGGTACACATTGGGTTTTACCTGGTTTGTGAGTCTGCGTGTGTGCTGGTGTTGGAGAAGTAGAGGTAGAAACTCTGGTTGATGTTGGTACATGTGTGGATCTTGTTGAAATAGTTGTCAGTCTTCCTGTAGTTGTGAGTCTTCCTGTAGTTGTGGGTCTTCCTGTAGTTGTGGGTCTTCCTGTAGTTGTGGGTCTTGTTGGAGGACTTGTGGGAATTTCTGGATTTGAAAATCAAGATGAAAGCAAGGATCAGTCAAGCAGGAAGAGACAAGAGCTTCTGTTGTAGCACCAGTGAGAGTCTGTCCCATGTCAGAGGCTTGTCTTGTAAACTTCTGTCCATTGTCACTGACCAAGATGTGACAGGGCAGTGGAGACAGGCTCACCTATAGGAGGCAGCTTCACTGACAGCATGGATGACAACAGAGCCCATGTTCCCATGGAAACTATTTATGAATGACAGGTGTCAGATCCTCAGTTCTCTAATTATCTCTGTGAACTGAGAAAGTAGGAGGGCTGGAACTCTTTTCAGTGGTGACTGACTTCACCCACAGTTTCCAGGCCCAGCATTCTCATTTCAGTCAGTCCTGAAAGGACACACCATACAACCTTGCATCTTAGCATGTAGATCCCACACAATGGAGATTTGCCCATTTGGTAGAAAGTGGACACCGTGTTCTATGTTTTCTTGCAATCTAAGAGAGACAGGATAAATATCTCTTATCCAAAGATGCTTGGGGCAAGGAATTGCAGAATTTAAATCTTTCTTAACACTTTGGAATATTTGCATAAAGATACTATCTTATGGGTGGGGCACAAGTGTAAATGTGGATTGAGCTAGCATTGTTCACATGCCTACACTTCACATATATAGCTTAAGGTAAGGTTATGATTTGTGGATAATTCTGCACAGGATAGATCATGGTGTTGAATTTTGCCGGTACATTATCAATCCATGCTCAAAAGGTGTCAGATTGTGGAGCACTGCAGATGGGGAGCTTTAGATTAGGCATGTTCAAACTGCAGCTCACAAACCAACAGCATCAGACCTGATGGTAGCATCCAAACAGCTACTGCTGGTCTCAGGGTGCAGAGTTCCAAGACGAGCTGAGGCAAAATGGTGCTGGAAGGAAACAGTCAGGGACACACTCAGGCTCTTTTGTGTCAGCAGACATGTGGTTCCTGTAAGTAACCTGCCTGTGTTGACTGCCCTACCTACGAACTAAAACCTCAGGAACAAGCAACAGTTGCTTTGAAAATCTTTTTTATGGGGGATACAGTGAAATCCCTTAATCCAATGTGTTTTAATTTTGAAATAAGAAAACAATTACATTGTTTCTACTGTGCCTAGGGATTTATTTATTTGCGTATTTGTGTTTTTGTGTGATGTCTGGTATGGGGATCTTCAGGGTTGGTTCTCTCATCTGAGCATGTGGTTCCAGGGATTGAACTCAGGTCATCGAGCTTAGCAGTGGACACCTTTCCCCATGGAGCCATCTCACTCAGGAGCTTTCCTATAGAGGATCAGATAATAAGTGGTTTTGGTTCAGAAACCTAAAAATAGGTGTTCAGGAGCAAGCACTTCTGTTAAAAAGTTTGAAAGTCACTGCTGACAACCTAGCCAGCAGTGGGTGTGGCTGTGTTGTTATACAGCTATTCACAGGTGTATTAATAACCTAGTCTGCCCCAAGGCTCTTAGATTGTGTTGCCTGACCCAATCTAATATATGGACAGAGGCTAGAGCATAATACAAACTCTCCCTGGACAGTAAAGGAAGCCTGCAGAAAATCTAGGCAGATGATCACTGTGAGAGAAAAAAAAAAAAAAAAAAAAAAAAAAAAAACAGGGAAGAAGCAACCAGTGCAGGAGTTTTCTTTTCTTGCTCTGGTGCATTTTATTTCCCAGGTAGATAGATGGGAAAGTGCGGAGGAGCTGATGGGGGTCCTAGGATACCGGAAGAGGAAGCTCAGTGTGGTTAAACCGTGAGAAAATGTAGACTTGGTTGCTAAGATGAAGCAGCTTCTGGCTCACTAATGGACTCACTGGGTGGGTGGTCAAGAGTGGCTTTGTAAGCATTGCCGTGGTAGCGAGTTTCTAAGGTTTATAAAAGCTTCAATTAATTAACTGAAATTAATAATGTGATACTATGATGTTATTTATGCCTACTCTCCTTCTGGTGCTGGCTCTCTAATGCCAGGGAGTTATGCAAGCATGTGTTAGAGAAGTGCCTTCCCAAACTACAATGTTTTCTATAATTTGTTTACAATTCCCAAGCTCAGCCCCTACTTTGTTATTATTTTGTTTGGAGTTCTAGCTACAGAACCCAAGGCTTCAGGGATGCTAGACAAATTTCTACATTCCCAACGGCATTCTTTTTAGAGATTTGTTTTTGTAATGTGTGTGTGTGTGTGTGTGTGTGTGTGTGTGTGTGTGTGTGTGTGTAATGAATATAGGTTTATTCTTACATGGAGGCCAGAGTCATTGAACTTCAGCCAGCTGAGTCATATAGTTTCACATGTGTGAGGTAAGGTAATGCTCAAATCCTTATTTTCTCTTTCCCCAGTGATGCCTCGGAAATCATTCTTTGCACACTCCATTACCAGCTTCATCTGGCTTCCCTAAATCATCTCTGAGCATAGTGTGGCAAGTCCTTGTTTGCTCCATTAGAATGGACCTCACCCTAACAGGGTGTATGGGCACATTCCTATCATTCCTATAATCCCAACAGTCAGGAGGCTAAGGCATGGGCAAGAAATTCCAGGTCTTCCTGATTTACAAAGCGAGGCCCAGTCTCAAATCAAAAAAGTCAGCCAATCAATACACAGGCAGCCAGAAAAAGGGATCCATGGGTAGAGGCACTTCACTTGCAAGCCTGGCCACTCAACTTACATCCCTAGAACTCCACATACTCTCTCTACAAGTTTGCTCTCTGACAAATTCATCATGGTACGTATACCTGCCACATACCATATAAACATATACACACAATAATAAATACAGTTTTAAAAAATAAATTTAAACAGAAAAGACAAATAGATGAATAATAAAACGAGAAGAGAAATTACAGGATAATGCTATTAATGGAAGAATTATAGAGAGGTTAGTATTGATTCCTATTGTCAGTGTAAACCCTTAGTAAAAGGAGATTAGGCACCAGAAGCCAGGAAAGTTTTTAAAACCCCTCTTGGAGTCAGTGCAAGAAAATAAGAATATCTCCAACAAAAAGAAAAAATAAAGCCAAGAGGTGGTGGCGCACGCCTTTAATCCCAGCACTCAAGAGGCAGAGGCAGGCGGATCTCTGAGTTCGAGACTAGCCTGGTCTACAAGATCCTGGGCTACACAGAGAAACCCTGTCTCAAATAACAAAAGAACAGAACACAGAACAGAGAGAGAGAAAGAGAGAGCGAGAGAGACAGAGAGAGACAGAGACAGAGACACAACATAATAATGTAATTAGTCCAGATTCAGGGCTTTCATGAACTTCTTACTGTTAGTGCATGGCTTGCACCTATAGACCACATCCCAATCTGAAAAGATCAAGCCACACCTCCCTGCTGCTCTCTGAGACAGTTAAGAAGCTTTCTGTTCTGTGTCCTAACGGCAGCCCCTGACTTATGGACCTAACCAAGATCTGTACTCGGTCCCTTGTGCTATGGTGAACAAATCACATGACAGGACTCACTTCCATGACTAAATGGTTATGAAAGTCAGACTTGCCCTGTGCTCTGGGGACTGGGCTCAGATCCTCAGGAGGGCTGCTGAGATCATTTTGAAGGCTGTTGTCTGAAGAGGATGCTCTGTCTGCCCTGCCTTTCCAGCCATGGCAGTGGTCACTCTCTTCCTCCCTGGTGCTCTCTCATTTTTGCTCTAAATGAAGCTCCTCTCCAGGGTTTACAGAGAAGCTGCCCCTTCCTCCTCAGCTTCTTCATACCCCATCAAGATATGAACTCATACAGTGTGTTGTTTCTGTCTAATGTTCTCCCTCCCAACTCTAGCTCTGATCAGGGCCTCGAGGCTTCCTCTTTCTAGCTATTACACTGATGAATGACCAGTGAGCAGGTGTTGGAGGGAAACACAGTCCTGTCTCAAAGAACTGTTTTGTGATATGTTGTGAAACCTACTTCAAAAACCTAAAGCAGCTGGGCAGTGGTGGCGCACACGTTTAATCCCAGCACTTGGGAGGCAGAGGCAGGAGGATTTCTGAGTTCGAGGCCAACCTGGTCTACAGAGTGAGTTCCAGGACTGCCAGGCTTACACAGAGAAACCCTGTGTTAAAAAACCAAAAACCAAAACAAAACAAAAAACAAAAAAAACAAAAAAACCCAAAGCAAGCAAACAAACAAACCCCCAAAACCTAAAGCAAGGCGGGGAAGAGAGCAGAACTCTCCACCTACACCCATGGCCTGTGCTCAGAAGGTCAGCTGACCACTGTTGAAGGCAGCTCATCTGTGCAGCAGCACCTGCATAGCCTGCTTTTCAGGGTAGAGCGGTTACAGTCTTACAGTGTTGAGAACGGGTGTTTTAATGTCCTAAGGTATAATTACAGAATAGAGGATTCAGTTCACTTGCAAGAAGTAAACAAAAAAAGACTTACCTTGTTTAACTTCCAACAAATAGTCCACAAAATAGAATGCTCCAGGAATCTCCACTACACAGCAATAGGGACCACCATCACTCACAACAGTGTTCTCTATCGTCAAGGATACATTTCCTTCTGAAATATTTCCCTTTAGCTGGTATTGGTTGCTCCTCTGATGTGTGACCTTATTTCCATTGGTCCAGATAAGTGTCCTTATACAATAAGAATAGTGGCATTCTCCTCGGCCCCAACACGCAGGAACGCTTCCATCATGGTGTGTGGAGTAAGTACACGGAAGTGTGACAGGGTGACCTACCAGCCCCTGTACTACTGTATAAGCATCCACGGCACCTGTGGTTTTAAAAACGGAGAGAAAAAGAAAGGGGGAGTTAGTTTTCAACATTTTCCCAAGCTTCTGTTTTTAATTCATTTCAGAAAATGTTTGGAATGGGAGACCCAAGTGGGATTGAATTTATGAAAGGGAGAAGTGCTGAACAGCTCCAGCCCTTCCTTATCATTGGTGTTTTCGTGTGTGTGTGTGTGTGTGTGTGTGTGTGTGTGTGTGTGTACCTGTGTGTTTGTTGGGGGTATACAAAGAGTTACAACTTAGTTTTTGTTCTTGCTTTGTCTTTTCATCCAGGGCCTCACTCTGTAGCCTTGGCTGGCCTAAACTCTCGGCAGAAATCAGCAGAAAGGCTGACTTTCAAACTCCCAGAGCTCTGCTGCCTCTCCCTCCCATATCCTCCTATATTAAAAACCCATTTTTACAGCTTGACTTTGGAGACTCTAAACATCTTTTCTGTTGATATAGTCTTCCTTGGTGTGTTTACTTGACAAATACATGTGTAAACAAAGCAACTTATTCTGTGGTATGATATTCACCCTGCTTCTTTTCGTCTTCTTTGTGTTCTTCGGTGTGTGTGTTTCTTTTGGACATGGGGTATTGCCATACACCTCATCTGGTTTAAAATCAAAATCCTCCTACCTGACTCCCGAGGGCTGGGTGATGGTGTGAGAATAAATTGTAAAAATGAAATTTTAGGTCTCAACGTGAAAGTTTCTTAGGTTCAGAGTTTCAATTTACACTCAAGTGTTAGCTGCCCCTGGGGTGCATTCCAAGGGCTTGAATAAACATTTCAAAGGCACAAAAGACCCAAGATAGAGGCAATGAAACACCTGGGTAAACGGAAGTCACTTGAAAGGAATTCTCCCAGGAGCAAGATACAGATGTAAATTAGGATAATTGGGATGGGGGCTAGATGGAAACCAGGCTTGAGAACGGATGTTTGAAATATCCAATCATATGTAACCGTGCCAAATTTTCCCGCTCTCCCCAACCCCTACCCATAAATATCCCAAGTTTCCTGGGCTGGGGGTCAGATCCTCTATCTCCTGCATGAGATATGTTCTGGCCCGAGGGCCCTCGCCATTAAACTACCTTTTGTTATTACATCAAGGCGGTCCTCGTGTGTCCTTGGGTGCGTGCATGTCTGGACTAGGGTGAGGGTCCCCTTGGGGGGGGGTCTTACAATGGGCTACAGAGAGCAGCTCAAATGTTTTATTTTTATACATTTAAAACTTTTTATTTCAGAAGCTGGGTGCATGCATAACCCTTGTGTACCCAGAACTCCCTTGTATTCCCAGAGCCTGTGAGGTAGAGGCAGAAGGTGAGGAATCCAGGGCCAGCTTCACCTGACTAATGAGTTCAAGATAGGTCTAAGCTTTGGAGACCCTATCCCTCTGCTCCCCAACAGTGCTGAAGACTACAAAATCACTTACCCTCCCCCCCACATCACCTAATCAAAGAGCAGAGCCAAGGCCTTGTTTATATAGCATTGTTGGCTTCATGGCAGAACCTTAGTAACTTCAAAGTAAACTAACAGAAAAGATTTTAGGACATTATCAGGAGTGGCTGAGGCTTAATCTAGACCTTCTGATTAGCCCTCTGCAAAACAAACAAACAAACAAAACCAAGTAATTCCTTCTAAGTGGCGATCCCTTCTTATATGTTGGTGACATCCCCAGAAATTGAACAAGACACACTTGCAAAGAAAGACAACATAGTTAGTGAATATACAACCAATCACTTAATGATGCAATTTTG
The DNA here is from genome assembly GCF_011762505.2 of Arvicanthis niloticus. Taxonomy (NCBI): domain Eukaryota; kingdom Metazoa; phylum Chordata; class Mammalia; order Rodentia; family Muridae; genus Arvicanthis; species Arvicanthis niloticus. Next base: position 74,083,867 of record NC_047663.1, on the reverse strand, counting down.
AAAACTGAAATAATTAACTATAAATGATGGAAATGATGGAATAAAATTCCTAACACCAATAGCTTCCAAGACGGCCTTTAAAGCAACTCTGAGGGTTGATGTTGTAGCTCAATGATAAAATGCTTGGCTAGTCTAGGCTAACTCCTGTGTTAGATTCCCAGCACAGAAAAAAATAAGCAACAAGATTACAAAACAATGAATTATGAGACTCACTAATCATCTATATGAAGACCTAAGCTATGAGTTTTTACATGATCTGAGAAAGTACTTTCCTTGTTGAATAAAATGAGTACATTTCTTATTGGGACACTCTTTATTTGATTTTGCCAAATACCTTTCCTAGAATCACAACTAAATACATGTTACTTTAATTAGGTCATAAAAATATATTACTTTTTGCATAAGGTATCTAAGCTCTTAGGACTTAGAAACAGGAGGATCAAAAGTTGAACTGCTCTTCAGCTATCTATGGACTCTGCGGCTAGCCTGGACTAACAACCCCTGTGTTGAAGACAATTATGTTCTTCCTTCTTTTGCCTGTTTAATGGACTGTATTCAATTAGAATGTTTTGAAGTTGCATAATTGTTTAAATAAATTAAAAGGCACAAAAATGTAATGAAGACTGACTAGTCATTCTGCATGTATATTCAATAATAGTTGCATGTGTACCCATGGTTGCTTGTCATTCACATGCATGAACTTCTTGCCTTACATGTACCGTGGATAATGTTTATTTAGCCACCAGTTTTAAAACTCATATATGTTAAGTTTACAATTTATCCTTGGTTCTCTGTTCACTACATAACCCATGATCAAAAGTCCGAGGCTTGTCATCTCTTCTGCCACCTCTAGCCTTCTCAGCATCCCCAGCCATTGACTCACTTACCTGGGAGAAGCAGTATGAGGCCCGAAATGAAGACTTGAAGCTGATTCATGGTACTGACCTGGAGGACAATGACAAGACACTCTGGTTAGCTGTGGCACTCAGCACACAATGTCTGATCAGGTCTTGATCCCGACAGTGTGAATCCCACAGGCTTCTGTGCTAGGGCACCCTGTCCTCCCAAACACACTCTTCTTTCCTGGTCCTTCCTCACATAGAGCCATCCACATGACTTCTGGCCAGGACACAAGACAGCAAACCGAGAAAACAGAGGGCAGACATTAGAGTATGTGCTCTGGGTAGAACTCTAAGCCAAGACCAGCCTTCTAATGACAAAGATGCACTTGCCCTCTGATGGACACAGTACTGTTTCTACTCATAGCCATACTAGTTGGTCCCTAAACCTCAACTACCTTAAACACAACAAGATGGACTGAGCTAGGATGCAGCCACACATTGTGACCGAGACCACCTCTTCCCGAGGGATGTCTAGAGATACCTAGGAAAGCACTGGGTACAGAGCCAAACCTTCCATACACAGAGCTCGCTACAACTAGATTTCCTCCTAGGTAAAATAACAGTAATGTTTGCTTAGCTTTTAGGAGAATCTGCTGTTAAGGAGATGCTGAGCTATTTACTCACAGGCACCAAATACTCAAGGAACCCCCAGGGCAGTTACATTTAAGCCCATTTATGGAGGATGCTACATGTCTTCAGATTCCAAGTTCTAGATTTCAGCTTGTGCGTCTTAATGGCTAAACCATAAAAACATGAGTAAGCCTGACTAGTACATCATTAACTTCCTTTCTGGTCAGGAGATTCTCTGACTTCCTGTCAGAGAGGAGAGAAGGATGTTACCAGTCTTAAAGATAGTACTAGCTTTCATGAAGCCACCATAAGCTCAGCATTCAGGCTGGGGGTCCCACAGTAATCACAGGAACAGCCTCTGCACTTAGGAGATCAGAAAACTAATGCTGCAAACTGGTGACCAACACTGAGAATTTTAATGGACACTAGACAACTTTAGAACATATAAGATTCACATGAGACACAACTGTTTTACTTTTGCATATAAAAATAGTTCACAGCACATGGTACAAACCGTTCTGTTCCTTTAAGAGTTCTACTGCGGTAGGTAGGGTCATGGACATGGGCATTCAGTGTCTCACAGAGTTGGCTACCATCTTGAGATGAAATAACTCTCACTGAATCCTATGGCCTACTCTCATAAATGGAAGGGAACAGACAGTGATGACTAATGGCTTTTAGGTCCCTGAGGTAACCTCACCTTCTGGAATTCAACTAATTGACTAGGTGAGATCTACCATGAAGTAAGCATCTTGCTGGTTGCTTGGAATCGTTTTACTTTTGTATTTATGTGTTTAAAAAAATACTTGAGTCCACCTCAGTCATCAGAGCTTGAGTTGTGGTTCCCTGTTGAAGCCACCCCTGTGGAGATCCTGCAGGGAGACTGTGCAGGGATAGAACTCTGTGTTTCAAGAGCCATAGCAAGCATCAAATCCCACCTGTCCCCTCAGTCGCCTTTTGCTACCAACCCCTGCATCTCAGCTAACATCTTTGTGACAGACAGAACAACTTCTGACATGTACAGTTGCATTTGCACACAGCTAACTTCCACCAACCCTGAAACCCTGAAGCTAAGACTTTTAGAAGATCTGAAATCTATAGAAGAGGTTTCAGGTGGAGTGGTGGTGGCACATGATGGAGGCAGAGGCAGGCAGATCTCTGAGTTTGAGGTCAGCATGGTCCACAGAGTGAGTTATAGGACAGCCAGGGATACAGAGGGAAACCATGCATCAAAAAATCTTGAAAGAGAGAGAGAAAGAGAGAGAGAGAGAGAGAGAGAGAGAGAGAGAGAGAGAGAGAGAGAGATGTTCTGCTGTGTCCTACTTCCCTGATGTTCCTACCAGGGTGCTTTGAAAATGCATTAATTGGGGGCTGGAGAGATGGCTCAGTAGTTAAGAGCACTGACTGCTCTTCCAGAGTTCCTGAGTTCAATTCCCAGCAACCACATGGTGGTTTACAACCATCTGTAATGGGATCTGATGCCCTCTTCTGGTGTGTCTGAAGGCAGTGACAGTGTACTCATATACATTAAATAAATAAATAAATAAATCTTAAAAAAAGAAAATGCATTAATTTATGGCTTCTTTTTCCCACAGGATGGAAAAATTTACATAACCTCTTTTACAGTGAAACCTGATATTCATTCATGATAAACTAGCCTACATCATGTTATTGAGCCCAGTCACTCTATGTTGGGTTACAATAATCCCTATTTCCTTCAGATTAAGAGCTATACTTTTTATAATTTTTAAATTTCATGTGAATAGTTTTGTGTCATGCAATGTATGAACATACCAGGGCACACATGTGGTCAGAGAACAGCTATGTGAAGGAGGCACTGGCCTTCTATTTACAGGCCCTGGGGGTTGAACTGAGAATTGGTGGCAACTGCCTTTATCTGCTGAGCCACCTCATGGGCTCAAAGGCTGGCTCAGTTTTGAACTGTCAAAAGTTAGGAGAACAAATGCTAAAGTGTCTCACACAGAATTGAAACGCGTTTATTCATTTGGACACCATCCTAGTTTCCATCCTAGTGGTACTACAGCCTTAGGCCAGACAAACATCAATGTCAACCAGAAGGAGTTTTGAACAGACTTCTTTTCAATGCAGTTATTACTAATAACCTGAGGATGGAGGAGTGTGAGTCATCACAACAGGGATGTAAAATATCCAGAATTGTGCAAGCAGCTTACATGGATGGGTAAGTGAACAGCTAACAAATAAATTCACAAACAATGAGACAGATGGTAAATGTATAATCAGACCATGGCATGTCCCACTGACAACCCTAGCTCATAGCTCTCTCAAGGAGCAAGTGCCCAATTTCTTGTCCAGAGGTTTTGCAAAGCCCTTGTTATCTGGTCCCTGCCTAGGGTTCAGATTTGCTGTCCTGACCACCTGTCCCAAGGCCATGTGGACTTCCTTCCCATTCATCATCACCTTAGGTCTTTCCCAGGTGGTGTTCTGTCTTGCCTCTTCTTCCTTAACCCACAGCCATCACTTTTTCTCTTTTCTTATTGACCCCTGCTTAAATGTCTCAGACATTCTCCCTGCATCACCTATGACTTAAAGTATGAGAGATTCAGGAATGATGGCTCCTATCTGTGAGCACAGCAGTCATAAAGCTGAGGCTGGAGAATTGTCTTGAGCTTAAGGGCAGCCTGGACTACATACTAAGTACCAAGCAAGCCAATGCTATAAAGTAAAGCGAAGTTCAATAAAGCGATGATCAAACTGGTGGCAAACTTATAATCCAAGCATAGGAGAGACTGAAATGAAGATTGTCAATGCTGAGCTAGCCTGGGCTACATACAAAAGAGGAAAAAAAAATAAAGATGTAAACCGAAGCGAGTGACAGGACAGGCTAAGAGCTGAAGGAGAACAGGTGGAGGGCAGACTGCATCAGCAATGAGGATGTGAAGATGCAGGGAGCTGAGGAGCAGAGGCATCAAATAACTAAATCCTCAGGGTTGAATTTCCCCACATTACCCTGTGGGCTCCCACAAGACCAGGTACTGGGCCCTAACATTTGCAGTGGACATAGTACAGTGAAATGCCGTATTGTTTTGTTTGTTATCATTGTAATACACTGACTCCTCCTGGCTGAGAATGAATGTGGGTATGCCATGGAACTCATGAGGAGGGGAGAAAGCCACTCTCTGGAGTTGTTCCTCTCCTTCCACCTTTAGGGGGATTCCACATCAAATTCAGCTGTCAGGTTAGCCAGGCACTTTGCTCCACTGAGCCTGCTCCTTGGGTGATGGAATTTTTCTTTGTTAACTTGAGCTTTGCAGTCTTCCTGAGTCACTGCATATTAGGGTCAACTTTGGCATCCCCTGAAGGTTACTCACCACCTACACGGGAGCACTGCCAGGTGACAGGACTCAGTCACCATCACTGAATTCCCAGCTTGTTACTAAAGAGCTCATTTGTGGGAAAGTGGGCATCAGATCCTGCCAGAGAGTCACTCCTGTCAGTGGAGTCTCTGTTCTTGCTCACTGCAGCCCTCTCTGAAATAGTCCACCTGCTTGAATTCACTCTATTTTCACCCAAGACAATGTCCCGTTGCTCCTCCTGTACTACTAGGTACTCACTGAGTGCACTCCACTGGACCCCAACTCCAAAAGTGTATGCTAGGCTTCCATCCATAACCAGAATCCTGAAATCCCTCACAGAATGGACTCTTTATGTCCCATTGCTATCTGCCTGCCAGCCCTGACTGCTGTGTAAGCCATCCATTTCCCGTCACTTACTAGTCACACTAAAATTGCCAGCATGGGGACTGGAGAGGGCTCAGCAGTAAAGATGGTCCACTACTCCTGCAGAGGACATGAGTGTGGCTCCCAGCACCAACCTCAGGTGACTTGCAACTGCCCTTAGCTCCAGCTCCAGAGAATCTAGCAGGAGAGAAGGCTTCTGCATTTACGTGCACATAAGCACACAGCCACACACATATACACAGAATTTTAAATGATCATGAAATTAGAAATGTAGAATAATGAGGTAATTATATTTGGTAGAACAAACCATTATCGTACTAAAATTTGACTCATTTCACATTTATTACATAGCTATAGTACAATAAAAATAATTGTGTAAATTTTGTATATAATGATGAATCTCATGTATACATGACTGTATATACACGGTGTATACATTGCATATACTAATGGTCTCATAAAGGTTGTGTCTACATGGACAATTACCACTTTAAGAAAAATGTGTAAACAGTTAACTCATGATATATATAAGAGAGGATCGAGTCCATGCCCAGACACTCAGGGCATAGGTCTGTGCAGGCTCCTAACCATGCTGGATGGACAAGTGACCAGAGTGGGGAAAAGACAAAGGCAGCATCCAGCAAGCTTCAAAAGCTTCAGTGGCAGTGCTGATGGGGTGTGGGTGCAATCTTAGCCTGCACTGTCAGGCTTAAGTGCACTTTCTAATACTGTTACACAGAAGGTATTTGAGCAAAGCTGAACAAAGTTTAGCCAGCCAGAAAGAGCTGTGAGGGAAGAAGAGAGAAAGAGAGGGAGAGAGAGAGAGAGAGAGAGAGAGAGAGAGAGAGAGAGAGAGAGAGAGTCCAGATGCAGATGCAGGAGAGTGCCTGTGGCAGGGGAGAGGGCAAGCAGCTGGGACAGTGAGGAACAGCAATGGAGAAGAACAGGGACAGGGCAGGGACAGGGTTCAGGAGCCACTTTGTGAGGACTCTCCTTTTCCCAAGGACACAGAGAGTCTTTGCTGGGGTGTGGGGGTCCCAGGAGCTGGTGCCCTCTGAGGACCACTGGGACTGCTGGTTAACAAGCAAGGACATCTGAGAGTCCTTGCAGAAGTTCCCTGTGGAAGAGACAACAGAGAGCAATGTGGTCAAAGGAATCAAGACTCTCAGTCTGTAGGCTCAGAAGGCAGAGCAAAGTGGACTTCCTGAAGGCTGTCTGTCTGCAGGGGATGAGTTAGTTACTCAGGCCTGAGCTGTGCATGAGGGGAGGGGCTGTCAGCAGAGGAGGGAAGAGCCTCTCCCACCACAGAGTTTGGAAGAGATACCCTGGGTTTTTTGTCCCATTGAGCCAGAGATATCTTTGGCTCATAAATATCACATAAAGAAGGAAGATCTGCGTTAAATGTAGAGTTTGGGAAGAACTGGCTTAGAAACAGTCTTTGAAAGGCAGAAGCCTGTGTTAGCTATTCTGGGAGAAGTTATGCTGAAGGGAATGCCTTTGCTGAGGCTTTCTTTGTGCTTAGGCAAGGCCCTGGGTCCTTCTGGGGACAGCCTTCCATAAAAAGGCAACAGAGAAGAGGTGCCCACACAGCCTTAAGCAGCCCAAGGAGGCAAGAGGAGCATAAAGACAAGGGGGTCCTGAATGTCAGGGCAGACAAAGTCACAGGCACAGGCAATGTCTCCAAGCCAGGGCTGCAAAAATCAGAGCTACTCAACACAAGGCAATGGATGCAAGGAAAAGGAGAGCAAGGCAATAGCTGCAGACCCTGAAGGCTTTTAAGGTGCTGTGAACTGAAGTGCTCTAAGCAGCTGACTGCTAAGCAGAATCATGGGATCAAGATGCCTAAGACCTTGGTACACTGATGGTGGAGTGATAGAATAGGGACCAGCAGAGCCAAAGTTACCTCAGGATATCTTAGATCTTTGCGTAGCCATTAGCTACTGAGATCAGCTTCTAACCATCTCTTAACTTTTAGATAAAACTTGAAATGTAGCCTAGGTTGGCTTCAGCTAGCTTCAACTGCTCTGAGGCTAGGAAGGCAATAAACATCTCTTGACCAGAAATCCCTTTGCCTTGCTGTAGCTCCCACCTCGTGACCCACCCGTGTGGTTGGTTGGTTACTTTATTCATTTATTTAGTTATTTTGGTAGGGTCTCACTGTAGCCCAGGCTAACCTAGAACTCTTTCTCTCTCAGGTTGGTCTCTCACAAATAGAGATCCTCCTGCCTCAAAATGCTGGGATTATAGGCATGATCCAACACACCCAGTCCTACCTCTGTGCTTTGTATACACTCTGATTCTTGACTTTCATTTCTGGGATTGTCAAAGTTCATTTTTGGCCTGGAAGTACAGGCCTGTAGCTCCAGCTTCTCAGGAGGCTGAGGCTGGAGGGTTATGAGCGTAAGACCTGTCTAGGTTAGCTGAGCAACTACTTAAGACCCCGTCTCTAAATAAAACATGAGATAATGAGTTTGGATGACAGGAGTTAGAGTTTACTGGCAGAGAGACCTTGGTTTTTATCTCCAGGAAATACACAAAAAAGTGAATACAACAGAAAAGAGTCAGGTATGGTGTAGTGCATGCCTTCATTGCCAGAACTAGAAGGCAAAGGAATGAGTTCCAGGTCAGTCTGATCTGCATAGCAAGTTCCAGGTCAGCCAGATTTACATAGTAAGACGCTATTGCAGCAAACACACACACACACACACACACACACACACACACACACACACACAAATAATCATAAAATAAAATGAACTTCATATAAATTTTTCATAGTGGAATGTCATTCAGGGTTATTTGATGTCCCAAACCCATGGTCACTCAAAGTAGGATCAAAATCACCTATTTTATTGCCACCTTAGAGACGAGTCTGTATTTTTATATCACTAAAGTTATATATGTATATACACACACACATACAAATGTGCACACTCAAGTGGAAAAAGACCATGATCAAAAGCAGGCCATAATCAAAAGGTTTGATTTTTTTTTTTTTTTTACTTTAAAACATATGCTGGGCCGGGCAGTGGTGGTGCACGCCTTTAATCCCAGCACTTGGGAGGCAGAGGCAGGCGGATTTCTGAGTTCAAGGCCAGCCTGGTCTACAGAGTGAGTTCCAGGACAGCAAGGGCTACACAGAGAAACCCTGTCTCGAAAAAACAAAAACCAAACCAAAACAAAACCATATGCTGGCCTCTGATTCATTGTAGCTCAGTTGGATTTTAAGCCCTTCCCTACTGTCTCCCAAGTGTTGGGATTGCCAACATGTTAAGATTAGGGTTTCTTTCTCTCTCTCTCTCTTTTTTTTTTTTGTTTTTGTTTTTGTTGGTTGTATGTTGTTTGGATTTTGATAAAAATGAGTAGCTTGCCTGGGGAGCAGGAAGCTCTGAGTTCAAGTTTCCTCATCAGATAACAGGGTATGAAGGTGTTTGCAACTGGGAAAGGGAGGAGCAGAAGTTCAAGCTCATCCTCAGCAAAGCTTCTATTCTGAGGAAATCCTGACACACAAGAGGCCCTGTCTCAAATACAGTGATGGTAAGAACCAGTCACAGTGGTTTATGCCTGTAATTTCAGAACTTAGTGGTTCATTATGTATTTCCTGCACTGACTGACTCATGGCTTATTTTAAAAACTTCACACGTTAGGTGGGGGAGAGAAGCATTGGGGCCTTGGAGTATGAAAGCACAATTACCCTATGGCACCTGGAAGTAAGGGGAAATATCAGGCCAGACAGACAGACAAAGAGGATGAAGTTCCCTGAATACAAGAAACTGCATTCTGCCGAAGGAGTATACCAATTCTCAACATAAATATATGCATTTTAAAAATCTTCTCAAGCTTTTCTCTAAATATCTTCCCCAACACTTAAAGAAAAATGAAACCCAGGAGCTGAACAGAAGGAACAATGGTTATGACCACTGGCTGCTCTTCCAGAGGACCCAAGTCCAACTCCCAGCACCCACCTGGCAGTCCACAACTGTAATTCCAGTTTGGGGGGTGGAGGGAGGACTGGCACCCTCACACTGACATACATGTGGACAAATACCTATTCACATTAAATAAAAACAAATCATTTAAAAAATGTGCCAAATATACGCCAAGGTCTAAAAGGTGCACACTCCCCTAGACTGGCCACATGCTCCCCTCACAACACTCCAACTAAAGCAAATCTTTTCTACTTCCGGCCTTGCCAAGTTCACAAACCTAACACAAAACCTTAATTTGAAGCTACAGATCCGGGCCTAACTATATAGGGCTTAGTTTAACAGTACCAGACTATTGTCTTCTATAGTTTTCTTCTTAAATCTCATGTTAACTTCATTTAAGAAGGCCTTAATCTATAAAAGTCCATTATTCTATTTAAATTAGCATCCATCCACCTTCCAAGAATCTAAAGAACTCTATTGGATATTCAGTTGCCCTAAAGTCTACACTCATCATTGTCCTACTGTCCCACACAGAATCCCATGCCATCCCAAGTGCAAAGCCACTTGGTACAGAACCTCCAGGGAGCACTCTCCTCATCGCTTCTCTCCAGCACAAGCCTGCAGAAGACGGTACTTACCACTTAGGAAAGAGTCACCACTTCTTGTTAGTGTCCCCTAATCCTGTGCTGCTGCTGGACTCTTCCAGAGATGCTGATAAAGAAGAATCTGTCCCAGAATTCCATTCTTATCTTCTGGCCACACCTTCAAGTGTTTTGTTTGAAAATTGAGTCTCTCTAGTTCTACATTCCTTTTGCCTGAACGTCAATTTAAAGGGATAATAACAAAATACTTAAACTAGCACTCAGGAAAGCAGAGACAGGTAGATCTTCTGAGTTCAAGGCCAACCTGGTCTACGTAGTGAGACTTTGTCCCCACAACAAACAAAGAAAAGTTAACTTTCTGCTGGGCAGTCGCCAAAGCTTCAGCAAAGGTCTTAACTTGAGTTCAGACTCCAGGTGTGGAGATCATGCTGGCTTTAAGAAGTTTTCTGCAGAAAGGGCCTTTGAACCACTGTACCAGCTTTCTTAGTTATAGATGAATAAACTGAAAGTCAGAAAGAGGAATAGAATATAGATAGAACCCAGCGACAGTTGTGGTACAGAGGCAGAAGTGAAAGCTGACTAATTATAAATGCTGGTCTGCCAGTTAACTAACAGTTCAAGCAAATAAAGCTAGGCTAAAGTCCCTGCTTGCAGAAGTGTAGGGGGAGGCTGCCAGCTTTCTAAGATGAGCTTCTCCATGCCCTCATACACTTTTCAGGCTTACTAACTACACAGGCTTCCAGAGTTGGGTAGTTGTAGAGGAATTTTAATCCAGCAACACAGCTGCTGAGCAAGGGGTCACATTTGTCTGTGTGATCAGGCTGGGATGACACACCTTTAATCCCTCTGGCTGGACTACAGACATACCCTTAGCACACACCTTTAATCCCAAACAATGAAGGTAAAGTTAGTTTGTAGAAGGAAGTAGCCATATTTGAAAGTGATGTCTAATAGAGAGGCAGACAAAGTGATGAACAAGAATGAGTCAAAGATAGGATATGCCCAACTCTCAGGAGAACAACACAGGAGGGAGAGAGTGGGGGAGAGAGAGGGAGGGAAGGAAAGAGAGGGGGGAAGGGAAAGGGAGAGGGAGAGACAGAGAGAGACAGAGAGAGACAGAGACAGAGAGAGAGAGTTTTACCAGGACAATTTTTAGAGGCAGGCTGCAGGTGAAGAATGAGCCAGAAAATGAGAAGGATCCAGATTAGAACAGATTGCCAGAGTTAGTCTAAGGCTAAACAAAGCAATTCAATCAAAATCTTAGAGAAGCCAGTTTGAATCAGTCATCTTGGAGAGGAGATTGGGCCAGAACCAGTCAGCCAGAGTTCAAAAAGAGCTAGAACGGATGGGTCTATTCAGCAGTAAGCCTCTCAGACAACAGTTACATCTGGTGAATAAAATTTACTTTGACAGGTAGTTGTGCAAGATGACAAATACAGTTTGGACATGGGTTTAAGCCAATAGAGAGTCTTTATTAGCCAGCTGACAACTACACAGGCTGCTTAGGATCCCAATGTAGCCCCGAGCCTTTCTCAGGGTGAGCTTTTAAGCACAAAAACCATGTTCTGGGTTGACATAGTTCAGTTAACAAGACCAGTTAGCCAGAAGCAGAACTATGGAAACTAAAAAGCAAGGTTAGTACATTTAGAGACTTTCTCACAACTATATTGACTTTGATGAATTAGGCTTTTGTTTTAGTTTGGGCAGGTGGTGATGTCCATGTGCCGCTGAATTTTACAGACTGAATGGCACTTCCACCATGGAGTCAATCTCACGACTTGCTAAGGTCTGGTGCCCTGTGATACTGCTCTTAGTAAGTGAGTCAATTTGTGAACCCCTCATCTTGTTGTAATGAGATGTAGTTGGTCAACAACAGGTTGTTGTTATTCAGATAAATTAACCCATAAGGCAGAATAGCAGGCATCAGAATAAGGAGAAGTGCCTAGGAGGTTAAAATTTTTAAATATTGTAAGGCCCCCACGAAGGGAGGACCTCACCCAAGTCTCAGGAATTCGTGGCCACCCAGTAACTCACAAGACACCGAACTTGATGCAATCAGCAAGAGGTATATTTCGATCAACATGTTGAGGTCAAGACCCATGACCCACACAGGGGCAGTGGGGTTTGACAGTGGGGCTTTGGAGACAGAGAGAATTTAAAGTCAAAAACCACAACTCAGGGGGGAAACTGCAACCCAGGGGGAGTAAAGGAGGGTTATTGGAGAGTACCTGTGGAAAGTCCCAGCCCATTATTCAGTTTGTGACAGAGTCCAAGGAACAGTCATGGGGAACATTTTGTATAGGCTATTCTCTAAGAGCCTATTCGTAATCAACCATCTATCTTGTGGTCAGCCAAGTTCCTGAAACACAGAGCTCACGACCAAGCTGACCTGCACTCTTGGTTCTGTTCAGTCTGCTAGGAGTTTTTTAAAAATTTTAACCCTTTCAATATTAGGCAAGTTTTAGCCTCTTATAAGTCCTCTAATGTTGATTTGGGGTACTTCCAGTCACCGTGACTTTTGTCAGTTAATGGGATGACATTCTGAACTGTTTTACCCCTATGCGGTACAGGGGCCAGTTGTCTAACCATAACCAGGAATCCTGGCTGATTTTTGGTTAGGAATGATTACTTCTATCCCCAGGGTGCCTTCTGTGGCATAGATTCTGAATCCTCAGATTTTTCCTTTTCCCAAAGGCCAGAACATTTTTTAAAGGAATTTGTTTTAGGAAGCCTCATTTTACAATCTCAAATTTTGTAACGGAAACTCCCTTGTTTCTAGTAATCAAGGGACCCGGCCATAAGGCATGTGTAGAATTGTAAATTTAAATTTTTTATCTTAAAAGATAAATTTTCATCTTTTTTTCCCCTTATATAACCAGATATTTAAAATAGGCATCAGCATGTGAAGATCAAGATGGACTATGGGTTTGCTAATTTGAAGTCACACTAGCTAATACCTTCTCTGGGCCTATCTTCAGGTTTTAATCCAGGCCTGAGGGTGATGGGGGTTGGCCCATAACCCTGTACTCATATCCATAATACAACACACAAGACTCAGGAAAAGGCAGAAGGTCAGGGAGTAGAAAGCCAGAAGCTTAATGAAACCTTAATTTCAATGAGTCCATAATCTAGAGACAGTTCATTTGGCAATAGGTGACCTGACCTTTGGGTCCTAGTTATTTCGTGGGGGCAAGGAGGACCACAACCTGAAAAAAGAACGGTCGAGAGAGAAAATGGACTCAAGGAAGCAATTGCTTGTCAAGAGTCATGTATTAAAACAAAAGCACATTTTTATAATACATTTTACAAGGGGAGGGGGTAAGAGGGGCCAGGTGGTGGGAAAGTACAGAATCTTCTCGGCCTGTGCCCTGGAACAATGTGCAGTCTACCTGCTTTTCTCAAAAGAATCAGTACATTGCTTTGAATCTATAAGTCTATCTGTAACTGTCAAACCGGACCTTGTGGTTTCCAGGCAGGATGAAGCTGCAGGGGACATTGTGCAGGTGGGAAGAGGTAGGGGGTGAGGGTAAGAGGCGAGGGTCCTGGCTTCTGACAAATAGGTCCGTAGCTTCTACTTTCTTGACCAGGGTGTGGTGAATGCATGGTGTAATGCCAGCTACCTCCACAGCCATAGGAGTGGAGAGAATCACCTTGTAGCATTCTATCCAAGGTGGTTTCAGTGGCCCTTTGGCTACCTGCTTGACCCAGACGGTATCATTCGACTGGAATAAGGAGAAACTGGTAATGGACCGGGAGGTCAGCCGGATCTCTCAGATAGTCTAATGATGGGCTTTCTGAAGTCCCTGAAGTGACTTGAGAAAGGGATGGTAAGAGAATGCTGCCAACTGCTGAAGCAGGAGGGCCCCCAATACGACTCTCAAACATAATGTCATTGGGAGTAAATCCATTCCTACACCAAGTGGAACAGCTGAAGCAAAGCAAAGGAAGGATGCTCAGCTTTTTTTTTTTTTTTATGTCTTGTTTATTCTTTTTACCTGTCCACAACTCTGAGGTCTATATGCACAATAAAGTTTTTAATATATGTTTAAGGCTTTAGCTGTTATTGGATAGGTTTGGGATATGAAAGCTAGGCCATCATCAGACCCCCATTGCTAATAGGAAGTCGAATCCTGAGGGAGCTTTTTAACTTGCTATCTGAGCAGTTTCAGCCTGTGTGGGGGACACTTTTATCCACCCTGAAAAGGTGTCTTTAAAAACTAGCAAGTACTTTTATCCTCCCCCAGTAGGCGAGATCTGGGTGAAATCAGTTGTTCCAGTGTTTGCTAAGGTATTGATTGTTCATTTCCACCCCTTCCTGGGTAAGGGTTATCAGTTTTGGATTCATCTGAGCACAAACCTGTTATCTGGCTAAGACATCCTGTGCTAGGCAGTCTAAGGTACAACATTCCTTGGTCTGAGCAACTCAGAAAGTTTTGTTGACCCCAGATGAGTAGTGATAAGTTATTTCTCCACTGGTGAAATGAACCAATTTAAGCCATATATTATATTATATTATATTATATTATATTATATTATATTATATGCAGTTTTTTTGGGACGCTGCTGTCAGGTGGGCCAGTTCACTGGCACCAAGGAAGGAGGCCAGGGAAGTTGCCTTGGGAAGGGAGAGAGAGGAGAGGGGGAAGAGAGAGAAAAAGAAAGAGGTGGGAGAGAGAAAAGAAGAAGAAGAAGAAGAAGAAGAAGAAGAAGAAGAAGAAGAAGAAGAAGAAGGAGGAGGAGGAGGAGGAGGAGGAGGAGGAGGAGGAAGAGGAGGAAGAGGAGAAGGAGGAGGAGGAGGAGAAGGAGGAGGAGGAAGAAGAAGAAGAGGAGAAAGAAGAGGAGGAGGAGGCAGAAGAGGAGAAGGAAGAGAGAGAGAAAAGGATGAGATAGAAGAGGGAGGAGAGAAGGTGGGGAGACCGAAATATCTGGATTCCATAGAAAAAAGCCTCTAGGGGAAGAAAGATAGTACAGCCTCTAGGCTGGAAAGTTGAGGGCTGGGGGAAGGGAATGCCAGGTAAGGACTGAGGGATGCCGGGTGAACCTGGAGGCCAGATCTGCTCTGATATGTGAAATATGTACCTTAGCCCCTTGTCCCACAGTCTGAAACCAGAGATGTAGCCTGGTGAAGGTTAGTTACCAACAGTCTTGCCAGTTGTTTCTGAGAGAATGATCTTTCATTTCCCTCTAGTGTCCTCCATCAACCTGTCTGTGGGTAGGTTTGAGCTGTCCCTGTTTCCTTTAGCATGGAGTCTCAGGTAGTATCACTCAGTAATAACTCATGCCATTACAATATCAATAGGCCTCATTGGTTGTATTAGTAATGCTTCTCTAGAGTTACAGAATTTATGGAATGTCTCTATATTAAGGGAATTTATTATAATTACTTACAGTCTGTATTCCAAGTAACCCAACAATAGGCAGCTGTGAGTGGGAAGTCTAATACTAGTTCTTTCTCAGTCCCACAAGGTTAGCTGTTTCAGCTGGTCATCTGTATAAGCTGGAATCCTGAAGAAGTATGTTCCAGCAGATGGGCTGACAAGTAAGTGCAAGCAGGCAAAGAAGAGTGAGTCTTCCTTCTTCCATTGTCCTTATGTAGGCCTCCAGCAGAAGGTGTGACCCAGAGACTAAAGGTGTGTACTGCCATGTTTGGATTTGGAACTTGTTGTGTCTCAGGCTGGCCTTGAACTCAGAGATCTGCTTGCCTCTGTCTCCAGGAATTATTATTTTGCCAGGGCCTAAACATTTCATGGCCACTATGCCTCAAGATTGCCTTGTCGGGCAGTGGTAGCACTCCCAGCACTTGGGAGGCAGAGGCAGGCGGATTTTTGAGTTCTAGGCCAGCCTGGTCCACAGAGTGAGTTCCAGGACAGCCAAGGCTACACAGAGAAAGCCTGTCTCAAAAAACAAACAAACAAACAAACAGATTGCCTTGTCAAGATCCAGGTCAGAAGCCTGAGTCTTCCAGCCTCAAGATCTGGATCATAGGTATGCCCTCCATTTCTGGATTGCAGTTTTTTCCAGATGTAGTCAAGTTGACAACCAGAAATAGCCATTGGTCTTAGGTCTGTTTGTCAAGCAACCAGGTCAGAAGCCTAGCAGTGGAGGACAGCAATTTATAAGGGGAAACAAATAGCTCCTAGAAAGGTCAAGATTTTTTTCATGCTCTTTTTCCCTCTTTCTGTATACATCACATCGTGGATATGGCTGGTAGTAAACAATACTGAGTGACGTCCTTGTATATGGTGATGGACTTTCTCCACCTGAGAGCCTGGGTCTGAGCAATCATTTTGCTTTCTGGGCTGAGGTACCTTGCTTGAGCTCAAATCATTTTGGTTAAAGTAACCACTGCAGCTCCCACGTACCTGGTTTCATTTTTCATCTCCTGATAGTCATGGATGAACACCTGCGTTGATGGTGGTAGGTTTCTCAAGTTGGACTCAAGAACGGGCCAGGAGTAGGGTCTGGTATTGGGTCATACAGTCATTAGACAGGTTTCATTCTGGTGTTCCACAGAGGAGGGACTCAAGTGTGTTGTTGGGTGCTATGAGTATAACTTGGCCCAGTTAACTTGTTTGCTTTTTTTTTTTTTTAAATTAAATTTCCAGTAGCTACTACAGCCCTTAGACATGTGGGCCATCCTAAGGCTACAGGGTCTAGTGGTTTGGACAGGTTTGTCACAGGGTATTTCCATGGCACCCAAGATTGAGTTAAAACCTACTCATTTTAACATAACTGTAGTTATTTTGAATTTAGTCTATCTAGTTAATAAGGTGAAATTACATTCAAGTTCTTAAATTCCACTTCCCAGAAGTAATTATTCTAGCTGACACAGAAAGAAGTCTCCCAAAAGGTCACAATGCTATGGTTGTATTACTCATCCTCTGTTATCTTAGTACTCTGGAAAACCCCTCACCACCACCTCACTTACCTCACATAGGCCCAGTCAGCTTAACGGTCATCTAGTAATACTTTGTCTAGTTAGCCAAAATGTAATACTGCTTCCCCTTGTCTTCTGTGCTTGGTTTTCCTATAAAAAGCCTGCTCTCAGAGTAGATCAGCATCACAGTTTGATTCCCAAGTCTTCTCTGTGACCCTGATTGATCTGCCTGAATTAAGCATTCAATAAAATTTCATCCTATCTGAGACCTGTGTCCAAGTGGCCAGTCAGTGTGTGGCTATTCCTAGACCACAATAAGTTAAACCCCCTTTTGTCTTTTCTTTAGTCTCAGTACAGATTAGGGGCTCAGTGCCCCCACTTTGTGCTGGTATATAGAGGTCTTTCTATTTCTACAAACTCTGGTATCCAGAGGCAGCTGCACCTAGGAACTGTTGAACCTGTCTCTTAGTCTTTGGAGTTGTCATCTGAAGGATGGTAGCAATCCCACTGTGTGCTGACAGGCTCTCTTTGCCTCTCTTCAGTTGGTAGCCAAGATAAGTAGCCTTCTACAAAAGTGGACTTTCTTAGCCAATATTTTATTTTATTTTATTTTATTTTATTTTATTTTATTTTATTTTATTTAAGACAGAATTTCTCTGGGTAGCCCTGGCTGTCCTGGAACTCACTCTGTAGAACAGGCTGGCCTTGAACTCAGAGATCTACCTTCCTGTGCCTCCCAAGTGCTGGGATTAAAGTCATGCAGCACCATCACCTGGTTTAGCTGATGTTTTGTAGCCTGAGGTTTATATAACACTTGCAGCAATCCCTCAGTGACTCTTAGAATCAGTTTTCCCAGGAAGCCTCTGACAAAAAAACAAAAAAACAAAAAAACAAAAAAACAAAAAAACAAAAAAACAAAAAACAACAACAACAAAAAAAAAATGGCAGGAAGTATGTATTTAGTGTCTAAATCCTGGAGCAACCTGGTTCACGTAAATTGCCTGCTGTAACCTCCTACCGTGTCTGTCCATTTGAAAAACAAAGATGGGTTGACTCACCTCTGCCGACAGGAGGCTGAAGAATTAATCTTTCAGGTCCAAGACAGTGTACACCTATTTTCCTGAAAGAAGCAGACTCATGAGAGTCAGAGGTCCCAGGACTTTTCACAGGCAGGAGAGGTGTACTCCAGGGTGACTGACACATAACCAGAATTTCTGTCTTTTCAAGCCAGGCAACACAGATTTTAACTCCCCCCCTTTGTTTCCAGGCTTATTGAGAATGGTTTAATCTAGACAGAGGTAGCTAAACTGGTTAGTTGAACAATTATAGGAGCTTGGTGTTGGGCCAGTCCTGGGGGTTGGGTTTGTAAGACGTCAAAATTTTACTGAGTATCTGTAAGTCTAAGTGCATCTCTTCTTTAGAGAAAATGACAGTGGCTCTCTGTTTTTGTGAAAGGTCTTGTCCCAATCAGTTCTCTGTTATTAAACACTCTCTAAGCTATCTCTAGCAACCGGGACTGACTTATTTCTTTAAATTTCTTTTAACTTTTATAATTTTTTTTTAATATCTGGGACCAACTGGGTGACAAAGGCAATCTTGTTAGTAGCTGTCTTTAATCTTTCAAAAAGGACTCAGCAAAAGGTTTTTTGTTGTTGTTGTTGTTGGTGGTGGTGGTGGTGGGTTTTTTGTTTGTTGTTGTTTTGCTTTTTGTTTTTTAGTTTCTTGGTAAGTGTTGGACAGAAGGGAAAATCTGTTCTGTCCAGGTTGTTTTATCTGGCAGGGATCCCCACCTGCCCAGCTCAGGGGTGTCTTTCTTTCTTTCTTTCTTTCTTTCTTTCTTTCTTTCTTTCTTTCTTTCTTTCTTTCTTTCTTTCTTTCTCTTATTCAGAGAATGGTGGGTCTCACAGATCATTGGTTGTAACAAATACATAAATTGTGAGAGAGAAAGGAGTGGAAATTCCCTCTTCCGTTTGGGCTCAGCCCTGAGGAACTTTTCTCCTTTCCTTAGAGCAGGCACAGAACAGGAGTAGAAGAAATGCTCACTTGGGGGAACTATTTCCCCCTTCCGGTGTGCATTCCACTTGGATGTCAGTGGGCCCTGGGTGAGAGGCCCAGCTTCTCCCAACCTCCACACTGGGATCAATTCTGACCATGAGCAGGAAGGAGGCAAGCAACAAACCAAGCAAGCACTCATTTCCCAGAGTGCTTTGCTTTTGTCTGTTTGTTCCTCTGCCTGACCTGGCAGAGCCAGAAGGATTTAGACCACCAACAGGAGAGGGCACAGGTTTTAGCTGGGCTAGAGGAGGGTCTCACACCAGAGAAAGCCACTTGTCAATATAGGGAATCAAACTTACAGAAACATACAGAAACACACACACACACACACACACACACACACCACCACCACCACCACCACCATACGTTCATACAGACTGAATGAATTCACACTCACCATCCATACATTCCGGACAGACAGGAGGATCCAGTAATGTCTCAAATGGATCCCAGACTCTGGATCAGGACTATGTCTGACCTCTTCTGTGTGTTTAAACAGAAGGCTCCTTAACTAGACTACCTGCAGACGTGACAGACCAGGTGACATTGTAATTTGTTTCCTTTTGGAGTGGACATGTCAGATTCCTGGGGAAGCATTAGGAAGCAAATGATCAAAGGGAACCCTGGGGGCCTGAAATAACTCAGATTGCACACCCCCTAGGAATTCTTTTGTGGGGAAAAAAAACTCTGGGGGGGGGGGGTGCGGGGAGGGAGTCCAGTGGCGGGGTTCCAAGGCGGTCCTATAGCGGGTCGGGGCATGCTTCCCACACCACCGGCAGGCAGAGGGTCCCACATTCACACAGCCATCGCAGGTTGGTGGCTGCAGCATGGTTCGAGGCTCCAAAGGCTGGGAAGCAGCAGATCAGGTGACAAGTGGAGTTTCCCAAAGCTTTTATTGTTCATGGCATGGCAGTGGGTATAGGTGATGAGCACTCACCGCCAAAAGCCAGGGGAGCCTGACTTTTATAGGGAGGGGGAAAAGGGGGGAGGGAATAACTTAATTAGCTACACCCCTGGCCTTTAGATAACTCATTAATATTTAAATCTCTGGAGGTGGAGACCTCTACCTGTGTCCTACTTGACTGAAGGGCACAGGTTAAATGGAGTTACCTCATCCAAGGCCCAACATTCTCTGACCACTCCAAGACCCATCTACACTCTTACTCACTCCAAGAGGCTCCAAGACACCCCAGTGTCTTGAGGTCTAGTCTCTGGGATCTTGCTGGGGCCTCCAGAAATGTTGTGGGGGTATTAGCAGAGAAGACTGCTTGAATATGTGTTTAAGTCAATAGACAATCTTTATTACCCAACCAGCTTTGATACTGGTTGCTTGGGATTCCAGAGTAGCACTAAGCCTTTCTCAGGATGAGGTTTTAAGCACTAAAACCATGTTCTGGGTTGACATATTTCAGTTAACAAGAACAGTTATCCAGAAGCAGACCTACAGAAGGCAAACAGCAAGGAAGTTAGATTTTGACACTTTCTCAGAACTGTATGAACAGTTGATGAGTAGGGTCTTTGTTTTAGTTTGGCAGGTGATCCCCAAGTGATGAGTTTACAGCCCAAATGGCACTTCTGTCACTGAGTTAGTTGCATTTAGGTCTCAGGGCTTGCTAAGGCATGGAGCCCTGTGAAAACAGAAAGCTTGGTATGATCGTTTTCTGTTCTGGCAACTGGAAGGTGCTACATTGTTCAAAGCAAAATGTTTCCAGAAGATATTGTTACTTTCAAGGGCTTCCATGCCTCTCCCAACTAAATAAATAAATTAAGCATGCATGGATTTCTTAAAGATATTGAAGACAATGTTACAAGTTAGGTTGGTGCTAAAACTTCTCCAGGACTATGACCATCTGAGTGAGTGTAAGATGTTGTCCCTATGTCCATTCAGGGGAAGACAGATGGGTCAGGGAGATTTAATAACATTAGGTTTTACCTAATGGAGTTAGGATAATCATTTCAGTTTGGATTTGGAGTGGTATTGTTTGGTTTTCTTATTTTGTTTTGACACAGGGTCTCACTATTTAATACAGGCTAGCCTGAAACTCCCGTGTAGCCCAGGGTGACTTTAGACTTACCATCCTCTTGCTTTTTCTTGTGCTGGGATCTCAGGTGTGTGCCACCACCCATGGGTTTCTGCTATGCTGAAAAAACTGAGCTACATCTCAGCCAGGATGGTCCTCTTACAAAGAACTGTCTACACTCAAATCAAGATGTCCCACAGTCCCTGGACACCAAGCTGAACTGCCCTTGCCAGGAGCAGCTATATAAAACTTGTGCTAAGTTTTGCCAACTTCCTAGTTAGGGCTTGTGACTTGGAACAATGTTGACTTTGCCTATTAAATCTATATTCCTAGAGAATGTCAATAGTTTTTTTTTTTTTTTTTTTTTTTTTTTTTTTTTTTTTTTTTTGAGACAAGAGTTTCCTGTGTAGATCTGGCTATCCTAGAACTGACTGTGTAGGCTAGCTGGCCTTGAACTCATAAGAGATCTGCCTGCCTCTGCCTTCAGAATGCTGGTATTAAAGGTGTGTGCCACCACTGCAGGGCTGAGAAGGTCAACATTTTATTGGAGCTCTATGACTTGAAAATATCTCCAAGAAATATATATATATTTTTAAAATAGTGCAAAACAATCTATCCCACAGGAACTCATTTTTGCAAAAACATGAGAAAATTACAACACATTTGCTTTTGTCTAGAGATGGTTTTTTCATCTGCATAGTATTCTTTTTATTGCATATTTTATTTACATTTCAGATGTTGTTCCTTTTCCCCATTTCCCCCACCCACCCAGAAACTCCCTATCCCATTCCCCCCTCCTCCTCCTTCTATGAGGATGTGCCCCCACCCACCCACTCACTCTCACCTCCCCGCCCTCGAATTCCCCTACACTGGGGCATCCAGCTCTCACTAGACCACCGACCTCCTCTTCCACCTATGCCCAACAAGGCCATCCTCCCCTACATATACAGCTAGAGTCATGGGTCCCTCCCTGTGTGCTCCCAGGCTGGTGGTTTAGATCCTGGGAGATCTGGTTGGTTGGTATTGTTGCTCTCCTCATGGGGCAGCAAACTCCTTCAGCTCCTTCAGTCTTCTCTCCAACTTCTCCACTGGGAACCCCATGATCTGTTCAATGGTTAGCTGTGAACATCTGCCTCCCCCAGACCTCTCAGGAGACAGCAGTATTAGGCTCCTGTCAGCATGCACTTCCTGGCATCCACATCAGAATATTCTTTTTTTTCCCCAAAACACTTTATTTACCAGTGTTTGTATATACATACATACTGAGATACTGCCCTGGTTAGAGCTCCTGGTAGCCCTGCTTCATCTGGGTTTTGTGAGGTTGGGTGCAGAGCTGCTAGTAGTGGTCCGCTCAGTGCTCGGGCCCTGTCTAGAGATGTTTACTGGCTGCTTTTGTGTGTCAAGTTGACACAAGCTAGAGAAAGGAGAGGCAGTCTCAGTTGAGGAAATGCCTCCATGAGATCCAGCTGTAAGGCATTTTGTCAATTAGCAATCAATTGGGAGGGGCCCAGTCCATGGTGGGTGGTGTCGTCCCTGGGCTGGTGGTCCTGGGATCTATTAGAACGCAGACTGAGCAAGCCATGTGAAACAAACCAATAACCAGCACCCTCCATGGCTTCTGCATCAGCTCCTGCCACAGAGTTCCAGCTTCACTGCCTGTCCTGACTTCCTCCACTGATGGATTACAATCTGGAAGTGTAGGCCAATTTGCATTTTGGTCAAGTTTTCTTTCTTTCTTTCTTTCTTTCTTTCTTTCTTTCTTTCTTTCTTTCTCTTTTGCAGCAATAGAAAACTTAACTAAGACAAGGTGGAAATGTCATGAGCAAAACCCATCAGTCTCTCCATAATATTCTTTCTATGACTGGTAAGAAAATCAGGCTGAAATAGGAGGGCTTTAATTTGATGACATAAAAATGTAAATTTATATATATATATATATATATATATATATATATATATATATATAATTTGAGTATTTTATAAGATTTACTAGTATATGTATGTTTGTTTAAAAAGACTTGTTTAATTCTTATTTATTATTTTTATTTGTGCATGTGTATGTATGTATACATGTGAAATGTATTCTATATGTGTTCATTCCCTTGGAGTCCAGAGAAGGCATTGAGTGCCCTGGAGCTAGAGTAAAAGGACATTGTAGCTTCATTACATTGGAGCTGGGAAATTAAATCAGGTCCAATAGAAGAGCAACCCACACTCTACACCCACACTCTACACTGCTGACCTCTCCAGCCCCAAGTTAAACGTTGTAAATAAAAATCAGACACGGGGGCAGCAAGAGCCCACAGCCTTGAGCCATGAGCTGGATAAGAAGAGGAAGCCAGCTGAGCACCAACTTGATCACTCTCTGCTTCCTCACTGTGTCTGCAGTGCCACCAGATATCTCACATTGCTGCCGGCATGGACTCCACCATGAAGGACTGTATCCTTCAACTGTGAGCCAAACTGTGATCCTTCCTTAGAAGAATTAACAGTAAATAAAATTATTAAGGAGAAAACAAACAAACAAACAAACAAAAAACAACACAGGAAGTCTCCAAAGAATGTATTCTTACAAGGGCGGAAGTAATTTTATTATCATGACTTTATTTTTCTCAGCCTAATTACAACATTCTTTTTCTTTCTGTCTTCCTCTCTCTCTCTCTCTCTCTCTCTCTCTCTCTCTCTCTCTCTCTCTCTCTCTCTCTCTCCATCCTTCTTATTTTAGTGAGACAGATTGTCCTGGAAGGACGTCACCAAGCATGTGGAGGCATAGGAGGCTACAAGCACACAGATACTACATTAAGAAACATTTTTTTCCTCTACCAAGTGACTCCTTAGTCACCATGGATCTAGGGGTGGAAATTAAACTCTGCCACGTGTGCTAGTTCCTGAAGTCACCAATTCCTACTTATGGAACACCTGTTCCATTGGGTCATCTCTATGCAGCAAGAGTCACTTGAATTTTGTAGAACTAATTAAGCAAACATAACAGTAAAAATTTCTATTTCCAGAGTGGGAGAAAAACAAAGATATGGTCAAGAACTCCTTTCCAGTGTCCTTCAGAACACTGACAGGAGGTCATCTCTGTGCTGTGTGTCTTGCTGAAATACTTTGCTTGGCTATGGAACTTTCCTACTGCATTCTGACTTTTTTGAAATAAGAACACAAGAGTCTTTTTCTTTCTTTTCAAATGTTTTTATATTGTATTTCTTTTTCTGTGAATGGATATTTTGCACACCTATGTATGTCTCTGTACCACATGCATATCTACAGCTGGAGGAGGCCAGAAAAGGGAGTTAGTCAGATCTAGTGGCACTGGAGCCACAGGCACTGTGAGCCACCATGTAGGCACTGGGACTTGAACCCAGGTCCTCTGGAAGAGCAGTCAGCACTCCTAACCACTGATCTATCTCTGGAGCCCCTCCTTCATGGGACTGCAATACAGCAGGCATGTGCTCGTTTTTCCAGTCACAGGAGACAAACTCATGTTGCACCATGAGTAGAACCCTGTATAGCCTCCTACTATACATCATATTCAAGTTTGTCCTCTAGGTAAGAGTTTGATTGGGAAAAACTACCCAGGAAATAAACTGAATACAAACAAGAAGGTTGTTTTCTGGACAAGATATGTAAACCAGAGACTGGAAGATATAAGGCAGCTCCGATGGCCACCAGAGACAAGCGTCCTGAGGAAGGGACCAGGCATGGAATAGATGCAGGGACCAGGAGAACTCAGACTGTCCTAGAAGCAGAAAGAAAGCCAGTCTGGCTGGAACAGAGAGGACAAAGAGGGGCTGGCAAAGGCAGGAGAGAGGCAGTCCTTCCAGGAAGTGGCTGAAAGGACCTGAGCAACACAGCAGGTGGATCCTTCTGATAATCCCAGAGAGTGGAACACTTGGGCTGCCACAAGTGAGAGTGGACTGTTCAGAGAGCAAGAGTGGAGGAGAGGCCCCAGGCAGGACACTGATTCCTGGAAGGGGAGGGAGGAAAGAGGAGAGGAGAATGAGGATGAAAATCACTGGGATTCCAACTGAAAACTGGTGAGAGCTGCTTGGCCTTCATGGTTTGCTTAATCTGCTTGGTCTTTGCTTTGTTTGTTTGGTCTCCAGCTCTGCTCCTCATGCACCAGTCTCCTGACTGCTTGACTGGGGGTGTGTACCTCACACCAGTTTAACTGGATTCTTCAGCCAAATTAAACAACAAAACCCACACTAAAGGGCCTGTGCTGGAATAAAAATACAATTTTCTAGGGTCTGAGGATGTACCTCAGGAGAGTGTTTGCCTAGCCTGGACCAAGGCCTGGGTTCCACACCCAGCATGGTGGTGCACATCTGCAAGGCCAACACTTGTGAAGGTGGGGGTGAAATAACAAGTTCAAGGGTCAGCACTGTCTATGTAGGGAGTTCAAGGCCAGCCTGAGCTACATGAGAGCCTGTCTCAAAAAAAAAAAAAAAAAAAAAAAAAAAAGAGTTGTGGTTTGTTTGTTTGTTTGTTTGTTTTTGTTTGAGTAGTTGCCTTGAAATAGAGAAAGTACACTTTTGCTCTAATCCCAGCTTGCTTTCTGTTGCTAACAGATAATCACAGTGGTCAAAGGCAGTTTGGGACTGAGTGGGTTTATTTGGCTTTCCTGACCATCCTGTTGGAGGTCTATCACAGAGAGGAATGGGGCAGGAACTCAGTCAGGGGAGAGGTAAGACATGGAGAGGGGCTGCTTACTGGCTTGCTTACAGCCTGCCCGTTTATTCAACAGGAGACCACCTGCCCAGCCTGGAACTCCCATTGATGTGGGAAACAAGAAAGAAAGAAAGAAAGAAAGAAAGAAAGAAAGAAAGAAAGAAGGAAGGAAGGAAGGAAGGAAGGAAGGAAGGAAGGAAGGAAAGGAAGGAAGGAAGAAGAGATTGTTCTTGCTCTTCATTTCAGTGCACACATTTGACCACAACCATCCATGGTGGGTGGAGGCAGGAAGAACCAGAGTTCCAAATCATCTTTGCCCACCTTAGAAGTTCAAGAAAACCAACCAACTGAGGCTAGAGAGATGGCTCAGTGGTTAAGAGCACTGACGGCTCTTCCAAAAGTCCTGAGTTCAATTCCTACAAACCACATGGTGGCTCTCAACCATTTGTAATGGAATCTGATGCCCTCTTCTGGTGTGTCTGAGGACAGTGACAGTGTACTCACATACATAAAAAAAATAAATCTTTAAAAAAAAAATAAAAATAAAAAAAAAAAACCCCAACCAACCAAGAAAAACAAAACACCACCACCAATAACAACAATAAAAACTGGTTACATAAGACCCTGTCTAATTCTGTCCATTGCCACCACCATCCCCCACCAAAATAAAGGGAGGCAGAAATTCATCATTACAACAAAAATAAAGAAAACAGTCGTATTGTACAAATGCTTTTTATCTACCTCTTTTACTGAAGAATTGTATGAGCAAGTTCAATACAGACCTGAGCT
Source organism: Arvicanthis niloticus (assembly GCF_011762505.2). NCBI lineage: Eukaryota > Metazoa > Chordata > Mammalia > Rodentia > Muridae > Arvicanthis > Arvicanthis niloticus. The sequence continues at coordinate 74,057,729 of NC_047663.1, read as the reverse complement.
ATTGTGTACCACGTTGCAGGCCTGGCACAACAATTTCTTCTTTCTCCCCTCCCTTCTCTCCCTCCCTCCTTCCTTCCCTCTCTCCCTACTTCCCTCTCTCCCTCCTTTCTTTTCCTCCCTCCCCCTCCCTCCCCCCCTCTCTCCCTCTCTTTCTCGATAGGGCCTTACTATATCAAACTCCCTAGGTAGACCAAGTTAACTTCATTATACAGACCAGGCTAGCTTCAAACTCACAAAGATCTGCCTCCTCCTGCCTTCTCACTGTCCTCATGCCAAAGTTGACCACTAGTTCTTGGCCAAACTCTCTGGGCCTGGTGCTGACTGAACTGTGGTAACAGGAAGGCTCCAGTGCTCATGGTGAGGGGCTTTAAGGTCTGTCTGTTCCAGGCCACAGTGCAGGTCTCTGCAGTTTTCCCTGTTCCTTCCAACAGTGACATCAACCATCCTCCTCTGGCTAAAAATCCTTGCAGCACACACAGCAGCCTCATCTTCCTGGAATTTTAGGGAAAAACTTTAAAATCTGACATTTCACACTGTTCTTGCTACTTCTATCCAGTCAAGGTGTCACAAGGACACTCTAGGCAGGGTAGCCAACCTGAAGCTAATTGCTTTACAGTACCTTGGGAAGATACAGTTCTTATTGGATTGTTTATTTCCCTTGTTGTTATTTTTCAACTTTTTGTCCTGAAATTATTTGCATTGTCAGCAAAATCAAGTGTCCCCGTAATCATCCAGTTTCCTCTAATGTCTGCAGTGAACACACCGTGGACTCTTGATCAAAACGAAGAGAGTGGCATGGCACTGTTAACTGAGCCATGTTCTTTACTGGGAGTCCTGGAATAGATTCCTCCAGTTTGAATGCTTTAGCTGGGAGTGGTTGCTCATGACTATAATTCCAACACTAGGCAGGGAGATTGATAGCATATCAGCCTAGTCTACATAGCAAGAACCTCTTTCAGAAAACCAAGGGTGGAAACGTTGCTCTGGGGCAGCATGCTTGTTTAGTGTGTCAAAGCCTTAGTTTTGATTTCCAGTACTAAAAAGAAAAATAAAATTGAAGAATACATAGTACAGGGTCTGAATGGATGGCTCAGAAGTTAAGAGCTTGATGCTCTCCTAGAGGATCTGAACTTGGTACCCAGCACCCCTGCTAGTTGTCCAACAATTGCCTGTAACTCCAACTTTGAAGGAGTCCATCTTTTTCTGGTCTCTGTGGGTGTGGATCTCAGGATTGTACACCACGTGACTGGGTTCACACACACACACACACAAACACACAGACACACACACATACGAGAGAACTCAAATATATATACACAAACAAAAATAAGATAAAAAGACAGTGCTAATCCATATTGAACCATTAAAATTAAAATACAGCAGAAAAGATAAGCATTGTGCTGAAATCTTAAAATCTAGTAATTTGTACACAGAGGCAGAAAAGTCATAGTCTAAAGTCAGCCTTGGCTACATTGAGAGTCCTAGGCTTAGCCGGCCTTTAATCTCAGCACTTGGGAGTGGGAGGCAGAGGCAGGTGGATTTCTGAGTTCGAGGCCAGCCTGGTCTACAGAGTGAGTTCCAGGATAGCCAGGACTACACAGAGAAACCCTGTCTCAAAAGAGAGAGAGAGAGAGAGAGAGAGAGAGAGAGAGAGAGAGAGTTCTAGGCTAGCCCAGGCTACATGAGACTTCATTCGAAACAAATAACAACAACAAGAAACTTCAGCCAGACAAACAAAAACGCAGTAGAGTTTAAGTTTACGCTGCTTTCCTCTTCCTCCTCCCCACATTCTCTGTCCTTCCCATTTCTCTCCCACAGCTCAGGAGCCATCTGTGTAATGGCTTTGTACTTATAGACGGGCACTGTTCAGTGCTGACACATGAGAACTACATAGGCAGTTTTAAATTTTCTACTGTCCATATTTAAAAGAAGCAAATGACAGAGCTTGCTACATGACTCAGTAGTTCAAAGCATTTACTGTACAATCCTGAGACCCAAAATGTGAATCCCAGCACTCCCCAAACAAACAAGATGCCATGCACACACCTGTAACTCCAGTTTTAGAGAGGGTCAGAGACAGAAGAAGGAGCACTGGGGCATGATGCTCCCAGCCTAGCTGAGAAAACACATATTATTTGGATATTTTACTGTTAATTAATTTATTTTATATTTTATTTTATTTTATTTTTAGGCAGGTTCCCGCTATATAGCTCTGGTTGACCTCAGAATCACTTTGTAGACCAGGCTGGCCTTAAACTCATAAAGATCCATCTGCCTGTGACTCATTGTTACTACACCTGCAATTTACACTCAGATGTTTGGTTACCTTCTTGGAATCAGCTCTGACACAGCCAAACCCCTACACAGCTCAGTGTACCTGAGCTGTGCATTGAACTTGGCCACACAGCTTTTCATTAAAGAGTGTCAGGTATAATGAGCAATGCTTGTTCTCATGACGGATTTTTACATCAGATTCCGAGGAGACCAGACCATGTCTCATAGGAATAGGCAGTGATGGAAGAGGACACCAGGCGCCCTCTTCTGGACATCATGCGCATACACAGGTTCCCATACACACACACGCCACCCCCACACATGCATTTTTAAAAATAAAAATAGGTATATCGATTTTTAAGAACTCACTTTCCTTAACTCAATGAACTGACAGTCCTGTCATCTTGATGTGGAATAGAGAGAAAAATCACTAAGGAGGGTTCATCCTCTTTCTCTGTCAGTCTTAGGAATTCAGTGTGTATTTTATACCTGTTACACATCAAGATACCCAGCAGCCATGGGAGTATGAGTTAATTCATCTGACAACAGTACAGATTCCATAAGGCATGGCTTCTCTACCAACTCCTAAACTATTCATATTTTAACTTTCATTTATTTAGTTGTTTGTTTGTTTGTTTGTTTGTTTTTATCTTGGATAACATTATTTAGTTGAATTTGCAGTGTTAGGTAGAACAAATGCATGTGTTCTGTTAAACCATCTTGTATAGATGAGCAGATATTTTTGCTCTACTTTATTTCAAATATGAGTGTGAGAAATATCTTTAAAAAAAAAAAAAAACTCTATGGGCATTACTGTGCTGTAAAGGCATGGAATTCTAAGTGAAGAACTCTGTCAAAAGAATGACGAATGACGAACAACGCCTTGGAGAACCATGAGAGAGGCTCTGGAAAAAAGGGCAGAGAGCGGGCCTTTGACCTCAGGTGTGATTTGTTCCCTGGATTGTTCTTGGATGTGATTTCATGCCTCCTGTGATAACATTTGCATTCAATGTATAAGACACGGTCATTCTTATGGGATGTCAGAACATAGCTGTAGAACCCAATCTGGTCAGTATAACCCGAATCTGGATATGGCCTTCTGCCTCGCTTTCATGCTTTCCCGGATATAATCTATGGTACCTGCCAGGCACTTGTGTTTAGATTGGTCTATCCTGAGAAAGTTCTGGGAAAGGGCTGCTCTGTTAATAATTAGTGTGCACTCATTGACGTTTATTGACATGTTTTTCTGATCCTGATTTTTTTTTAACTCAAGCAACTTTCCTTGGATCGTTGCTTTCCTTGTTACATTCCTGTATAAGAGGACAGTGAAACGGCAGTAAGATTGTCTATAGCATCAGATTGTACGCTGCCCCATTCTTTCAGGTCCTCGGATCCCAGGTCCAGCAGACAAGCTCTACGCAGGTTGACAAAAGTCAGCAGATGTGTCAAAAAGTATGATCCTACTTAGGGTACTGAGAGTACAAAACAAAAACATTTTTTAAATCCTATCAGTAGTGTACAGCTGCACACATTTTGTTTAGTCAATACCACAACCAGAGACACCTGGGAAGAGGAAGCCTGCACTGAGGATTGGCCTGTAGGCATGTTTCTGGGCATTGATTAATGATTGATGTGGAAGAACTTGGTCCACTGTGGGCGGTGCCAGGCTGGGCAGGTGGTCTCCTGTTGAATAAATGGGCAGGCTGTAAGCAAGCCAGTAAGCAGCCCCTCTCCATGTCTTACCTCTGCCCCTGACTGAGTTCCTGCCCCATTCCTCTCTGTGATAGACCTCCAACAGGATGGTCAGGAAAGCCAAATAAACCCACTCAGTCCCAAACTGCCTTTGACCACTGTGATTATCTGTTAGCAACAGAAAGCAAGCTGGGATTAGAGCAAAGTGTACTTTCTCTATTTCAAGGCAACTACTCAAACAAAAACAAACAAACAAACAAACAAACCACAACTCTTTTTTTTTTTTTTTTTTTTTTTTTTTTGAGACAGGCTCTCATGTAGCTCAGGCTGGCCTTGAACTCCCTACATAGACAGTGCTGACCCTTGAACTTGTTATTTCACCCCCACCTTCCAAGTGTTGGCCTTGCAGATGTGCACCACCATGCTGGGTGTGGAACCCAGGCCTTGGTCCAGGCTAGGCAAACACTCTCCTGAGGTACATCCTCAGACCCTAGAAAATTGTATTTTTATTCCAGCACAGGCCCTTTAGTGTGGGTTTTGTTGTTTAATTTGGCTGAAGAATCCAGTTAAACTGGTGTGAGGTACACACCCCCAGTCAAGCAGTCAGGAGACTGGTGCATGAGGAGCAGAGCTGGAGACCAAACAAACAAAGCAAAGACCAAGCAGATTAAGCAAACCATGAAGGCCAAGCAGCTCTCACCAGTTTTCAGTTGGAATCCCAGTGATTTTCATCCTCATTCTCCTCTCCTCTTTCCTCCCTCCCCTTCCAGGAATCAGTGTCCTGCCTGGGGCCTCTCCTCCACTCTTGCTCTCTGAACAGTCCACTCTCACTTGTGGCAGCCCAAGTGTTCCACTCTCTGGGATTATCAGAAGGATCCACCTGCTGTGTTGCTCAGGTCCTTTCAGCCACTTCCTGGAAGGACTGCCTCTCTCCTGCCTTTGCCAGCCCCTCTTTGTCCTCTCTGTTCCAGCCAGACTGGCTTTCTTTCTGCTTCTAGGACAGTCTGAGTTCTCCTGGTCCCTGCATCTATTCCATGCCTGGTCCCTTCCTCAGGACGCTTGTCTCTGGTGGGCAATCGGAGTTACCTCATATCTTCCGGTCTCTGGCTTGCATATATTATCCAGAAAACAACCTTCTTGTTTGTATTCAGTTTATTTCCTGGGTAGTTTTTCCCAATCAAACTCTTACATACAGAGTGGACTCTAATATGCCATGTCTTAGGAGCCCACACAATGTTTGACTCATAGTTGGCACAGAATGAGTATGTGCACTGTGATGGGAAGAACAAGCAGATGCCTGCTGCATTGCAATCCCGTGAAGGATGAGGCGGGAGAGCTGGCTCAGTGGTTACTGATAGGTTATTTCTCCTCTGGTGCAATGAGCCAGTTCAAACCGGATTAGATTATAAAGTCAGGTTTCCTGGAAAGCTGTTCTTTGGAGAGTTGGGGGAGGGGGAGGAGAAAGCGAATGGGCCCATGTGCAGAGAGGGAGGAGAATAGAAGAGAGACAGACCAAAATGTTTGATTTATACATGGAAGATCCTCCGGGCAAGGGCAGCCCAGCCCTGGCTGGAAAGTTCATGGCTGGGTGTGCTAGAACAGGACTGAGGGTGTTGGGAGAACCTGGAGGGCAGGTCTGCTTTGATATGTAAAATATGCACCTGAGTTGCTCAACCCTGGTCTAAAACCAAACAATTAGGAGTTCTGTTCTTCCAGAGAATTGAATACTACTGCCCACAGTGTGGCTCTGGTCTCTGTGGATGACTAACTCCCTTTTCTGGCTTCCTCAGGCACTAGGCATACATGTGGTGCACATACACCCAGGCAGGGAAAATATCTACACACACAAAAAGAAATTTGTTTTTAAAAGAAAGGAAAAACTATTCATGAGTTTTTCTTTCAAGGAAGTCAGAATGCAGTAGGAAAGTTCCATAGCCAAGCAAAGTATTTCAGCAAGACACACAGCACAGAGAAGACCTTCTGTCACTAGCTTCTGAAGGACACTGGAAAGGAGTTCTTGACCATATCTTTGTTTTTCTCCCACTCTGGAAATAGAAATTTTTACTGTTATGTTTGCTTAATTAGTTCTACAAAATTCAAGTGACTCTTGCTGCATAGAGAGGACCCAATGGAACAGGTGTTCCATAAGTAGGAATTGGTGACTTCAGGAACTAGCACATGTGGCAGAGTTTAATTTCCACCCCTAGATCCATGGTGACTAAGGAGTCACTTGGTAGAGGAAAAAAATGTTTCTTAATGTAGTATCTGTGTGCTTGTAGCCTCCTATGCCTCCACATGCTTGGTGACGTCCTTCCAGGACAATATGTCTCACTAAAAGAAGGAAGAAAAGAAAAAAAGGGCGGGGCAGTGGTGGTGCATGCCTTTAATCCTAGTACTTGGAAGGCAGAGGCAGAAACTCAGAAATTTTTTCTTTCTGAGTTCAAGGCCAGCCTGGTCTACAGAGAGAGTTTCAGGAGAGCCAGGACTATACAGAGAAATCCTGTCTTGGGAAAAAAAAAAAAAGAAAGAAAGAAAGAAAGAAAGAAAGAAAGAAAGACAGAAGGAAAGAAGAATGTTGTAACTAGGCTGAGAAAAATAAAGTCCTGTTAATAAAATTACTTTCACCTTTGTAACAGTATGTTATTTGGACACCTGCTGTGTTGTTTTGTTTTATTTTTTTTTTAATGTATTTACTGTTAATTCTTCTAAGGAAGGATCACAGTTTGGCTCACAGTTGAAGGATACAGTCCTTCATGGTGGAGTCCATGCCGGCAGCAATGTGAGATATCTGGTGGCACTGCAGACACAGTCAGGAAGCAGAGAGTGATCAAGTTGACGCTCAGCTGGCTTCCTCTTCTTATTCAGTTCATGGCTCAAGGCTGTGGGCTCTTGCTGCCATTATTTTAAATGTTTAACTTGTGGCTGGAGAGACCTGTCAGCAATGCTTGTTGCTCTTCCATTGGATCTGGATTAACTTCTCAGCATCTATGTAGATGGGCTACAGTGGCTTATAACTAGCTCCAGGGGATTCAATGCCCTCTATCGGCTTCCAAGGGAATGCATACCCATGGTATACATTTATGTGTATGCACACACATACACACACACACACACAAACTAAAACTATTAGCAAATTTAAAACCAAACCAAAAATTTGTTCAACATACAAATATTAATGAGCCCTTTAAAATATTTAAATGATAACAAAGTGACAAATAACAAAAAGATATGGCTTCAAGTGAAGGCGTTCTCATTTCAGCCTGCTTCTCTACTGGATGAATGTGATGAAGAGTCTGCAGGGTTTGGGTCATTTCTGCCTCTAGGCAAATGCATGTAAACATGTTGTTATTGTCTCGTGTTTTTGCAAACATAGGTACCTATGGAACTATTTAAATTTTTAAAAAACTCTGTTTCTTGGAGATATTCTCAAGTCACAGAGTTCCAGCGAATTGTTGACATTCTCTATGAACACACATTGTTAATAAGCAGAGGTAACTTTGTTTTAAGTCAGGAGCCCTGATAGGAAGTTAGCAAAACACAGCACACATTTTATATAGCTGCTCTTGGCAAGGGCTGTTCAGCTTGTGTCCAGGGACTGTGGGACCTCTTGATTTGAGTGTAGATAGTTCTTTGTAAGAGGACCATTTTGGCTGGGATATAGCTCAGTTTTTCAGCATAGCAGAAACCCATGGGTGGTGGCACACACCTGAGATCCCAGCACAAGAAAAAGCAAGAGGATGGTAAGTCTAAAGTCACCCTGGGCTACACAGGAGTTTCAGGCTAGCCTGTATTAAATAGTGAGACCCTGTGTCAAAACAAAATAAGAAAACCAAACAATACCACTCCAAATCCAAACTGAAATGATTATCCTAACTCCATTAGGTAAAACCTAATGTTATTAAATCTCCCTGACCCATCTGTCTTCCCCTGACTGGGTGTGGAAACAATATCTTATGCTCATTCAGATGGTCATGGTCCAGAAGTTCTAGCACCAAACTGACTTGTGATATTGCACAGAATAACCTTAAGGACACCTCACTTGGTTTATTTAATTATTTATTTGATTTCAGGCTTAGAAGAAGACCTGTAAACTGACAATACCTTCTGGAAACATTTTTTGCTTTGAATAATGTAGCGCTTTCTAGTTGCCAGAACAGAAAATGGTCTTATCACCAATTTCCTGTCTTATACAACTGCCTAACTCCAGAAGCTTCCACAGGTGAGTTAGTAAGTCTAAAAGGGATATCAGGACACAGGAAATGTCAGTTTGAAAGCTGGCAACCTCTTTCTAGACTTCTGCAAGCAGAGACTCTGGCTTTGTTTGCCTATCCTGTTCACTATTGGCATGGACTACAAATAAACATTTATGAGGAAGATGTTAGTTGAACGTCAGACCAGTGTATATAATTAGTCAGTTTTCACTTCTGCACCAGGACCCTCACTGGGTTCTATCTATATTCTATTCCTCTTTCTGACTTTCACTTTATTCATCTACAATTAAGAAAGCTAGTCCAGTGGATCAAAGTCCCTTTCTACAGGAACCTTCTCAAAGCTAGCATGGAGACATGGAGTCTGAACTCAAGTTAAGACCTTTGCTGAAGCTTTGGCGACTGCCCAGCAGAAAGTTAGCTTTTGTTTGTTTGTTGTGGGGACAAAGTCTAGCTACGTAGACCAGGTTGGCCTTGAACTCAGAAGATCCACCTGCCTCTGCTTTCCTGAGTGCTAGTTTAAGTATTTTGTTATTATCCCTTTAAGTTGACCAGATACTATCTGGAAAAGGGATAGTAGAACTAGTGAGACTCGATTTTCAAACAAAACACTTGAAGGTGTGGCCAGAAGATAAGGATGGAATTCTGGGACAGACTCCTCTTTAGCCATCAGTATCTCTGGAAGAGTGCAGCAGCAGCACAGGATTAGGAGACACTAACAAGAAGCGGTGACTCTTTCCTAAGTGGTAAGTACCGTCTTCTGCAGGCTTGTGCTGGAGAGAAGCGATGAGGAGAGTGCTCCCTGGAGGTTCTGTACCACGTGGCTTTGCACTTGGGATGGCATGGGATTCTGTGTGGGACAGTAGGACAATGATGAGTGTAGACTTTAGGACAACTGAATATCCAATAGAGTTCTTTAGATTCTTGGATGGTGAGTCTTTAAATGGAATAATGGCTTTGTATAGATGAGCTATTAAGGCCTTCTTAAATGCAGTTAACATGAGATATAAGAAGGAAACTGGAGACAATAGTCTGGTACTTTTAGACTAAGCCCTATATAGTTAGGCCCACTTCTATAGGTAATATGAAAATTTGTCTAATATGATAATGGGATCAGGAAGTTGAGGGCATAGATATATTTGCAGCCTTGTTCATTGACTTTTGTTGTTTGCAAAAAAAAAAAAAAAAAAAAGTATTTGTAAGGAATGTTTGTTTGGAGTGTAAATTGAGAGCTTCAAATTGGCTGCTGCGATCTGAGGTTTTGTGTTAGGTTTGTGAACTTGGCAAGGCCAGAAGTAGAAAAGTTTTGCTTTAGTTGGAGTGTTGGAGAGGGGAAGGGTGTAGCCAGTCTGGGGAAGGGGCCACCTTTTAGAGTTCGGAGTTTAATTTTTAGTGATTGAGTCTTCAGTGAATTCTTTCTGTGTTGGGGGAGATATTTAGAGAAAAGCTTGAGAAGCTATTTTTAAATATATGTATTTATGTCAAGCAGAGTTGGTGCAGTCTCCCCCGGACTGCAGCTTCATCTTCTGGCCATTTGCCTGTCTGATCAGTACTTCCCCTTATTTTCATATACTTCAGGGTGTGCTTTCAGGGTCCAAAGAATCCTCCCCCAAGTCTTTCCCCCACCTAACCTGTGAAGTTTTTTAAAAAAGGCGCGAGTCAGACAGTGCAGGAAATACATCATAATGAACTCTCATTCGATTTTTACAACAAAATCATAAAGTCTTACCGACCTAGACCTCACTGCCATCTTTCACTGAGTTCTGGGATTACATGCATAACCGCTGTGACTGGTTCTTACTGTCACTGTATTTGAGACAGGGCCTCTTGTGTGCCAGGATTTCCTCAGGTTAGAACCCTTGCTGAGGATGAACTGGAACTTCTGATCCTCCCTTTCCCAGTTGCTGTCATTTCAGGCATATACCTCTAGACCCAGCTTGTCTGAGGAGGACCATTGAACTCAGGGCCCCGGCTTGCTTAGCAAGTTGTCCACTACCTGAGCTGTACCCCAGCTTCTACACTGCCCATTTTATCATTAAAATACCAAAGTCCCAGCTTGTTGACAAACACTTAAAATCCTAACCCCGGGCAATTTCAGCCCTTGGGAGTCAGAGGCAGTAGGACTGGTTCCAGTCCTCTAATTGCTACAAGGTCAATTCGAGGCTAGCCTTGCTAATTGAAAATTTGAATTAAAAAGAAAAAGAACCTTTATCACGCTACCCAACCTGTCTTCTTGTATACTTCTGTCTCTATCTCTCTATCTCTCTGTGTATGTGTTATCAAACTCTGACTATATAAAACTTTGGACTTATGTTTATTATGATACAAATTTGAGTGACGATGGCTTTGGGACGTCAATTCTCCCTGAATGACATTCCAAAATGGAAAAAAATTACATGGAGTCATTTTTCATTTACAATCTTTTTTTTGTTTGTTTGTTTTTTTTTTTGTTTTGTTTTTGTTTTTGCTTTTTCCAGACAGAGTTTCTCTGTGTAGCCCTGGCTGTCCTGGAACTCACTCTGTAGACCAGGCTGGCCTCCAACTCAGATATCCTCCTGCCTCTGACTCCCAAGTGCTGGGATTAAAGGTGTGCGCCACCACTGCCCTGCTCTTCATTTACAATATTACTTATTTATTTCCTCATTTATTTTTTGAGACATGCTCTTACTATGTGCCTCTGGCTGGGACTGATGTTGCTATGTGGACCAAACTGACCTCAAGCTCACAGAGATCTGCGGGGCTTTGCCTCTTGATTCTGGAGTAAATGTGTGTTCCATCACACTTGACTCCTTTGCTTGTTTATCTATTTGTTTTTTCTCATTTTGTGCTTGCAAAAGATGGAAACCAGGGTCTCTCTGCCAGTGATCTCTAACTCCTGTCATCCAATTTTCCCATGTTTTATTTAGAGACAGGGTCTTAAGTAGTTGCTCAGCTAACCTAGACAGGTTTAAGCTCATGATCCTCCAGCCTCAGCCTCCTGAGAAGCTGGAGCTACAGGCCTGTATTTCAGGCCAAAAATGAACTTGGACAATCCCAGAAATGAAAGTCAAGGATCAGAGTGTGTACAAAGCACAGAGGCAGGACTGGGTGTGTTGGGCCATGCCTATAATTCCAGCATTTTGAGGCAGGAGGATCTCTATTTGTGAGAGACCAACCTGAGAGAGAAAGAGTTCTAGGTTAGCCTGGGCTACAGTGAGACCCTACCAAAATAACTAAATAAATGAATAAAGTAACCAACCAACCACACGGGTGGGTCACGAGGTGGGAGCTACAGCAAGGCAAAGGGATTTCTGGTCAAGAGATGTTTATTGCCTTCCCAGCCTCAGAGCAGTTAAAGCTAGCTAAAGCCAACCTAGGCTACATTTCAAGATTTATCTAAAAGTTAAGAGATGGTTAGAAGCTGATCTCAGTAGCTAATGGCTACGCAAAGATCTAAGATATCCTGAGATAACTTTGGCTCTGCTGGTCCCTATTCTATCACTCCACCATCAGTGTACCAAGGTCTTAGGCATCTTGATCCCATGATTCTGCTTAGCGGTCAGCTGCTTAGAGCACTTCAGTTCACAGCACCTTAAAAGCCTTCAGGGTCTGCAGCTATTGCCTTGCTCTCTTTTTCCTTGCATCCATTGCCTTGTGTTGAGTAGCTCTGATTTTTGCAGCCCTGGCTTGGAGACATTGCCTGTGCCTGTGACTTTGTCTGCCCTGACATTCAGGACCCCCTTGTCTTTATGCTCCTCTTGCCTCCTTGGGCTGCTTAAGGCTGTGTGGGCACCTCTTCTCTGTTGCCTTTTTATGGAAGGCTGTCCCCAGGAGGACCCAGGGCCTTGCCTAAGCACAAAGAAAGCCTCAGCAAAGGCATTCCCTTCAGCATAACTTCTCCCAGAATAGCTAACACGGGCTTCTGCCTTTCAAAGACCGTTTCTAAGCCAGTTCTTCCCAAACTCTACATTTAACACAGATCTTCCTTCTTTATGTGATATTTATGAGCCAAAGATATCTCTGGCTCAATGGGACAAAAAACCCAGGGTATCTCTTCCAAACCCTGTGGTGGGAGAGGCTCTTCCCTCCTCTGCTGACAGCCCCTCCCCTCATGCACAGCTCAGGCCTGAGTAACTAACTCATCCCCTGCAGACAGACAGCCTTCAGGAAGTCCACTTTGCTCTGCCTTCTGAGCCCACAGACTGAGAGTCTTGATTCCTTCGACCAGGTTGCTCTCTGTTGTCTCTTCCACAGGGAACTCCTGCAAAGACTCTCAGATGTCCTTGCTTGTCAGCCCAGCAGTCACAGTGGTCTTCAGAGGGCACCAGCTCCTGGGACCCCCACAGCCCAGCAATGACTCTCTGTGTCCTTGGGAAAAGGAGAGTCCTCACAAAGTGGCTCCTGAGCCCTGTCCCTCTCCATTGCTGTTCCTCACTGTCCCAGATGCCTCTGCCTGCCCTCTCCCCTGCCACAGGCACTCTCCTGCATCTGCATCTGCTCTCTCTCTCTCTCTCTCTCTCTCTCTCTCTCTCTCTCTCTCTCTCTCTCTCTCTCTCTCTCTCCCCTCACAGCTCTTTCTGGCTGGCTAACCCTTCTTCAGCTTTGCTCAAATACCTTCTGTGTGACAATAGTAGAAAGTGCACTTAAGCCTGACAGTGCAGGCTAAGATTGCACCCACACCCCATCAGCACTGCCACTGAAGCTTCCTCAGCTTGCTGGATGCTGCCTTTGTCTTTTCCCTACTCTGGTCACTTGTCCATCCAGCATGGTTAGGAGCCTGCACAGACCTATGCCCTGAGTGTCTGGGCATGGACTCGATCCTCTCTTATATATATCATGAGTTAACTGTTTACACATTTTTCTTAAAGTGGTAATTGTCCATGTAGACACAACCTTTATGAGACCATTAGAATATGCAATGTATACACCGTGTATATACAGTCATGTATACATGAGATTCATCATTATATACAAAATTTACACAATCATTTTTATTGTACTATAGCTATGTAATAAATGTGAAATGAGTCAAATTTTAGTACGATAACGGTTTGTTATACCAAATATAATTACCTCATTATTCTACATTTCTAATTTCATGATCATTTAAAATTCTGTGTATATGTGTGTGGCTGTGTGCTTATGTGCATGTAAATGCAGAAGCCTTCTCTCCTGCTAGATTCTCTGGAGCTGGAGCTAAGGGCAGTTGCGAGTCACCTGAGGTTGGTGCTGGGAGCCACACTCAAGTCCTCTGCAAGAGTAGTGGACCATCTTTACTGCTGAGCCCTCTCCAGTCCCCATGTTGGCAATTTTAGTGTGACTAGTAAGTGAAGGGAAATGGATGGCTTACACAGCAGTCAGGGCTGGCAGGCAGATGGCAATGGGACATAAAGAGACCATTCTGTGAGGGATTTCAGGATTCTGGTTATGGATGGAAGCCTAGCATACGCCGCTGGAGTTGGGGTACAGTGGAGTGCACTCAGTGAGTACCTAGTAGTACAGGAGGAGCAACGGGACATTGTCTTGGGTGAAAATAAAGTGAATTCAAGCAGGTGGACTATTTCAGAGAGGGCTGCAGTGAGCAAGAACAGAGACTCCACTGACAGTGTGCTCTGGCAGGATCTTATGCCCACTTTCCCACAAATGAGCTCTTTAGTAACAAGCTGGGAATTCAGTGATGGTGACTGAGTCCTGTCACCTGGCAGTGCTCCCGTGTAGGTGGTGAGTAACCTTTAGGGGATGCCAAAGTTGACCCTAAAATGCAGTGACTCAGGAAGACTGCAAAGCTCAAGTTAACAAAGAAAAATTCCATCACCCAAGGAGAAGACTCAGTGGAGCAAAGTGCCTGGCCAACCTGACAGCTGAGTTTGATGTGGAATCCCCCTAAAGGTGGAAGGAGAGGAACAACTCCAGAGAGTGGCTTTCTCCCCTCCTCATGAGTTCCATGGCATACCCACATTCATTCTCAGTCAGGAGGAGTCAGTGTAATACAATGGTAACAAACAAAACAATACGGCATTTCACTGTACAATGTCCTCTGCAAATGTTAGGGCCCAGTACCTGGTCTTGTGGGAGCCCACGGGGCAGTGTGGGGAAATTCAACCCTGAGGATTGGGTTATTTGATGCCTCTGCTCCTCAGCTCCCCGCTTCTTCACATCCTCATTGCTGATGCAGTCTGCCCTCCACCTGTTCTCCTTCAGCTCTTAGCCTGTCCTGTCACTCGCTTTGGTTTTGCTTTTTTAATTTTTTAATTTTCCCTGTTTTGTAGCCCATGCTAGGTCATAAGTGTCAATCATACTGCCTCAACCTCACAAATTACAGAAGTTTGCCATCAGGTCTGGCTTATAGCTTGCTTTTTCCTTTAGTGATGGGATACTATTCTGTACCATGACTAGCTTGATATGTAGTCCAGGCTTCCCTTAAGCTCATGGCAATCCTTCTGCCTCAGTCTTATGAGTGCTATGCATACAGATATGAGCCACCATCCCTAAATTTTACATGTCAGATCTTAAGAGATTTCTTCCTGTTCTGTTATCCTGCTAACCCTGAATGAAGGAGTCATCTCTCCTAATACCCTCAAATTTCCATTTGTCCATCTCTTCTATCCACGCTTAAGTTGCCTCAAAGGGATATATAACCTACAGTTGGGTGCCATCCAACATTGTATTTATCTGACATAGCTGAATAATTAAGATCAAATTAGATGGAAAAATAAAATAAAGTTTACTCAAAGTTGGGAGTCAGAGGCAATGGATTTCTGGGATTTTGAAGCCAGACTTGTAAACATAGTGAGGTCTAGAACAGCCAGGGCTGCATATACAGACCCTGTCTCAAAAAATGATTTTTAGTCACTTGTACTAGCCACATTTCAAGTGCTAAATCAATCACTAGTGGCAACAATATTTCACACAGTTCATATATAATACCGTCCTCATTGGCAACAGTTCCATTGCATGGTGGCACATACCTGTAATCTTAGCATTCTGGACATGGGACACGAAAATTTCCATGAGGCTTAACTGGAAAATTTAGTGAACTTCTGGCAAGACATATATATATATATATATATATATATATGCATATGTATATATATATGTATTTATATATATACACACTATATATATATATATATGTATCCCAAGATATATATATATATATCCCAAGAGTAGAGGGGCTCCAGTAATTGTGTGTATGTATGTGCATGAATATAGATTTATTCACATGCATGCACAGGCAACCATGTCTGTACACATACCATGGCTGTACACATACACACATACACACACACACACACACACACACACACACACACACACTATATGTATATATATGTATATATGTGTGTATATGTGTGTGTGTATGTATGTGTGTATGTGTACAGCCATGGTTGCCTGTGCATGCATGTGAATAAATCTATATTCATGCACATACATACACACAATTACTGGAGCCCCTCTACTCTTGGGATTTCTTTTTCATTTTTCCTTACTAAATTCATTTTAGCTCTGCTAAAACAAAGAAAACCACCAACATGAAGAAGCAAGGTTCTATTCTATGGTACTAATGAGGAGGAAAGAGATACAGAGACAAGTCCATCACACCTACCCAAATGGACATTAATAGAACCAAAACCAGATGATAACTAAGAGGAACTGAGATCAGATGGAGGAGCTGGAGGCTGCTTTAGCGTGCAGGTGGCCCAGGCAGAAGGTCCCAGATAGTTAAGCAGAGGCCAGTAGGAAAGGAGAAAAAATGGAAGCTATGGATTAAAGAAGAAGACACAAGACAGAGCACCACCTGGGAAAGACCTGAGGTGATGAATGGGAAGGAAGTCCACATGGCCTTGAGACAGGTAGTCAGGACAGCAAATCTGAGCCCTAGGCAGGGACCAGATAACTGAGACTTTGCAAAACCTCTGGACAAGAAATTTGGCTCCCCGTTCCTCAAGAGAGCTATGAGCTACGGTTGTCAGTAAGATTATACATTTACCATCTGTCTCATAGTTTATGAATTTATTTGTTAGCTGTTCGCTTACCCATCCGTGTAAGCTGCTTGCACAATTCTGGATATTTTACATCCCTGTTGTGATGACTCACACTCCTCCATCCTCAGATTATTAGTAATAACTGCATTGAAAAGAAGTCTGTTCAAAACTCCTTCTGATTGACATTGATGTTTGTCTGGCCTAAGGCTGTAGTACCACTAGGATGGAAACTAGGATGGTGTCCAAATGAATAAACGCGTTTCAATTCTGTGTGAGACACTTTAGCATTTGTTCTCCTAACTTTTGACAGTTCAAAACTGAGCCAGCCTTTGAGCCCATGAGATGGCTCAGCAAATAAAGGCACTTGCCACCAATCCTCAGTTCAGCCCCCAGGGCCTGTAAATAGAAGGCCAGAATCTCCTTCACATAGCTGTTCTCTGACCACATGTGTGCCCTGACATGTTTATGCATTGCATGACACAAAACTATGTACATAGCTTTTATTCTAAATGGATAAGGGATTGTTGTGACCAAACTTGGAGTGACCGGGTTCACTAACATGATGTAGGCTAGTTTATCAGGAACAAATACTGGGTTCCACTGTGAAAGAGGTTATGTGAATTATTAGAGTTCAGGAAAAGAGAAAGCCAAAATCAGTGCATTTTCCAAGTATCTGGGTAGAAAAATCAGGCAGATAAATCACAGAGGAACACAGAATCTCTCCCCACCTCCCCTTTTCTTTGTGTGTTTAGTTTTTTTGATACAGGGTTTCCCTCTGTATTCCCGGCTGTTCTACAACTCAATCTGTGGTCCATGTGGGCCTCAAACTCACAGAGATCTGCTTGACTCTGCCTCCATAGATCTGAGATTAACATCATGTGCCACCACCACCCCTCCCAAAATCTCTTCTACAGATTTCAGATCTTCTAAAAGTCTTAGCTTCAGGGTTGGTGGAAGCTAGCTGTGTGCAAATGTAATTGTACATGTCAGAAGTTGTTCTGATTCTCACAAGAATATTAGGTGAGATGCAGGGGTTGGTAGCAAAAGGCTACTGAGGAGACAGGTGGGATTTGATGCTTGTTATGGCTCTTGAAACACAGAGTTCTACCCCTGCACAGTCTCCCTGCAGGACCTCCACAGGGGTGGCTTCAACAGGGAACCACAATTCAAGCTCTGATGTTTGGGATGGACTCAAGTTTTTCTTCTCAAACATGTAAATACAAAAGTAAAAGGATTCCAAGCAACAAGCAAGATGCTTACTT
The DNA here is from genome assembly GCF_011762505.2 of Arvicanthis niloticus. Lineage (NCBI taxonomy): Eukaryota > Metazoa > Chordata > Mammalia > Rodentia > Muridae > Arvicanthis > Arvicanthis niloticus. Next base: position 74,040,329 of record NC_047663.1, on the reverse strand, counting down.
CATGGTAGATCTCACCTAGTCAATAAGTTGAATTCCAGAATGTGGAGGAGGTTACCTAAGGAACTTAAAAAGCCATTAACCATCAATGTCTGTTCTCTTCATTTTATGAGAGAGTAGTCCATAGAACATGCTGTGAGATGGATCAATGACAGTGATTTTTGTGCCAAGATGGAAGCCCACTGTGTGACCCAGTGAATACCTATGTACATGATAGTATCTCAATAGAACTCTAAAGGGACAGAATGGTTGGTACCATTTTCTGACCAGTATTTTTATATTCAACAGTAAATTAGTTATGTCTCATGAGGATTTTATATGTTCTAAAGTTGTCTAGTGTCCATTAAAATTCTCAGTGTTGGTCACCAGTTTGCAGCATTAGTTTTCTGATCTCCTAAGTGCAGAGGCTGTTCCTGTGATTAGTGTGGGACCCCCAGCCTGAATGCTGAGCTTATGGTGGCTTCATGAAAGCTAGTACTATCTTTAAGACTGGTAACATCCTTCTCTCCTCTCTGACAGGAAGTCAGAGAATCTCCTGACCAGAAAGGAAGTTAATGATGTACTAGTCAGGCTTACTCATGTTTTTATGGTTTAGCCATTAAGACACACAAGCTGAAATCTAGAACTTGGAATCTGAAGACATGTAGCATCCTCCATAAATGGGCTTAAACGTAGCTGCCCTGGGGGTTCCTTGAGTATTTGGTGCCTGTGAGTAAGTAGCTCAGGGTCTCCTTCACAGCAGATGCTCCAGGAAGCTGAGTAAACTTTCCTGCTATCTTACCTAGGAGGAAATCTAGTTGTAGCGAGCTCTGTGTATGGAAGGTTTGGCTCTGTACCCAGTGCTTTCCTAGGTATCTCTAGACATCCCTCAGGAAGAGGTGGTCTCAGCCAATATGTGTGGCTGCATCCTAGCTCAGTCTATCTTGTTGTGTTTAAGATAGTTGAAGTTAGGGATGAACCAGTATGGCTCTGAGTAGAAACAGTACTGTGTCCATCAGAGGGCAAGTGCATCTTTGCCATTAGAAGGCTGGTCTTGGCTTAGAGTTCTACCCAGAGCACACACTCTAATGTCTGCCCTCTGTTTTCTCGGTTTGCTGTCTTACTTGTGTCCTGGCCAGAAGTCATATGGATGGCTCTATGTGAGGAAGGACCAGGAAAGAAGAGTGTGTTTGGGAGGACAGGGTGCCCTAGCACAGAAGCCTGTGGGATTCACACCGTCGGGATGAAGACTTGATCAGACATTGTGTGCCGAGTGCCACAGCTAACCAGAGTGTCTTGTCATTGTCCTTCAGGTCAGTACCATGAATCAGCTTCAAGTCTTCATTTCGGGCCTCATACTGCTTCTCCCAGGTAAGTGAGTCGATGGCTGGGGATGCTGAGAAGGCTAGAGGTGGCAGAAGAGATGACAAGCCTCGGACTTTTGATCATGGGTTATATAGTGAACAGAGAACCAAGGATAAATTGTAGGTTCACAGAACTCCCTTACCATGTATGAATTTCAAAACCGATGGCTAAATAAACATGATCCATAAGAACATGTGAGGCGAAGGATGAAACCTGTACATGCACGGGAACGACAAGCAAGGATTTGTACACATGCCTGCATGTGATAATCAGGTATGACTGAGGGTAGTGACATGTGTAGTAAATCCTTTATATTTGGCTTTGAGTGAAATGTTTCAGCAATGTGTTTGCTGTGTTTGGGTCAACCATTAGATGCTGAGAAATTGTTCTGACATTGTTTTGAGACCGTTTGGATGTTGTAGAAATGTTGTCTATCTAGAGAATCTACACTTGGTCCTATGTGAGAACACACAGAAGCACTAAGACACTCCTGGCAAACCTGGTGTTTTTCCTTTGGATTATGGCCATGGTCAAAAGGGATGCTGAGATTTATATGAGTTGTCTGCTGTTACTGGAAGCAAGGGCAAGATACTGTTGGCAGTTGAAATCTTTCTCAGCTCCAATTAACCTTGCATAATATTTGAATAAAGTAACTGGTGTGAGCTTGTTGGGGTCAGTCTTTTCCAAGAAGGCTGAACCCTCTGCTCCTCTGGACAATGAAGGCTTAGCATCTCAGTGAGCTTCTTTCTCTACTGCAGCACCTATGATCAACACCAATCAACAGTTGAGTATACAGGCATGTGTGTGATAGTCAATTTTATTAAAAAAAAAATCAGAAACAGTGCTTGCCATGAATAATGATTAGTCAAAGTCATTCCACTTTTTTGTACCTATTAGATTATTTAAACTGCTTTCAGTTGTGTAATATAAAAACATTCTAATGTAAGGAGTTCTATAGAAGAGTGGAAAGAAGGAATAACATACTTTTCTTTGAAACAAGGTCTTTGTTATTCCAGGCTGGCCTCAGAGAAAATACCAATGATAAAGAAAGGCTAGAACTGTTCAGTGCTTGCCTCTCTTTCAAAATACAAGTTTAATTCCACTTGAGTCCCATTCCCTTTAATTTTTCTGAAAAGAAATAAAAACAAAATTGAAGAAAAATGTTGAATACTAATTCTCCTTTATTTTCCTCTTTTTTTTTTTTCTTAAATCACAGGCACTGTGGATTCTTATGTAGATGTGAAGGGGGTGGTGGGTCACCCTGTCACACTTCCGTGTACTTACTCAACTAATCGTGGAGTCACAACAACATGTTGGGGCCGAGGGCAATGCCCATCTTCTAGTTGTCAAAATACACTTATTTGGACCAATGGATACAGGGTCACCTATCAGAAGAACAGTCGATACACCCTAAAAGGGCATATTTCAGAAGGAGACGTGTCCTTGACAATAGAGAACTCCGTGGAGAGTGACAGTGGTCTGTATTGCTGTCGAGTGGAGATTCCTGGATGGTTTAACGATAAGAAAGTGACCTTTTCATTGCAAGTTAAACCAGGTAAGCTTCTATGTTTCCTTTGTTTATATTTTGGAAGTGAATGGGGTCTTTTGTTTGCTAATAATTTGATGTTTTCCTATAGCAAGGGAACTGAAGGTCTTATAAACATATTGGTGATTAAACACTTGCTTTTGATTTTTTAAAAGACATCTCCTGTATCTCATGGTCTGAGAATACAGGCATGTGCCACCAAACCCAGCCATACACATTCTCTTGAGTAGCAGAACAACTTTATTTGCTTGAATAAGGGTCTAAGATCAATTTTAATTCAAGACCATCATCCATGTCCTAACTGTACTTGGGACCGTCTTGTTTGTTCATGAAACTGCATCCACCCTCCATCATGAAACACAATTGGGAGCTTCATTTAAGCTGAATGTGTTTTACCTAAGAACTGCCTCTATTCTGTAATTATACCTTAGGACATTAAAACACCCGTTCTCAACACTGTAAGCCTGTGACAGCTCTACCCTGAAAGGCAGGCTATGCAGGTGCTGCTGCACAGATGAGCTGCCTTCAACCGTGGTTAGCTGACCTGCTGAGCACAGGCCACGGGTGTAGGTGTTCTGCTCTTTTCCCTGCCTTGTATTAGGTTTTTGAAGTAGGTCTCACATCATATCACAAAACTCTTCTTTGAGAAATGGAAATGTCCTGACAGGACTGTGTTTCCCTCCAACACCTGCTCACTGGTCATTCATCAGTGTAACAGCAGATGGACAGCAGCACTGACCTATAAAAGACCCTGACACGCAACCCCCTCCTATGAGCTTTACTAGAACGAGGAAGCCTCAAGGCCCTGATCAGAGCTAGAGTTGGGAGGGAGAACATTAGACAGAAACAACACACTGTTTGAGTTCATATCTTGATGGGGTATGAAGAAGCTGAGGGGGGAAGGGGCGGCTTCTCTGTAAACCCTGGAGAGGAGCTTCATTCAGAGCAAAAATGAAAGAGCGCCAGGGAGGAAGAGAGTGACCACTGCCATGGCTGGAAAGGCAGGGCAGACAGAGCATCCTCTTCAGACAACAGCCTTCAAAATGATCTCAGCAGCCCTCCTGAGGATCTGAGCCCAGTCCCCAGAGCGCAGGGCAGGTCTGACTTTCATAACCGTTTAGTCATGGAAGCGAGTCCTGTCATGTGATTTGTTCACCATAGCACAAGGGACAGAGTACAGATCTTGGTTAGGTCCATAAGTCAGGGGCTGCTGTTAGGACACAGAACAGAAAGCTTCTTAACTGTCTCAGAGAGCAGCAGGGAGGTGTGGCTTGATCTTTTCAGATTGGGATGTGGTCTATAGGTGCAAGCCATGCACTAATAGTAAGAAGTTCATGAAAGCCCTGAATCTGGACTAATTACCTTATTATGTTTTCTCTGGCCTCACACTCACAGAGATCTGCCTGTCTCTACCTCTTGAGTGCTGAGCTTAAAGGTATGAGCCACTGCCTCCTAGCTTTACACTTTGCTTTTTGTTGTAGATATCTTGGTTTTCGTGCATTGACTAAAATAGTGGATTCATGAGGAATTTCTGGCTTCTGGTGCTGTTCCTAATCTGTGTTTACTAACGGTTTACACTGGCAATAGACATCAATGATAACCTTTTTATGTATTTTTTAATTCAATCATTAATCTGTAGTCTCCCAGCTTGTAAATGTTGGTATTTAATAATCTATTCATTTCTTTTTATGTTTAATTTGACTTTTAAAAACTGTATCGATGTATGTGAATGATGTGTGTTGTGGTTGGTATGTATGCCATGACGAGTTTTTCAGAGGGCAAATTTGAACAGTTGGTATCTATCTCTTTATGCCTTTATGTGAGTTCTAGGGTTCTAAGTCAGGTGGTCAGGCTTGCAAGCATGCTTAATAGCATACAATTATTAATTTCAGTTAATTAATTGAAGGTGTGATAAAGCTTAAAAATTCCCAAACACGTCAGTGCTTACAAAGCCATCGCTTGACCACCCAGTGAGTCCATTAGCGAGCCAGCAGCTATTTGATCTTAGCAACCAAGTCTATACTTTCTCCTGGTTTAACCACACTGAGCTTCCTCTTTCGCAGTCCTAGGACCCCCGTCTGCCCTTCTGCACTCTCCTGTCTACCTGGGAGATAAAATGCCCCAGAAATGCAAGAAAAAAATGCAAGAAAAGAAAAACTCCTGTGCTGGTTGATTCTTTCCTGAATTTTGTTCTCACGGTGATCATCTGACTAGATTTTCTTCAGGCTTCCTTTTAGTCCTCTTTAAAAATTTATACTATCCAGGGACGGTTTGTGTTATTCCCAAGCCTCAGCCCATACATTGGATTGGGTCAAGAGAACACAGTCTAATAGACTAATAGCCTAGGACCAGATCAGGTTATTAACAGACCCATGAATAGATGGGTCACACAGCCACGCCCACAGCTGGCTATTCTTGTCAGCAGTGACTTTCAAACTGCTTGACATCAGTACTTGCCCTGAATACCTATATTTAGGTTTCTGAAGCCAAAACACCATTGGACCCTCTACAGAAAAGTGGCCTGAGGACATGTGAGATGGCTCCTTGGTATACACTGCTAAGCTTGGTGACCTGAGTTCAATCCCTGGGCCCAGCCCTCATACCTTCTCAGTTCAGAGATAATTAGAAATCTGAGGATCTGACACCTATCATTCATAAAGGGTTTTCATGGGAACATGGGCTCTGTTCTCATCCATGTTTTCAGTGTAGTTGCCTCCTATTGGTGAGCCTGTCTCTACTGCCCCACCCTGCCACATCCTAGTTGATAAGAAATTCAGGAGAGGAGCCGTTTCCTGGAGAGAGCCTCTCACTGGTGCTACAGCAGAAGCTCTTGTCTCTTCTTGCTTGACTGATCCTTGCTTTCATCTTGATTTTCAAATCCAGAAATTCCCACAAGTCCTCCAACAAGACCCACAACTACAAGAAGACCCACAACTATTTCAACAAGATCCACACATGTACCAATATCAACCAAAGTCTCTGCCTCTACTTCTCCAACACCAGCACACACGCAGACTCACAAACCAGGTAAAACCCAATGTGTATCAGGGCTTAGAGTCATTCTTATAAGGGACAGTAGGACACACAAACGTTGACTCAAGTAAGAGCCATAATATTGGTGAAGAGTTCTCCCAAATAACAGTCACAAGACTTGTGAGTTTTCTAGGCTTGAAGATGGAGAACACCCATCTCTCTTTATCAGATTCTCAGGGAATTCACTGGTAGCCAGATATAGGTAGATCATTGATCTAGGACAGCTGATGAGGATAGTGGGAATCTGGTCCAGACAGGCTTAACTTTCTGATGAAGAAACAAGGAATGATGGAGAACTAGAGTCACTTTGTATCCTTTATGTCCATTCTGAAATAGTCCCACCCAGCTGAAGCCATAGTTCAGTGAAGCTAACAGTTAGTGTTTCTTGAGCACTAGGCAGGATACTACATGCTTTATGAATCAGTGTTCATTCTCAGACAACTGTCTGATATAGCTGTGGTCTGTCCCTCTTGTATAATGACAGGATCAGACACAGACTCAGAAAGTTGATGATGGAGGTTATAAAGTTAGAAAGTGGCTGAGACTCTGTCCCTATTCACTTGACTTAGAAACTGGTTCTTCTAACTCCAGGGCCAGGCCTCCTGCTGTGGCACAGATATTTAGAGACTTTGTTCTGTTTTCACATACATACAGGAAATGGTTTCAGAACATCTCCCTTTAAAAAGAGGCAGTGGATGCTTTGTAAGGATTGACTTTACAGGTTTTTTATTTCATTCATGTAGCAAGAAAATTGTAAAATATATCCTTGGTGGGTTGAAAAAACTCACATCAAACTTGAAGGCTTTGGGAAATCACTTAACCTGCTCGTGTTTTTGAGTGAGGCTATGAAGTTCATATTTCAAATTGCCTAGTTCAGATTTAATATTAATGGGTAGTGATGTGACTTATGAATGGGAAAAACCTGTCATCCTGAAGGCAAGGTTAGGTCAAACCTACATCTAGGAGTGAAACTATCACTGTTTGAGAGGTTCTCAAAGATTCCTAAAACCTGTTCATCCCATAGGTATGTCTCCATTCTGACAAGCAGAAGAAGCCTCAGAGCTCTTTTGATAGAGACAACTGATGGGAGGTCTTGATTCCCCTCACCTCTCTTGGCCTGCATATACATTCAAGCAGCAGAGCCCTGAAGGACTGGGCGACAGGCCGAGCTTGCAGAGGCCCCTAGGCTTTACCTAGGATTTTAGAGCACAGGATTTGTGGGAAAACCCACTTTGTTCCAGGCAGCTGCACACACTAAGAACTCTGAGACTCTCTCAGGATTGACAGAACTTTTTAGTTCTTAGCTTTTGGTGCTTTGGAGGATGAGCTCATGGGCTGAATTTGGAGAACATGGATACGTTTCTGACTTTATTGAAACCTGAGATTTAGAAGAGAAGTGTTGGCTCATCTGTCCATAGGACCTCTAGGGAGTGGAATTAGTGTGATCTTGTTTTTGTATTGTTAGTTTCCTAAGCGGGTTGAATTGTGCAGCCCAGAGAGAAGGCAAACACCCAGGTTATTGTAAGAAAAGGACACGCATCTTCAAACCCATTTCTTGTGCTCATCCCAGCTACACTAAATTCTGTTCATGGAATATGCGATGTGAGGGTGTAAGAGGAGTAGAAAAAGTGACCATGGCTGGGGAAACAAGCTAAGCTCACGATGCCTTTTACCAAGAACTAAATGGCTGGTGTGTGACCATCTAACATCTGTGTTGTCCCATTTTTAATTTGGAAGGACGGCCACATCCTTCTTGATGCTTGAGTGTTAGGTTAAAACAAGACAAGAGTGCAGAGCAGGGGGTGATTTTCAAATGTGAGCACCAGGTTGTAGTGAGGTAGGGTATGTAGAAAGACCACTGAGGGGTCCTGAGGAAGCTCAGCTTTAGGAATTCCTCTGTGGCTTCAACCAACTTCCTCCAAGACCCTCTGTTGTTCTGAGAAAGGAAGCAAGCGTTTATTGGACTCACAGAGAGGCAAGTGCTCAGCTCTTCATGTGAATTGTGTCAGTGTTGAGAAAATGTAAGGACTCCAGGAAGAGAAAGGGAAATACAGGCTGCACTAGAGAGTTCCATGTGGAAACCTTTGGAACTCTCTCTCCAAAGCCTTGGAGAAACATAAGATGAATCAGATAATGGGAAAGTATTCTTAGTAAAGGAATGGGAGGAGGATCAGATAGCTTGCTTCAGTCAGCAGTCACTCACTCACTCAACCAACTAGTCAGTAAAGAAGTGTTTGTTTTTTAAGAGAAAGGAATAAGGGAGAATTCCAGAAGTCGAGACAGGCTGCAGGACAGGAATCATCATCAGAGTGAAACAGCTACCTTGAGATGGACTCTGAGATGGACCAGTGTAACTACTCCACACAGTTGAGTGATCATGTGTCCCTGCAAAGAAGTGGGAATAATCTTGACCTGGAATAAGGCCTGTCGTGAAGAGGGTAGTGAGAAACTTCCAGGCCCTTTCCTAGAGAGTGAAATACTGCTTGTCTTAACCCTGATCTTAACTGAGTGTCCTATTCTCCATGTGTTAGAGTTGACTGTGTGTTCCACAGGTGTTCATGCATAGAATGCAAAGTGTGAGACAACTCTGAATACTAATAAAGTTTTCTAGACTATTAGAAACAGCTCTCATGTGCTCAGGATAGTGAAACAACTACAGACAGTGGCTATCTTTAGACATATTTCTAAGAGGAGTCAGCAGATGCAGAAGTGGGTAGGAAGGAGCCCTTTCTGCTTAAGAAGGTTGGGGAGGCACTGTGGGAAGGTGATGGTAAGTTTTGGGTTAAGTTCGGTTTTCATTTTCCTTGGTTGGTGACAACCTCCTTCACAGTTGAAATAGTTCTTGCATTGTTCTTCTTCCAGAACCCACTACAGTTTGTCCCCATGAGACAACAGCTGAGGTGACAGAAAACCCATCCTATATTCCTGCAGGTAACTATATTCGCCTTCTTGAACCCCTTGGAAGGGCAGGTACTAATAATACTGACTTTGAATAACTCACACCCTCTGCCACAAGACAAATCTGACATTTGTGCTGACAGTAACAGAGGCACAGTTCTAGTCTATCTCTAATAGCAGACTGAAGAATCTCGGTCCCTACAATCAAACAGCCTTCTGCCAAACTAGGCTGGGTGACTTCTTTTAGGGAAAGGATGTCGGGGAGAGTCAATGTGATGAAAAATTAAGGGTTTATCAGTGGATATTTAACACATATCCTAAGCACAGTGTTTATTAGGAAGAGAGATGTTTAGCAAGGGGATAGGACATACTGGGGCATACATATGGACTTCTTCTTGAAGGGGACATTAGGTTTGTTTACATTAAGTATATGTAATGATCTTCACTCTCAATTTAAGAGTGCTAAGAAGTAACCCCCCAATCCTCCCACTTCTATTTGTTTAGAAACAAAGCTCCAAGATTTAGTTTTATAACAATGGTATATTAAATAATTTTATTCCATAGACCATGTTGTCATATAGACTTCTGAGGGACATTTTGTTACATTCATGAGTAGGAGAGAAGGTCTAGAATGGGAGGTTCTACATCCTTTGACATCAAGCGTGACTTGTTTATTACTTACACCAACTTGGTTTAGATGTCTATCAATGGCATAGATTGCCTCAGTATGAAAGTCTGCCTTCTATCAGTGTTTCTTGAAATTTCTCAGCTTTGTCAAAAGAATAAGCAATGGAGCCACCCTCCTGTTTTCCTTTACCAATTTTCCTTCTCCATATCTCAGGCTACTATTAGTGGCCCATTGATTACTCCTGTCTCTCTATCTTGATTGATCTCTGTCTCGGCTAAGTGTTGTGTGACTTATAGAAATGTTGGTCTCTTGAATGGGTTCCATTGTTTGTTCAATTAACAACGTCACTGGTTGTTTAAATATAAAGTTACTTTACTATAATACATTTTACAGAGTACTATGGCTATGAAATGTGATGAAGTACTTGAATCATGTTTGCAAAGAGTTTGATCAATAGAAATGATGACAGCCACCACTATTACTCAGAGTGCTTGGGCTCTGGAAGACTGGCACAGGATTTAGGAACATCTATGTTCATATGCCTGTTTTACAAACAAATCACCCAAGAGCATTACTGTGCTTGATCCTTTGGGCCTTAAAACAGTGAACCTGGACTTCTGGTGTCTATACTAACCCTGATGTCACTAATACTTCCTTCAACATAGCTAAGAATCTCTGACTCTGCTTTGTCAGTCCTGTGCTTGCATGGGAAATCTGTGGTCTTGCATTGTGGTCTATATTTTTGTATTACCATGAATTCCTTTGTTAATGATATACTCAGTGCAGTAGATTAAGAACTGGAGACCACTAGGTTAGGAGGGAGATGTTCTCACATGGTATTAGGTTCTTTATAAGAGGGCCAAAGGTGCTGGTTTGCCTTTTCCTTCACTTGAGGATACACAAAAAGTACCAGCTATGAAGAAAGAACATTCACCAGCTATGCAGTCAACTTGTATCCAGATCTGGGACTCCAAGCCTTTAGAACTATGACCAATGCATTTCCCTTTTTTATAATTTACTCACTCTAAGCTATTTTGTTATAGCAACCTGAATGGACTAAGGTAGGAGGAGTACACCACCAGCAGCACCCAAAGAAACTTGCAGCTCCGAGATCTTAACTCTCACTCTGCCCCTCAATCTTACTGGCCACACTCTGGGTGGATCCTATACTATCTCCTCTCTTTAAACCTATAGTGATGGCATAACTTTGCTTGGTCAACAAAGGTAATACTGAACTCTGCCATCTTTCCCAGCTAGCTGTAAACCAACAATAATTACAAGTTTACAGAGTGTCCCATGCTGACCTTTGTGTTTCAGAGCTGGGTAATGTGCCCTTGAGGAGCATCCAAACAAGATCAGGCCTTCCAAGTGTCTGCATGTGCACATTTGTAACTCAGTATTCTCAGGAGATGATTATCTGTGGTTCCCACAACCCACTGTGGCCTACCTTTCCCCAGGCATTTCTTTTCTGCTCACCTGTTAATTTAGTCACATGCAGTCAACTCATAGAGTTCAGATTAGCTAATAGTGGTCTTGACTTTTAAAAGGAAAATTTTTAATGTGGACAGTTTTCAGACAGACAAAAAACAAAAGGAAAATAGTTAAAACAAAAAACAAAAGTGCAGGAACAGCTTTCTGATACTGTTCCCTTGAGTGATGAAGAAGGAAGGGGGTGGACGGTGGGAAACAATCTATGTACTCCCTTGACTTGTTCAGAGAAGCAGTTTCCAGAGTGGAGCAGACACCGGAACAGGAACAGCTATGTTCCTGGTGTTGTTGAGACTTTTGGCATTTTGGTTTGTTGCTGGAGGCTCCTGGCTGAAGTCCATGCTGTGCCCATGTCAGTCCTCTGTTGGTATTCATTTTCCAAAACCAAGAAATATTAGGATTCAAAGGGATTTGGGTAATCACATGGCCCACCACCTGCCTTTATAGCCGTGCCTGCCAGGAATTTATACACCATCCTATTGCATTATTTCATGGTAATTTATGTCATTGCCAGACTGGAAAAACTGTATAATTCTTCTTTGGAGACACAAACCTTTTAATTTATCCACCAAATACTACATACATTTCTTTTGACAAGTTGTTGAACATTTCTCATGACACATATGATATCGTTAAAGCGAACTCCACAGTATTCACCCTCCACCTGGATGCTCCTTCTTCCCATAACAATAATGAAATGACATCACCTGTGTTTGCCACCACAGTGTTGAACGCTTAAGCGTGCATTCTTAAGTGCTTCTGTTAGGACCTTGAGGATGAAGGTCACTTTGCTAATGGACAAGATCAGCATTGAATTCAAATTTTGTCTGATTCAACTTCACCCTACTGAGTCAGTTACTCCGATTCCTGGAAGGTCTCACTTAAGGGCCTAAGTGACAAACAGAGCCTAGGCTGTAGATGTTGCCTAAACCTAGTCACTGCCTTTGGCTCCTTGGAAGGGCTCTCCCAGTGAGTAAACTGTGAATACTGGGTGTGTGGAGGGAGGAGGGCTGTGAGTTATCCAAAGGGCGACGCCAGCTTTGGTGGCTGTTAGGGACCCACAGACCTGCAGTATTTCCACTCACTGTAAGGGGAATGAGTGTGGGTTGCGGCAGAGTTACCTGTCATTTGTAAAAATTAGACATATATGATCATCTGATGTCTGCTTCTTCATATGTAAATGCAGTTAAGGGAATTCTTGTCAGAATGTTATAATCCTTATATGTGCCAGACACTGTGTGGAAAGAGGATTCTGTATTTCATTCGTAGGCACAATAGAATAGAAACAAGAAACAATGAAAACAATGCATTCCTTGTTACAAAACAGACATTTCAAAAAATAGTTTGAATCTACCTAAATGTTCAAAACTTGATGCTCAGTGACTCTCCTGCCATATTCAATCCTAATCCTCACAAGGTGTAAGACACATTGGCCTTGTGGATATTGTTTACAGATATAGTAAAAAAAAAAAAAAAAAAAAAAAAAAAACACCCCATATTTTGTGTTTGTAATTGATTTTTTTTTTTTTTTTTTTTTTTTTTTTTGAGCAGACTGGAATGGTACTGTGACATCCTCAGAGGACACCTGGAATAATCACACTGTAAGTACACTACTCCCTAAGTTATTAGCCATGCTAATTTGTGTATCTTTTGGGAAACAATTGGTATTTAAAGATTTCTGTCTTTAAAATTAGTTCACAGACATTTGAATGAGAAAAGAAGAGAAAGAGTCAGATATAATGGTATATTTTTTATACATAAAATGCAGGAAGTTAAGACAAGATCAGAAGTTTAAGGCCAACCTGGACCAGTAGGCAACTTGTGCTACATAGTGAGACAGGTCTCAAAACCTGTAGATAAACATATTAATAAATATATAGAAATAAAGAAATTAAAGGATGAGTATGATGCTTATAAAGAATGTTTGAATTCCATAAGTTCATTTAGAGACTAAATATATTAAGAAATATAAAAATAAAAAAGGGAGTTTGATTCTTACAAAGAATGTTTGAATTCAAGAAGTTTATTAGAGACCACTAATATTATTTTTCTACTCACTGACCACTCTCCATAGAGTTCTTTAATTTTTTTCCCACAAACAAATCTCCACATAAGGTATTAATGTCTTAGATTCTTAGATTTGCATGATTTTCCCTAGACTTTCTCTATACCAAGCTTGAGAACAATCCAAGTCACTCCAGTTCTTGCCAGAGTTCTAGCTCTACCGAAAGTGTAGAGAAATTTACCAGTGGAGTGTTTTCCTCTTGGCTCCAGGAAGAAACAAGGTTTGTTTTAGTGTGTGTATGAGGCACAAAATGGGGGTAGAGGTAAGAAAAGAGCCAGATATTGAGGTGTGAGGATGATTTGAATATTGAAAAGGGCAGAGCCCTTGCTGGGATATGCAAGGCCTTGGGTTTGAGCTGCCAGAACCTACATAACAGTAACGAAAAGAACAACAAAAAAACCATTCAAAGTGAGGTAGAAATACACACACACACACACACACACACACACACACACACACACACACACACAGAGACACACACACAGAGACACACACACACACACACACACACACACACACACACACACACACGACCAAATGGCCATATGTCTTACCTATAGACAATGAGAACATAACAAATGGACACTGATAGTAAGATTCTTTTGTTTGGTTTTTGAGACAGGGTCTCATGTAGTCCAACTGACCTTGAACTCACTACAGAGCAGATGCTACCTCTATCTTCCAAGTACTGAGATTATAGTTGTGGATGCTACCATAACTGCCCCCCTCCTTGAGACATCACCTTATTTAGTAGCTCAGGTTGGCCTGGAACTCATAGTCTTCTTGCCTTAGCCTACTGAGTTCTGAGATGACAGGCCTGTGCCTTGTGGCCCAGTCAGATACGGGAAAAAAAAAAAAAAAAAAAGTAATGGCTTATTTACTATTAGTACTCGGTGGACTGGCAGATAGGAGAATAATCTGTATATTCTGATTAAATATCAGAAACCATTTTGCCTATGTTGCTAAGGGATCAGACTATGGTTAGGTATAAAACAAAACAGACCTGCATACAGAGGGTGTTTTTTCCCTCAGTCGCTCAGTGAAACAGTCACGGTTAGTAGTGAGTGGGAATAATTTAGAGTTAACTTCAAAACAAGTAGAAGAACCTGGACTCTGAAGATGTGAAACTGTCTCTCGATGCATTGAAAACAATGCACAGCAGCACACAGCATTGTTTTCGGTGTTTGTTTAGGTATCTGAGACAGATTCCCATGAAGCTCAAGCTGGCTATGAAATTGCTCTGTACCTGGGAAGGATCTTGACCTCCCAACCCTCCTGCTTCCAGCTCTCAGGTTCTGAGAGCAAGGTGTGCTCCCCCATGTCTAGCAACAGCAGCATAGGTCTTGACTCAGTAGATCAACTTCCTGGCCTCTATCTCATGAAACACCGAAGGAAATTTGTGAAGATGAATGAGAAAGGATAGGCTATGCTGTCATTCATAATCAGGAAAATGTTATGAGGTAGATAGTTCGTGTGGGCATGGTGACACAGCTGTGATCCCATCACCCAGAAGGTGTAGGCAGGAGGATCAAGGTTCAACATCATTGTCAACTGGAGAATTCTGAGAGCACCTAGGATACAGAAGACCCTGTCAGAATAACAAACAAACTGAGTTTTCTTTTATATTCTCCAGGGTGTTTGTTAAGAAGCACCTGAGAGTACCTTACCCAAGAACCCCACTGAGCTGTCATTTGTAGCTGTAGAGACAGCTCACGGAGCTGAGCTAATGTGTCCATGGTCTCACTGACTAAGCAGAGGAGCTGGGGTTGTGATCCAGAGATGATGCTCATATAAGGACAAGGACCTAATCTTATGGTCTGCTTCCTGCAGTTAAACCCATCTCTCAGGGTCTGTTTAGGGCTAGCAGATCAGTGCTGAGCTGTGGAAGGGCCTAAGCTGATGCCCAGCCAGTCTCATGCTTATTCCAGTACGTAATGGTCCCTGGTTACCTGCACTAGGGCACTGGAAGAGATTCTGCATATGTGTCTGATCACATGGTGTTAATCGGGCTGCAGCTATGAGTAAATAGTCTTTTTAGTTTTTTATAAAGGTATTAATTATAATTCCATCCTTTCCCCCTTTCTTCTCTTGGTTCAAACCTTTCCATATATCACCCTTACTTTCTTTTTGATTCATAATCTGTAGTTCTTTAATTGATATATGTTCATGTATACATATTGTATTACATATAAATTATATGCTACATATATCTAAAATCATAACTATAAGCTGCCCATTCTGAATAATGTTATTTCTGTGTATATGTTTTCAAGACTACCATTTGGAATTGAAATTTTATAAAGATGTATAATCTTGAATTACATTCATCAGTAGGGTCTGGGATAAAAGACCAGGACCAACAGCTGAACACATTGAGAGCAAGTAGAGTTGGAGATGAGTTATGTTTTTCTCTTTTATTATCAGAAGATGATGCATTTATGGAGTACACTACTAACTATAAAGCAGACATAATTGGGTACATGATATATCAACACACGCTAAGCATGAAGTTAGAACTTTGACTGAGGTATACATACATGTCATCAACTTGAGCAACATAGAACACCTTTCCATCATCTTTTTATTTTGGTTTTTCAAGACAGGGTTTCTCTGTGTAGCTCTGGCTGTCCTGGAACTCTGTAGACCAGGCTGGCCTTGAACTCAGAAATCTGCCTGCCTCTGCCTCCCAAGTGCTGGGATTAAAGGTGTACGCCACCACTGCCCGGCTTTCCATCATCTTCAAAGACACTTTGAATTCACATGTCTCCAAGTTCCACTGACCATTATGACCTCAGATCTTTGGGTTTTCCAGCACATTCCAGACTAGCCCCAGGCCAGTGAAGATGAAGGTCTAACTTGTGTTTTCTGTTCCTCTCTCTTGGTGCCCCTTTGGTTTGTATTGTTTATTTATCACTACTGGTATTTTATTTATTGTTTCCTTAGGAAGCAATCCCTCCACGGAAGCCACAGAAAACCCTGACTAAGGGCTTCTATGTTGGCGTCTCCATCGCAGCCCTGCTGCTGCTGCTGCTTGTGAGCACTGTGGCTGTCACCAGTAAGTAATTTCACGACTGTCCCCAGGGAAGGAAGGCCAGGGTTCTCAGTCTTTTTGCCTTTACACAAGTGCACATGCCACCAGGGTTTTGAGTTCCCATGACTTCCATATGCCCAGATCTAAGACACTCAGTAAGCCATCCACTCCCACAGGGATGTGTCAGTACCTACAATCTGTAGGTGATTTCTGGTAGTTTGTGAATGTTTAATATCTTGAACCATTGCTACTATGTCTCCAAAGACCCCTCTTCTATAAAACTCACAGAGTTGAAATATCAGTGATTTTTTTCAGTTAACTCCACTTTTTTGTTTTGTTTGTTTGTTTTTAATTTTTCATGCTTTTAGTTTTTATACAATTTGATCTCATGTAGGACAGGGTGGCACTGAAATTACTAGGTAGCTAAGGATGGCAACCTTCATCTGAATGTGCCTGTCTCCACCTTCCTAGTTTTGGGCTCAGAGAAATAAGCTGCAGTGCTAGGCAACACTGCTGTTTCTAATCCCCGTCCTTTGTCTTTCAGCTCATGCCACCAAAAGGGAAATATTATTTACATTTTCTATAAAAAGTCAAATACTATTACACAAGAGATTTTGTACAGGCTTGAGATTTTAAGGCTATTGTAAGACCTATGATGAATTCTCTCTCTTTTTACCCTCGGGATCTAGTTTCTTTCCCATGATGATACTGTTGAATGTTTTTGAACATATTTAGTAGAAGAGAAAATATCAGTGTTGGTGGGAAAGGCACCTGACTAACACTGGGACAGACTATTTGATGGTGGCACCCAGGCCTGCATAGCCCTTTCCAGGAGGGTTTGCGCCATTGCGTGAGGTGCTCCTGACTGCATAGTTCATTTACTATGTAAGAACTTCATTGAGTGTACGAGGTACCACACATGAGCTCATCAATGAGTTATTTCAGATGACTGGGCAACGATGGGAAATAAGAATATCCCTGTCAGATTTCAAGACGTATCCTTCTAATTATTTAAAACATGTTTATCCAAAATGATTGTTTAAGGTGACATGTACATATGATTCCAACATTCTGTAAGTCTGAAAGTAGCCTGGAATATGTGTCCGATGGTGTCTAGTAGGGAGAATTACTTAGAATTGAGCAAACACAAATGTGTTCCCATCCTCAGTCCATCGTTGTTTATTCTTCCCACAAGGACTTGTTCTCTAGTAGCCCATTAGAAAAACCTACACTTCCTGATTTCTTTCTGCGAACAATACTTCACAATGTCGTTCTAGCAACTTAGGCTAGGTGGATGAATACACCAAACAACGAAAAAGAAGATCCTTCCTTCCTTCCTGTGCAGCATAGGAAGGAATTACCCAAAGCTACCAGGGGGTGGATCAGTTAAAAACAGAAACAATATCTTTGATTGGAAGAAAATATCATGAGAGTGTCTGATGACATGTTCAATTCTTTTTTCAACTTTTCTTATCACGTCCCACCCCAATTTAGGATACATACTTATGAAAAGGAAGGCGTCATCTCTAAGGTAAGCTGGCATGGACTGTGCATTTTTGAACTAATAGCCTTGAGAATTTCCCTTTATGTTCTCTTTTGCAAGTAAGTTACTCTTCACTGCTTGCTTGCTTGCTTGCTTGCTTTGTTGGTTGTTTGATTTGAAACAGGGTCTTATTATGTAGCCCAGATTGACCTGGAACTTTCTATGTAGCCTAGGACAAGCTGGAGCTCACAATCCTCCTGCCTCCTGCCTCAGATTCTTTTTTTTTTTTTTTTTTTTTTTTTTTTTTTGGTTTTTCCGAGACAGGGTTTCTCTGTGTAGCCCTGGCTGTCCTGGAACTCACTCTGTAGACCAGGCTGGCCTCGAACTCAGAAATCCTCCTGCCTCTGCCTCCCAAGTGCTGGGATTAAAGGCGTGCGCCACCACTGCCCGGCCTCTCAGATTCTTTAAATCTGAAATTACATCGGTGTTTTTCAATGTTTAGGTCCCATTCTGCACCTTCCATCTCAAGATGTAGTTTAACGGGTCCCTTTCTTGTTATTCTCATTTCTCAGAGATATTTTCTGCATTTGTATTTGTCTGCATTTGTGGTGGGACAGGAACAGAAAACTCCTCAAGATTAGAACCAGAATTCAAATCTCTTATAGGCAGATGTTGCACTGTAGGGTTTGCCTCATGGTGCTGATGTTGAGTGAGTAGCTTTGATCCACTCCTGCTTTATTCAGTGTTTTCTTTCACTGAATGTAGCCGCCAGAGGCCATGGATGAACTGGGTTTACCTGAAAGGAGGGCTGGAAATGAAAAGGAGATGGAAGGAAGAGAGAAACATGGAACCAAGACAAAGTTTTCTGATCAAGGCTCAAAGTTTAATATTCAGCATATATATATATATATATATATGGAAAGCCCACCTGAACTTTGCTTCAGCTGCAAAGCAAGCTCAGCAGGCAGTCTCTTCTAAGTTCTTACAGAGCCAGGCAGTGGTGGCTCATGCCTTTAATCCCAGCATTTGGGAGGCAGTGGCAGGTGGATTTCTGAGTTCGAGGCTAGCTTGGTCTACAGAGTGAGTTCCAGGACAGCCAGGGCTACACAGAGAAACCCTGTCTCAAAAAAACAAACAAACAAAAAACCCCAAAAACCAACCAACCACCAAAAAAAAAAAAAAAAAAAAAAACCAACAACAACAAAAAACAACAACAAAAAAAACCCCTAAGTTCTTACAGAAAGTTGCAAGTGTAAACAAAGCAACAAAGCAGCTGCATTCACCTGAGTGTTAAGGTCCTGTGTGGCAAGCAAAGTCTGTTCAGACTGCTCAAGGCTGGGAAAGGCAGAACTGAGAACTACTCAATTAAAAACTGATGAAGTTATCACAGAGCAGATAAACCAGGAGACAGGTCCTTTCAGGCAAGTAAGTTGGGGATGACAGGGTTAAATGGTCCACAGTTTGAGGGAGCCCAAAGGGAGCAGAAGATTTAGAGGAAGATAATACCCGAGGCTGTAAGGAGTGTTGTGGAACTGTGGTATGACCAGTGTTTCCACAGCTCCACACCAGGCCCCTTCACTCACAACACTAGTGTCTGCCTTGTAGACTGTTCAGTTTACTTTACTTGAGATGATCTTTTAGTCATCTCTTTAAGTC
Source organism: Arvicanthis niloticus (assembly GCF_011762505.2). Lineage (NCBI taxonomy): Eukaryota > Metazoa > Chordata > Mammalia > Rodentia > Muridae > Arvicanthis > Arvicanthis niloticus. Next base: position 74,021,160 of record NC_047663.1, on the reverse strand, counting down.
CCCTGTGCCTCCTCTGTCACATGGCTTCCCTCCCTGGTATAAAGCCATCTAGTTTCCTTCACTGGGTTAACTATTGGCTGTACTTTCAGCCATTTCTTTCAGTCAAAATCCATGTCCTTCAAGCTGCCATCCATAGCTTCACCTGTGTCTCTGTCAATCACAGGACGCATTCATAGACTGTGTCTTGAACAGCGTCAGCCCATCCCGAGTGCCTCATACAGTCAGCTCTTGTTAAGTTCCAGTCGTACCTTCCCTTCACAGAAATAAACCATTAAGATCGAACTGCTATATGTCTCATCTTACAGATTAGAAAACAAGTTCACAAATAGAAAAAAGCATCTGAGGTCTCAACCTCGGGAGCCCATGCCTAGAAGTCTAAGTGCTAAACAAAATATAAACAGAACTAATTGCTTCTGAAAATGGACAGGAAAGAAATCTCATAGTTGAAAGAAAACATCAGTTTAATGCATAGTTTTTATTCCTGTGTTGGTAAGGTATCTTTTAAAAATATTTAATTTTAATATATTATTTGTGTATGTGAGAGAGAAAGATGGGGTAGAGATAGGCAAGGAGGTAGAGGTGGGGCAGGGAGAGGGACAAGGACAGGCAGAGGACAGGCATGGGGGTGTGCAGGTACACATGCATGGAGACCAGAAGAGGGCAGTGAACAGCCTCTGCTTGTCCTGTTTGTGCAATGAGAATGTTAAACTGCTGATTCGTCAGTTCAGACCCAACATTAATCGCTTCATTTATAAGAAAATATTGGAGAAAAATATAACTAGAAAAAAAGGGCTGATAACAGGGGTAAGGTGGCACACACCTATTATCTCAGAACTCAGTAAGCTAACTTAAGAGTCAGGAGGACTCTTAAGTTCAAGGCCAGCTAGACTTCTAGAAACACCCTGTGTAAAAACAAATAAATAAAACCAGATGTGGTGGCTCACACCTTTAATTCCAACACTCAGGTGGTTGAGGCAGGTGGGTCTCTGTGAGTTTGAGGCCAGCCTATTTTATATAGGGAGTTACAGGATAGCCAGGACGCCTAGAGAAACCCTGACAAAACAAAGCAAATGGATGGATGGATGGATGGATGGATGGATGGATGGATGGATGGATGGATAGATGAATAATAAATAAATAAATAGCAAGAAAGAAACACAGGAAGCCACACTAAGCACGACTTAAGACGTTAGTGGGCTTCCTCAGTTGTATTTATCACACTGACTTCTGAGTGTCTTGACCCTACACTGTCACATACACAGGTGTGACTGACTGTCCCTGCCAGAGCAAAGCTGGATCGCTCCTTTTCCTTGAATTCTCAGTACAGGTGTTCATTACATGACCGACGAGAGATCTTCATTTTGTGTCTACATTTCAGTAGAAGAGATGGCCACTGTGTACAAATGACAAAACTCTATTAGGTCATAACATTACTGACAGTTAAAGCTAGTCTCTTGTCTTTTCTGATTTGCTTTTCCAGGAGTTCTAGATGCTCAGATATCAGCCCACTGAGACTACCCTGATTAACAGGGATAGAGAAGGAACTCTCCAAGTGAAGCACCTCCCATAGCTGTTGGGATGGGTCAGCCACCACTACCAGCAGTCCTCTCCCCAAATTAATTTTCTTCACTTCTATATGTGATGTTTTTGTTCACATGACGTAAACAAATGTGTGTCATACACGCAGTCTTTGTAATTATGGCACAGACATGAGCTCCCGTGAAAAGTGACTGCTTTGTGGTTTTAAATGTGTTTCTACTTTATACTTAATGTTAGAGGGTGTAGACGTGATGCAGGGTTTCAAGACCCTTTCTTTAAAAAAAATATCAACCTTGTATTGTTTTATGCATGGTGTGTGTGTGTGTGTGTGTGTGTGTATGTACTTATGTGTCATGTCATCTGAGGAGATCAGAGAACAACACTGAAGCTGGTTCTTTCCTTCTACCTTTTCCTGAGCTTCAGAGTTACTAGGTCACCAAACCCTCCTAACCCTTACTAAAGGGTGACAGTCCTATTCTTAGCCCAGTCTCAAAGTGCAAGGTACCTTTGTTTGATATTGATTATCCGTCTTTTTAGACCTTCCACTTTCGTGTTCTATTACATAAATAATTTGAAGCAGCCCAATATGAGTTGATTTTTAAAAATAATTCTTAGTTAGTCTGATACTTATTAAACAAACTTTTTTTAATGACTTAATACCAAGGCCCTGTGTGGTACTATTTGCTGTTATAGTTTTTGCTGCTGGGGCTCCTGGAGTCCTGAGTATGTATCATAAATGTTCTACTCAGATGTTAAAAGATGATTTCTTGTTCTTTCAACCTCTCTCTCTCTCTCTCTCTCTCTCTCTCTCTCTCTCTCTCGCCCTCTCCCTCTCCCTCTCCCTCTCCCTCTCCCTCTCCCTCGCCCTCTCCCTCGACCACTCACTCTCCCTCTCACTCTCACTCTCCCTCTCTCTCTCTCTCTCTCTCTCTCTCTCTCTCTCTCTCTCTCTCTGCAGCTTGGTTGCCTTCCGTTTCTCTAAGTTTGGAGCTTTGCAGAATGCAGTGGTTGTGCATCCCCGAACTGAAGACAACATCTATATTATTGAAGATAGACCTTGAAGTGCAGAATGAGTCCCAGTGGCCCTCTGAGGGGCCTTCTGCCTGAGATTATGAAGACTGTCACTGATTTCACAGAGTCAAACACTCATTACAGCTCCAGGACAATTTTCTGTGTTGGTTCTTCTGGCTGTAGCGGAGAGGGTAACCCTCAACTGTGTATACTTAAAACTCAGGTTAACATCATCCTAATTTTTGTATCAGCACGGCCTCAGTGTCTTCACTCACTGTAGGGATTCTCTCAAATGTGAATGTTTTAGAAGTTTGTGTTTCCTTTAGTCAATGTAATCATTGGTAATACAAAAATTCTATCTTGGTTATTAAAACTGTTAACAAGAGAGGAACAGGAATTAAAAGATGGTGTGGGGGGGCATTCTGAATTTAGAAGTACTTCATGATTGTGTTTTATCTATTTTATTGTAATTTGAGAAGTTACTTCTACCCTTCCCAAGGAGTAAAATCATGGGAACATGGAGGTTTTAATTGCTCTCATAGATATAAATAGAAGAGAGTCTAATATCGTCAATATAGGTGATTATATTTCTCATAGCTCTGGAAATATGATCATTTATTATGCAGTTGATCTTAGGATAAGAATGGGTGTTTCTTATAAAGAGAGGTTACCATGGTGAAATGGACCAGGCCCACATCAGGGGAAGAAAATAATGGATCAGGGATTCAGTTCATTAGTGCTATTTCTACTACACTTCCGTCTTGATGCTCACTGTTCCTATACTGACCCACTGAGCTCTGAATTAGGTGCTACATGGAGACAATGCAGAAATGAAAGGGGAAAGGAAAGAGAGCAGGACACAGACTCTCTGCTGAGAGAAGTCCTATTGCAGTTGTGACAGAGTTTGGGACTGTCACAGCTTTCCTTTAGACTTCTAAATTTCTAAATTGTCCTCAGGCCATGTTTATATTTAAATTGATTTCAGAAAGACATAGCATCTTCTTCAGTGAGTCAGTTTGTCACAATAAAATGTTTTGTTTTGCTAAGAGTTACCAAAGACTATTGTATTGATATCTTCATTACAGTTTGGTTGTTGAAAAGAGCAGATTGACTAGAATGTGTTAATGTCTATTTCAGACTGAGTGATCCCCAACACCAGATCAGAGACATTTAGGCCATGGTAGTCTGAGCAGGGTGCTGGATCTTGGCACATTCCCAGTGCTATAGAGTTCTCAAAAATAAATATGCGTATTATTTGGTTTTGTTTGGTTATTTGTTTGTTTGTTTGGTTGGTTGGTGGGTTTTCTTTTGTTTTTGGTTTTTGTTTTCTTGGAAAGTCAGACAACGGAAAGTTGCATTCTGGGTTTGCCCAATGGAGCTTCTTTCATCTGCTCTAAAAATGTTTTGTGTTTAAACTACAGTATTTTTTTCTTAATTTGTAGTAATTATATATCAACGTAAGTCTTTAGCAATGACATCCCTGAGTTGTAGCTTTTTCTTTCTTTTTTTTTTTTTTAGTTTTAATCTTTTTTTTTTATAGATATTTTATTTACACTTCAGATGGCATCCCCTATCCCCATTCCCCCCCCACCCCCCTTAGGAAACCCCTATCCCATGCCCCCTTTTCCTTTTTGCATTTATACATTTTTTAAAAAAAATGTTAATCATAGGCTTTATAAGTTTGGAATTGTTCAATCAGAGGTGTAACTCGCTGACCAACCTAGATATAACAACTATCTTTGACTGGTGGAGATACATGAATATTTTTCTATAAATTGTTAAGATCAGCCTGAGTTCTACATCGGCGAGGCCACTAGGTGGGGCCATCCTCTCCCACACACTCCTTCCTACCTCCTTTCTCATTGCTGCCTGGTGGCTGCAGGGCTCTGAGGTTGTGAAGTCTGCTCTGTTCTTCAGGTTTTCTATAGATGGATGATAGATGTGAAATGGTGTGGGAATCTCTCTAGCATTTTCAAAATTTGCTTGTACTCAAGAACATGGCGAGTAGTGATATTCTGTGAAACAAAGTATGTGGAACTCAGTGAAAAGAATGTTTTCTATTGGTCAGTAGTAACAGCAGAGTAACTTCACTATGTCTGTTTCCCATCTGTTTGCTGTTATCACTTCCATCCTCACCTGGGCAGATAGTGGTCATTGCAATGGAAGGTTACTTGTGAGGAGTCTTTGAGCAGTGGAAAACATTCCAGAATGTAAGGCCCCATTCTAGAAGATGTACTAGTAGTAGCTGATGCCGAGTTGGAGCCAAGTCAATGATTTTGATGTTATTTCAGCCACAGATCTGTTTTTGTATGTTGTCCGATGTGTTTTTAAAATAACCATGTTTCCCTCTGATATGTTAGTGTTTGTAATTTTGTTAGACTATGGAAAAAGTCATCCATTGAGATTATTGATAGAAAGATGGTAGATTAAGTTGTTAATATCCCCATAGATACACCAGGCTTGTTGATTTTATTGAATTTTCTTTGAATCCTAAGCTTTCAAGACACCATTGATTCTGTTACCTATAATAGGCAGTGGGATAGTGCATTACAATACTTAACAATTATACTTTTTGTTTTCTTAGACAGGATCTCCCTGTGTAGCACCAGGTTCCCTGAATTTTGTAGCAATTATATATCAACGTAAGTCTTTAGCAATGATAAATAATTGCTACAAAAGCCTGTAGACCAGGCTTGCCTTCATGTTTTTGCCTATTGCCTCTGCATCCCAAGTGCTAGGATGCAGGAAACTGACTTGCCATTTATTTTTACAAGTTTGCCAGTTTACTTAGACCAGGTATCTTCACCTTACTATGGGCAGGCTCACAGGACATGGGCAAATTGAGTCAAAATTTGTCATGATTAAAGCAGGTACTAAGTACCTGTTTCAGGGCTGGGGACAGAACAGAATCCATTTCTGAGCTACAAGCTCCTGAGAAGCTGCAGGTTAGGAGGGAATTAAAAGGACATCATTTTGGGCCCATTAATTTGCTGATTAATTCCAATAAAAAGAGATGTCCTGATGGCACTTGGCTTCCCAATCATGACACGTGGAACTAGGAAACTGGCATGGATGATGGATTGAGACCTTAGCAGTATCTTTAGTCTGCCCACTGTGAACCAGCCATACCCTGTAGTTGTGGCTGCTGGGACGGTCTACTGAGCAACAATGCTGTAGAGAACATACCTCTGTCAGCGGGAACATAGCCTGTCTCTAGGAGACAGTGATATTCCAGATGAATCCAAAGGCATGTGTAGCAAAGTGAATGTCTACTGAAATGCGCTGACGAAGTACAGAGGCCCCTGGGTTGCAGGAAGCTGTGTTCCCAGAACTAAAGTAGCTGGCTGGCTGCCATCAAGGGAGGAAGAAGTATGTAAAGGAATGGGACTGGACTGGTGAGCAGAATCTCACAGGGGCTGGATGACAGGTATGATAGAAATCACCAATGTGCCCCCCATTTCTGAATTGTAGTTCATTCCAGATATAGTCAAGTTGTTGGCTGGGAATAGCTATCACGACAAGGGACCTAGGAGCACATCTGTTTAAGAGAAGTTTCCCTTTTAGGAAACATAACATTTTAATATATTAAAGCTATATCTACTACTTAGTATGCATTTTTTTTTTTAAGAATATAGGAGTTTGCTTTAGCAGCCTGTTTCTAAGTTAGCTGGCTTGGTGTGAATAATAGGGTAGTCGGGGAAAGGTGGATTATTTACGTAGTTTCTTATATTAGCGATTGTAATAGGTTTTCAGACAGGAAGGTAAGGAAAAGGGTGATCTACAGAGTCTGTGGTCATCTAAGCCTAAGAAAGAGTCTGAAGAAGGCATGCAAGATTGGAATCCTCCTCCTTAGTAATCTGGGTTGAGCAGAAGCTTCTGGCTTTGGGATGGTGATGTTACAGGAGTTATGATGATCTACAGCTTGGTTTTAAATATGGTATTGAAGTTTAATTTTTGTGCATTTATACTTATGACTCTCTTTGATATGGTCACCTTACTTTGTCTTTGTGATTAGCTGGAGGGGAGTGTTGAAGTTTGGGGAAATGTCAAAGGCTCATCATTGTCACACTCAGCAGAGTCATCTGGAGAGCTGAAAACTGTCCACTGGTCCATTAATTGCTGCTGTTGTCTGGAGTGTTCAATTTCTCTGGTCAATTTATGTGTGTTGCTTAGACTAAAAACCACTGATCTAGGGAGACTAGGAAGAGAGAGGACAGAGGACAGAATGCCTTTATGATGTGTAAACTCTCTGGAAGAACATAAAATACACAAAATGAAACAGGACAGTACCACCAATGGGCGAGGGCAGGTGAACAACCAAGTCATGAACAGGCCGCGCGAGGTCAGGAAGAGCAGGTCTGCCCCAGGTCTGGCTTCCAGGAGGTAGTGTTGGGAACAAGAAGTCTGAGTGCTCCCATGCATCTGTGAGGCTCCCCAGGAAGCTGGTGCATAGCTGTTAGCTGACTCTGTCCCTGAGCCTTCACAGGACTCCATGTTTCATCACTGAAAAAAAAAATTAAAAAAGCAAAAAGAAACTCCCCACTGCTCTGTGGGAAGATGCTCGAAGGTAACCTCTGTTCCACACTGTAGAATGCTGATATGGGCTGTCTCTCTCTACTAGTTCTGCACCTGCAGGAGCCTAAAAATACTTTGATGATGACCCAGTCACATTTTTTAGCAGATTTTGTTTTTTTAAGAATAGTTTTATGCTCACAGCAAAACTAAGTGGAAAGTACAGAGATTTTTCCACAAAATCACCTTCCGCATTCAACACACACACAGACATACACACATTCTAATTGAGAGAGAGAATAAGAGAGACCAAGAGGAAGAGATAGAACAAGAGAGAGAATGGGAGAGAGGTGGAGGAGGAGAAGAAGGAGGGGGATGAAGAGGAGGAAAAAGAAGAAGAGGAGGAGGAGGAGGTGGTGGTGGTGGTGGTTGTGAGGGGGAAGAAAGGAAGAGGAAGGAGGGGGAGAAGAAGGGAAGAGGGAGAGGCCTTGCCAGCATCAGCATTCCCCATCATTGTGGCACAGATGTCAAGACTGATGAACCAATGTTGGCACAATTATCAAATGAAGTCCATAGTCTATTTCTCTTGCTCTTGTGCATTCTGAGTTGTGACAAGTGTATTATGACAAGGATTCACCACTATTGCTTAGTGGAGAATAGTGTTTAACAGGCCAGGAGATAGTGTGTTCCTACAGACATTACCCTCTCTTAAATCCCTATCATCTTTGTAGCTCCTCCTCCTCCTTTGTTCTTCTTTTTCTTTTCTTCCTCTTCCTCCTCCTCCTCTCCCTCTTCCTTCTCCCACTCCCCTACTTCTCCCCCCCCCTTCATTTTCCTCCTTATTTTTAAGACATGGTTTCTCTGTGTAGTCCTGGCTATCCAGGAATTCACTCCATAGAACAAGCTGGCTGGAGGGACTTCCAGGTGAAATAGCAGACCAGAGACTTCCTCTTTGTGAGCCTGGGAAGGAGTTGATTAGAATAAGAAAGAAACAGGCTGTTTCCCAAGGATGGAATACAGAGCTTCAGAAGTGTAGCAGGAAATGAAAGGATCCCTGGAAGGGGGAAGAGAGGGAATGTGATGCAGAGAAGTGAGCAGCAGCCTGGGTCTCATCCCTGTAGTTTCCCAGAAACAGAGGGAGGAGAAACTGCTCCCAAAGGTGAGCAGGAACAGAGATGGGCAATCCTACCACAGGACAGGTCCACAGTGTGGGTTTTGATTGGGCTGATTCCTCTGGAAGATGGGTCAGCATGAGAGAAGAGTCCCATTTTCCCACTTGTAACTCAAAGGCTTCACCCAGAAGCCATTTTGAAACAAGGCCTCAGTTTAGCTTTCCAGTCTACACTGAGGGAGGCCCAGAGATAGAGCTGTGAGGGGAACAAGGCTGTAGAGGAGAGAGCCTACCTTGCCTTCAGAGTCAGGACAGACCTCATCAACTATCAATATAACTGGAGTTTGTGCCTCTGAGCCTGAGACAGTAAGTAGAGAAAATCCTGGAGGTATTTATTGTTCAATGTGGTAAAGCCTGGGAATTTGGAACTTCTGGGGGTTCACACGATATCCACACTGAGGGTCTTTCTGGCCCTCATAGACTCCTGCTTTTTAAGAAATATAATCATATTTATTTTGTGCCACCACTGATGGATATTTGCACGACATTTATTACAGCTTTCTCTTTATTTATTTTCTATTTGCCAGGCGAGGAAGAGTTTAGATTTTTAAGTAAGATCAAACTTAAGTATGTATTTCAAAACTTGTATTGGGAAATTGTTCTTGACTATAATACTAGAAGCATGAACAATGGAAATAATAGTTAGACCTTATCAAAATGTAAACCTTATTGTGTCAAACTTTGCTATCAAGAATATATAGTTGGAGCCGGGCGGTGGTGGCGCACGTCTTTAATCCCAGCATTTGGGAGGCAGAGGCAGGTGGATTTCTGAGTTCGAGGCCAGCCTGGTCTACAGAGTGAGTTCCAGGACAGCTAGGACTACACAGAGAAACCCTGTCTCGAAAAACAAAACAACAAAAAAAAGAATATATAGTTGGGCAAAGAGGCACCTTGTTGGTGGTGTTCTTGTATCAGTCAAGGGCAGAGTAGTTGGCAGTCCTTTGTTCATCTGTAAGACCCCAAAAGGGGACTCTCACCCAAGTCCGGACCTGCACGAACCCAAGGACACACGAGAAACCTTCTTGATGCAACTGCAGAGGAGGTTTAATGACGAGGGCCCTCGGGCCGGAATATATCTCACGCAGGAGATAGGGATTCCGACGCTCTAGCCCCGGAAACTTGGGATATTTATGGGTAGGGGTTGGGGAGAGCGGGAAAGTTTGGCGCGGTTACATATGATTGGATATCTCAAACATCCGTTCCCAAGCCTGGTTTCCATCTAGCCCCCATCCCAATTACCCTAATTTACATCTGTATCTTGCTCCTGGGAGAATTCCTTTCAAGTGACTTCCGTTTACCCAGGTATTTTATTGCCTCTATCTTGGGTCTTTTGTGCCTTTGAAATGTTTATTTAAGCCCTTGGAATGCACCCCAGGGGCAGCTAACACTTGAGTGTAAATTGAAACTCTGAACCTAAGAAACCTATGTAAATTGAAACTCTGAACCTAAGAAACCTAATTTTGAGACCTAAAATTTCATTTTTACAATTTATTCTTTCATTTCCTCCTTTTCTCTCATGGTCAAATTCCAATCTTGGAATTATGAATCATCATCTGGGTGTAAAGAGTGATATTGTTGTCTAAGCATCTAATTATATCTTTGTCATTGAATCTTAAACTATCTTTTTCTCACCCCCTGGATGGTTTCTAGTATGTACTTTAGGTAAAGTAGCTGTCTCTCTCTCTCTCTCTCTACATATACATATACATATATATATACACACACACTGATGGGCCTGTTGGCTTTTTTTCATCTCGGGGATGTACATATGTAGCTTAAGTCCCACTCTTTAAGGCTGTGTCTGGGACACAGTTTAGATTCAAATGTCTCTTATCTCTGACAATTGGGCAATCTCTATCCCTGTGTCTCCAGGATGGGCATATCTCAGGAGTCAAGGCCTGCTGGTCCTTGGCCTTGTAGAACGGCAGGTGATCTTGAGCCTGAGGAGGTTGTTCAGGTGTCTGGCTGTTCTCTCCAGTTGGCATCAGACGCAGGTGTTGGCACGAGTTATGTTCGACAGCATCAGGAATAGTTTCTTAGTAGCCTGAAAAATCATCTCTCACAGAAGAGGGACATTCTGGGTTTGGAATAGGGACAAGGAAAGGGACACTCTAGCCAGCGCCAGTTCTCAGGGGTAATTTAGTTTTTTAGGGTTCTGTTTATTCTCTCTACCTGTCTTAAGCTCTGGAGACAGTATAAACAGTGGAGCTTCTAATTAGTCTCTAATATTTCTGACAATTTCTGACTTATCTTACAAACAAAGGCAAGGCTATTATCTGATCTAATTATCTCAGATGTTTGAAAACCTCGGGACAACTTTTATTCTAGGCTGTTCCCTTTTAACTCTTTTTCTTATTTACTCTAAGTCTCATAAGCCTTTATTTGTTGGCATATCCTACACTGTCTTATCATTTCCCTGGCCCAAAACCTGAGGTCTATTATATGTTTTTAAATCTCTTGGCTGCTTGGTTGTACTCTTATCTTAAGAGTCTATCTGTGTATTTAACCTGGTAAATCTTTTGTTTTCTGGGGAGTATAGTTCTCCCTTCTTGTGTGCACCATTTTATATTTTTTTCTAGATAGTATCTGGCAGGATGGCTAGTAATCTGAGTTCTTTCTCTTATTCTGTGTTTTAAGTGAGGCCATCTCTTAGGCCCACAACTGGAACAGGCTCTCATATCAAGACACTTGATTTGTCCAGTTATTGCCTCAGGCCACTGAATCTCTTCCCTTTTGGTGTCCTGGGCAATGAGTACTCACAGTTGCTGGCTTCATCAGGGTTTTCTCTCTTGGTATATAGTCCTGCAGACATGGGCTATGGCAAAAGCATATCTGTTGTCCATGTAGATGTTGGTTTTCTCGTCAGCCCCACAAGTTCCAAGGTTGCTCTCTGTACCGACGAGGCCAGGGGTGGGGAGTCAGCCCAGATGACATTTGTCCACCACAGTAACACAGTAAGTTGGCTTGTCTCTGACCAGCATGGAGAAAACTGCTCCCGTCTGTAAAGCAGGTTATCTCGGCTCCTGGCTGAAGTCAGTCTTCTATCCGTTGAATTCTTGTCAGCTAGTTGCAGCCCAGGAAGTGTTGTATCTGGATGTCCATCTTAGGGGGTATCCCCTCAACCAGACAGGGGATAGGAGCAGCCTAGGATGACCATAAATGAATGGGATACCCAGCCCATCTCTTAGTCCACCATTTTCGGGTAGTCCATGAATACGTTTTGACCCATTGGCCTGGAGGAAGCCCCCATGTCTATCAAAAGTTGGGTGGCCCCATCTATCTCAATAGCCGTCTTCACACAGAGCTGTTATCTTCACCACTTGGGGTGGGTGTTTTTCGAGGCCTGGGATTTTCTGGCCCTGGCTTCTATTTGTTAGGGCCCTCTTGGACCCTGAAGCTGGCTCCTTTACTTGCAATGCACACACTGGTCTTTTTCAAAGAGTTTTATCTCTCTTTGATTGGAGTCCCTTTTTTTTTTTTTGCTTTCTGTAAATTCTTTCCTGTCACCTTTTTCTTTCTTCACCTCTCTCTATTCCTCTCTATTCCTCTCTATTCTTCTGAACTCATAGCAACTTATCTCTATTCTTCTTCTCTACTCTTTTCTTCTAGACTTACATTAACCCTTCTCTATTCCTCTTCTTTATTCCTTTCTTTAAAATCTTTTCCCACTTGTTATTACCATCAATAATTTTAATATGTAGTATATTTCTTAAATCTTTCAATGACTTATCCTGTAGTCTCTCTAGCCTCTGAAGCCTTGTCTACACTGACAGAATGTCTCTATGAGCTAGTCTAGAAAGACTGTGGGTAACTTATCTGATCTCTGCTTCCTGATCAAACTTAGTGGGGTCTCATGTAACCCTCTCTCTCAAGATCTATCAGCGGGATCTGGCGTGGGCCTTTGGGTGTCCCTTACCTTCTGTCACATGAAGGTCTCAGTCACATCTGCTCCAAATTGACCTGCTGCTGACCACGGCCTGATCAATTGACGGGGTCCCCAATGTCTCCATGTCTGAAGGAACATTCTTTCTCCGGTGTCCCCGCCTGCTCTTTACTTCTGAAGACCAGAACCTGCAAAGGTCTTGTGAAAGCAAGGCTTTTAAAATGAAACTTTTTCTTTTCAAAATATAATTAGAGCATAATTATGTCAATTTTTATCAGTGAAGTATAAGATAGTCTTACTACCCAGTCTATTTTTTTTTTTTTTTTTTTTTGACTAACTAGCACCTCTGTCATCTATCTTGACTAAAACATTTAGTTCTGAACCTGGCTTTAGGATGAATGTCAGCTGCCGACCATCTATTTAAATCTTTTTTCTTTTTTTCTCAAGGTAAATAGCTATAAGTTTCCAATCCCGTCAGAAATCCAGAATGACTGAGTTAACTATAATTGTGGGAAGCACAAAGGATAGCTTTTAAAACTTAGTCAATTTATAGAGACCTCTGAACACCTGGAAGAGAGGCTTTTATCTTATTTATTGTTTTTGATCACCTGTAAAGCAGTAAATAGTCTCTTAGAACTCTGTACAGACTAGTGTATCTGTGAGGCTGCATGACTGTTGTTTATATCACACTAGAGACCATAACCTAATTCATTTTGCAAACAGTACCTTGTCCACAAGTGTAATGTGAGCTCACCTCTGAAGCTCTAAGAAAGAAACCAAATCAGAATGAATAGCCTTATCTGTAGCATTTCACAGCAAGGATTATTAAGGTGTTGAAGGTTCACACAGTTATTAACAATTTTTAAAAGGCAACTTGAGTTACATTTGACACTTATTTGAATTTAACTTTTAACAAAATAGAAACTTTGGTAGAAGTGATATACAACAAGAACAACAAAGTAAACATTTTATATCTAACATAAGAGCACAAGTCCTCACCACTTCTTCTTGTCTGAATTTTCACCTTTGAACCAAATCTTAATGGAAGTCTCATATAAATAATGAAATTATCTCAGACAGCAATGGCTAGAAAGTCTATCAAAATAGAAGCTTACATATATATATATATATTTTCTGACTCAGGACAGCCTGTAACTTTTTAGCTGTAACTAAAGGAAAAAAGTGCTCTTTTATTTATTAAACTAGGAAAACTCACTATCAACTCTCTTATTATAGAAGCTAAAACAACTGTTGGCCCCCTTCTAAGAGCCGCTTATGAAAACAGTCTGTTCTCTTCAAGGTTCTTTCTGTTGGTGTCTTTCTCCTGGCCACAGAGCAGGGCGAATTATCAGTTTTTCTTGTGCAAATTGAGACTGTCTCACAAGTAAGTTTTAAACTAAATTAAGTAAGCAGTTTTAGTAGTTCATCACATCAAATCAGGCACCTGACACACTCTGTCTCTTCCTCCAGAGGAACAGAGCTTTCTCTTGGCCACAAGCTGTGGAACAGGACCAGCCTGTCTCATTGCTTCTGCTTTTAAAACTCAGGATGTTAACACAGTATCAGTCCAGAAAAAAGAAAAGGAACGTCAATTGTCAGTCAGAGTCCAAGAACATGTGAAACAAATAACACAGAACGAAGTTTATCAAGAAAAGACAAGGAAAGACAACACGATAGACTGCCCCTATCACTATATCAGTGGCACAGAATTGTCAACAATCGCAGCAGTGTCTGGAAACCGCATGGCCTGTTGGGAAACGTAGTTCTCAGGCCGGCTGCCATCTTGGATATAATTGTCAAAGCTGCAAAGCCTGTTGGGAAACGTAGTTCTCAGGATGTGGAGCGCACTCACTAAAGCCCTTATCTCTCGCTAGGCGCCCGCCTGCATGTGTTCGCCACCCGCCTCTCGCCTCCCGCTCGCACTTAATTCATCACGGGCGGGAGGCTGGGAACTCATCTCCCGCCTTTTAAACTGCGGTGGGCGGGAGACCTGCATGTACTCTGGCTTCCAGTACCAGGGTGGCTCGAGCGCTGGCGAAGAGGGGACCACCGAGGGGGCCAGGGCAGCCAGTGGTTGTGGAGCCTGGCTCAGGTACTCTGCCACACAGTAGCGGCAGGGAGGGGTTCCAGAAAGACTGTACACAAAATATAAACACACAGAACTAACACAGTCAGACACACTTGCCCGAGTTTGGTCTCATAGAACCAGCCAAACGCGACCTCTGACGGGAAGGATTCCACATCTTCCCCCTAGCAGGAGCACTCATCTCCTGTTCCAAAACAGGGCAGTCAGACCTCCCTGACTCCCTAACCCAGATGGGAAAGGATACCGCCTTTCCCCAAGGGCAGCCAGACCACTCTGACTCCCTAACCACCCGTGAAGCGTCCTTCCCGGGCTGCAGCCTGTGGGTTTCAACACGTCTGTCCATCCACAGTCATTGGGCCCTCACGGTCCACAATGACAGCTGCACTCAGTCTCCGATGGGGAAGATTCCCCTCACCAAAGAAACCGATATCAAAACACAGAAACAAAGACAGCAGAAGAAACCATAACAAAGAGACAAGGACAGCGGCGCCGCACTCTCACACACACCACTCACACAAACCTACCTCCAAGGGGTCGTCGTGTGTCTAGGGTGGTCGCGAGTTTCCCGGTCAGGGAACCAAAATGTAAGACCCCAAAAGGGGACTCTCACCCAAGTCCGGACCTGCACGAACCCAAGGACACACGAGAAACCTTCTTGATGCAACTGCAGAGGAGGTTTAATGACGAGGGCCCTCGGGCCGGAATATATCTCACGCAGGAGATAGGGATTCCGACGCTCTAGCCCCGGAAACTTGGGATATTATGGGTAGGGGTTGGGGAGAGCGGGAAAGTTTGGCGCGGTTACATATGATTGGATATCTCAAACATCCGTTCCCAAGCCTGGTTTCCATCTAGCCCCCATCCCAATTACCCTAATTTACATCTGTATCTTGCTCCTGGGAGAATTCCTTTCAAGTGACTTCCGTTTACCCAGGTATTTTATTGCCTCTATCTTGGGTCTTTTGTGCCTTTGAAATGTTTATTTAAGCCCTTGGAATGCACCCCAGGGGCAGCTAACACTTGAGTGTAAATTGAAACTCTGAACCTAAGAAACCTATGTAAATTGAAACTCTGAACCTAAGAAACCTAATTTTGAGACCTAAAATTTCATTTTTACAATTTATTCTTTCACATCCTAGCTTGATGCTTTGCTTAATGGCCAAAGCTATCTTATCCTAGGACTCATAAAAGTCAAATCAAATCAAATCAAATCAAATCAAATCAAATCAAATCAAATCCAATCCAGCAGCACAGTACAGGAGGAGGAAGACAGAGACCTGCCAACTGCAATGCCGAACACAGACCTGCCCTACAGTGCATGGCACAGGTAGGTCACAGATACCTGCTTGCCATCATTCCACACAGCATGGATAGAGGATGTCGCCCAGGGGCCTGCCAACTGTGTGCCCAGGCTGCAGTGGGAGCCACCACAGTGTGTGAGTATGTGGTGGTCAGATGAGAGAGAAAGAGAAGTGGAGCAGCTTGAGCATCATAAAGAGAGGTGGAACCGGAGACTCAAGGGTGGAGAGGGTGAAGACTTGAGTGGTCAGCCCCATGGTGACTAATTCGGGCCATGGTGATGTCCCAGCCCAAGTTGCCACTGAGGGACATGTACAAGACATTTGCTATGTTGAGACAGGAGCTGGTGTCGATGTCTGTGGCTCATATTGCCACTAGAGAACATGGGGATATCCCTAGTCAGGGCAGCCACGGGGGACAATGTGGATTTTCAGGGCCTGTGCATAACTGACCTTGCCTCTCACTGGATGCTGTGCTTATAAGAGCTGGCTCCATCTCTCACTGGCTGCAGCATTCAGAAGAGCAGGTCCTGCACCTTGCCCAGGTAGCAGAGTGAAGCTTATTCTGGAGGTGTGGGGTGTGAGTGAGCCAGCCTGCAGATGAAATTAGGGCATTTCTTGCTCAGTGGCTAGCTTGCCACAATTGAAGCAACTCCACATGGAGGTATTGATGCTCATCACGTTCCTTGAAGTAGAATGTGGGTACTGTCAGTAACAGCCGTGTCTTTGCTTCCCTTCTTCCACCTAAAACATCTCCCAGGTTCACATCTTTTTGTTTGTTTGGTTTGGTTGGTTTTGGTTTTGTTTGGCTTGATTTTCAAGACAGGGTTTCTTTTTTCTGTAACTGTTCTATAGACCAGGCTAGCCTCAAACTCAGACAAGGCTTGAGGCCAGCCTTGTCTATTTGAGACCCTGTCTTCACTTTTTCATTTTTCTTTTTTATGGATATCCTGTTTTCTCAGTTCTATGTACTGACACTGGTCTTTATTCATATATGATTTTTGACACCTTTGTCAAGGTGTAGATTCATGAAATCATTTATAGAAACTCTACTACATTCAATTTTTACTAGTTTTTATGTTGACACTACACAGTCTTGGTTACCATAGCACGCTTCGAGATGACATATAGTGATAAGACCAGCTTTTGTCCTTTTTGATTAAGACACTTTTGTCTGCTCAGGATCTTTTGTACTTCCGTACAGCTTATAAGTTTGTCTGCTTGACTTTTTATAGTTCCAAGACGAGCACATTAGAATTTTGATGAGATTACATCAAATCTGTGAACCACTTTGATAGGATAGCCATTTTAATGAGAAGAATTTTGAGAGAGACAGGCTGCACTACAGCTGTGAGGGGTTTCAGCATCCATTGATCAATGAACAAATATCACCATCCTGAGACCTGCCCCTGCACCTTGCCAAAACAAAACAAAACAAAACAAAAACAAAATAACAAAGGAGCATCAGAGTCAAACTCAACTGTCAACCAAATGGAGTTGGCATCTAACAGTGTGTTCTTCTATCCCCCAATGAAACAGACTCCAGGATAATCCATGGATTAAGTTACAAAACAAGTTTCCCTATGTACAGAAAACTGAAATCCCAGAATGTGTGTCCTCTGGCAATTATTCAATAAAACTAAACTTACAAATTGTACAAATACATGGAAGTAAGCAACCGGCTTTTGAATGAATACTGAGCCATTGAAGAAACTGAAGGAGAAATTTAAGTTATCAGTGCACACCTTGGTTTTTTTTTTATTAATTTTGCAATTATTCAATCATTGGTTTTTTTTTTTTTTTTTTAATGATGACTGATGTGAAAGCTTGGCCATAACATTCTAGGGTTTGATTCATCTTTATCAGTAGTTGTGGCATATGCTCCCTAATCTGTATTGTGATTCTCCTGATTTTTGTTACGATGACTGAGTTGTGGTAAATCCTGAAAGGAAAAAAAAATGGGATCTGAGATTCTGAGATTCTGAATTTACATAGTTGTTTCCAGCACATGACAGGTCTCTGGTGGAGCGGAGAGTACAGGGTGGAAGTGCAGGTGATCACGGTGCCTCATTCTGCCATGTTGCAGATAGCAAGGTAAAGTTTAGCTTTCTTATAAGCCACAATGACCACTTTGAGTGGCATTGCCACCTAACCCTTCTCCTCTGTCTCCAGGACTGACATACTATATGCAAGGGTTTAGGAAGAGCCCCCCCCCCCCCCATTCCTATGACTTCGTGTGTGATTATAGGATCAGCTCCTTGCTCCCTTGACCTTCCTTCACACAAAGGTGTTAGAAGAGCCCCCTGCTCCTATGACGTTATAGGATGAGTATAAGACCATCTTCCTGGCCCTTTGCCTTCATTCATAAGTCTAGAATCAGCTCCTTACCCCTCTGCCCTAATGCATAGATGTAAAGTCAGCTGAGTGCCCTGCTCATTTCATGCGTTGGTGTGGGATAATCTCTATGCCCTTGTGTCTTCATGCATGGGTGTGAGTCAGCTCTCTGCCTGGCCTTCAAGGCAACAGGGAATAAGGAGAGACACAAAGCAAGTTCCAATTAATATCTTGTCTAGCCACCTCTATTGTGTAGGTATAAGTGAATATTCAGAAGCTGTTAGGCCTGTTGATACTGGAGAGGAAGAATGGGTACATTGGCACTCATGTCTTCCACTGCCTCCTAATGGTGCTTATCCCTGTTCACATGGAACTTTGGGGGTAGGAGTGGTGACTAGTGACTAGTGACTAGTCTTCCTTCCCCTTGCCTTGTTCTCCATGAGAGTGGAGGCTAAGGAACTCACTATGCTTCACTGAATGGGGGTGAGTGATGTTAATAAGTAGTAACTAGCCTCCCCATCCAGGGCTTTGTGATGGTTTGAGATTGCTGGTTGCTAGCCTTATGCCAATGACAATTGAATTTGTGATGGTTTAAAGGAGAATGGCCCCCATAGATTTATATATTTGAGTCCTTGGCCCTAAGTTGGTGGAACTGTTTGGGAAGAATGGGGACCTGTGACATTGTTAGAGTGTGGGGCAGTGGGTTGTGAAAGATATCCTGGTTCCCCCTTGAGCTAAGGCTAGAAACCCCGCAACTCTGAAGGGACAGTAGGTGTTCTGCCTGTTCATGGGCACCATGCCCCTGTCACATAGCTACAGCCCCCGCAGCTCCCCACAGCCACCCAGTGGTCACATCCACTCAAGACAAATCTCCGTTTCGTAGTCCCACCCCCAGGCACTAGATGGAGCAACCCCTCTTTCCCACCACCCCGGCTAGATCCAGCCTGTGGGCCCCCACTCCATTCTAAACTCTTCCGCTGCATCTAGTAGTGCCTAGGTGTCTGAGAGCCTGAGAACCAGATGGTTCGGCTGCCCTACACCTCAGACCTTGCTTCTCCACCCCTGGAGCTGTGTCCAGGGGCCCAATAACTGTCCAGCAATAGCGTGGGGGTAAGCACGGTCAACTTCCTGCATCCTGCCTCCCCAAGCGGCCAAGCCCTGTGGCAGAGTGGACGTGGGACCCCAATTAACCCTACATGAGAGGAGGTGTGTCATTAGCAGTGAGCTTGGGGGTTTCAAAAAACCTATGCTAATCTCAATTACCTGTTTCTGTTTCCTGCCTGTGGATCAGATGAAAGCTCTCAGTTACCTTTTTAGTGAGGTGTCTGTCTGCCTGCTGCCATGACCCCAGGCAGAAAGGTCGTGGACTCACCCTCTGAAACTGTAAACTTCAATAAACTCCTCTTTCAGAAAGTTGCCTTGGTGAAGGCAATGATGTTTCTTCACAGCAGTAGAAAAGTAACTAAAACAGGAACTCTTCCTGCTTCTAGTGGGTAGAGAATGGATGGTCAGCTCCACTCTGTCTTCATCAGGACACTAATTTCCACCATGTGCTTCTGCTGGGTATTGGGTATATCACCTGATTCTACAGGATAATGTGGTGGTGGTGGGATGTCAAACTATTACCTCTACTAAGGTCTTTAGCTGCAGGAGAAGCTCAGGTAGGATTGAGTCTATACCATGTAGGTGTGTCTAAAAGTTTCACAGCTGAGTATTATTTAGTATTCTAACTTTAAAAGAAAAGATTTTGAGTCAAAGAAGTATGGCCTGGGAGAGTTTGGGAAGCAATCTTTCGTCAACAAGATTTCGAAAGGATGACCTGAGATGACTTCTGAAAAATTGCTGAACACTAAACCAGTGAGTTTCTCTCTGAGCATTATCGTAAGACAAATCATAACTACCACATGTACATGTTTAGAAAGAGGGATGTTTGTTCCACTAATAGTCAATTAATTAGTTACTTAAGTGCTATCTTGGTTTACTATTTTGACTAGTACACTACTAATATGCACTCATCACAAAAGTTTATACAATATAGAAGTATAGAAAAAGATCAAAAGTAATTTGCTGTGCATATACCTGCCATTGCCCACTGTTTGTTTGGCTAACCAATATTCCTAGATATGTGTTGACAGGTAAATAATTGCAATCATAAATGAGAGTGTCCTTGATCGTATTGGTTGTTGTTTGTTTGTTTGTTTGAGATAGATTCTCACTATGTGGACCTGACTGCCCAGGAACTCAATGCACATACTAGCTAGACTCAAACTCACAGAGATCCCCTGCCTCTTCCCAATTGCTGGGATTAAAGTTTTTTTGTAGACACTTTATGTATGCATGCTTCTTCTTGGGTTTATTTAAGTTTGAAATAATTTTGTTCAATATATGTATATATATTACGGTTTAATTATATATATATATATATATATATATATATATATATATATATATTTAAATATAAAACATATATATATATATATATGTTTTATAAACAGTACTGATGTTGCTGATAGTCTGTGAAACAAAGTGGGTAGCAATTTATACAAAGTAGTAATAATTGTTTGGCAAAGATGGAAAAAACAGTAAGAGGAGAAGGTGGCTCAATGGTTAAATTTCTTGCTGTACAAGCATGAGGTCCTGAATTTTCATCTCCAGAACTCACCTAAAAGCCATATGCAGTAGAATGCCTCTGCAATCCTAGCATTCCTTGGGTGATGTCGAAGGCAGGGACAAGAGAATCCCTAGAAGTTCAAGGACTAGGTAGCCTGGGGTGCACAGCAGTAAATTATGAGACCCTGTCTTAAATATGGTGGAAAGGAGGACTGACACCTGAAATTGTCGCCTGACCTCTACATGTATGCTGTGGTTTGTGTATGCCTGTACATATGCATGTACACACACATGTCATAGATAAACAGACATACAAAGGTTTTAAATGAAGAATTAGAGCCAGCAAGATAGTTGAGCAGTTAGAGCACTAGCTGTTCTTCTAGAGGACATAGGTTCCAATTCCAGTATTTACGTGGTGGCTCACAACTGTCTGTAGCTCCAGTCCCAAGACATCTAACACCTTCTGCCCTCTGCTGGCACCAGAAACTCCAATAGTGCACAGAAATACATGAAGGAAAAATATGTACACACATACAATGAAATAAAAAAGATAAAAAAAAATATCTGGGGCTGGAGAGATGGCTTAGTAGTTAAGGGCACTGACTGCTCTTCCAAAGGTCCTGAGTTCAATTCCCAGCAACCACATGGTGGCTCACAACCATCTGTAATGGGATCTGATGTCCTCTTCTGGTGTGTCTGAAGACAGCTACAGTGTACTCATATACATACAATAAATAAATAAATCCTTAAAAAATAATAATCTAACTGATCTAGGCCAGGGACTAGAGGGCATTGAAATGATACAATACTTGTCTAGATT
This sequence comes from Arvicanthis niloticus, assembly GCF_011762505.2. Lineage (NCBI taxonomy): Eukaryota > Metazoa > Chordata > Mammalia > Rodentia > Muridae > Arvicanthis > Arvicanthis niloticus. Next base: position 73,999,896 of record NC_047663.1, on the reverse strand, counting down.
TTGTCATTTAAATTTTGGTTGATTATAAAGAGTTTACTAAATTTGATTCCATTTTTTCTGCATTATTAAAAAAGCAAGCCATAGATATTTTTTTAGGGGCTAGGACACTTTTTAAGGTGAAGACTCTCTTTAAAGTGTTTTGTTGTATATCTCTAAAATATTAGAAATACATAACCACTGTCATTGTATTTCACAGAAAGTGGTCATAAAATGATAATATGTCCTGTGTTTGGTGCTGGGGATGGAACTCATGACCTTGTGTATGTCCACTGAGCTACACCTCTTTTGATAATTCTTCTTTAACATGAGTTACTATTATTATGGTGTATGTGAATGGTGTGTGTTTATGTGTGATTGTAGGTACATGGATTACATGGTATACATGTGAAAGTCAGAGAACAACTCTTGAGAGTTGGTCTGGGGATTGAACTCAGGTAGAATTCTACTGCATCTACCCACTGTGCCATCTCCCTGGCCCACAGTACAGATCCTTGTGGAAATTTCCTATGTTCCCTCCTCTCTCCATTTTCCCAGCAGACATCTTTTCATAAGTCATTCTTCGATGCCAGCATGCAGGCAAGACCTACAGATTTCCTTAGGGTGTTTTTGAAAAAAAAATGTTTCTTCTTATTTATAACAATGACACCCCTATTTTTCCATGCTACTAGCTTGTTGAAGAAACCAGATGAGTTCCTTAAAATGATTCCCCACTGTGGAGTTTTTGGAAGGTTTCATTTCCTATAAACTGGAAGTTAGAACTGAATGCCTGATAAGATTCTCTTTTAATAATTACGTAGAGAACTCTTCATAAATGGTATTATTAAAGTACAACTTCTAATAGTAGAAAAATTGCAAGGGAAATCTATCTAGTTGAGCATACTTATTTAAATAAAGCATCACACACCAGTGGAGTGTGCAACCAATTATAAAGACACTCAAGTGTTCAGTAGAAAAAAAAAGGTTTAAATTAAAACTCTAGGATTATCAAAAGAGTTGTCGTACAGGAAATGAAAAATATCTAATTAAAAGCAGATGTGTTGACAGATGTGTCTGCTCACACCTGTTATCCATGCATTTGAGGGGTGGAGGCTGGAAGATCAGGAGATCAAGACCATCCTAGGCTAGTCTTGCATTTTCCTCTCCACTAAAACACTAGTCTTTTCTGATCAAGAGGCTACCATACTTTACTATGACCTCAGCCCATCTAATTAGGTCTGCAATAATCCCACTGCCAAATAAGGTCATATTCTGAGGTCTTAAGGGTTGGGATTGCAGCCTGTTTTTTTGAGGCACACAATCCAACCCTCTTTTAAACACTACATCTTTGAACACACTAAGTTAAGTATAATGATTGCAACTTTAGAATCCAGACTAGGCAGGAAGCCTACAGAGCACTTTGTCGGTGAGTCTTTAGTTGACAGACTTCCAGATGCAAGAATTGTTTACACCTGGAATGAGAATTGATACAGAATGATATCTGCTCTGTACATAGCATACAGGTTATTGCTATATCAAAGCAGGTATTGGTGGCTACGGATACTACCCCTTTCTTACCTCCTGCTAAGAAAATAGTTCCAGACTCGTGCTGAGGAACCACTGTTTTCCGAGAGCTGTAAGAAGAGATCCCCCAATTCCTGCCTCTTGGGCTCTCACCTGTTTGCCTGTGATGTTAGTGACCCTCCTAATAAATTCTTTACCTTCAGCTGTCCATCTTAGTGTTTCCCTTGAAGTCCTGTTCTAGAACTTTCAGTCATTGGTTGCTTAACAAGTGGATGTGCAATTGTGACAGTCGGGGGTGATGTCTCACATACACTATTAGAACTGAGAACTTGATCTGTGGCCATTTCTCCTCAGTAGAAATGGAGGAAGAAGAGCAGAGTGATGAACGCTCCTTACTTTATGACAATGCTTACAGAGTAGTGGTGGAAGGTATTTTAAAAAAACCCTCACCAGACATCAACAGTGATGAGGGCCCATGCTCTCAAGGCCTTTAGGTTCTTGCAAACTTTCAGTGTGTGCTTGCTAAGAAGGAGGGCTTGGTGCCTTATATTTGTACTCAGAAGGCTGAGGCCAGAGGATGCTGCAAGTTTGAGGCCAGCTTGGCCTGCATAGTAAATTGCAGGCCAGTTATGCTATATACAAAGGAAAGACAGAAACACAAAAACTCCTCCAAACAATAAAACTAACAAAAGTGTGTCAAGTCATACTGTCAGAGATGGTGCAAGGCAGTTCTCTCTCTCTCATTAGAATTAGAAATAGAAGGGTGTGGTAGAGATGGCGCAGTAGTTAAGAGCACTGGCTGCTCTTTCAGAGGTCCTGAGTTTAGATTCCAGCAATCACATGGTGACTCACAAACTATCTACAACGGGATCTGACTGCCACTTCTGGCATGCAGGTGTACATGCAGACAGAGCACTCATACACATAAAATACATAACAAATAAATCTTTCGAGTTAGAAATAACACATGAATCTTGGCGGTAGTGGTACATGCTTTTAATCCCAGCACTTGGGAGGCAGAGGCAGGCAGATCTCTGAGTCTGAAGTCAGTCTGGTCTATAGAGTGAGTCCAGGACAGCCAGAGCTATGCAGAGAAACCCTGTTTCAGAAAACCAAGGAAAAAAAAAAAAGCAGGGCTGCTTGCTGCTCCACCCAACACGAGTCAGATTCAGGAAGCCCCTAGCATTCAGATTTTCTGTCTCATGACAGACACATTGGGCTGTCACCCTAGACACAGTCCAGACTGTGTCATGTGGCCACCCTCCCCCAGTCTGTGGTAAAGAATATCAGAAGCCAGCTGGGCAGCAGATGGGAAAGGAAGACCTGGCTTCTGGCACCTTGTCATTTCTCAGGGTTCCTTCTTATGTGGCCACCACACCTTTCCCACTTCTTATTTCTAAAGCACTTCCCCCTCCAATCTTCTCTCACCATCCTGCAGGAGCTTCTAACTGTAGCACTTTGTGCAGATACCTTCTGAATCAGAGGGAGGGTCTGGCAGCCCTGCCATTGCCTACCACACATCTCAAGCACACCATTCACAGTCCCAGGATTCATCCAAAATGTCCTTGATCCTGTGAAGGATAAATCTGAGGGATTTCTAAATATTTGATGGCTGTGTCGCCAGGACTTGAGGCTAAAACTGTAAAAAAATTATTTTGCTTCCCCCTTTCTATTTTGCAACCAAATATTTAGCAGAAAAGGGTATAAAAGTAATTTTAGAAGATGTATATTCTTCAAGCCTAGAAGATGATGTCATATTTAGTATAGCTAAAAGAAGTTAAAGGGACAGGGAACAATTATTCCAAATGAGTTCCGATGTAGCCTGTGCTTTGCAGTGGCATGGAATATTGTAGTTAAATATAATACATATTTTCATGGGTAATCCTCTTTTATCTCGGTATTAAGAGAAGAGTAGTGTGTATGTGTCTCTCTGTGTGTGTGTGCATCCTTAAATTTTAAATTTCATTTATTTACATATTCACTTAGTTATTTTTTTTGACACGGAATATCCTATAGTCCAGACTGGCCTTATATTTATTACATAGCTGACGACGACCTTGAACTTTTGATCCCCTTGCACCCACCTCCAGAGCACTGGGATTACAGATATGTGCCACTGTACCTAACTAATACAGTGCTGAGGGTTAAAATCATATAGTGTGTGCACATATTAACATATGTGTACCCATATGGAATATTGCTGTGGCATATAAGCAGAATTTTGTTTTATTTTATTGCTCAGTGACATATTATCCTATGGATACTTGTGTCATTTTCAGTTAGAGACTAGTTTAGAATAATAATGTTGCTATGATCAAAGGATATAAGTCCTGAGTGGCCTGCTTTCATTTCTCTCAAGGAAATACCAAACAGTGCAATTGCTCAGCACTGGGCTAAACGGTGAGAGGGTGTTTTGTCAAAAAGTCTGTGCCAGACTCAGGTACTATTCCTATTTTGTGGATAAACTGGGGCACAAGGAAAATGTGATGATTGACTCAGACTTTTCTACTAAGAACCTCTGCACATGCCAAGACTGGGACACAGATCTCCAATGCTCACTTCCCTTTTGGGTTGTCATTTTTCTCTCCTTTAAAACTTTTGTTTCATGCAAAAATATAAGTGAGTTGTTGCATAAGGTTGTTTAAGACAGGGTCTTGTGCTGGGCAGCGGTGGTGCACTCCTTTAATCCCAGCATTTGGGAGGCAGAGGCAGGTGGATTTCTGAGTTCGAGGCCAGCCTGGTCTACAGAGTGAGTTCCAGGACAGCCAGGCTTACAGAGAGAAACCCTATCTTGGAAAACAAAAACAAAACAAAACAAAAAGGACAGGGTCTTGCTATGTTGCCCAGGATAGACGACGACATTGCTAAGTGATCTTCCTGCTTCAGCTTTCTTACTGGTGGGGCTGCCAGTACATGCTACTAATTTGGACAACCTTACATGGAATACCCACTTAGGCCTGTGTCTGTGCATACATGTTCTTCTTACGTAAATGGATTATGAAGATCTTTTTATATTAATAGATGTGCAAGTTGTGTGTGTGTGTGTGTGTTGCTGTGGATCAATTCAGGCTCCCTTGCATGTTAGCCAAGTGCTTTGAGGTTGAGTTTCATCTCAAACATACAGCATCCTTTTCAATGGTCGCTGAATCCTTATTTGAAGCCTCTGTGTGACTCTTCATATTAATGTGCAAGCATTTAGGCTGCTTTCTACTTCTTGATATCAGAATTGTATAGTGTGTGTGTGTATGCAATTTTTTTGTATTTCCAGCTATTTTAATATACTGTTTTCCATTTTGAGGAAATCACTTGATCTTAAGATTTGCCAATCTTCCTAAACATAAGCAGAGTTTATTACGTTCCCTAGAGAGGCTCTTGAGAGGTTTGGGCATGCTGTGTTGATGAGGGACTGGAATTCATTTAAGTAAGAAGACATGTCCATTACAAAAGATATTCAATTGGAAAGTTGTGAATTTCAACTCAAACTCAACTGTGTTTTATTTGAATGTGGAAATTCCCCCCACCCTGACCCTATTTGTTACAAAGGAACAACTGTGAATGACAATTTGGCAGTGAACTGTCTGAAGAAATGAACATCCCTTAGCAACGTGGCCCTGGGGTTTCACTTCTCTTCTCCTTCTAAGCAAGAAAATACTGAACATGCACAGACCCAGATGTAGAGAGCTTCAATATTAGACTGGAGCTTGGAGTGATGACCAGAGTCTGTTTAGTATCCTAAAATTCAGTCATGTATCTGTCTGTCACTGTGACTAAAGACCTAAGAGCAACAAGCACGGAGCTGGAAACACCCATTTTGTCAAATGGCTTCCGAAGCTTGTGTTAAAGACCCCCAAACTCGGGAGACCCTTCCTCAAGTCTTGGGAAATCATGGCCACCCAAAAATCACAAGAAACCATACCCGGATGCAATCAGCAGAGGTTTATTGGGGAGAGTTGGCTAGCTAACGGTCAAACTGCTCATCTACTCAGGAACAGAATTTTGACAAAAGGCCAGCAAGCTGAGTTTTTTTTTTTTTTTTTTTTAGCATGGGGTGGGGAAAGGAAGGAATTTTCATGCGGTTACACATGATTGGTTGCATTTTTGCATGGTTACACATGATTGGTTGTTTTACAAATTTTGAACATCAGCAGGCTGTAACACTGGGAAAACCTCAAAGGGGTAGGGGGAGGTAACCAAGAACAGTGGAAAGTTAGCTAGTTCTTGGAACCACCCAGCTGACTTGCATCTTTCTCTGTGGTCAGGAATGTGTCTTTTTGCTTTGGGCCTTCCCTACCCTGAGGCTTGAGGAATGTTAATCCAGCAAGTGTCCTCTGATTCAGGGATAATGCCCTCCACCCGGAATGTATTCTGGGGCAGTGAAGGCCTGAAATCTTACATTCAGTTCCACCTTCTGGAACCTGTATTCTCTTGCTCAGGTTTAGGGTAAAGAAAAAGCCTATATATATTTCATAAAATGGTCTTTATAATTTTTCACTCTACAGTGTCAGTGGTTGATTGGCTTTATCTCTTTGGCAGATATCTGTGTCGAGGCAGAACACCACTGAGTGGAGTGCAGGGTGGAGGAGAGATATTTACACAATGATCCCTAGGAAGCAACAGAGAGTCAGGAAGGGACCAGAAGGTAATATTCCATCCAAGAGAATGGCCTCAATTATGTAACTTCCTTCTGTGAGGCCCATCTCCTAAAATCTCCACCACTTCCCAGCAGTGCCATAGGCTGATCACCCAGACCAATTTTATTTTATTTTATATTTTTTGAGCAGTATCTCGGATCCAAACCATAACACTCTTTGGGTTCCCTTAAAGGATGGATGGACTATGTGTCTCTTTGTCTGTGGAAATGATAGGAGAGGAATACCATGAGTGGACATCAACCCATGCTTTCACATTTTTCTATCTTGGTGTTTTCCATTTTGATGAAGAATATTTTTAGGCTTGAAGCGAAGGAAGCTCAGATATCCGTTGGTGCAGCCTGTCCATCGTACAAAAGCAGGAGGAGAACATGTACTTTAGATCTCTTTCTAATCTCAATTTTCCTTTTGTTTTGAATGTTCAGTTCCCCAATTCTAAGTCTGTGTGTTTTTGAAAAGGGTTGTTCCCTAGCTCATTCTGATTTTATAATGACTGACAGGGATTTCCATCTGTGAAGTGTCCTCTCTGAGGTTTAAGATCTCTCAGCTTGGGGGATGGCTTGTCTGGTGTCTCTCATGTAACCTGATACATATTTTTCTGTTTTTAAGCTTTTTTAGTTCACTTTTTTTTTTTTTTGTTTTAGAGGAAGAAATATCCTACTCCCTTTGTAAATACATTTTCCCCATTTTTCTTTTTATTACAGAAGACAAAATTGTTTTAAAATAGAAGTGTTAAGGCAAGAGAGATAGCTTGGTGGTTAAGAGTGCTTGTTGCTGGGCCAGAGAGATGGCTCAGAGGTTAAGAGCACTGAAGTCCTGAGTTCAATTTCCAACAATCACATTGTAGCTCACAACCACCTGTAATGGGATCTGATGCCCTCTGCTGGTATGTCTGAAGACAGCTACAGTGTACTTACATACATTAAATAAATAAATAAATAAATAAATAAATAAATAAATAAACCTTTTAAAAAAAAAAAAAAAAAAAGAGTGCTTGTTGCTTTTTCAGAGAACCTGGTTTTGGTTCCCAGCAACCAGACTATGGCTTACAACTGTCTGTAACGCTACTTCAAGAAGATCTAACGCCCTCTTCTGGACTCTGAGTGCACTGTACACATGATACACAGACCTTCATGCAGGTAAAAACACTTAGACATATTAAATGGAAATAAATCTTTTTAAAAGTTAAAAATATAAGTTTGGAACAAAGCATTAAAATGTTACAGGGATTGTTAATTCCACTAGGTGAGAATAAGACCACTATCACAGTTTTGAGCCAAATTTGAAGCAAACTTTAATTAAATACCGGGCAGAATGATGGACTCTTGTAGGTCCGTTCCAGGCTTCCCAGAAAATGGTGATGAGTTACATTTTTAGAGGTGTATGAAAGCAAACCCATGAGGTTATGTATTTCCCACCAGGTCCAGTCTGGGGAAACATACATCCTGATGTATTTCCTGCCTATGTACCTCCTATCTACATGAGATCAAACACATCTGGTTCATTTGGGTCAAACAAACTTGTTTAAGGGAGTAGAAACGTGTGGCTTGTTATCTCCCATAGACAATATACTCCAGCATTTCAGGAAGTATCTGTCCTTTGGCTAGGGGCTTATCAGTTAGAGTCATCTTTGTTGTATGGATCGATTAGGCACAGTAATTACTAATTACTTTGTTGTATGGATCAATTAGGCACAGTAATTACTAGTAGTTGTGTTCTGTGAAAACACAACTGGCTTTCCCAGAGCTCACCAGAGAGGACCACTCAGAGACAGTATATAGCCAACTGACAATCTTTGTTCCAGCTGCTGGACCATGCCCAAGTGTTCAGGAGTCCTGAGTGTAGCTCAAAGGCAAAGACCTTAACCAGATATCTCACTTGGCAGCTTCAGGGAGTCAGGAGGGGACTTTGCAGAGTAGGCATTTTGAAGCAAGCAGTTTTAGCAGGAGCTACGATAAAAAGTTAACTGAAGGGGGTTCCACTGAAGGGGGCAGTTTTAACAAAGGCAAAGATAACTGAGCTAGCATATCCTGACGTTTCTTTCCTAGAATAGAATTGGGTAGTTTTCCATGGGATTCCCCATCAAGGTGATCAGATTCAAAGTTATATCCGAACAGGCCTCATCAAGAAAAAAAAAAGATTGAGGAACCTTTCACTGTCTTGCCCAGTCACAGTAAAAAGCTGTGATATTGGCAGAAGAACAAAACATCCAATGTAGCAAGAGTTCTCATATTTACATTTATCTCTGACACTCTACATCAAGTACATGCTAAAAAAAAATAGCTTTTGGGGGAAAAAAAAAACTGAAGTTGGATATGGCCCTTATGCCACAGATAGAAGCAAATGAGAGTGAATAAAAACCAATTTGAAAGTAAAGCCAAAGTATTTGTAGAAGAAAGGCAATATTATAATAATTTTAGAGCGAGAGTCTCTTAAACAATATATCCAAGAGGCATAAGAATAAATCTTGCCGGGAGGTGGTGGTGCATGCCTTTAATCCCAGCACTTGGGAGGCAGAGGCAGGTGGATTTCTGAGTTCGAGGCCAGCCTGGTCTACCGAGTGAGTTCCAGGACAGCCAAGGCTATTCAGAGAAACCCTGTCTTGAACCCCCCCTCCAAAAAAAAAAAATAAACCTTGATGAACTTTATAAAAAAAATGCCACATTGGGAGTCAAACCCAGAGCTTTGCACTTGTTTGTCCAGTGTTTCACTACTGAATTACATCCCCAAATCTTCATGGGTTTTAATGTGATAGTATTAAGCATTTTAGTTCAATAAGATATTCAATGGAAGAAATTTGGAGAGGAATAAAGAAGGTGCAGAAATTACTTTTCTGTCTAGAGAAGATATTATCTATGTATCACCTATCATCTATCCATTGAGCATCTATCAATCATCCGCAATTTATTTATCTTCTCTCTCTCAAGTGAGGAAGAACAGGAGGAGGAAGATCATGTATCAGTTACTTTTCTTGCAGCTGTGACTACATACCTGACAAGAAGTAACTCAAGAGAAAAATGGTTTATTTGGGAGTGTGGTTTAGAGGTATATCATTGTGATAAGATTCTTTCTTGTTTTGTTTTTGTTGTTTTTTTTTTTTGTTTCTTTTTGTTTTTTTTTTTTTTTTCCGAGACAGGGTTTCTCTGTGTAGCCCTGGCTGTCCTGGAACTCACTCTGTCGACCAGGCTGGCCTCGAACTCAGAAATCTGCCTGCCTCTGCCTTCCAAGTGCTGGGATTAAAGGTGTGAGCCACCACTGCCCAGCTGATAAGATCCTTTCTTAGCTGATGTCAAGAGCGTAAGTCTACTTGTTGAAGTCTTCGTAGCTTATGAAATACAGAGAAGGTAGTTCTGGAACTCAACTGTCTTTCTCCTTTTGCAGTTCTGGACTCCATGCAGTAGGATGGTACCACTCAAATTCAAAGTAGATCTTCCTTCCTCAGTTAGGAACACTGAAACATGCTCTGAAGGACACACCCAAAGGTGTATCTCCTAGGTGTTTCCAAATCCAGTCACATTGACAATGAAGATAAATTATAATAAGTAATAACCAATAGAAAATTATGCCAAGGTGTGGGAATTCAATGAAGGAGAGACAAGTAGTGAATAGTTGTGTGAAGATGAATACATTGAGTTCTGAGCAAAGACATTCAAAGAGGACAACATCAAGGAAACATATCACATCGATACTCATGGCAGATGTTACAATAAGGTAATACTCCCAGCACTCTCACCCACAGATGGTAGGAATGAAAGGCTCAGAATCTTCTTGGGGGAGACTTGGGGATACTTACTGAAATAATTATGTAAGTTGCTTATGATTTAATCACCCCTCTCTGGATACATACTTCTAACAAACTATTCCCCAGCTGCTTTATGGCCACCTATGAGGTTGTTCAATGTCAGTGAAAAGTTTATGTTGACCAAACTTTTGTGTTAGTAGAGAATTGGAGGTGGTGTAAAGATCCATCATTAATAATGTGGGAGTGTGTTTCAAGGAATGTTCCTCACATGGTATAGTATATACCAATGCAAAGCCGTAAGTGAAGAAGATTCCTGTGGCAGTACAGCCAGGTCATGAGTTGAAAAAAAACAAAACAAAACAAAACAAAACAAAACAAAAAACAAAACAGAAATATTGCATACTCTTAAAACACATTGTGAAAAGCTGTACTATGCAACTTTCAAAGACACTTACATATGCAATGACATTCATCCAAAATGTTAAAGTTCAAGTATGCTTTGAAATGATTGGGGAAATGCAAAGATGTTTAAGAGACCTGTGATGGCATGTGTTATCTTACCAACTCAACTCTGCACTTGTAAAAAAAAAAAAAATCCAGACATTTACTTACACTAAGAAAAGCTAGTCATTCATCAAACACATAATGAGTGTTGCCATAGTGAAAACACAGGCTGTCCCTCAAATCCAACTACTTACAAAAAACAAAACAAAACTGTTGACATTTTGTGCATTTGTGTTCTTTTCTCTATTTTATTTCTGAATTCTTTCTCTAAATCTTCTTTAATGAAAACCATTTTTGAGTGTTTTATATCCTACCTACATCTTATTTTTAGATGTCTTCAAGATTTTGAGCAAATAAGCTGTCCTCATCATTTCTCAGTCTAGAATAATTGCCAATTGCTTCACACTTTCTTAATTAGTGTGTTTTTATTGGGTGTATGCCTTCCTATGTAGTATGATTTGCAGTTCTATGTCAAAGGCTGAGTGTGCAGAGTGGCTCTGGTACAGTTTCTTCACTCAGGAGAGCACATTCTATTTAGAAAAAAATATAATAAAAACAGATAATCATTTCAATAATTTTTTTTATATTTATTATGTTTAAGTTGCTACTTCCACACTGACACATTTACTGTGTGCTATGGTTTTATTCAACCCAAAACATTATAGAATATTTGTGGGATGCCCCAAATAGAACTGGAAAATTCATAAAACACACACACACCCTCTCATTAACTTAACTATCACTAATCTATATATTATATTTTATAATCTATATAAAATCCAATCAAATGTAGTTGCCAACGGCCTACAATTTTATTTCCATCTGAGTTGTCTTACTATGGTGTAACCTGGAAGAAGTATTTCCGTATAATGTACCAACTAGGGTCTCATCATGGAAACTGAATGCTTGACCTTTTCATTCTTAAAACTACTCTCCTACTTCCAATTTCTTGAAGCAATCTAGTGTATGAGTTGTTTTCTGAAATTTCAGCATTTTCTGTAAACCTTCAAATAGAAACTCTCCAATTCTGAGAGGAAAATAGCTGCAACACTGACTTTTTGAACTATGCAGAACTTGGACCCACCCAGGCTCTGTTTCTCTTTTTCAGCTCTTGGCTCCTGCTCTCTGAGGTTGGTGTCTAAGGCCACATGAATCAGCGCAGTTGCCACCCATCTTTGTTTCCTTGGGTTATAAATCAAAACATTCCCCAGTTCCTTAGGATTCTGCATAACTTACTCATTAGTAGTTTTCACGCAAGTCTCAAATCAGTTCTCCAGTGAAAAAATTGTTCATTCATATCTTCCAGATGAAATGAAAAGAGTTTCAGAGGTGAGGTCAAACCTTACAAAAATTCCTGACAGTCAGTCACTCTTGACTATTCTATTTTGTCATATCCTCCACCTAATGGCTCAGAATATAAATACATTCATCTACTCGTTTCATCTCTCTCTCTCTCTTTCTTTCTTTCTTTCTTTCTTTCTTTCTTTCTTTCTTTCTTTCTTTCCTTCCTCTTCTTCTTCTTCTTCTTCTTCTTCTTCTTCTTCTTCTTCTTCTTCTTCTTCTTCTTCTTCTTCTTCTTCTTCTTCTCTCTCACTCTGTCCCTCCCTCCCTCCCTCCCTCCCTCCCTCCCTCCCTCCCTTCCTATCTTCCTTCCTTCCTTCCTTCCTTCCTTCCTTCCTTCCTTCCTTCCTATCTTCCTTCCTTCCTGTGTTCTTTCTCTTTTTTCAAGACAGGGTTTCTCTGTGTAGCTCTGACTGTCCTGGAACTCACTATGTAGACCAGGCTGGCCTCAAACTCAGAGAACCAGCCACCTCTACCTCCGAGTGTTGGGACTACAGGTGTGCATCACCACTGCCCAGCTCATTCATTCTTTCAATCCCTCTTTCCATGTCTACATAATGCAAGAGACATTGCATCCTTTACAAGTTTATATGTAAAGAAAACAAAAAACTGTGTTGAGTACACAGTCATTGTATTATGAATACATGTTCCCTTTCAATATTTCTAGCAGCTAGATCTGAGGGAAGGTGGAACAGATGGCTTTGGGGGGGAGGTTTACAAGCTGAGGTCTTATGTATTATGCTTTAGTATAAATGTTTAAATTAAATTCTTTAGTTGCATTTGTTTCCCAGGAGAACACACACACACACACACACACACAGAGGGGGGGGGAGGGAGGGAGAGAAGAGAGAAACAGATGGATTATTCTTCAGCTAAGGGTTTTCTTAAGGGGGTTATTGGTGTTGTAGATAACACCAGGGTCTGAAGAGAGAGGGGAGGACTTAAGCCCCACCAGACAAAGAAGGGTACCTACTCTTACTTTTAGGCAGGGATTGGGATGCAAAAGTAAGCTAGTTAACAACTGATTTGTGTGATGGGCCATAAGTAACTTGGGCTGTGTGGTAAGAGTCACAAAGACTTTGGATAGTCAAGTGGGGTGGGTGGCTATAGTCAGGCTGGTCAAATATAGGGCAGCAGAAGGGTTGGGCATTCTTTGATTCTCTTCACAGAACCAGGGGAGAGAGGATGGTAGGTAAATTTATGAGTGACTTCTTCATTCTTCACAGAAGTGCCAAGAGGAGAGAGAGACTGCAGGCCAAATGAGGCCAGATACACAAGGCAGTAGGTCTGGGATCTGATGCAAAGGCGTTTCTAGGTCAAAAATTCCAAATGGCAGAGAATCTAACACAAGTCGGCATAAGCTCTAAAGAGAATTTATTGGCTCATTGAAGTCCTTATTTCAGGATCCTAAATCAAATTGTAGACTCAGACCAGCCATGCTTTAATCGACCTGGCTTTCTGCTTAGTCAGTTCTTCACCGGGCAGGTTTTGCTTATTGGTGGCACAATGACAAAATGTATGTTTTAGGCTCACATCCTCAGAGATCAAAGATCAAGGTGAAATTAAAAAGGCTCCCAACACCTCAGAAGTCCCCTAGATTTTCTTACAATTGAGTGTTCAGTTGTGGCTACTTATCCATTGAGACAATCACCATGGCCACAATCAACATCAACTTCACTTGAGCCGTGTTTACTGAAAAAAAGGAAGGACCCATCCTTCAGAGACCAATGTTCAGATATGGAGAAAGAAGGTGCTAAGGGCAGGAAGCACACAGAACAGCTATGAACAGTCAATAATAATGTACTTGAATGCAAACTGGCCAAAAAATTTTAGGGTGCAAATTTCTCAAAGCCTATCCATGGGACGTTCCAGAAACCAAATTGCTATTAAAATCTCTCTCTCTCTGAATTTTTTAGTTATCGTACCAAATAGTTTGTTTCATTATGACATTTTTATATATGTATTTCCCCTCTCTCTGTCATCAGTATAGTCCCCCTTCTTTCAAGCTGGATATACATATTTAACTGTATATTTCAACATATGTATTGAAATATATATTTGATAATGTATTTATGTATTAGATAGAATAGATATTTCTATATGAAAATATATCTAAAAATCAATATTTAAATCTAAATTCCACATATGAGAGGAAAGGAGACATTTGCTATTCTTTTTAAAAAATGTGACATAATAGTTATATAGTTTTGTTTTTAAACTCATTATTTATTTTGTGTGTATAAGATATTTTGCTTGCATGTGTGTTTGTGCACCATGTGTGTGTAGTGCCCACTGAGGCCAGAAGAGGGGAATCAGATCTCCTGGGACTGAAGTTACAGATGGTTGTGAGCTGCCTGATGTGGGTGCTGGAAATCAAACCCAGATCCTCTGGGAGAGTAGACAGTGCTCTGAAACACCAAGCTGTCTTTCCAGCCCCAGTTTTCTTTTTCTTACCCGTTGCCCTCACTTGACTCCTTTAGACATTTTCTCTTCCTCTTCCCACATAGTTCCCATTTTCCTTTCATACACACACACACACACACACACACACACACACACACACACACACACACACGGATTCTGTGTATTAGAGGAAATATGCGCTTTATACTACAGCTGTTCCCTCTAGGCTTAATATGACTACTGCTATCATGGTTGTTGTGAGATTTACAAAAGACCTTGGCCTTGCAGTTATGGCAAAGATACAAAACAGTCTAGTGATAGCCATGTATAACGTAATGGCAGTGGGGCTACCTTGCACTCATGGAGCCTAAATCAAATCATAGACTCAGACCAGCCATGCTTTAATCGACCTGGCTTTCTGCTTGATCAGTTCTCCACCAGGCAAGTTTTGCTTATTGGTGGTACAGTGACAAAATGTGTGTTTTAGCCTCACATCCTCAGAGATCAAAGATCAAGGAGAAAATTAAAAGGCTCCCAACCCCTCAGAAGTCCCCCAAATTTTCTCACAATTGAGTGTTCAGTTGGGACTACTTGTCTAGCATTGAGTCACATTTCCTTAGTCCACTTACCTGTTGATGACTGGCTAGGCTCGTTCCCTCTTGTTCTCGTGACTTTTCTATTGCTGTGAGAAAACACCATAGTCAGGGCAACTTAGAAAGTGTTTAATTGGGCTTATGGTTTTAGAGGATTAGAGTTTATGGTGGTGGAGGGGCAAAGGCATCGCATCAGGAGTGGTTGAGAGCTTACCTCTTGATCTGCAAGCATGAGGCAGAGAGAACATACTGGGAATAGCCAGAGTCTTTGAAACTGCAAAACCCACCCCCAGTGACACACCTCCTCCAACAAAGCCACACCTCCTAATCCTTCCCTAACAGCTCCACCAACTGAGCACCAGACATTCAAACACACAAGTACAGAGGCCATTCTGATTCAGACCACTACACCCATCTTGAGTATTGTGAATAGTGTTGTAAAAAAACAGGGTTGTGAAAATTTCTGATCATTATCATTATTATTATTAGTTTTATTTTATGTGCATGAACGTTTGCTTGTATATATATATATACCACATGCATGCCTGGTACCCAAAGAAGCCAGAGAGAGTGTTGGGTCCTCTAGAGTTGGATTTATAGGCTGTTATGAGCTGCCATGTGGGTACTGAGAACAGAACCTGAATCCTCTGCAAAAGCAGCAAATGCTCTTAATCATGGAGTCCTCTCTCAACCTAATAGTTTTTTTTCCTGTTCTACAGGATTCTACACTGTGTTTTGGCCTAGTTTTGATCTGGTTGGTGAAGATTGGCCTGGTTTCTCCTTTGCCTGATTTGTATAGAGCTGCGTGTTATCATATTCATACACTCCCAAAGAACTAGACAATGATCCTGTTCAGGTATTTGGCTTCTAACTTATCCTTTGTGCTTTTCCCTGTTGGGTAGTGATGGGCTGGCGTCTGCTTGTGGGCAGGCCTGGTTTGGAACCATCATGATGGGCTTCCTCTCCTGGGGCTCTTCTTTCCTGTTGTTATAAACTGATGGTGTAGGTAGAACATCTTTTGTGATTGATTGCACCCTGCTTTTTGTTTTCCAGTGTGAAGGCTAGGGTTTGAGAGCTTCACGGTGAGTACTCAGAATGGTAGTAGAGGTCAACATGCTTTATATAATGAGTTCCAGAACAGTGGCCACTACAAGGACCACTGGCTTCTTCACAGTTTACACACAGAGTGTCTGTCTGTTCATGTGTATTCATGTATAGATAGATAGATGCTCAGGCACACCCAGGACAATGAACAGAGAATCACATTGGCACACACACTGTCACTCCACACAGCTGCACACATGCACTGGCCACCATGAGAAAAGTGCTCAGCACATTTGATCACACATCCCAAATTGAGGGAGGTCATTCAGGATGAAGGAACGGGAAGATTGTAGGGCAGAAAGGGAAGTGAAAGTCCAGCGTCCCACCCTGTCAGCAGGAATTGTGATATAAGGCTTGGGTCTTGACAGACACAAAGATCCAGTCAAAATGTCCAAGGGGCTTCTCCTTCTCTGGCTGGTGATGGAGCTCTGGTGGCTTTATCTGAGTAAGTGTTCTAGAGGCTTCCATCCTGGGCCTTGTAGAGGGTAGATTTTAGGGTAAGGAGGTTCCACTAAAGCCTGCCTCCATCTCAACTTGCATTTTTATAGGATCTCTTGTTATGCAGGGGTTTTCCTAGAGACTGATTTGGGTGTTTAGGAATGAAATAAACAGTTTAATTACCTGTTATTTCTAACCTAAGCAAAGACATAGAAACAAGGTATTAAATGAACAGGTGTAAACAATTTCATCTGCAGGCGGTACAAAGCAAGAGGCAGGGGAGTTTTGTTCTGCTAAGTGCTCTTGTTTTGACTCTTACTATTCCCTTTGTGTTCAGGAGATTTTATTTATTTTTTTGTTCTGTTTTGTTCTGTTTTAATTTTGTTTTGCTATGGAGGGGGCTTCAAAATGAGCTCTTTTTCTCCTTTTCTTCTGTTGTTTTGTTGTTGTTGTTGTATTTGTTTTGTTTTATTGATTCTAAGACAAGGCTTCTGTATTATGAAGCTCTGGCTGTTCTGGAGCTCACTATGTAAACCAGGCTTGCCTCCAAATCACAAAGATCCACCTGTCTTTGCCTCCCAAGTGTTGGGAGTAAAGGAATGCCTCACTGTGCCCAGCTCTTGTTTTTGTCTCTTTGAGACAGGATCTTACTGTGTAGCTGAGGCTGCTTGGAAGTCAACAATCCTCCTGCTTCAGCTTCCTGAGGGTTAATAGTACAGGTGGGTGCCATGTGCCCAGATAAGGGGAGGTTTGTCTCCAGAACATTGATACAGATGCTGACACTGTCAATATGCCATTCTGCTTCTCTCTCTTTTACTCATTCTTAAATAGAGGTCAACCCAGGTCTCCAGTGAACTAGAGCTTTTTCTATTCCAGATTGCAGGCTGCTTTAGGGATTTCTCCTGACTTCTTGTCTCTGAGGTTCTTGTGTTAGAGACCTTGTTGCCATACTAAGTGCTGGCTCTACTGCCTTTATCCACAGATCTTCTGTACCTCCTGGAAGGTGGGCAAGGACTACTTCATGTCCTAAATCTTAGTACTTGATGCCATGAGTACATAGATATTCCAGAAGTGAGCCATGGAATGAAAGCAGCTGTTCTTGCTTTCAAATTGTCTCTTTGGAATTTACCTGGGCTCTGTCTGTCTGTCTTAATATTTATTTATATTTATTTGAGATGATGCCTAACAACATAACCCAGATTGGACTTCAACTTGATATTCTCCTGCCTTCCTGCTCTGAGTGCTGGAATAACAGATGCCGGATCCAAGCAGTTTTGCTGTTGTTATTGTCACATCCTGAAACTACAGAAAAAACAATGGCTGGAATTTGTGTCCTCATGGGTCATCTGTGGCAGGACAGGGCTTGAATGGGCTTCTCCAACCTTGTTTGAAGGAGTTAGCACCTGGTGAACCTCTTTATCCACTTACTTGACTGTTGTTTGGCTTTGGCATAGCGTTTTCCTCAGTAGCAGGGGCTACCCCAAGTTTGCAGGCCTCCTGGCTTTGTCTACTAAGTATAGGCATTATTGGTGTGTACCACTGTGCCTGGCTTATTTATTTAATTTTAATGCATCTTTGCTTAAATGATCAACTTAGAAGATAATAGCTGTCAGGTTTCCAAGGATCAAAAGTAGATGTGTCAGAAGAAGTGATCCATGACGTCTTCACTCCAGCAAAACTGGTATTTGGATAGGAGAATGGCTGAAAGGTCACCAACTGGAGAAGGAACAGGCAGGCAGTGACAGAGAAGTTGCACTTCCACTGGGTCACTGCAGAAGAGAAACTCATCAGGTAGCTGTGATTTCTTTTCTCCCTGGTATTTCGTAGCTGAAGGAACTGTTTCTCCTGTTTTTGTATCTTATGTGTCTGGTTCCTCATTCTGAAGCGTTTAGGTATCCCATGAAGTTAGTTTCAAGATGTTTCTTGGCAAATGAACTATGGAACTCCTTTTGTGGCAAATACTGTTCTCTGTGCCTTGCGATAATGAAGAATGTGGCTTTCCTCCAAGAACCCCAAAACACACACTGGCCTGTAGAGTGACGTTCATGGTGTCACCCTAATGGGGATTTTTTTTTTTTTTTTTTTGCAGCACAAAATTTCTTGCTTCCTTTTTTATAGTAATTTTTGATTAGGTGAGTAATACTGAAACTTTTGAGTGAAAAGATTAAAAAACATTACGAAGTTCAAATCCCTTTTGCCCTCTATGCCCATTTCCAATCCTGTCCTTCCATCATGGAGGCACGGGTGCCGTGAGCTTGCTGTTCCTTCAGCAGATGCTTTCTAGGCATCTGCTACACTGGAGTCCATGAGGAGATGCGATGCTTTTGCTTATTCGCTTTACAAAAGAGATAGTATCAGAATAACAATGCATATTTCAAACTTTCTAAATCATTTTTAATATCTCATCACCAAAATGAAATGCATTAGTGAGATAGTAAAGCTAGCTAAACTAAGATTGACAGCCAGGTTCTGTATACATAGTTCAGAACATCATATCGTACCCTATAAACACACACACACACACACACACACACACACACACATATGTATATATGTGATATGTATATATGTGTGTGTGTGTAATGATTTGCCCATTAAGAGTAAAAAGTGGGGTCTACAGAGATGGCTCAGTGATTCAGAGCTCTTACTGCTTTTCCACAAGCCCTGGGCTTGGTTCCCAGTACTTACATGGTAGCTTAAAGCCACTCTTAACTCCAGTTCCACAGTATCTGGTACCATACCAGATACTGCCATACCACTAGACACACATGTAGTGTGCTCATGCAAACAGGCAAAATACTCATACATATTAAATAAAAACAAATACTTATGTATTTGATTTTTCAAGACAGGGTTTCTCTGTGTAGCCCTGGCTGTCCTGGAATTCACTCTGTAGACCAGGCTTGCCTCAAACTCACAGAGTCTGCCTGTATCTGCCCCCCAAGTACTGTGATTAAAAGTGTGTGCCACCACTGCTGGGCAAATAAATTTCCCTTTTCCTTCTAAAGAATTATTTATTATATGTATATACATACACTGTAGCTGTTTTCAAAGCTCAAGAAGAGGGCATTAGATCCCATTACAGATGGTTGTGAGCCACCATGTGGTTACTAGGAATTGAACTCAGGACCTCTGGAGGAGAAGTCAGTGCTCCTAGCCATTGAGCCATTGCTCCAGCCCAAATAAATCTTCTTTTAAAGAGAGTAAGTAAGTAGGATAGAGGCTGTAACTACATGCATAAAATTTATACACGAGCAAGACAGACAAAATCCTAGCATGAATGGTTGAATTTGTCATGAAGCCCCACCCCTAGGAAAGAAGCTGTTGGCTATTCCATTTTTTTTTTTTTTTCGAGACAGGGTTTCTCTGTGTAGTCCTGGCTGTCCTGAAACTCACTCTGTAGACCAGAGTGCTGGCCTCGAACTCAGAAATCCGCCTGCCTCTGCCTCCCAAGTGCTAGGATTAAAGGCGTGCGCCACCACCGCCCTGTGGCTATTCCACTGAGGGCTAGTAGGGGAGGGACACTCAGTTCTTTCAGGGCTGTGGCCCCTGAGAGCCTGCCCATGCAGTCGTAGACGACTCTCTAACTGTTCTACATGCATGCACATACTGGCAATCCTAGGTGGGCATAGATTTTTAAACAAGAGAGGGCACATGAGTTTCCAAGGTTGCGAAGCAATGGGAGAAAGACTGGAAGAGAAAGGATAGAAGTCAGATCTCATCAAAGATATATTATATGGTGAGTGAAATTATTAAACAAGTTTTGAAAAGAAATGAGTAAATTAGGGCTGGCAAGATGGCTCAGTGAGTAAAGATAGATGCTCTAGGACAGTGGTTCTCAGCCCCCCTAATGCTGCGACCCTTTGATACAGTTCTTTATGTTGTGGTGACCCCAACCATAAAACCATTTCTTTCCTACTTCATAACTATAATTTTGCTACTGTTATGAATCATAATGCAAATATTTTTATTTTCTTATTGTCTTTTGGGAGTCACAACCCACAGGTAGAAAGCCACTGCTCTGAAGCCTGAGGTAGAAGGGACGAGCAAATTCACAAATGTCCTCACACCACACAATTGCTATAACATATATACATCTCTCACACACATACACACACACACTGATAAGACTTAGTCAAGAAGTGCATATCCACAGATTCTTCCTAATGTTGTGTTACCTAAGCGATCGCATGATCCAGAGCGAGCAATTCCCACCTCTATTTCTGGATATGGAGTAGGGCAATGGAGTCTATTACAGCGGCTGTCTTTCCTTTCAGAATTCTGTCTGGGCTAGACATTCAAATTAGTGAGATGGTGGTGGTGGTGGTGGTGGTGGTGGTGGTGGTGGTGGTGGTGGTAGTGATGGTGGTGGAGGTGGTGGTGGAGGGTGGAGGTGGTGGTGGTGGTGGTGGTGGTGTGTGTGTAGCACAGGTTTTGGGTGGCTTTAGGTAAAACATGTGACCTAGATCATAGGGTCTGTCCTCTTCATTTGGAAGCTGATTTACTGAATAATACTCAACATCAGACCTTTTAAGTTGGCAAAAAAAAAAGATCTTGCTGAGGAGAGGCATTTAGAGGTTTGGGACCACCTGTTACTAACTTTGGATAGAAGCCTGGAGACTTATCAGTTCAACAGCACAGGCAAGCATTTGTGCTAAAGGAACTTGGGATGCTGCCTCGTCTCCCTGGATGCTCCATTTGTGTACACAAATGGTGGAGCATATTTGAAAGACTTTTATCTATGTAACCACTTTCTCACTTTCTCCTGTAGCACCAGCTGCCTCAGAGGATACAGTAATAGGGTTTTTGGGTCAGTCGGTGACTTTACCTTGTCACTACTCATCCTGGTCCCAGAGCCGCAACAGCATGTGCTGGGGCAAAGGTACATGTCCCAAGTCCAAGTGCAACGCGGAGCTTCTCCATACAGACGGAACAAGAGCCATCTCCAGGAAGTCGAGAAAATATACACTTAAGGGGAACATCCAGTTTGGTGATGTGTCCTTGACCATCGAAAACACCAATCAAGGTGACAGTGGGGTGTACTGCTGCCGTATAGAGGTGCCTGGCTGGTTTAATGACGTCAAGAAGACTGTACGTCTGGAACTGAGGAGAGGTGAGGAAAGAATGGGGTTCAACTCTGAGAAAGAGTCCTGTGGTTTGTGGTAACAGATTCATTCATTGGGTTCTGATGACGAGACTGTGCTTACTTGAGTAATGGGTGGAAAGTCCGCCTCTCAAATGATGAGCCACGCCATGTAGTGTGGTTATGGAAACCCGCATGTTAGTTACAGCTGGAAAAACCACAGAAATGTATGAGGGATTCCAGCTGATAAAGGGAGAGGCAGACTGAAGATGGAAGGTACTATTTATCTGGGAGCTTTCCCTCACTTTGCAGAAATTTGGCTCCGTGTTTTTGGGCCTTTCAATTTTTATGTGAACCATACTGATTTCTCTCTCTCTCTCTCTCTCTCTCTCTCTCTCTCTCTCTCTCTCTCTCTCTGTCCCTCCCTCCTTCTTTTCATTTCATTTTTGCACATTGATTGATTTCCAAATAAGAAGAAAAATTACTGTGTATGAACTGAGTAATGTCCATGGATCAATTTTAGCCTACAAGCAAATAATTTTTGATTCCTGGCAGAGGGAGGAGGGCATGCCATTGGGCACCACCTCTGACACTTCTCATGCTCTCTTCCATTTCTATCCTGTGTTTTGGGAAAAATTGGGATGTGAGGGACTCATAAAGATTGGAGATGGGTAGAACAGAACACATGGAGCTTATGGCTGAAGTATGTGAACAATAGGCACCTTTGGGACATGTCTCAGCCAGAGCTTCTTAGATGGGGTTGGGTTTAGCCTCTGCATCAGCATCTCCTGGGAGATTCTTGGGTCTTAGGCGTGACATAGTGATGCCTTGGAAGGCTCGGTCTGGATGGCTCTCATGTGTTCTAGAGCTGGAACTAGCTGCTTTTAATTAGTGAGCCCCATGCACATTTGCATACTTTGTGATGTCAAAGAAGAGGAAAGAGAAGTTGGACTAGGTTAAGTTCAATAAACTTTCCTTTCCTCTTCTTTGAACACAGGGTTTCCTTGTGGCCCTAATAGTTTGGTGGGAGGACCAGGCATTAAGCAAACAAAGAAATGCATAGTTAGAAAAACTACAATAGATGCCATGATGATCAAGTATTGGGGTGACTTGTTACTGCATAGAAGAGAGCTCTTGTAGCTGAGATCTGAGAGTTAAGTAAGGGCTAGCCTACAGAAGAGGACCAGCAGTAGGAGTTGGAGATGGGGTCCAGCAGGTGCAGAATTCACTGTAGCTGGAAGGTCACGGTGCAGGAAAAGAAACAGGAAGAATGATTAACTGAGGAAAGGGAGAAGGTTCAATCCCAGCAATGGGATTGGGAAGACAGAAGGGCAGGTGGTCCCTTAAAGGGCAATGAGCAAAGCTAGGTTTTTTGTTTGTTTGTTTTAGCTGATGAACCAGGAAGATGGCAGTTGAATTTTAAGCATGGTATGGCCATAATTAGATTTGTAATTTTTATAAGATTTCTGCAGCCAGAGTATGACAAATAGACCAGAAAGGACAGAAATGAAAGCAAGAAATTCAGGTGTAGTGAACAATTCAGGCCAATCAATGGACCAAGAGAGGCCAACAGAAAGGATGGAAAGGGAAAGATTTTGGATTTGTTTGTGGTGTTTCCTAGATTTGTTTGTGGTGTTTCCTATCTCTCATCTCTACTTGGTAAAAGATGCATCTTCTGTTGGTTATAGCCACAACAACCAAAAGACCAACAACAACCACCCGGCCAACCACCACCCCTTACATGACCACCACCCCAGAGCTGCTTCCAACAACGGTCATGACTACACCTGCTCCCACAACTACAGCACCACCCCATACATTGGCCACCACTGCCTTCAGTACAGCAGTGACCACATACCCCTCAACAATATCTGGCTCCTTCTCACAAGAAACCACAAGTTTTCCAACCACAGAGATCTTCACAAAAGGGTCCACCATCACTGCAGGTGAGGATTGTCCATTCTTCTCCTTCTGCTAGTCAGACATGTTGTGGTTTCCTTGAAACAGAATTCTTTCTTCTACAGTGGGCAACCCAGTGACCTGCACGTGCACTCATGTGTGTGTGTTTCTTTTCCCTTTATATTTTTGAAAAGTCAGCATTTTGGATTCTCCACTTGACCTCCGAGGAGTCTTGCAGAATCTGTGTATTGAGGGTTATTCTAGGTTGAACTGTAGTCAGGGTTGGTCCTATCCTCTCAGGAACAAAATCTCTTGAGTGTTTGAGATTTGTTGAAGTGAGATGGCTAATTGATGCCTTAAAATTTGTAAGAGGAGGCTTTTCATGATTTCCAATTCATGGTTGCTGAGGAGACTTTCTTTAGCAGTGTAGCCACTGGTAAGCTGCCTATGTTGCTGTAAATAGCCCATCACATATGATCCTGTAAGCAACTCTAATTGACTCAGTGGAGCACACACGTGCATGCGAATGTGTGCGCATGCACACACACACAGATATAAACATACACAACACACACAGACACAGACATACATAAACATATACACACCCACAAACACAGACATATACACATATATACAACACACAGAGACACAGACATACACACATACACAACACACACACACAGACATATACACACATACACAACACACAGACACAGACATACACAAACACATACACACCCACAAACACAGACATATATACACATATACAACACACAGAGGCACAGACATAAACACATACACAAGACACACACAGACACAGTCAAATACACACATACACAACACACACAGACACAGACATATACACACAGACACAACACACACATACACCTGAGCAAGCATACGTACTCACACACAAGCACACATGCATCCACAGACATAAACACACATATACGCACGCACATGCTCACACAAACACAGACATGTACATGCACATACATGCATACATATACACATGCACATACATATTTACACAGACACAGAAATACACACACACACACGTGCACACACGTATACAACATACACACACACAGACAAACAGATTGAGAAGAGGAAGGGATCAGCAAGACTGGGAAAGAGATAAGACAAGATAATGGGGTGAATATAATAAAAATGCATTGTATGCATATATCAAGATGTAATAAGCCGGGCAGTGGTGGCGCACGCCTTTAATCCCAGCACTTGGGGGGCAGAGGCAGGCAGATTTCTGAGTTCGAGGCCAGCCTGGTCTACAGAGTGAGTTCCAGGACAGCCAAGGCTATACAGAGAAACCCTGTCTCGAAAAACCAAAAAAAAAAAAAAAAAAAGAATCTGGCTCACCATTCCAGCTGGGTTAGAATACCTAGGAAGCATGCTCCAGGGATCTGCTTGTCTCTGCTTCTCCTGCTGGAGTAATGGGCACATAATATCATAACCAGCTTTTTACGTGGGTGCCAGGAATCCAAACTCTGGTCCTCATGCTTGAATGGCAAGTGCTTTATATTGCCTGAGTCATCTTCCCTGCCTTAAAATAGTCATCTTAAACCAAGAATATACTCTTTTGTTGTTTTTTGTTTTCGAGATAGAGTTTCTTTGTGTAGCCCTGGCTGTCCTGGAACTTGCTCTGTGGATAAGGTTGGCCTCAAACTTAGAGAGATTCCTGTCTCTGCCTTCCAAGTGTACTACCACTACCTGGCTATAATTTTCTTTCTTTCTATCTATCTATCTATCTATCTATCTATCTATCTATCTATCTATCTATCTCTCATCTCTATCATTCTATCTATCTATCTATCTATCTATCTATCTATCTATCTATCTATCTATTTATCTATGTTTGTTTTTTTAATCGAAAAGTCATCTTTATTGAGAAAACCTGGAAATGTATCAATTACAACAAAGATGTTGGTAAAAATAATCCTGACTCTCACCACCTACAGCACTGTTGATACTGCTGCTATTGTTAATTTTTAGGAGCTTAAAAATATTTTTTTTTCAGAATCAGAAACTCTTTCTGCATCCAAGCTCTCTCAAAGAAGCATGATGACCATATCTACAGACATAGCCTTATTCAGGCCCACAGGTATGCAGAACTTACTGCCTGCACCTTTCCTTCCACCCTGGATTGGGGAGATGTAAACACTGAATAAAAGTGATCCAGAGATGATCCCAGTCCTTGCCATGGTGTCCATCTGGTGCATGTTGATATCAGGACAGTGTATGTCATTGGTTCCTTCCCATGGCTTTGATGTAAGAGGGTTAGGGAAGAGGGAAGAGGGAGGAGGGAGAACACCCTCTTTAATTCATGGAGTTTAGGGGCAGCATGTGGCATCTCTGGTATATTTCTGCACTTCTGGCTAGAATTAAGGATGACTTTGTTCTCTCTTGTCTTCCAAGGGTCCAAGGCATGGCTTCGCCCATCAACTTCACAACTGGCAATACAGAAAATAAGTGAGTTTGAGACTTGTCAGCATTGAGGTCAGAGAGGACTCTCTGCTGCTTGAGTGGTTTGCCTCTGGCCTTGGAAACAATCCGATGTCTGTCAGTGGGTCTTAGACTCAGCTATTTTGGTTCCACTGTGGTTGTCTCCCACATCCTCCAGCTCGTTGGGAGGAAAGCAAAACAACCTTGCCTTCTGATTTCTGTTTCTTTCTGAGGTCCCTCTCTTGAGGCCTCTCTTTTTCCTCTGCAGATTCTTACTCAAAGCCAGGGATAATAGTTAAAAAAAAAAAAAATCGCCTTTCATTTTTTTACCCTGTTATTTATTTTAAATCTCACAGAACTTATGCCAATGCTTTTGTGAAGGGGACATAAGAGTGGGAAACTTTTTTCTTATATATTTTATCCTATGTTCCAGCCACTTTTCCTGACCCAATCTATATTACTAATTGGAACAGTCTAGATGATTTTGTAATATTGCCTTATTGATGTGTTTTCCCCCATTTAGAAGTAACCTTATAAAATTCATCTCTAGTATTGATGTTGTAAACTTTAGGGTCATTGAGAAATGCAGTCTTCTTGTTTGTAACTGACACAAACCCCATTATCTGAGCTCTCTTAACTGCTTTTATCACTTCTTTCTGTTTTCCATAAAGCCCTGTTATGTGACTATCTAGTAAACAAGATCTAACTTGGGACAAAAACTGTACATTCTTATACTCTATACATTTATATACAATTTTATTTATTTGCTATTATCGTGTGTAAATAGTGACCTTTGTGCCGTGACATGCACATGAAGGTCAGAGGACAACTTTGTGGATTCATTTCTCTTCTTCCACTGTTGTCTGGGTTCTGGGTAGGTGAGCTCATGGAGTCATCCCATTGGCCGAGGCGATGCATTTAACGAGGATTTGTTTACATGTATGTATGTGTGAGTGAATGCCACATGTGAGTGGGTGCTCATGAAGGAATTGGATCCCTTGAAGCTTCAAATACAGGAAGTTGTTAGCCACCAATGAGGGTACTGGCAACTGAATCTGAGTCCTCTGGGAGACCAGAACATGCTTGCAATTGCTAAGTCCTACACGATACATTTTAAACGAGGATTCTTATAAGCATTTTCCATTGACATGAGCATGCTGCTGGTCGTTTGGCTCATGAGTTTCTATCATGGACGCCTTCTCTTCCACAGAGCCTCACCAGTTCTGTGATCTGTAAGTCCAATAGCAGCATTTCAGCTCCTTCCTGCCCTGAAACCTGCAAACAGAGGCCAGGACTGCCATAGTGCCTTGCTATTTCTCATCTACCCTTTTTTTTTCTTGTGTATGTTATTAAAATAAAAATTATCCAGTGATACCACACGAAGCCTTTGCATTCGGTTTTAGTCACTTCATTTTTACATCAGACCACCTCCTTTCTCATTCTGTGTAGAGATCTGCCTTGTCATGTTAAACTGCTGTGTGTGCTTTCATTACCCATTGACTTGCATTTCTGTTGCCTCAATGTTCTCGTATTAAAGATAGCATAACTGTGCACTTCTTCTTTCAGCCCGTGTACTTCCTTAAGTAGCTATGCAAGTATTTCTTTAGGAGAGTTGGTAATGGAGTAGAGATGTTCTGTTGAAAAATGTGCACTATTAAATTTAATAGCTATAACCAAATTGTCCTTGGGAAAGGCTGAGCCAATTTGTTTTTCCGCCCACAGATTATCCGCTTCTCCATATCCTCCCTGCACTTGATCCCGTTTGTTCACTTCGTTCTTTCCGTCTCCCAAGAACATGTCATCTTGTTCCTCTCTTGTTCTGATTAACAGAGTGGGAGCATCTTTCTTTGTGTTTATTAGAGAAAACATCTATCTTTTAACTGTGTGGGGGAGGTAATGTGGTGTCACTCTCAGAGGCTCAGAAGATAAGATTGGAGGGGACAGACAGGACTGAGTGGAGGAGAGATGATGGGTCTTAATGTAGGACTATGAATCAAGAGAGGGTATGTGGGTCTGACGTTGAAAACCTCTGACTTGCACCAACTCATGGAGGGGTGGAGAGAAATCAGAATTAGAAGTTTACAACTTAGGGGAGATTGGCCGTTAAGAATCATTGTTCTTTGTTCATGGGGTGGGGTAAAGGTGGGTACTGTTTTCTAGTAAGAAAGAAAGGAAGGAGAAAGTTGCTAGAGAATGGGAAGATCACTGGGCAGTGGTGGCACACGCCTTTAATCCCAGCACTTGGGAGGCAGAGGCAGGCAGATTTCTGAGTTCAAGGCCAGCCTGGTCTACAGAGTGAGTTCCAGGACAGCCAGGGCTACACAGAGAAACCCTGTTTTGAAAAACCAAAAGAGAGAGAGAGAGAGAGAGAGAGAGAGAGAGAGAGAGAGAAGATAGTTCACAAAATTTATTTTGTTTGCATCTTAAACCAGTGTATATTGAATTACAAGAGATCAAGACATCATGATGTTTTCCCTGCTATTCTATCCCTAATAATTGTCATTTCATTTCTCTGTGGCCAAGTCCAAATAGACAGACTTCTGGAGCCCTGTCTGTGGGCTACAGCACAAAAGAGGACCATGTTGCAATGAAAGCTTGTCTTTGTGTCGCATGTCATTATGGAAGAAACTGGGGTTCATGTAGTATATATTAGGTATTGGATCAAATAAGGAATTTTTGGACCACTTCATTTGAGATATTTTGAGTCTTGTTTTACTGAAATGTCCTTGTGTCATATAGCTCTCAGGTGCCAAGTCCAGGAAGTCTGCCTCTAATAGCTAGGTCTTAGCTATTAGTCCTTGTTTTATGGTTTGAACATTAGGTGTTTGGGGATCTCCAAAAGCTCATGTGTTAGGGAGTTGGATCTCCAGCTAGTAATGCTAGCTAGTGTGTGTGTGTGTGTGTTTGTGTGTGTTTGTGTGTGTGTGTATGTGTATGTGTATGTATGTGTGTGTGTATGAGTGTGAATACATGCCACGTGTATGTGGGTTCTTACAGAAGCCACAAAAAGTCATCAGATCCCCAGGAGCTGGAGTTACAAAAAGTTGTAAGCCAACCCACTTGAGTTCTGGGAGCAGAAAGTACTCTTAACAGTAAGGCTGTCTCCCAGCTCCTAGTGGTGCTATTTTGGAAGGTTCTGTAATGTTGGGGAGACAAAAAGTAGCTGGAAGAAGTAAATCACAGGAGTAGATCTCTGGGAGTCGCCAGCCTCTTACCTCTTTTTTTTATTTGCTTTCTGTCTGCAAGAGATGAGTCTGCCACATAAGACTCTCAAAAACGTTTGCAGTGCTCCAAATGGTTAGGAATTATAATTCAATTGTAAATACTACCAAAATGACATTAAAAACTCTGAAGAAGGTTGTACATAGGTTTCCTTTCCTTTTCAGATGCAGACATTGTAGGATTCTCCTACCCCAATCCTTTGTGTTTCACAGCAGAAATGTGTGACATTCTACACAGTTATCCCTCCTGATTATGGGTTCCTCAAACCCTTGTCCTAGTGTTCTTCCAAGCCTGCATAGCCTCTATCTTAGTTATGGTTTTACTGCTGTGAACAGACACCATGACCAAGGCAAATCTTATAAAGGATAACATTTAATTGGGACTGGCTTACAGGTTCAGAGGTTCAGTCCATTATCATCAATATGAGAACAAGGCTGCATCCAGGTAGGCATGATACAAAAGGAGCTGAGAGTTCTACATCTTCATCTGAAGGCTATTAGCAGAATACTGGCTTCCTGGTGCCTAGGAGTAGGGTCTTAAAACCCACACCCACAGTGACACACCTACTCCAACAAGGTTACACCTGTTCCAACAAGGCCACACCCTCTAATAAAGCTGCTTCCTGAGCTGAGCATACACAAACCATCGCAGCCTCCAACAGGAGTGAAAAGAGCTCCTTGGGAGCCTATCATGTGGTTATACCACCATTTTGTAATGATTTCTTTTCATTTTTAATAATTTCAAGTGAATTACTTTCCTTGACCTTTGCTAAATTAGTGTTTTCAAAATATAAAATGTAGATGGTAGCGGTGCTTCTATCAGGGCTGTTGAGAGAGGAAATGCACGAGATGCAGACCGAGACTAAAATTATTGACTGGCGAATGATAGTCATCATGAAGGATTCCTTCTTTAATTCTTTACATCCCTGCTACACTCACTCATAACCTCCCTCTTAGGTCAGAAGAGAACGGTAATAAGAGGCCATTTACACCAGCTTTTTGGCTAACTCCACATTCTTGCTAAGAACATAGAACATGGTTTTATAATATTTTTAAAACTGCTAATCACAATAGGGTAACAGCAGACAAGTGAAAAATTACAAACTCTGGCAGGTTTCAGAAGCTTTAAAAAATCTTACAGTTGTAATTCTCTACCATTAGAGAGAGTGAGATTTTGAAAGCTTTCATAGCCTCCTTTCTAGACAGTTTTGTAGACCTTTCAATCACTGCTTTTATTATTGCCATAGTTCTGGGTGGTGGTGGGGATCTTTAGTCCCCTGTTGCCTCTTGGTTGCTTTGTTCTTTTTGTATTTCTCAGTCTGTGGAGGTTCCACTTTACAGTTGAGGAGTGGAAATCAAGTCATGACTTAAAAAAAAAGAGCAGCAGTTCAGTTCTCTATTCAAGGACTTCTAGATTTATAGAATTTATTTTATAAGGCAATTCTGTGTACATATATCTTCTAGACCATTGTTGTTTAAGTTCAAAGTTTTTGGTCTTCAGCAGAAGCCTTACATGGATGGGGTAGTACATTCTCATTTCCACTGTCTTTCTATGTGAAACAGACTGGTACCCAAGATCAGACAGCTACATAAACAGAGAGCCAGAAATGTGGCCATACAACCACATGTCAGAGATCTTTATTTTAACTGTAGATCTAAGAACGTAAGATTTGTAACCAGCATAGAGAAGTAATAATTGAAGAATAGTGGAAATCTGACCTCAAAAAGGGCTGGTCTTAAAAAAAAAAAAAAAAAAAAAAAAAAAAAAAAACAAAGAACAAGAACAACAACCCTTTTTAATGTGTGTTTAATACATGTGTGTATGTGTGTGCATGAATATGCATATGTGTGTATATTCCTTGGGGTAGGGTCAGGGGAATATCCCTGTGAATGAGAAAGCCAGATGACAGCCTCAGCTCAGAGTCATCTTCAAGTCTACCATCCTCCTCTTTTTGAGACAGAGTCTTTCATTGGCCTAGAGATCACCGAGTAGACTGTTGCTTAATGAGCCCCAAGGATCCTCCTGTCTCTGCCTTTCAGTCCTGGGACTGTAAGCACATACCACCATACATGCACTTTTATATAGGTGCTAGGGATAGAAGGTTTTTGCCCTTGGAAGGCAAGTATTTTCCAGACACTGACATTTTGTTCCAGGTCTGGCTGCCATTTTCTCTCAACAGCTTCTTTTTTTTTTTTTTTCTTAATAACAGTATTTTTTTTTTCATTTATTGTGACTGGATACATATCAAATCTTTTGTAGAAAGGTTTAGTTTATTTTTTAAATTTTTTTATTAGTAACTTTTTAAAAAATATTAATCAAAGGCTTTATAAGTTTAGTAATGCTCAGTAACAAGATACTCATACAATCAGAAGTGTAACCCAATACCCAACCTAGATATACCAACTACCTTTGACTGGTGGAGACATGCGAACATCTGCCTCCATGTTCCTCCCTCCTTCTCTCTCTCTCTCTCTCTCTCTCTCTCTCTCTCTCTCTCTCTCCTCCTAGCTCCTCCTCTCCTTACTCCTCTTCTTCTTCCTCTTCTTACTCCTCCCACCTTAGCTTCTCCTACATATCACCCTGCCTGTTAAAATGAAAAGAAAACAAACTTTTCTCTCAAAATACAGTTAGAGCATAACTATACCAACTTGTATCAGTAAGGTGCAAGATAGACCTAATACCCAGTCCATCATTTTGTTGACTAAACAGAACCTCTGTCATCTCTCCTAACTAGAAGACTTAGTTCTGAACCTTCTTAACAGCTTCTTTAAGGGCAGGATCTTGTATTCATTTCTAATGTTGAAGTTTATTATTCTCTTAGCCCCTAAATGAATCATTATACTATTGTTAGTGCACTATGTCAGGACGTACATGGTCCGTGTCTTTCCACAACGTCAGAATTTACTGAATAACAGATTCACAAGATACATTGGTTTTCTTGGCTGGGATTTGCCAAGGGCTCCTGACATTTTCATCATAGGTCGGTGGTTGCAAGTTCTTTTATTTGAATTTTGAATTTTAAGTACTAATATTAATGCTCAGATCACACGTTACATGTCACACAGCAAACACATCTACATATTTGTACATGTGAGTGTTACAGAATGGCTACAAAAGGGTTAAAGGTCCATGGGGATGATGTGGTCAGCAGCAGAAGCAGGGACAGCATTCAAAGAATTCAAAAGGCTTTATTGGTGACAGAGGCAAAAGGCTGATAGAAATATAAAGAACATTTCTATAAAAACAAGATAATGACCCCCTAGAGGCAGGCGGATTTCTGAGTTCGAGGCCAGCCTGGAGTACAGAGTGAGTTCCAGGACAGCTAAGGCTATACAGAGATACAGAGAAACCCTGTCTCGAAAAACAAAAAAACAAAAAAACAAAAAAACAAAAAAACAAAAAAACAAAACAAAACAAAACAAAACAAAAAACAAAAAGATAATGACCCCCTTGGAGGTTTACTGGAGGCACAAGTTCAAATCCTGCAACAGGATTGAGTTGGACTACAGAAGCGGGGGTGTAGGATCATGGAGGTCATAGAAATATAGGACAGCACCAGGAATGACAATTGGACAGATCAGACAGCAATGTAAGTAAGCTGTGTCAACAATAGGGACCAAGCTGAGATCAAGACCCTGGGACACTTGGGAGTTCTTTGCCTGTTGGTTGCCTATACAGTGGGCAGTTAGATGACTGTCATTGCCATTCTAGTGGTAAATGTCCTGTTTGATGAGTGCCAGGTGAGCGTGTTGCACTTGCCATGTCTGGGGTGTTAAGTAAGTTCTCGAGCCTGCTTTTTACTAATATGATTTTAGTCATGTCCTTGTGCTTATATGTGCTAATCTGCTGCGATAGATTTCGAGTGCAATACTTTCAGCCTCTGGTTGTTTACCAGTCTGGGCCTCATGAGTTGCATTGAATAACTTCTGCTATTTACATGCACCAATAGATACAGAATTAGCTTAGAAGATCTAGTCAAATGCTCCTTATAAAGTATAGTCCCTCAGGGCATGGCACAGCCCCCCAAACACTGTTTTACACAATATAAAATAATTTAGTACAGGGCACAGTGTGATCTCGACATATGCCTCTCACCAGGTAAAGTCAACGCAGTATATGCTCAGAACTGTGACGTGAGTCTAGTATGGCCGGCAAAAACAAATGCTATTTTGGTAATATGATATTTTTCTTTGCTCATGATTCTTAGATTCCTTTTCTTGGCTCTAGAGGCCAAATATTGGCAAAGTACGGTAAGAGTGTTTGGAGAAATGTTTCCTCTCATAGTGTGGGTCTCAATCTGGACCAGTTGTTAGTTGGCCACTCTCTAAATTTTTGCTCCATTTTTACTCCTTCACATCTTGGAGGCAGAACAAATTGTAGGTTAAAGATTTTGTGGCTGGGTTGGTGTCTTTATCCCTCAGTTGGAAGTCTTGCTTGCTTATAGGAGACGGCTGGTTTGGGCTCCATATCCCCCATTGCTAGGAGTCTTAGCTAGGGTTACCTCCATAGATTCCTGGAAATTTCCGTTGCCCTTAGTTTCTAGCTCATCCCAGAGATGGCCCCACCCCATTCTAGTTGTTTCTTCCAATCCTCTCTTCCTTTGTCCCTCCTGTTGCCATTTCCACCTACACCCTTGTCTCTGTCCAGTTCCATGCCCTCCACCTCCCACCCCACCCCAACCTTATCCACCCACGGTGGCTATTCCATTTCAAGAGCTAGGTTCTTAAGTAAGCTTAAATCATAGGCCAAACTATTTAGTTTATTTACTAAGCACTCGGAACAATTTGTGTTTTCAGAGTAGGGAATGACATTTTCAGTTGTGCCTGAAGGAAATATTTTCTCAAAAAGTGTGGAGGGTCTAGAGGAGCAAGTCTAGAGGCAGGCAGGCTATGCTGTCAGCCCCTACAATACTTGAAATAAGAGAATAGCTAGGTTAGAATGGTGGTAGCATTGTTGGTAGCCGGGGGCGGGTATGTGTCAAAGTCATTTAGGAGTGTGAATTCAGTGCATGTCTGGTGGTCAAAACAAGACTGCAGGCTAACTAATTCTCCATACCTAGAAGACCAGATCAGTGGGAAATGTTAACTAGTAAAGGAACCCACATGGAGAAGAATGCAATTTGGTAGAGCTTGAATTTGAAATGCTTCTGGACGATGTCTGATTGTCAGCTGTGTGCCCGGGATGATTTGGTTGTGGGGCAGGGATGTGTTCTTTAATCACTGGCTCCTCTTTCTGACCAAAACAATTACTCACAGGGTAAGTGCAGAGCAAGAGCTTGCTGGAATATTCTTTCCAGTCCTTTCTTGTATATTATATCCTAAGGAGTAGTTCAATGCCAGAGATGTAATTTTGGAAGTTGGTGCTAATAAAAGACACTTATCAAGTACTAATTATAGGCCAGATCTGGGTTTAGGACTTTGATCCATCGTTTCATTTTAAGGCATCATCTAGATCCACAGGGAAGAGCTAGTTATTCTGTCCATTACATAGACGAAATGGGTTTGGAAAGGCTAAGAAATTTGCCAGAGTTTGAAGCATAGCGCTTTTTGATTCTTTGAACCAGGACTTGTAAATATTTTATTGTATTGCAAATGATAGGTGTGGGGACTAAATGAAGTTCCTGTTGGGTCACCTGCATATGTTGTAAGATGATAGCTGGATAAAGAGAGGGATGAAGAGAGGGATGAAGAGAGGCAAAAGGAAGACTCCCTTTTTCTCTCTCACATTAAGGGAACAACATTTGGGAGAGGAGAAAAGCCAGCCAAGCGACAGAGAGGAAGTTACAAAAACTCGGGTGGACTCCAGAGAGCAGAAGATCAGAGTCAGTGTTACTGAACTTGTGGGTCACAACCTCTGTCCCAACAAGTCAGGGTCAGTTCATCAATCCTTCCTCATAAGCCAATCTCAAGAGCTAAATTAAAAGCAAGAAGCAGAAAAAGGAACTTGATTACGTGAGGCCACATTGGGAAGAGGGACAGCGAGATCGGGTGCCTCCTCCTCTCCCAAGTCCATCTTCAGGGTCCTGAGGTGATGGTTTTAATTTAAGACAAGAAGTATGCACAACTAAGTCTAGGTGTGGTTGCTTGCCTATCATTATCTCAATTTAAGTCACCCGAGTCAGCCAGAAAACCTTGTAATCCAGAAGACAAATTCCTCCTCTAGCTACTGCTAGGGCGTCAGGCATTTCTTCTCAGGGTGGGGGTGGGGGAGGGGAGATTCCTGGGGGTGGGGTAGGGAGTGTAATTTCTTGGGATGTGCTGTTTCACTAATCTGATAGCCAAAGAGAGGAGCCTACTTTGAAATGCTCAACCAATTGTTATCTATTTGAGTTATTCTGTTGCTGGATATGGTGGCAAAGAGCTTTCCAATTTATTCCTCTTATCCAACTCCATCTGTTAGCCTTGTCTCTTCTCCTGTCGAACACCTTTCCAGTCTTGGGCAGCTACAGCTATACTCTTCTATGCAATCAGATTTTTAGCTTCCACACACAAACAGAATACAGGATATTTGATTTGTGTGTGTGTCTGTCTGTCTGTACTTCTTCGCTTAATACAATGTCTTATCATCTCACTCATGTTACACATGAAATATTTTTTTTATTTTTAAAGATCTCTTTATTCATGAGTGTGTATGTGTGTTTACTTGTGTGAGTGTATGCCCTGTGTTTGTCTGAGTTCATGCTGTGTGTGTGTGTGTGTGTGTGTGTGTGTGTGTGTGTGTGTGTGAAGTATATGTTCCTAAAGAATCCAGAAGAGTGTTTATCTCCTGGGACTGAAGTTACAGGCAATTGTGAACCTTTCAGTTGAGGTGCTGGGAACCAAACTTGGGACCTCTGGAAGAGCAGCAAATGCTCTTAACCA
The DNA here is from genome assembly GCF_011762505.2 of Arvicanthis niloticus. NCBI lineage: Eukaryota > Metazoa > Chordata > Mammalia > Rodentia > Muridae > Arvicanthis > Arvicanthis niloticus. The sequence goes on along the minus strand of NC_047663.1, from coordinate 73,964,098 downwards.
CTAAACCATCTCCGTTTTCAGTTTTCTGCTCATGAACATGTTGGTTGGCTCTGTTTCTTGCCTATTATGGGAATGTAGATAACTCTTTGAACACTGATTGTGTTTTCTTTGGGTATATATTCAATCAGATCCTTGGATCACATGCTAGTTCTATTTTTAGTCTTTAAGGAATCTATATCATTTTCTATAATGGATGCAGATTTGCAGACCCTTCCAACAGTATATAAGAGCTCTTTCCCCTTGAGTTCTCAACAGTTCTTTCTCCCATCTCTGATTCTAGCTGGAGTGAGGTAAAAATGCACTGGGGTCTGAATCTGTGTTTCCTTGATTAGTGATGAACATTTTCCCATATTCATGAAAATCTGTAATTCCTCCTTTAAGAAGTGCAAACACAGGTCACTGTAGTTTTGCAATGTACAAATTGTATTTGTAAATATTTGAGTTCATTTTATTTTAGATACCAATCCATAATCATATAATAGTGGGATGAAGTTTTCTCCTATTTCTTTGTTGTACAGAATTTTTTTTTTTTTTTTTTTTTTTTTTTTTTTTTTTGAGACAGGGTTTCTCTGTGTAGCCCTGGCTGTCCTGGAACTCACTCTGTAGACCAGGCTGACCTCGAACTCAGAAATCTGCCTGCCTCTGCCTCCCAAGTGCTGGGATTAAAGGTGTTCGCCACCACTGCCTGGCCATTGTACAGATTTTTAGTTTGGTGATTTTTTTTTTGTCTTTTTGTTGTTGTGTTTTTTGTTTGTTTGGTTGGTTTGGGGTTTGGCTTTTGTGATATGCACACTGAAGGCCAAAACAGCTTTCTCCTAAATTATTTCCCCTGTTTTTTCTTCTAGTTATTTCATATCTTACATTTTAATCTTTGGTATAATGCAAGTTGGTTGTGTGTGTGTGTGTGTGTGTGTGTGTGTGTACAGTAAGAGATAGTTAGGAAAGGCTCTTCTTATGAAAATTATACTGTGAAATTCTAGTGAATATTTTCCTGGTGATGAGGGGAGGCACTATTCAACCTACTACTATTTCCCTCTTGCAGAATTAATTTACTAGCAGGTTCTGGGAGTCTCTTGTTCTGCAGTACCTACATGGAGCTCAGGGCCGTCAGGATCTAAGGGTCTGAGAACAGATTGCATGCAAAGCAGCAGTCTTGGTGGGTCCAGCTGTACAAACTGACAAGATGGCTCCTCTATGGTATGGTTGAAGGGGAAGTTTCTATTGTAGATATGAGAGAGAGAGAGAACAGTCAGTGAAATCTGAAATCTTTCTGAGCAGGGAGAGAAAGAAGTAGGCTGAACATGGCCAGCAGACTGGGTCTGTTCATGAGAAGCAGGAGCAGAGAGGTAGGAGATGAAGAGAGAGAGAGAGAGAGAGAGAGAGAGAGAGAGAGCAAGAGACAGACACACACATAAATACACACAGAGAGACAGAGACAGAGGCAGACAGAGAGAGTAGCTGGGGTAGAGGAAGCCTGTGAATAGGAGAGGAAGTGAGAAGGGTTTAGATGCTGGTATGGACTTTGAAATGTGTAACAGGTACTTGTGATATGGAAAGAGCCTGGAGGCCAGCATGTGCCTTGGAATATTAATAGGCATCATAGATAGCCATTTTCTCTCCTGCCTTTTGGAATTTGGGGAAATGGAGTTTCCTTTGATCCTGACATTAGTCCCATCTTAGATGGCTGGCATGGTTATATTTCACAGGGAAGAAAACCACTGGCCTGTCCCCTGCTGCTGTTTCATGCTCAGCACTGTGACCTTTGGAGTAAGTCCTCTGTGTGTGTGTTAGAGGTGGGGGGTGCTGTTTGCCATCATACCACAGCACTGGTGTTTGCAAAGTGTCTCTTAGGTTAGACCATTCCAATTTAAAACAGATTAGCTCTGATAACAAACTGACCCGGGCTGGCTTTCCGTGTGATGGCCTCAATTTCAAGCTGATCTATCATGGATGATTACAGTACAATAGCATTTGGCAGAACAAAGGTAGGAGTTTTTGAATTCCTACCTGCAATTTCCAGCTCTGGAAGAGCACAACAGGAAGCAAAAAACAGCAATAGCTTAGTGTTACTGGATGAAAACGGGCTGGCTTCCCTCTTTGCATTTTTATGCTCCCAGGGATTCAACAATCCAGTTTCTTCAAAGAACAAATAAGCTTTCTGGTACCAATTATACTACATAATCTTCTCCTTCTGTCTCAAGTGCTAGAAAGCTGGGGAGGAAAATCCAAGTGATTGAATCCAGTGATTATTAGGGTGAATATTTTAACATTCAGTCTCCCTTCTCTGTCCTTTTGTGTGTGTGTGTGTGTGTGTGTGTATGTGTGCAGTGCATGCTTGTGAATACATGGGTACAGGTACCTGTGCATTTATGCATGTGGGGGTCAAAGTGAGATAGTGGCTGTCACCTTTTTGGCTTTAGACAGGGTTCCTTACTGAACAGACAGCCCACTGGTTCTGCCAGTATCTTAGTCAGGGTTTTATTGTTACAAAGAAACACCATGACCACAAAGAAAGTTGGGGAGAAAAGATTTATGATTTATTTGACTCACATTTCCAGATCACAATCCACCACTGGAAGACGTTAGGACAGGAACGCACAAAGGACTAGAAACTAGAGGCAGGAGCTGAGACAGAATCCATGGAGAGGTGTGCCTCCTGGCTTTGCTCAGCCTACTTTCTCATAGAACCTAGGACTACCAGCCAAGGGATGGCATCACCCACCATGGGCTAGGACTTTCTCCCATCAATCACTAATTGAGAAAATGCCTTACAGCTGAATGTTATGGAGGCATTTCCTCAACTGAGGCTCCCTTCTCTCTGAAGACTCTAGCTTGTGTCAAGTTGTTACAGAAAACTAGGTAGTATAGCCAGACTGAGAAGTTGGCCAGCTAGCTCTCAGATCTGCTTGTCTCTACTCCCTTCCTGCAATCCTGGGGTTACAGCAGTGTCCTGGAGATTTGAATGCAGGTTCTCATGCTTACAGAGTAAGCGTTTTAACCCACCCCATCATCTTACCAGCTCTGTTTTGTTTGTGCTATTTTTACTATAGGGTCTTGTTGGAAACGTCTTGTGTTCTCGGATGCTTTCTCTCTGCTCTGGCTTCTAGCACTGCTTTTACTTTGTGGCCTCCCTGATGATCTCCTCTGTTTTGTTCGTTTGGTTGTTTGTTTGTTTCCTCTTCTGCCTCCCCAGCCTACTTCCCAATCCTGGTATTTTTTCAGGATTTCCTCCTTTCTCATGGGATATACATTCTGAAGACTTGAACTGCTTGCTGAGTACTGACAATTCCCAAAGAGTACAGTATCTATAGTTATACTCTTCTTACAAAATTGATTCAGACTCAAATAGATCAGCTGTTTAATGGCACACATAGTATGTGTGTGTGTGTTGGGGGGGGTACAGGGAAATATGAGCCTTCCTTATCTCCAAGTTCACAGTGTGTGTGTGTGTGTGTCCCACAGGTATAGTAAACACAGTACCTCTGACTGTGGCTCATAACCTGTCTCCTTCAGGAACCTACCTCTGTTCTTCCCTCTTCACTGTCTTTGTCAATAGTTAAGTAGTAATCTTGTGTCTTCGGTGTGAACTTGGAGATAAAGAAGGATCGTATTTCTCTGTAGCCCACATTTAATGTCTATATTCTGTTGTTTCTATCCCCTATCAAACATTTCTGTGGTCTTACCCTTGCTCTCTAACTGCTCTGGACTTCAGACCCCAAATCAGATGAGTTCCTTATTGTTATGAAATATAATGTGGCAAGGGGTACTTGGTGGGCCCATGCCGAAGTGTCCCCCTGAGAAGTTATGCCATGTAAGAGACCTGGTATAAAGGGGTTTTATTTGGGGGAAGAGAGGGGAGTGAGGACATGGAGACTGGGCAGTCCCTTTATATACCACCTGCACCAGGCAGCAGGTAAGGGTGGCAAGTGATGATGGAGTCAATATCTAGGTCATGGGGGGAGCCTAGTGGGATGGCCTGTAAATGAACACCTGTTCCCTTGTCCTCCTGGTTAGGATTCTGCACAGTATAAAATCCCTGGGCCTGAGAGCCCAGTGGAATCTTATCATGCTAATATAAATCCCTCCATAGCTAATTAATCTCTGGCTATTCCTGTGCCCAGTGTTCCATCTTCACAGTTGCTTGTATGTAGGCAATTTATTTGGTACAGAAACTATCTATATCTATATATATTTACACATATATAATATACATATATATAATTTACACATATATAATACACGTGTGTGTGTGTGTGTGTGTGTGTATGTGTGTGCAGATACACTATACATAGTGTAATCCATGAGAAAGAAAACAGGATGCCAAATCAAACCCATAAGGAGAAAATGATGCCATCAAGAGGCATGGTGAGCACAAGATGTATGAGGAGTCTGTTGCTAGAGAAACAGGGTGTGTTGTGTAACAGTTAACTTATTTCTCTAAGTAGAAAGCCTATAATCTAAAATAACAATAAAAGGAATAGTGCAGTGGCTAAGTCCATGACAACCATCTGCTATCAAATAGAGAATTGCCTTGGCTGTGTGCTCATGCAGTTGGTGGCATAGTAGGTTTATTATAGCAGTATCAGGTATGTGATCAGTGACATTCTGCAGGCTAAGACATATTAGATGATAGGATCTTTTGACACCATAATGACTCATGGTACCATTGTTGGGTATGGAGTTCATCATTTACTGAAATGTTGCTATGTTAATGTTTAAGACTGATTTTTAAAAATATTTTATATGGTAAATTCCTAGAGGTCTAAAGTATAGCTAGCAGAGTGGCTAATAATAAGTTCTCAATAAATATTTGTTAACTGGATGACTGGTAGTTTTTCTTGCTGGGTAAGAATCTTGAATGCACCGGGCAGTGGTGGTGCACGCCTTTAATCCTGACACTTGGGAGGCAGAGGCAGGCGGATTTCTGAGTTCGAGGCCAGCCTGGTCTACAGAGTGAGTCTCAGGACAGCCAGGACTACACAGAGAAACCCTGTCTCAAAAAACAAAACAAACAAACAAACAAAAAAAACAAAACAAAAAAACAAAACAAAGAATCTTGAATGTATTGCTGGGGCTTCTAGAAAAATCAGAGCCAGATTTGTCAAGATGGCTTAGTGGGTAAAAGCACTTGCCATCAACCCGAACAACCTGAGCTGGATCCTCAGGACCAACATGGTGAAAGGAGAGAACTGAGTTCCATATGTTGTCCTCTGACCTTCCTGCGCACCTGGGTACTCAAGCAAGCAGGTTCGCATGTGCACATGTGCACAAGCATGCCTTCCTTCCTCCCATGCGCACACACTAAATAAGATGTGATTATTAAAAAGTTTTAGGGTTTGGCGAGATGGCCCAGTAGTTAAGACCATTTGCTACACTTGCAGAGGACCCAGGTTTAGTTCTCAGCACACATACCCGGGAGCTCAAAACTGCCTGGGACTCCAATTAAAGGTATCTGCCTCTTCCTTCTGGCCTCTGTAGGATCCAGATACAGATATTGTGAACATCTTATATGCAAGCATTCATACATGCATATAAGATAAAAATAAATCTTTTTTTTAAAAGTTGTAATAATTTTGAACAAAGGAGACAGAGAGATAGAGACAAAGAAAGAGAAACAGAGAGAGACAGACAGACAGAGACAGAGAGACAGAGAGATACACACAGAGAGACACACACACAGAGAGATATCAAAGCTGAATGCTTGGTCTCTGGGTCACTTTTCACCCATGTGTAAAGTGGAGATGTTCTGTTCCTGCGAGATCACGCTGGAGAGCAGCAGTAAAACCATGGGAAAGCAAATGCGCAGAAATCACTTATACCAAGAGGAAGATGATGTTACAGAGTTAACTATGTTATCTGGCTGAGCAGGTGGCTTTGAGTACCTGTTTCAGGAGGTACTTCTAATTCTCTCACAGGAAGTCTAACATTTTCCTGTCTTTACCTTCCCAGCATCAGTGACAAAGGCTACACCGAAGACAGCTAGAACACACCAGGTAAAAGATCTGAGACGTACTGGAAGCCTTTGGCTTTAGATTAAAAAATTCCCTAGTAGAAGTTTTTGCTGATGCGCTCGGGAGAATAGGGCACTGCTAAATGGTAAAATGCAGAGTGACTATTATGACGTGGTCAAAGACTTGAGAACGTGTACTCTTGGCGGAAGTACTAGTGATTGTTACTTTGACATGCACAGCACAGATGTTTTGAAAGCAAGAAGAAAAATATTTATGGATTCACACAAAAATCCTCATGATTCCCTTGCGTGAAGCCCAGCGTTATCGATGTGACTTCAGTGCCAACACCTGCTCCTGCCATTGCTTATGTTTTGAGGTTTCCTTTCATTTATGTTTATTGCAAAACTGAAAAAAGTTGCTCTGAGTTAAAACATTAGGCGTGACAGATGTCTGTGAAAGCAGTCTTTCCTCAGAGACAGTCATGTTTTTGCTTCTGCTTCTGGCCAATACTGGGCTTCTGTGTGCTAGAGATTGAGACAGAAAGAGAGGAAGGAAACAGTTTGGCTGCCCCGAGGGAAGTGGGAATGTGCTCATAAGATACCTAAAAGCCTGGCTCAGTACACCAAGCACTGTGGTGTCAATAGCCCTTTAAATTCCTTAAATTTAACAGTGAGATTAAAAAAAAAAAAATGTATTAATTTTAGAACCAAAGTCACTACATAGTCACACAAATTGCATATGTTTTCATAAAAACTAATAATATCTTTTCAAATGAAAATAAAATTAGTGGGAAGAATGGTACTGACACTTTGGCCAGTCTCATTTGTATCTGGCCCGATGGTAGTGTTTGGTAACTGTAATGCTTAATGTCGACTGTTGACTCGACAGAATCCAGAATCGCCCGTGAGGCAAGTTTCTGGGTATACATTTTGGGGATGATCTTGAGTCCGCCACCTGAGGTGGGAGACCCACCCACTGTGGCATCATTTCCTATTGCAGTCTTGAGCTGTGTAGGGGAAGAAAGGGAGCTGAATGGCAGCATGTGCCTCTCGCTCTCTGCTTCCTGGGTGTGGGTTCGATGGGAACAGTTGCTTCAAGCTCCTGCCAGCCCGACTCCCCTGTAGTGATGGACAGTTCACTGAACTGTGAGCTACAATAAACCCTTCTTCCCTTAAGCTGCTTTTGTAAAAACATTTATTATAGGAACAAGGGAAGAAACTAAGACAGCTTGTTGTTGTTGTTCTGACAGAATGCAAAGAAGAAAGAACTTGCAGCCTGAAAGAGTTATTTTGCTCAGGGTTTTAGGTGGTTCCTTTTGGAGGAACCTGGTGGAGCTGAACAGCTCATATCATCTCAGCAAGGGAACAGAGGGAAAAGGCGGGAGAAGGAAAGGGAGCTACGGAGAAGAGCGAATATCTGTGTTCTTGGCTAGTTTCCCCCTTCTGTTTCATGTTTCCCCCTTCTGCTGATGGTGCAGCCCACCGTCAGGGCAGGTTAGCCCTACTTGGTTAATCTTGTTTGGAAATGTTTTTATGGACATGCCCTGTCATGTGCTTCTCCAATCTCCCAGGCACCCTTCATTGTGATGAAGCTGGCTAGATGAACCATCACAAGGAGACCAAGATGGAGCTTATCCCTGTTTTCATGTTGCGTGTGATAAACCACGATAGAAACTGAAGTCAGCTGTGGAAAGAAATAACAGATCTAGGGAGAGCCCAAGGCTTTGGGCAGTGCCCAGGAAAGAGATTTGACAGTGGAAAGCACAGCTCACAGCATAGTTAGTTTTTAGTCACGTGACCTCTGAGTGTAATAGCCCAACATACCTGATATCTAAGATGTGGATGATCTAGGAATATAGGCAAAATGCTTTGGGCTTTTAGGGGAAAAACTAAACCTGATTTAGAACTCTGAGCTTGTTTTGACTTGGAGACAGACTGGGCAAAATAGCATGAGATTTAATGACATTGTGGGCAATAGCAAGGCGTTCTTGGGATGGGAGGTGTTCCAAGTTACCTTCTGGAGATGACAGTACTCAGAAGCAAGGGGCCAATCACCTTGCCTGTGTCTTAGCAGATCAACAACAAACAGACCAGCAGCTTGATCATTGCCTGCTGTGTGGGATTTGTGGTGATGGTGTTATTGTTTCTGGCGTTTCTTCTTAGAGGTAAGGTGGGCAGGGCCAGATGTAACTGGCCTGCAGGGATGGGCATTTGTGGGTGGACTGAATAGCTGAGGTAACTCCAGGAGTGTCATAGGAGGAGGGTATTTCTGTTTCCCCTCATTCCTTTTATTTCCCAAAGGCTCAGTTCTCTCACTGTTCTCACATGAGCTGTGGGGGTGACAGGTAAGTTCATTACCACCAAATGACTTTGTGTATGATCCTCCTGGTAAGGCTCACACTTTGATGATGGAAAATGAGACCAAGAGGACATTCATTGATAGGACACAGATGCCATGCACAAGTTGTGCCTAATTTGTTCTGTCTTTGTTGTTGCCTTTTGTAGAAAGGCCTGTTATTACCCCCACCCTTTTCTTTTCTTCTTCTACTTCCCCCTGCCCCCCAAGACAGGGTTTCTCTGTGTAGCCCCGGCTGTCCTGGAACTCACATTATGGATCAAGCTGGTTTCAAACTCAGAAATCCACCTACCTTCCTCTGCCTCCTGAATGCTGGGATTAAAAGTACGTGTCATCATGCCTGAATACTCACTTTTTAAAATTATTTATTTGTTTGTTTGTTTATCTGTCTATGTATGTATGTGTGTATATACATATCTATCATCTATCTATCTATGTATCATCTATCATCAATCTACTGTCTGTCTGCCTGTCTGTCTGTCTGTCTGTATCTATCTATCTATCTATCTATCTATCTATCTATCTATCAATCATCTATCTATCATCTATCTGTCTATCTATCTATCTATCTATCTATCTATCTATCTATGTGTGAGTGTTTTGCCTGCATATATGTCTGCACACCACATGTGTGCCTGGTGTCCATGGAAACCAGAAAAATGTATAAGATCTGTAACTAGAGTTACAGACAGTTGTGAACTATTATGTGGGTGCTAGCAACTGAACCTGGGTCCATTGGAAGAACATTCTGTGCTTCTAACTACTGAGCAATCTCTCCTGCATTTCTTATAGTTCCTCCTTTCTTACAGTTAGAAACACCCCTGGATCCCTGTCTTATATTTTCAAGGAGTATCACAGGAGTAAATCCATGAACAGTCTTACTCCTATATGTACCTTTAAAGCAGGCTTGCTTAGGGTCCATAGACGGCCTTCAAGAGAGAGAATCCCAGGAAATGGTTTGACAGCCTGTTCATGTGTCCATGCCTGCACTTGTTAGGGAAACAAGATCTAAAGTTTTGTGTGTGTGTGTGTGTGTGTATGTGTGTTTTTTTAAAATTCTGAAGTTGGCCTATGATTTACACTTTCCTGACCTCCAAACACAAACAGAAGACTATAACCACTGCAAAATGAAACTATAAAATAAGCATTATGGTTTTCATATAAAACACAGGCACACAGCAGGTGCCCACTACTGTTATAAAACAGGAAAATTGATGCTTTATGGCCATCAGCCATGAGATTATTCTCTATTGAACCTGTCCTTGGAGAGTACTGAAAACACTATCTAGAACTTCCTGGAGGCTTGCTGTTAGCACTTATGTGAAGTCAGAGTTGCTGTTTTGGATTAATCTGGGTACATATCACCAAAAAAAGTGCTTTAAAACCCAAATGAGGTGCTGGGGAAGTAAGTTAATGAGTAAAGTGCTTGTCACTTAAGCACGAGGACCTGAATTTGAGTCTCAGAACCCATGCCTTGTGGTATTTGGTGTAATCTCAGTGTCCGGGAGACAGGAACTGGCGACAATTCTCCAGGGCTTTCCCACTAGCCAGCCTAACTCATTGGCAAGTGTTAGGCCAGTAATAGATTCCTTCTCAAAGAACAAGGTAGTCAGAGCCTGAGGAACAACACTCAAGTTGACTTCAGACATGTGCTTGTACATAGATGTGCAGATACCTGCATATACATAAAAGCCAGCACAAATATGAATATTCAAAGACATGCATGCATACACACAAAGTCAGATAACTTGAATCTGTGTTCCTAAGTAACTCCAAGCATTGTTCAACCTGCATCAGAGAAGCTTCTTATAGCAGATGGTAAATAACAAAGAGACCCTCATTTGCACAATGTTCAGAGAGTGAGAGACTTTGAAGCACTCATCCTTAAATGGGATTTTATCAAACCCCTCCCCTCAGGGCTCAGGGATCTATTTGGCAGAAAAGGTTATTAGAGCCAGAGGTAGTAGGTGGCCCCAAGACACAATGGGCCTAATGCACTATGAAATCACAGAGACTGTGACAAAATGCACAGAGCCTGCACACTTCATGCACAAGGCCTAGACAGATTCAAGCTCCACAAAATGCCAGCACCAAGAGGAACAGTAGACACAAAGTCCCACGCCTAACCCAGAGGCTATTGCAATTGATACATGCTGGGGAAAATCTGTTTTCTCCAATGGGGTGTCACTGGACATAGCAACCACACTCTAAGGCGGGCCCTATGACTGAGAATAGTTGGCCAACACAAAAGTGTTTTGCTTTGTGTGTGTGTGTGTGTACATAAACTTTGTTTAGTTTTATATTTTTTGTCTTATTGCTTATTCATTTTCTTTTTTTAGTGTTTGTTTTGATTTTCATTTTTGTTTTTTTTTTTCTATGTTTTCTTTTTAAGGAGATGGGGAGAAGAAGGAAGAAAGAGAAAAACAGCAGGGTGGATAGGAGGGTGGGAAAAATCTGGTAGAATTTGGGAGAGAGAAAGAAAATTATCAAAATATGTTTTATGAAAAAACATTTTAAAATAAAAATGTATTAAAAATTTAACAGCTTTATACTATAACCTATAACACAGGAGCAGCTTTGACATGAATGGTTTGGATTGAGGGCCAGAAGCAGCAAATATTAAATGGGGATGCTGTCCTTGCCTATGCTAGTTTACTTTATGTGTAAGGGGGTGGGCATCTTGCTGCAGTTCAGAGAGCAGCTCTGCTCACATCAAGGCCTTGTCTTTTCAGGGAAAGTCACAGAAGCCAATTGTTTGCAGAGACACAAGAGGTAATTCATCTTGCATGGCCGATTGTTATGTTGATTATACAGCCTGTTACACATGATTAGATACTACTCAGTGGTTTAATGACTTGTGCTTGTGTTCTGATTAAACGCTGGGTTGGAGAGACCTGGCATTAGAGGCAGAAAAAGCCGTGGAGATTTAACTCACATTAACCTCTGTCTCAGCTAACACTACATGTGTGTCCAAAATAGAACTAAGGAAAGCAGAAAGTATTAATGGAAGTATAGCATGCAAAAAAAGATGGTGAATGCCACTGCATTCTGTGCTTAAAGCTGGTTCAGCACTGAGTGGCTCATTTTAAAAGCACATTGTTTGCATGGAGTCACTGAGAAAAGCAATATGGAAGTTAAATAAAGTATTTGGCAATATTATTCCTGGGATTTGGTTCCTTTGCCCCATAGACCAGCATGTTTTATGGCTTGCTTTGACTTTGTAAGGGTCTATGAAGAGTGTCTGGAATTAGATTTTGAATATCTGTTCTGTTTATAGCTTGTAGGGAAAAGAAATAAAAATACTTGGTAAAAGTCTCAGCAATAATTAATTGCGCTAACACCACATCATTTATTAACAATGACCCAATATTAGGTGGGGAATTTGAGGCCCTACAAAGTGACTTCCTGGGTTCAAAGCTGGGGCTCTCTTGGGATATCAATGGATTTAGATCATACTTTTCAAAGCAAGTTGTAATCTCTTTATTATAAAAGGTTGGCAAAACCCTCTATGCTCTATTTATAGCCTCAGTTTCCCCATCTGTAGAATAGGAGGTTTGGGCAGGATGAAGTCTGAGTCTTGTGTGCTCAGCCTGTGTTAGTGGTGCTATTGCTGAGCAGGCCCAGTGATCTTGCTTTTTCTATTTGTTAATCTGCCTTCTTTTCATTTCACAGGCCAGACAACACTGAAGATAGTAAGAGCGTCCTCAATGACATGTCACATGGGAGAGAAGATGAAGACGGGCTCTTCACTCTCTGACTTGACACCTTTACTTAAGATTAAGCATAGGGGATGGCACTTGATTTGTCAAAACAAGTTTGGGGACATTATAGTTTTCTTTAAAAGTCTCACTCTGTTTACTGATGCTGTGGGTGCTGTCTTCTTTATCTTCCCACGTGAAGGTGCTTTAGAGATACATCTTCCTGGCCTAGCGCTTTAGTCACCTATGTAGTTTTGGGGCTAGGTGACTTTTCACACTGTCTTTGAACATTGTCAGTGATGGTGAACTCACTGCCACAGCCTTGGGAGTTTCTTCAATCTCCCAGCAGAAGAGGAAGTTAGAAATAGCCAATGAAAAAAAAAATCTCTCTTTTCAGACAGCATCTGGTTTGTTGGAGGTAGCTGATGTGTTTATAAAAAGATAAAGAGAATATGTTCTGTGGGTGTGTGGTGAGGTATGGGGGAAGGGGAAGTCTCAGTAGGCTCATGCTGAAGCATCCCCTCCATCTGAGGGACCAGTCACATGATGGTATAGTATAGAATAGAGTTTATTCAGGGCATGGGGAGGGGAGTTAAGAGGGTAGTAGAGGCAGAGAGAGGTAGAACGAGGAAGAAAGTAGAGAAGTAGAGGCTGGCCATGAGCATGTGTAGAGAGAAGGGAAGGAAAGAGAAGGGGAAAGGGGCAAGGGGACAGAGGGACCAAGACATCAAGAGAGAGCAAGAGCCAGGCAGTGGTGGTGCATGCCTTTAATCCCAGCACTTGGGAGGCAGAGACAGGCGGATTTCTGAGTTCGAGGCCAGCCTGGTCTACCGAGTGAGTTCCAGGACAGCCAAGGCTATACAGAGAAACCCTGTCTCAAAAAAACAAAAAAAACAAAAAAACAAACAAAAAAAAAAAAAGAGAGAGAGAGAGAGAGAGAGAGAGAGAGAGAGAGAGAGAGAGAGAAAGAGAGAAAGAGAGGGAGGAGGGGCCAAGGAGCCCATTTTATAGTGGGCCAGGCCTACCGGGCTGTTGACAGGTAATTGTGGAGTGGAGCGTAGACAGAATGCTAACAGTAGCTGAACTCAAGTTATGTAGAGCTCCTTTAGTCAGTCTGTCTTCTTCTTGGTAGTAGCTAAGTTGCCTTTTGGGGTTTTTTTTGTTTTTGTTTTTGTTTTTGTTTTTTTATAATATTAACTTCCCTTCATATTTGAGTGTCTTTAAAGTTCACCACAGTGCTGTCTGAACTCATGCCAGAGAGTTTGGGTTTTAGAAGCAGTCAGGTGCCCATCAGAGCAAGGGTGCAAATGACAAGGATTGTGCACAGATGAAACACTGAAGCTATCCAAGTAAATTCCTCTACGTGTAATTCATTTCTCTGCAGTGCAGGAAGAACAAATTTGTTTTAAAACTTTAATAATTACTAGCCTGCTGAACCCTGAGAGAGAAATAAAAGCAAATAGCTGTTGAACAAATGAATGTAAGAAAACATAGTCTGAGCAAGGATGCTCTGGCTGACCAGTATGGGAAGCTACTAGATCTGAAAGATATTCTCAGACTATCCTCCTGCTCAGGGCAACAGTATCATTAAAGGAATAAGCCTATAATCCTATAGCTAACTCACTTTTGCATTTCTACTCCCTTGACAGTATCTTTAAGTGGCAACAGAGACTGTGAGATGGATCAGCCAGAAAAATGATTTTGCTGCTAAGTTTAATGACTTAATCTCTAGGACCCCCATAGTGGAAGGAGAAGTCCTATTCTTGCAAGTTGTCCACATAGGTGCCACAGCATGTACCATCCCATATTATATACATGTATATACACACATAATAAAATAAACCATACAGACACAAAAAGGCAAACAAAATTGCCCTCATGTTATAGCCTACAGATCTATTACCCTGTTAGTTGACATGACACGATTCAACAGGGAGAACCCACTCCCAACTCTCCCATGGACACAGAGCAGTTCAGTTCATCCAATTGTATAGAGCAGGTGGGATATGAACCATTAGCTACAGAGCAAAGGCTACTTCTCTTTTTCTTTTCTTTTTTTTCATCCTGAGGCTAGGTTAAGCTGCTCAAGTCTGCCATTTAGAAGCTAAGGTGTAGCATAGGTCTAAAGTCAAGTTCTGGAACTTAGTCAGCATTGTCACTTGGAAAGTGGAGGTTGACCAGACTGTAGTACCATGTGAGTCTGTGGAACCCCTCCTCCCATCTTAGCTTTCACTCTCCCTGTCCATCTTCTAAAACCACTCCCACCAGCAGTTACCAACTTAAGTCTGACAAGAAGGAAGATAGGAAGAAGGTTCTAAACAGTATTTAATTTTGCTCAATGACTATTGTCAATCATTCTCCAATATTTCTCTTAAGATTCCTGGGTCATGTGGGAAAAAAAAAATCTTGCAGGGGAGGAGGGCCGGCGGCAGGGTCCCACAGCGGTCTGGCAGTGGGGTCCCGGGCAGGCTTCCCACACCACGGGCGGAGTGTCCCACATTCACACAGCTGCTGTAGACAGGCAGCTGCAGTTCAAAGTTCCAAAGGCTGGGAATCTGGCGGCAGGCGCAGGAAGGCCCAGGCGACACCTGGAGTCTAGTTTTCCAAAGCTTTTATTGTTCATGGCGTGGTGAATGGGTGTAGATGGTGCGTGCTCCCCCTAAAAAGTCAGGAGGCCTGGCTTTCTATAGGGACAGGGAAAGGGGCGGGAATAACTTAATTAGCTATGCCCCCCCCCCCCGCCTTTGGATAACTCATTAATATTTAATCTCTGGAGGTGGAGACTTGTCAATCATGCCCTCTACCTGTGTCACGTGACTGATGGTGCAGGTTAAATGGAGTTACCTTGTCTAAGGCCCGACATCCCACTCTCTTTTCTTTCATAAAAGGAGGGGCAACTCTGCATCATCTGTAGTCTGCAAGGTGTAGGTTAATGAGAGATGTGGACCGGATGGAGTGGTCTGGAATCCGGGAGCATGGGGAGATATTTGCCGTCCCTGACAGGCAATGTCCTGTTGGGTCCCTGGCTACCTCAAACCCAGCGCTTTACCGGGGAGGGGGGGTGTCCCAGGGGGTCTCCGGAGTTCAAAAGCTCGTTCGACCAGGCTATGTCCAAACCATCTCTTTATGGCCCAAATTTCACTCCTTTTAGTGAAAATTTTGGATGAGGTAGTCAAAAGAAAACACTATGTAGGCCAGAGGGTGTAGCATAACTAAGCCAAGGCTAATGGGAATTGAGGGTAGGGTTTGGAAGGCAGAGAATCATTGAATCAATTAAACACAGGTTGTACAGCTTGAGGGTAATAATATCTGATTAATCTAAATAGACATTATGTTTTTCTCACTAACATGTAACTTTAGCTATGTGATTTTGACAAAAGAGTTCATCTGCAGCTGGAACGTCTGGATCTGTCTTCTGTAGTGAGCGTCTCTGGGTTTTGGCATGCATCTCTGGAGTCTGGTGTGGGTCTCTGGATCTCAGCATGCTCTGGGGTCTTCAGTCAGATGAGGTGGCTGGGAGAAAGCAGCTTGACATCTCAGGCAGGTTTCAGAAGATGGTGTGGACTCTGTTGGATCTGTGGGTATACCTGTAGGATAATCACAGCAGGGAAGCAGCATCTCTGGCAGGGAGATGTCTGTAAAGGCTGGATATTGAGCATTAAATTGTTTGGGAACAAGCACATCATGGTCTGTCATTAAGATCCTAGAAAAGCAAAGGTATTTGAGGAAAGTTTAGTCCTGGAAAGTATCTTTGAGTCTGTTTTTGGATGGCTGAGGGAGAAAAACAATGTTAATTACGTATCTGGTATTGATCTGGTATTGGCAGCAACAGTTTGTCTGTAAAAGAAATTAGTTGTTAATTAAGACTCAAGAAATGGTGATCAGCATGTTGACTTAACCTGTGGAAGTAAATTAGATGGCTTTTGAACCTTGACGAAATTATAAAGGTTGAAAAAAAAGTTGGACATATATCACGAGTGTTAGCGAGAAAAGGCAGCATTAAAACCAAAAAAAAAAACCCAAAATTTTTGGTTGAAAAGCACAAGCATTGTTGTTTTAGGTATTCCTGTTAGGGAGAAAAGGAAATGTTTAAAATTTTTGGTTGAAAAACAGGAACATTTATTGTTGCAGGTCCTCCTGTTGGGGAGAAGGAGCAGTAATGGCGGGCTTAGAAGCAGTGGGGGGAGGGGCCTTGCTCTGCCATGTGGCACCTGGGTGCTCTGGCAGAGAGGTTCTGTATTCCCCCTTTGTTTTTCTTAGAAATCTTAAATGTAGAGAAGAAGAAAAGGGCTAACTTTGAAGAAGAGTTTAAGGCAAGAAGCATTGGAGCTTGATAGGAGAGCTAAGAATCAGAAAGAGTGAGAGTCTGTGTCTATGGGAAAGACACCTGGAAGTTGGATTGGAGCCAGGCAGCTTTTGAGAGAAATTGGCAGGTGGCACAGGGGCAAAGGGTGCAGACAGGATTTTAGATCTGCTGCTTCAGGCAAGCTGGCTGAGTTAAGTAGCTTTAGTCATCTGCAAATGACTGAGGGTGAGGGGAAGCATAGGCTGGCTAAGGAACACAGGGCTGGGTAGCAAGCAGGGTCCAGCCCTGTTGCTTCAGGCAAGCAGGCTAAGCCAAATAGCTGTAGCCAGTTGCATATGAAGGGGGATCAGGGGAAGACACTACCTGGCAGGGCACTAGGGACTAGAGTTTGGAGCTGGTGATCTTGAGAGAGAGAGGACGGTCTCAGCCTCGAGAAGGAGTCTCTCAACCAAGGGAAAGAGTCTTAGAGGGTTATAGCAGGAGCTGTGGCTTGAAGGACAGCTGTTAGCTGTGAAGGAGCCCCCTCTGTGGAGCTGGGGGGATGGGAAGAGTGAGGGGGGCTAGGAAGCTGCTGCCATCTTGCCCTTGAGCTGGAGAACACGTGGGGGAGAGAGACCTAGTCCTTTTGTACCAGGCAGGTGTTAGACTATAGCTAAGAATCAGAGAGAAAGAGGGGGTAGGGTGGACAGAGAGAGATGTTACTCATGGTTTTTGCAGGCACAGACAGGGTGGGGGGCGCTTGTGGAACTGGCTCTGCGCATGTTGTCCACCACCTGTGGGAAAAATACTTCCATGTACATCATTGCATTTTAGATGTAGTTATGACTTCCAGGAGTCTTGACCCTAGTAACCCCCAACCTTAGGAGAATTCTGCAGTCAAGTGAGGAGTTTTAAAAATAGGAATCTCTGGGTTCCAGTCCTATAGAGATTCTTTTGTGGTTAGTCCAGAGTATGAGTTGAACATCTGAATATTTTTAAGGACCCAAAGAAATACAACCAGTGCTGTTACCAGAATTTTGGGGGTGATCCTGAAAGACCCCTGTGGAGAGGAGACCCTCACTCAAGTCTTGGGATAGCACGGCCACCTGATAACTCACAAGACACCAAACTCGATGCAAGAGCAAGAGGTTTATTTCAGGATCAGAATCAGCATGCTGCGGCCGAGACTCCAAGGAGTGTTGACCCTGAGGCAGGGGAGTACAGGGTACTTAAAGGAAAAAAAAAAAAAAAAAAAAAAAACAAAAACAAAAAAAAACCACACACAAACCGGGGGGTGGTATGTGTGAGGGGGTAACCAAGGAAGAATATCTTTCCATTCCCTACCTTCTCTATTCTGGAATGTGTCTCTGTGCTTTGGGCCTTCCCCACCCACAGGTGGGTTCTCTTCCCTGAGGTCTGAGGAATGTTAATCAGCCTCGCCCTTCCTCTCCTAAATATTAATCCAGCAAGTATCCTCTGATTCAGGAATAATGTATCCCTCCCGGAATGCAGAATGCATCCTGGGGCAGTGAATTCTAAGACCTAAAAATCTCACATTTAGTTCTGCTTTCTTTGTGGAACTAGTGAACTGGCTGGCCTACATTTTTGGCTCAGGTCTAGGGGTCATAAAAACTTTCCATACTTTTCATAAGTTTTCTGTATATTTCAATCCCCCTAGAGTTGTCACATGCTGCTGGGAAAATTGGGGTCTTGGAGTTCTTAGTCTACTTAATAAAAGAATTTTAAAAAATAGACTCAAAAGGAAGCATGAAGACAATTTCACTGGAGATATATATATATAATAACTTACTGGACCTTGTGACATGTATCTTAAATCCTAGACATAAGCAGGCAAAAGCAGGTATATCTCTGTGAGTTGGAGGCCAGTCTGGTCTATATAGTGAGTTTGAGGACAGCCAGAACTACATAGTGAGAGTTTGTCTCCAAACAAAATAACAAACAAACAATCAAGCAAATGAGCTCTCAAATTCTAAAGCAGGACAGTTATAAATCTCTATGGCTGCCTGTAGGAAGAAGATTGTGAGGATGAAGAGACAAAGCAAATACATGACCTTTGAGTTACACGCCAGCATGCAGGCCAGCCACTTGATGGGCAAACAGCCACATGGAGAGATGTGTGCTTTCAAAAGGGAGAAGCCTGTTCCCTAATTGAACCACCTTGTCTGGTCTCAGTGGGAGAGAAGGCACCTAGTCCTGCAGTGATTTGTTGTACCAGGGTGGGCTAATACCCAGGGAGGGCCTCCCCCTTCTCAGAGGAAATGGGGAGAGGGGAAAGAGGAGGGGCTGTGTGTGTGTGTGTGTGTGTGTGTGTAAGAACCAGGAGGACAGGTGGATGGGCTGCAATAGAGATGTAAAGTGAATAAATAAATTAATGAAAAAAGAAACAAAAGAAAGACAGACAGATGGGGGGGGGCAAAAAAACCCTAAAGCAGTAGAAAATGGTGCTCAGGACAGAGATAGAAAAACACAAAGGGAATGTTATGCTTTTTGTGTAATTCAGGTAACAGACTTAGGGAGTTGCCTGGTTGCATCTCTATAAGTGACAGAGGTCAGGGGAATTCTGGGAAGGAAAAGTAAAAGCTCACACAAGGGGTTACTTTCTTCATTTCTCTTCAGAGAGGCTCAAGAAAAACCTGCCTTCCTAAAGGGTGGTCTCTCAGACAGGTGATTGACCAACTCAATAGGATTAACTGTCACTGGAGAAGACAAAAGCTTGTCTCCACCACAGGTGGATTCCCATTCTTTAAGGTGAGTGTAGTACCCATCTCTGGGCCAGCCTGGCTGTTCTTAAACTAGGTACTTCAGTCAAGCAGCTACCACTCCTGCTGAGCTTGTTAGACATGTGAATTCTTGCCCTCATTCTATACCTGCTGAACCAGAAACTGTAGGGAAAAGCCTGGGGACCTGTGGGTTAGAAAGGTCTTACATGGTAATAGCTCTCATCAGGTGGGGGCTCACTCTCTCAGACTGTGGTGGTGACTTAGGAGCATCCCTAGGTGTTAGGGGCACCCTCAATCAGCAGGCAGGGGGATTCCCCTCTCAGATAATCCACCTGGCTTATGAAGTAGTTTTCTACCAGGACCCTTATCCCTGCTGTTTTCTCCATGTTTCTCCTCAGTACCAGCCAAAGGTTCCTGGCTCCTGACTTTCAGTTCTTAAATTCACATAAATTCCTGGGGTAGATGACAAACTGATGACTTCAGCAGCCAGGCATTTAATGCAATAAGTAGAAGAACTCAAGATAACAAGAATGTGCAAAAAAAAAAAAAAAAAAAAAAAAAAAAGAATGTGCATATGTCTAATTAAAACTATAAAAATTCATTTAGTCAAACTATGCCTCATGCGAGCAAACACATGGCTGTGGGTTAAAATAAGGAAGCCAGCTTTAGACTGGGTTTATAAAATGATGAGTTAATTTAAAAACAAGCTGGGGATGTAACTCAGTGGTTGAGCATGTGACTAGTATGGACAAGTCTCTGGGCTACATATCTATCCATATCCAGTGCTGCTTAAGTATACTAGAAGGTGTTGGACTCAAAGATCCAGAACTGGGGGTTGCGATCTTGCAGAAACACAGACAGGGATTCACTGCAAAAACATGAGGTTTAATGATAATATAACCAGTGCAATGGGGTTCCCTTGTACGCAGACAAGAGAAACCCTGAGCCAAAGCTGGGAGCAGGATTTATACAGAGTTCATGAGGGCAACCACACAGGCTGACCTTCCCAGGTCCGGTCTCTAGGTGACTTAGATTCGCACATTATTTTTATGACAATCAGTGTCTTCCATTTGCCCAGGTTTACCACGTTAAGGGCCCAGCTTCCTGACACCTCCCATCCTGGGCCCCTCTCCTGGAATGTGTCTCTGTGCTCTGGGCCTTCCCCACCTGCAGGTGGGTTCCCTTCCCTGTGGTCTGAGGAATGTTAATCAGCCTCTCCCCTCCTTCTCTGAATGTTAATCTGGCAGGTGTCCTCTGACTAAGGAATGTGCTCCTTCCAGAATGTGTCCTGGGGCAGTGGGATTTTTCAATTTTAAGTTTGGAAATCCTACAAAGGCCTGGATTAGCGGTGGCTGTTGGTACAGTTTGTTTGTTTCTCTTTTTTGGGGGGTTTTTCGAGACAGGGTTTCTCTGTATAGCCTTGGTTGTCCTGGAACTCACTCTGTAGACCAGGCTGGCCTCGAACTCAGAAATCCACCTGCCTCTGACTCCCAAGTGCTAGGATTAAAGGTGTGCGACACCACTGCCCGGCTAGTTTGTTTCATTCTTTGTGTAGTCAGGATGAACTGGTAGCTGTGTGCAATCAATCTTCTAGAATCTATTTTGTGCTAGAATAGAAGCCACACACAGACACCCATACACACACACACACACACACACAGGAGAGAGGAGAGAGGAGAGAGAGAGAGAGAGAGAGAGAGAGAGAGAGAGAGAGAGAGAGATTATTAAGGAGATTAAAGTCTAAAAGAGACAACTGATCAGAATCCTGTTGTTTCCCATTTCCACAAGGAAAAACTGATTTGCAGTGGTTCTCACAGTTGATGTATATAGGGAAAGTCCACAATATAACCCTGAGATTTATAGCAACCTAGTTTTTCAACCTTAACCTTGGAATGAAATAGGTAACACAATTGTTAGATGTCTAAACTGCATTCTGGGCACTCAGCTAAAGATTTCAAAGCACTCATTGAATCTGGAAGCACTTTAGGGAGGCAGGCTTGTTTTCGTGAGATAGGCTGATTCCATGTCAGGCTTCAAGTTGGCAGTTCAGGAGACTAGGCCTAAATCTCTGTTTCCAAGAACTAGTCTGGGCTACTCCAGGCTTCAGAAGCTGCCCCACCAACTGGCCTGACTCAAGGAAAATTGGTCAGAAGCAGTTTCCAGACTTACCCAGCAACAATTTCTAGCCCCACCCAGGCCCTAGCAATGGTTCTGGAATGTCCTTAGAGACAGTGAAGACCCCCAAACTCGGGAGACCCTTCCTCAAGTCTCAGGAAATCACGACCACCCAAAAATCACAAGAAACCATATATGGATGCAATCAGCAGAGGTTTATTGGGGGAGAGTTGGCTAGCCAAAGGTCAAACTGCTTGTCCACGAAGGAACAGAATTTTGTCAAAAGGTCAGCAAGCTGAGTTTTTTTTTTTTTTTTTTTTTTTTTTTTTTTTTTTTTTTTTGCATGGGGTGGGAAAAGGATTGGTTGTTTTACAAATTTTGAACATCAGCAGGCTGTAACACTGGAAAAACCTCAAGGGAGGGGGAACCAAGAACAGTGGAACATTTCAGAGGAACCCACCCTAAATGATTTAGAGCCACGTGAAAATTACTCTGCATACTCATTCTTCTCAAAAATGTAGTTTTACCATGTCACTGTGCCCTACTCTGTCAATACCAACTATTTCAGGTTAAATATTTCCCACTTTCTCCAGTCACAGCCCCACCTGGTATCCTTTTAGTGGTCAGGAACATGTCTTCCTGCTTTTGGGCTTTTCCCACCCACAGGTGGGTCTATTCCCTGAGGCTTGAGGAATGTAATCCAACAAGTGTCCTCTGATTCAGGGATAATGTCCTCCACCCGGACTGTGTCCCGGGGCAGTGAAGACCTGAAATCTTATTTTCAGTTCCACGTTCTGGAACTTGTGCTTTTTCTGCTCAGGTCTAAAGGCAAAGAAAAAGCCTGCATATTTTTCACAAAATGGTCTTTATAATTTCTCACTCTACAACAGAAAGAACAGATTAAGATAGAAGTCACCTACCCCTCCCTGGACTTCCCCTAATGTGCTTTAAATTATTTAAATATTTTTAAATACCATTTTTGTAGATGGTAGACCCCAGTGTTAGCATTTTGTCTAAACTTTGATCCATAGTTATCTGGCATTAGCCAGGTATGCTTGACTCACTATAAGAGGGGCTGCTTGCCCTCTCCTCTCTCTCTTGCCTGTTTGCTCTCTCTCTCTGTCCTCTTGCCCCTCCCCCTTCTCTCCCTATTCCCCTCCCTCCTCTCTCTCCATGTGCTCATGTCTGGTCTCTCTCTCTCTCTCTCTCTCTCTCTCTCTCTCTCTCTCTCTCTCTCTCTCTGTCTCACAACTCCCCTCCTCATGCCCTGAATAAACTCTTCTATACTATACTATACCTTCATGTCCCTCGGGGGGGAAGGGATTTCTTAGCATGGGCTCTTAGAGGCACCCCCCTTTCCCCACATCTGACTACACATCCACCAAACATATTCCTTCTCTCTTTATTTTTATAAAACACAACATCTAGCCAGATTTCTTCAGAATAAAATACTCTGTGTTTACATACTATGTGAGTCTGTAAGAATGTAATTTCAGGACTTAGCTTAAACTTAAATTAAAAGATCCTTAAGATTAAGTCAAATATTAGTTGTCCCTGAGACACATCCAGGGAAGAGCACATTCCAAAGACTCAAACAAACATTCCAGGAAGAAAGACCCAAGATAGGAGTTTATGAGCCCTTAACACAGTAAACCTGGGTAAAAAGAAGCTACTTAAGCTGACCTTCTTTGTTGTAAAAGGATAAGGTGCAAATTTGAGTTACTTAGAAACCAGGCCTGGGAACAGCTGTTGGAGTTTGGCCTTTATGGTTATTGTTTAAGAAGTAATTGTATAAACGCTCTCGTAAATTCTATAAAAATAGTATATAAGCTGCCCTTAGCTTTTATTCAGGGTTTTTCTTGCCTGCATGCAAGAGAACCCCAGTATACTGGTTGTCATCTTATCATCAATAAACCTCATGTTATTGCAGCAAATCCTGTCCATGAGTGTCTCTGGGGGAGGGCATCCCCTGGTTTTGGATCTTTAGAGTCCAACAAGTCCAGGGTATCATTCTTCGTCGGATCACAAACCCTTACATTTCCTCATTTGGAGCTCAGAAAACTGAAGCATAGACTTGAAAGAACTCAGTGAAGGTCACATAGCCAACCTCCTATAGCAGAGCCAGTCCTCAAACCAAGCCTGAAGGATCCCATACTCTTTCTGTTTTGCTTTGCTTTTTTGAGACAGGTTCTAATGTGCTCCATGTTGGCTTTGAACTTGTTATGTAGGGAAGATGATTTTGGAGCTCTGAGTTTCCTGCCTCCATTTCTCAAGTGCTGGGCTTATGCAGTGCTTTCATCTCTACCCTGAGCTTCCTAGTGAAGACTTTAGTTTATGGTTTCATGCACTGCTTCCCCAGCCTTGACCTTCATTGGACCCAAATGGACTTTAGTTTACTGGGGTCCCTGGCAGTTTAAATGTATTGGCTGTCTCACCCAGTTTGCAGTTCAGTCTTCCTTGTTCCCGTGTTATTGACTCAGAACCCAATTTACATTTGCAGAGAAAGCAGCAGAGGAGAACCTGGCAGGAGCCTTAATGAAGCCAGGTGGGACACATTTAAATAGCAATGTGTGGATGTAACTCACAAAGAGCCAAAGCCAGCTGTCAGCAGGCTTAATGAAAGGTTAACAGGAATTCTGCAATGGCTGGCTGGGGAGACTCTTTGTCTCTCTAAAGAAAACAGAGAGTTGAGAAGTGGGTTCCCTGGATGGACACAAGAGCAGGAGGAGGAAGCCACTTGAAACCACCACAGGACAGAATCTGTAAATAGAGTTTCATTTAGCTTTGTAAACGTGCTACAGTATTTAAAAGGGGGAAAAAGTTGCCTAGAGTTCTCATTGCTCTCAGCATCAGAGGACAGCAGGGGGAACTGTTCCCAAGTAGAAGGAATGCTAGTGCTGTATTGGAGAAGCTTGGGGAGCCCCAGACGATTATTCATGGAACAGAATGTTGGTGCAAGCAAAAAGGCTCTGTTCTGGATCCATACATATTATCCATACCGGAAACGTAGTAGCTGGGCCAGGCACCCTTACACTGCTCTGACTGACCATGCTGGGTCTGAGAGATGTTTTCAGATGAACAGATTTGGGAATCCTGGGTACAAGGGATTGAAGTCCCTCTGGGGAAACTTTGGGAACTGGCTGTGATTTTAATTTAATTTAGGGAACCTCAGGCTAAGGATTGGGATTCATCAGATTGAGGGAATTTGGGTTTGTAGGCTGGAAGTGATCACTTTTTCCTGTGACTCTGTAGTTGCTAAGATTCTACCAGGAGCCAAACCCAGAAAATTACCTGCTATTCTAAGAGAACTTCAGGAAATTACCTGCTGTTCTGGAAAGCCTAGTCAGTACTAGGTTAAGAAAGGACGTTAGTGGGTCTCAGGTCCCAGGAACTTAAAGAACATCTGGTATTTCCTGGGAGCTGGATAAGACAGTGGGATGATCTTAGACAATGAGGATTCAATAGTGGGATAGCCCTAAGCAATGACCCTTGCCTAAATCCCCCATTTTGCTGTGTCTTTATAACCTGCCTCCTGCAATTAAAATTGTAGAGCTTGATCAGAACCTCAGACTTGCTCTCATCCTTTGTGTCTCTTGTCCCTTCATTCTTTTGCCCCCTTTCCTAGGGTCTCGTTGAATCCCCACTTGTCAGGGCAAGATTCAGTGTAGGAATAGACTACTATCAGATATAAATTCTAGAACCTTCCTGTCAACAAAATGTGGGGCTCAAATCACCTCCTTGGAAGGCAGAATCATAGGCCTTACTCTAACCAGATTGTATCAGAACCTTTAGTGTCACTTGTAAGATCTACAGCATATCAATTCTAGGAGTTTTGGTTGAAGGCATTAATTTTCATACTTGGCTACAATTATCTGGGGGACTTAAAAGAATACCATTGTGTGGCTTTTCCTCTGAGGTACAAATTTAATTGACATGGGGAGCCCTGGCTATCGGGAGTTCTGAAAGTGCCAGTGCTTGCAAACCACTGTTCTGACAAAGGTAGCATTGCCCCAGACAGTAATGTTGATTAATCAGGATAAGACTTGGCCTGAAGTTGCAAGGTTTTGTGTTTTTAGTGCTCCCAAATGATTTCACTCAAAGAAATGATCGATAAAATGCTAAGAAAAATCTGAGAGATGAGATAATGACCACTTATTATGAAAGACTCCCATTAAAATAAGTAAAAGCTGGGCTGGGAGATAGCCTTGTGCATGACATACTTTCTGCACAAGCATGAGAAGCAGAGTTCAGAGTCCCAGCAACCACAGAAAGGCTGCGTATAATCTCAATGCTCTGTAGGCAGAAAGGAGAAGATACTGGGGCCAAACCTGAGAGCTAGATAAAATGGATCAGTAATCTCTGGGTTCAGACAGAGACCCTGCTTCCAAAAATAAGGTTTCTATAATAAAATTATGGTTAATTCTATTATATAATATATAATTCTACAATAGAATTAGGTTCCAAAAATAGAATTATGAGAAAGAGACTCAACATTAACCTTTGACCTTCACACATACATGCACACATGTGCCCACTCACATACAAACATTCATGAACGCATGTATACACACACAAGTAAAAGCCAGGCTCTAATACATATATGTGTTAGTATTCTGTCTAAACTCCACCTCCACAGTTACCTGGCAATAGCCAGGTATGCTCCTCCCCACAGTTACCTGGCAACTGCCAGATAGGCCTGGTTCACTATAAAAGGGGCTGCTTGCCCCCTCCTCACTCTCTTAATCTCTTAATCTCTTACCCTCTTACCCTCTCTCTCTTACCCTCTTGCCTCTTTGTCCCCTCCCCCCCTTCCTCTCTCTCCACGTGGTCATGGCCGGCCTCTACTTCTCTTCTCTCTTATCCTTCCACCTTCTTCTCCCCACCTTTGTCCTATCTCCTGAATAAACCTCCTCCCCCTTGGAACCGTGTGGTCTGGAGTGGTCTGTTCTGAACTGCGGTTGGACTTCTAACAACTAACATTGGTGCCGTGACTTGGATACGAAAATTTTGGGAATCGCCATGCTGCAGTCTGCTGCAGCCGCTGGGTGCTGTAACTGGGCGGGACCGATGCCACATGGCCTGCCTCTACCACCGCTGCCTCTACGAAAAGTAGACTCCATCCCTGCTACTTGCCATCACCGACTGCGTGAATTTCCACTGCTGCTGCAGACTAACTGTGCCTGCTGCCCACCATGTGGTGCTCTGCCATGTGGGTTAGGCAGCCAGACAGGCCCACACAGACCTCCCGGTTCCACTTTCCTGATACCAGACTGCATAAGCCTGCAAACACACACCGGCATATTTGATTGGTAAGGAGATTCCAACTGGCGGGAGAGACCCTAGATGCCCAGATAAGGCCTGGCCAGCCTTCCCTGGGCTGAGAGGTGTTGGCATTTGTCTGTCCTAGTCCCTATGACTGGCCTCCTAGCTGAACTACTACTTAGGACATTGGCCGCTGGGTGACCTCCCCCCCCCCCCCCCAAAGCAGTTTACAGTCTTCCTCCCCGCTTTGAGCTCTTGCAGCTGCCGGAAATCCTGGTACCAGGTTAAACTGCTTTTGGCGAACTCCAGGAGTTCGTCCAGGCCCCTAGGTAATCTTGTGACAACCTGCTTACCTAGGCTGTTGCCTGAATTCTTACTGTCTTTCTATTGGGACTCAGATACAATAGATCGGTAAGCCCTCCCTCTCACCCAATGTGCTACATTGTCTTTGGCCGCACCCCCCAGACACCCCACTGGGTTGTCTCCTTAAAAACCTCAGATCTCTAAAATTAACGCCTGATTTGAGGCCTTCCAAATTGATACATCTCTGCAATAAAGTCTGGACTTGGTACCTCTAGATAATGGTTTAAAATGGCGCTAGACCCACTCTTTTTTTTTTTTTTTTTTTTTTTTTTTTTTTTTTTTTTTTTTTTTTTGGGTTTTTTTAAGACAGGGTTTCTCTGTATAGCCCTGGTTGTCCTGGAACTCACTCTGTAGACCAGGCTGGCCTCGAACTCAGAAATCCACCTGTCTCTGCCTCCCAAGTGCTGGGATTAAAGGCGTGTGCCACCACCGCCCGGCCCCACTCATTTTAAAGGGTCTTCATACATACATACAGCAGTCTGGTAAATGGAAAGAGGTTCCCTATATCCAAACATTCATCTACTTTTGCTCTACTCCCTCCATGTGCTCTGCCTGTTCCCCGCCCCAGGTTTTTTTAGCCATCTGCCACTGATCAGAGTAACCATCCTCATGGTCCCAAGAAAGATTTTTTGAGCTCAGAGCTAACCCTTTCCTTCCCTGACCCTCGTTCTAGAACTCTTGGGTGAGACACTTTCCCTCTCCTCTTGAGACAGTTTCTTTCTCGAAGCTGAGTACCTCAGGCCGGGCCTGGACAGACTGTTCTCTCTCTCAGGAGCTGACTTGCAGCACCTGTGGCCCACAGTCCCTACCTGCCAGCTGTATGATCCTACTCTACTGTTGCCAACTTTCTTATTCTGGTCCTAGCCAAATGTTTCTTTGCTAATACTAAAATGTGCTTTTCTCTACCTACAGAACCTGCCAAAGTTACTTAAGACTCTTTGTACTTTTTACTCCTATCCTGTCTTAATAGAGTTTTACTACTGCTATTAAATTCTATTCAGTTACAATTAATCCTTATGGCTCTCAATCTTGTCAGAAGTCTGCTAATAGTATATTTAAGTTTGTAGCCGACAGAATTCCCAAAGCCTGTAACAGTTGACCCAAGATGGTTTCAGAAGACTTGGACACCTAGAAGATATAGCCTAGTTTGTATGCTATGATACAGTCACAAACACAGTGGACTAAACTGGATGCTGTGAGTCAAATGACTTGGCTAAACTAAGGTAAGTCATTTCTCATGCCATGCATATCCATTCCACAGAGAAAAAGCCCTGTGTCTTCTGCGCTTGGAAGCCAAACTGACTTTGCCCAAGAGACTATGGAGACCACTGGAACTGTTGGCTAGTGGACTCTGTCATTTTTAAAAATAATATATAACTGGTAAATTATTATTTACTATTTCTCAGACTTCTGACTACATTGACAGCTAGGCTTTCACAGATATTATCTGTTACCTCATTACCTAAACTCAGTTGCCATCAATTAAATGCTTCATATTTCCTCTTCTTGCTATGCTACTGTCCTAATATTATCTGAGTTCCTATAAACTTGCCTACCTCTAATAAAACATCCCACTATACGATCCAACAAAGTTTCATCTTAAAGATTGCTCATGTTATTAGCTCATGCTGTTATTTCTTTTGTAAACTTACAAGCTATAGGAAAGCCACTCAGATCTACCTTTCACGGACCAAATAGATGCCATCCAGATAAGTACATCAGCCTAAAGTTCCCACTTACTACCTATTCCAAAGGGTGGGATCCCTCTGGGTTTCAAATGTACTTCTTATAAAAATTTTCTTTCCCTCAAATGTACTTAATCTTATTCCCTACATCTTGTCAAATCCAGGCACATCCAGAACAGCTCCAGAGAAGCAACCTCCAAATGCTCCATTTCCTGTCACACACACAGCTGCTTCTACTGGACCTGTTCCTTCTGACCTATCCTCAGATGGCTCCATAGATCCTGGACAACAGGAAACAGCCAACTCTCCTAAGACCGGACAAACATCCCCCATACCCTTTCTTCTAGGTTCCACCTAGAGACACGTCACCCCGACGACCCTATTCCTGCTTCACCGTCACCTCTTTCTAATTTTTCTTTTTAATTAAACCAAAATGGGGGAATGTTAGTATTCTGTCTAAACTCCACCTCCACGGTTACCTGGCAATAGCCAGGTATGCTCCTCCCCACAGTTGCCTGGCAACTGCCAGGTAGGCCTGGTCCACTATAAAAGGGGCTGCTTGCCCCCTCCTCACTCTCTTAATCTCTTAATCTCTTACCCTCTTACCCTCTCTCTCTTACTCTCTTGCCTCTCTGTCCCCTTCCCCCTTCTTCTCTCTCCACGTGGTCATGGCCGGCCTCTACTTCTCTTCTCTCTTATCCTTCTACCTTCTTCTCCCCACCTTTCCTATCTCCTGAATAAACCTCCTCCCCCTTGGAACCGTGTGGTCTGGAGTGGTCTGTTCTGAACTGCGGTTGGACTTCTAAAAACTAACAATATGTATATATGCATATATATGTATATATATTCTAATAGGTATAAGATCCACCCCTTTATATTTAAACATAATGGAAAACCCTCATCAATGAGTAAAATATTCTTTATCTTCATGAGATTATATTCAGCTGCAAGGAAGAAGGTATAAAATTCATAGCAAGTTAGTTAAGACTGGATTGATTCCTTGTACCTAGAAGTTTGAAAATAAGGCTGTTCCAGGTTTGGTTTATTAGCTTCAATGGGTTGAGCCATGATTCTATGACTTTCTTGGCTCCTGCTTCATGGTTGCAGAATGGCTACTACAGCTTAGCTAGGCATTCACACAATGCATCATAGGCTAGGAAGAGGGTGGCTAGTGGGGATTTACACCAGATGTGACCTTATGCAAAAGTGAACTCACCAAAACTAGTAGAAGGTTGTCCTTCATGTCTCATTGTCTGGAACTGGGTAATGTACCCAGTCCTTGGAAAAGAGGTTGGCACTATAAGGTCTCATTTATGAGTCTTTTATCTTCCAGGACCTATACATGGCTACTCAAAACTCAGGCTTGTTAGTATGGGTGGAACTAGGGGCCTGGTAGATAGCTTTGACTTGACTATATGCACTCATCTACCAAGGGCCTATCAGTTGTCTCCTATGTGCCAAAAAGCCATGCACAGCTCTGGGGTGTGACAAGAGCAAGAGAGCTCTAGGCCATATTCCTAGGCAGATTGAAGTCAACGTGACCCTTTCTTTCCTTCTTCCTTCCTTCCTTTCTTTCTTTCTTTCTTTCTTTCTTTCTTTCTTTCTTTCTTTTTTCTTTCTTTCTTTCTCCCTTTCTTACCTTTTAAAAAAATTAATCTAGTCTTTATTCTGTACTTTATAACTGCAAATAGTTGAAACATTTGTGATGTCCCCAAGGCACAATAAAAGAAAGAAATAGAAGTTCAGAAATTCTGTGTATATCTTTTCATAAAACTTGTGATATGGAAACAGTGGGGGTGTCTTGAGAATGGATCTTTTCTCAGGGAGCTAAGAATTCCAGAAACCCAATGGCCTCCAAAGCTGCCCAGACCCAGGTCTTAAGTTCTCATTTCATGGATTCTAACAATGAAATTCATGGACCACAAAGGATATATTAAGAGGTAAGTTAAAAGGATGAGGGCAGGAATGTACAAGTTCAGGTTCATAGAGCTCTTGTATATCAGGAGCAGTCCCAGGAAATAGGGTATCATCAAGCTGCTAGTCTGGGGATTTTTAAAGCACTTATGATAGAAAGTAACGTGAGGAATGGGGAGGCCAATGAGCTGCTCAGTCCAGTTGGCTACATCCAGGTGTCCAAGTGCATCTCTGGGTTTTTCAATGTGAGCAGAGGGCTCACTTAGGAGGTAACAAAGAAACAGGAACAGAAATCTCTTCTGTCATCTCTGGTCTTCAGCAAGGGTATTCTTGGAACAGATACTGTGGGGTCTCCTCTCATTTGATGTGCCTGGGGGTGGGGCTGAAAGTTTAGACCTAGCAGGGCTAGTAATATTCCAGCAAGAATTTTTAGCTGTGGTGAAACATTAGAAGCATGGCAGAGATTTGTTTGTTTTATCAAAGCACAATGTTGGAAGACTGGAACCCACCCCCTCCACTTTCTATTTCTGTGCTTCATGGTGTTCAAGCATTTTCAAACTTGCTGTGCTCTGTGTTAGAGGAATTTGATTTGGTGGTGGTGGTGGCAGTGGTGTGTGTGTGTGTGTGCGCATGTGTGTGTTGGAAACACAACATAGAAGCTAAGCTATGGTTTTTTTTTCAGTTGTCACCTATCCTGATATGTAATCTTTATGCTGGTACAGGGGTTGGGGGCAGAGGGGTGGAGGCAACAGGCAGGTCCCAGGCTTTGCTGCCCACAATGATTAGTCACCTTGGTGAGCTCTGGGTACAAGAGATCCTTACACAACACAACAAAATAACAAGCAAAGATAAAGAAGTTTCTTAATTTCTAATTCAACATCAACTATTGGTACAGCCACCATTACCCTTTTTAAGCCTGCTATTGGAAAGCAGGCAGACATGTTGAGGCCAGATACCTGGGAAGGGGCCACCTGCCATGAACTCTTCCCAGCTCAGGTTTCTTCAGCTGTTCACAGGGCATTCTAACCTGCCAAACCAATCCCATTTTGACTCTCCTTTATGTCTCTTAAGCCACCCCACTGGGCTTCCAATATAGAGGAAAATCTCAGAAGAGGGTCAAGTGTGCCATTTTGTATCTGAACAATGGTCACAGAGCACCAGGCATGTAGAGTATAAACAATCTGTTGAGAGTTCGTTATCTCTAAGACATATGCTATGAGTTACTTTTACAAAGATAAATTTATTTTAATTTTATGTTATTATTAATGAGTATTAATCAACACTAATAGATTTTAATAAATTACCATTAAATTTGGTATTATTGTTGATTCTAGTTAATTCTAGTTTATTACTATTAATTTTTTTTTGCCTAAATATGTGTACATTACCATGTCTTTCCTTTGTATCAGAGGATGGTGTTGGATCACATGGAACTGGATTTACAGCCATTTTGAGCTATTAAATAGGTACTGGAAACTGACTACAGGCCCTCTGTAACAGCAACACGTGATTTTAGCTGCCAGACCTCTTTAGGCTCTAGAAGTTATTTTCTATTCACTATTTTAGACTTACTTATTTTATTTTATATGTATGAGTGTTTTCCTGTATGTGTGTTTGTTCATGCTTAGTATCCATAAAGGTTAGAAGAGGATATCAGATCCTCTGGAACTGGAGTTATACATGTTCGTGAGCTACATCATTCTCAGTGAGGACCAGACCTGAAACCTCTGTAAAAGCAATAAGTTCTCTCAACTACTGAGCCATCTCCCTGGCTCTATATTTCAATTTTAAACCCATCTTACACCTCAGTTCATGGTGGAGTTTTCAATTTCCACTAACGGATAGACGGAGAGTATAAGATAAATGTTCTGGGTTCTGTCTAGAGTCTGGTTCCTTTAGGTTTTATTGTGTGTTGAATCAGATATAATGCCATTATTTAACCTTATGTTTCCATGGACTCCTGAACTGTGGAAAATAGCATAGGAAAAAGCAAATGAAAATAACAATTAAATTCTACTTCAGACAAACAGACAAGTTGTACATGATGGGGCATGTCTTCAATCCAGCACTGGGGAAGGAGAGACCAACCTGGTCTACATAGTTAGTTCCAGGACAGGTAGAGCTCCATAAAGAACCTCTATCTTAAAAACAAACAAGCAGACAAATAAACAAACAACAAAACCATATAATTACAAGCATTTCAAGGGTTGAGGGGGAATCAGAACCCTCGCACACTGTTGTCGAGAGTGTAACATGATACACAACTCATGAGTGTATGTGGAAAACTTGTACAGTATTGAGGCTTGTATCATTATTTTATAATCACCAAGTAGAAATAACCTGTAGTCTGTGAACTGATAGTGTGTGTGCGTGTGTATGTGTGTATGTATGTAATAGATTTGTGCAAGAAAATTCCAATCAGTATTAAAAAGATAGGAAGTAATTGATTCAGTCTATGAGAAGGCTGCTAAAGAAGCTAGCTGACTCATGGCCTACCTACGGCCTGGCTTCATTTACACAAAAGACCTGCATATGTAAATCTTCAGTAGGATAAATATTAGTGGCTATGCTGGACATGAATGCAGGAAGGGGCAGTGGTCACCATGGCCTTTTTTTTGGGGGGGTGGGGAAGGAATGAAAATGTTCTAAAATTAGCTTACAGTAATGCTTACATAGTTCCTCAAACATGAGAAAACCAAAGGTTATATTCTTAAAATGGGCGTTTGTAGTATGTACCCTGTAGCTCATGGTGTTGCCTTAATATGGTTGGGTGTTGGTTGAAGTGAATGTGAGAAATTGTCTACCCTAGAACGAGACTACTGCATTTACAAATTTACAACTGATGACCACCGTAATTTAAAACAGCAATGTCTTACCCAGTCGCTTCTTCATATTGAATTTGTGCTGATTAAACATTTTTTCTGATGTATATTTCTGGAATATGGCTATAAATATGACTAAGAGGGTTCTGACAGTACCTGGAGGAGTGTGAATGGTATGTGTGTGTGTGTGTGTGTGTGTGTGTGTGTGTCTGTGTCTGTGCACACGCACGCGTGCCCATGCCACACAGGGAGGAAAGGAAAACAGCAAAGGAGGATTGCTGTTGCTGTGAGTTTGAGGCCAGCCTGGTCTAAGCAGTGAGTTTTCGATCAAGAAGGATTATGTATAGTGAAGCCCTGTTTCAAAACAACCACCACTCCTCTAAAGCCAAACCAAACCAAATTAAACCAAAGACAAATTAATAAACAAAAACCTTAAAAATTAGCGTTGGTTGACTTTTGTATAGAAACCAGACACAACACTTTGGTAGCAAGATGCTGGTCTTTGCGGCATCATCTCTGTTTGGAGACACAGGCCTTTGTGAGGCTAGTGTGTTGTACAGCAGTTCTTTTTGGATTAAAACATCCCCACAGGTAGGGGAGGGAGGTCTTGTGAAACATAGGAAATAAACAAACACATGTCTGGAAGGATGAAACTTAGGTATTCGAGAGGGCCCTTCCCTAAGGTGATGGAGGTAGCAAGCAACTAATGGTAAGAACACTGAGCAGCTAAGCTCCTGAAAGGAGACTCTCAGACCTGAGGAGATGCCTGCAAGTCTTGCAGAGAGCTATGGGTTTGCAGCTTTTAAGCGTCAGCCTCATATGGGCTTTTGGCTGGATGTGAGTCATCTCATCCCCTTGCAAAGTGGAACTTTGATAGGATCATTACTTTGGCCACTCGTTGGTTCCATGTCTGGGGTGAATCGAGATGTGTGTATCATATCTCTTCAGAAAATATTCCAAGAGTAGTGTATCTACTGAGATAACAGGTAACAGAAGCCTGGGAGTCAAGCCTGGTGAGACCAGGTGAGACCCTCTGATCTGGGTCAAGAGAGCTGTTCATCACACACATAGCCAGGAGAAAGACCACTGACTCAAATCATCATGGCCAAATTCATTAAAACAAACTTTTAAATTCACGTCCATAGACTGTCTCTCCCTAAAGGCAGGGTTCAAGAGATCAGCAGTGGACATGGGGAACGTAACAGTTTTTATAGTTTAGGAGTAGCAGGTTTGCAAATCAGGGATTCGGCAGACAAATAGGCAGGGTTACAGAAGCAGAACAGAAAGCAAAACAAGTTGGTCATAACAATGTGCTAAAATGAAGATGTGGTTAAAAGGTAGTTATCACAGGGTAGTTATAACAAGGCAGTCAAAATACGGTGGTCATAACGACATGGTCATAATAACCTTTGAGACAGGTATAGTTGCCATTTTCTGGAACAGGCAGTACAGAACCATTTGCATTTAAGGTTATAGATGTGTATGTGTGTGGGGGTGGTGGGGGAATAGCACAGTCTTTGAGAAACAGGTTTAGTCATAAACAGAAATGAATCTAATCTGTCTTTCCTATAAAATGACTTTCAAACCCAGGATGGAGGTAAACTTAGATCTACCTGTATCTTCCTTCTGAAAAGCACAAAAACGTTCAACTGAGACTTTCTCTCTAAATCAAATTAGGAGATTGAGAGCCTGCGTGTTTCTGTATTAACTGCAATGAGTTCCTATCACTTGATGTTTATGTTAAGTAAAGAACATCAGATTTAATTTCCAGAATTTTTGGGTTTTTTTTTAAGTATTAAAAGCAAATAAAACATTTAAATACAGAGCTTAAATATTTTAGATATTTTACCCCCTTCTTTGCCCAGAGAAAACTATCTCTGCCTTTTTGGAAATGTGTGTTTAGTTTAATTACAAACAAGCAAACTGTGTTTACTAATTTTTCTATTATTCACAAAAGGCTACACTATACAAATTGATGGGTATCTTGTTTTATTCTCTAATATGAAGCATATGGTTTATCATCTATCTATCTATCTATCTATCTATCTATCTATCTATCTATCATCTATCTATCTAGCTATCTATCATCTATCTATCTATCTATCTATCTACTATCTATCATCTATTTAATTTTAAGCTCAAAAATATTTTATTAGCATTTTATTGTTCAAGAGGACAAACAAGAGGACAACCTGTAAATCCCTACAATTATTGGGAGGAGGGAGCTAAATAAGAGCCAGAGAGATAGCTATCTGTTTATAGGTTTATCTTTTAAGGTTAGCACATACAAATATAATACAAATATATTTCATTCATTCATTTATTACTATTAAATAATGTCTCTCTCTCTCTCTCTCTCTCTCTCTCTCTCTCTATATATATATATATATATATATATATATATATATATATATATATATATTTAACCATTGAGCTATTGGTAGTTAGGCTGAGACAAGATATTTTCTATTATAAACAATGACACAATAAATATTTTTATGCAGGTATCATTTTTTATATTTTGTGTGTGTGTGTGTGTGTATGCAGGCGTGTGTGTGCATGCACGTGCTGTACATACATGCCATGGCATAAATATGGATGTCAGAAGACAACACATGGAGAGTTGATTCTCTCTTTTTACCATGTGGGTCTTGAAATCAAAGTCAGCTTGTCAGGCTTGGTAGCAAGTGCCTTTAACTTCTGTGACATCTTGCTGGCCCCAGTATCTTTTCCAAAGAAAATTATTTATTGTATATATGTGGGTGAGTTTGTGGGTGCAACCTGCCATGACATGCATGTGCAGATCAAAGAACAACTCACAGGAATAAGTTTTCTCCTTCTGCCTTGTGGGTCCCAGGGATTGACCTCAAGTTGTGGGTATTGGAAACAAGCAGCTTTCCAGCTGATGCACCTCACTGGCCCTGCGTATAGATACATGGAACAGGAATGTAACTGTGTGGGTAAATTCCTATAAGGAAAACCACTGGCTCAAAGTATATGCTTGCTTAAAATCTTAGTAGATTTTTATTGTTTTTATTAAATAGATTATAATATATTTTATATTATGTAATATATACAATCTAAAAATAGATTATTATTTTGTCTTAGCTTGTATTGGACAGTGGTTTACTAAAGTCTCTCACTGATGATCTCAGACTTAACCACAGCTCCATAAGACATTTCAATTGTGTAGTTATTCAGTTGAGTTAGTTTAATTGCATAAATATTCTTTCCAAATTGGAAAACGCTTACAAAATAAGTGTTTTGAATTCTAGACTTAACTTTGTTGTTTAGCATTTTTTTAGTTCTGAGCATAGTAATTTTTCTGCTTTCTTTCTTTTTTATTGGATATTTTATTTATTTACAATACAGATGTCATCCCCTTTCCCCATTTCCCCTCCCTAGAACTCCCTATCCTATATCCCCTCATCCTTTAGAGCATAGTAATTTTTATTATGTTACTAACCCTTTGATTTGTTAAATGATATCTTGCTTATAAGAGCCAGAGGAACCTGAGGATTATGACAAAACAGGGCCTTCTGGACACAACTGGGATGCTACTCTCCAGAGGCTCAACAGCTGTGGTTGCCTGTACAAGACCTGTACACAGTCACCCAGTCAGCATTCAAGCATGGATGGATAACATGCTCCAAAGCCCTGTCCCTAAGTGAGGAGCTACAAGCAGTGGATGGTGGCCGAAGGCGGGAGAATCAGGTTTCTTCAGGAATGATCCTTCTGGTAGGTTGTCCGAAGTCCAGTGGTCAGCTAGACAACCATGTGCATTTGGACAACACTAATTACACTCACTGTGGGTTATGTAATAATAATAATAATAATAATAATAATAATAATAATAATAATAATAATAATAATAGTAATAACAATAATAAGTGTAATAGAAGAAGAGGACATGAGTTTCAGATGGAGACTTAAGGGCCATATGAGAGGAACTGAAAAGGGGAGAAAGGGTGGATATGTTGAAATGTATTTTGCTCATGTATGAAATCCTCAAAAAAAAAAAATTCTGGTGTTTTCTTTTAGTAATAGATTGGTTGTCCCGGACTACCTAGATGGCATTAGCAGAACTGATTGCCTTTGAAAATACATGTTTCCTAAGGAGCTTTGCAAATGCTAATGCTTGTCAAATTTATTAAGGAAATATTTTTAAGTAGAGATAAGCGGAACGAGCACAATGTGATACATTTGTCCCTCGTTATCTGTGGGGAAGGCTTTCTGGATCCCCAAGGACACCGGAATCCAAGGATACTTGGGCCCCTTATAGAAAATGGTGTTGTATTTGCATATAATGCATGCATATATTCTTGACATATACTTTAAACCTTCTTTAGATCACATGAAAGACAATAACCAGCCTGTAGAATGGGTAAGGAGAGAAAGGGAGGTTATCTGAAGGTCTTGAAGACATCCACATGTATATATTTTTTTGATTCCCTAAAGCTCTTAAACTGTTTTGAGTTGGGTATGGTACCCAAAACTATGAGGTACCGAGAATCTTGTACATGCTACCAAAGTTCTTTGCCACTTAGCTATAACCTACCTATTCTCACCAAAGTTCTTTTTTTTTTTTTTTGGCTTGGTTCTGTTTATCTCCAGGAACAATGCATAACACACCAAAGGACTTTATGAACTGGATATAAATCCATGAATGTTCCTAGCCAGACACCAGTGGATTTGGTAACTTCAAAGGGACTCTCATAAGATTGGCTGCCCTTCAGGATCAAGTGAGACAGAAGTGATTTGTACCCAGGCAGGGAATACCTTTTTAATGTAGCCGTTCATAATGCTTAATCTTGGATTGAATTACTTATAATGAGTTGTGTTATTCACTTTGAACTAAATTAAGTTATCTCATTTACACAAAACAAGACTTCCTGACAAGATGTGTGTCATAGCCATAGCTGATTAATGAGTTTCTTTGTCGGGATGAATTATCGATTAGACCTTTGTTATCATCTGCCTAGATAGAAAGTGATTTGATTTAAAAGATCTTTAAGTATTCAGACATCTACATAAATGAAGTTTTGAGTGCTGTGCCTCTAGCTCTCTGTACTTCATCATCCCGTGGATATTTATGAAAACTGAGTTTATATCATGGTGTTGAGCTATTTTTAGGTTAAAATAAGTAATAGT
Source organism: Arvicanthis niloticus (assembly GCF_011762505.2). Lineage (NCBI taxonomy): Eukaryota > Metazoa > Chordata > Mammalia > Rodentia > Muridae > Arvicanthis > Arvicanthis niloticus. Next base: position 73,925,756 of record NC_047663.1, on the reverse strand, counting down.
CTCCATCTGCAGATCAAAATGGTTTTTTCCTTTGGTAGTTATAATTATACATGGTTTAGGTCCAGATGTTTATTTTTTTAAATGGGAAAATTTCCTTTCAAATCAACTGAAATGCCACGTACTTAACTGTGATAGCTTACATTTCTATGAGGTGTTTAATTCTGCAGAATGTTTCCACCCCAATTTCCGTAGCGCATAATAGTTAATTAGCATTTAGTATGTGCTGAGTACTTTGCTGGGGATGTTATATAGCTGCATCATTCAATTCTTACAAAATGCTACAAACTAGCTACTATTAATATCCCTGTTTTATGAATGAAGAAACTGAAGTGTTGTAAGGGATAGCTAGCTTTCTCAGCATCACAAGAAGCTGGAGTTTAAAAATACATGCTTTTACCTGGAATCTAAGCCTTTGACCTATATTCTAAACAACCTCTGCAAATCCCAGAGCCTTAAAAAATTTTAATCCAATCACCTGCATGGCAATGTGAAACTCTACCAGTGGTTTTAAGAAGCCTGTGTCTTATTGTCACTATTCTTCAGGAGAGGAAAGTAAGACATAAACATAAAAAATGACATAACAGGTCACACTGCTTTTTATTGGTCACAAAATCTTTTCATCAGCACATGACATTAAAGTATTATCTCCAATTAGATAGCTTTCACTAATGCAAAGAAACCTTTGAGACCTTTCACAATACTTCATAGTTCATACTTCATATATATATATATATATATTAAAAATAATAAGGTATTTATTTCATTTTCTTTAAATCAGACTCTAAACCTACAAGCCAGTGGACTAGAGGGAGATGACTTTTGTTCAGTTTGAGAGGCTTTCTTCCCCTCTGCGGGGGACACTTCAAAGTTTTAGTAGCCAGAAAGTAGTAGGAAAATGAGGGGAGCAGACAGAAGGCTGCTATCATCTTTGCAGCCATCTTGAGCCATATACCCTGACAAGAAACTTGTTTTCAACAGCCTACAACAGCTGAGCACATTCTGATAACATCTTGTTTTATATATCCAAGATTTTCCCTTGGGTGTGTGTGACTTAAAGGTGTGACTTGGAGATGAGACTTAAAGGTGTGACTTAAAGGCATGACTTAAGAAGTGAGACTTATAAAAGGCAAGAGGCAGATAGAAGAGGGAGCTGGGAAAACTTGGAACTTGGAGGCACTAGAGACTAGGAACTAGGGACTAGGAACTCGAGACTTGGGACTTGGACTAGGAACAAGAAACTTGGAAAGAGAGAAGAGAGACTTGAGAATAAAGGGGACTGAATCACACTGTCTGGTCTCCATTCTTCGTGTCCATCCTCACTTTCTCTCTTGCTGAACCCTGACCTGCGGACGGGAGCAGCAGTACAAGCTGGGACAATTTAGTTCTCACACTTGGGGCAGTGCGGGTTCCAGCATTTGGCAGAGCAGTCCCCGACAGGGAAACATATTCATTATTAGTCCTTCACAGAAGTCACCATCAAGTCTCAGTTATGGAGGGGTTTGGTGAAGATATATGGTACTTATGTAGAAAGATTGGGTCATAAATAGTTATCCAGATGGACTACCAAGTAACTAGAGTCCTAAGGCAGATGAGTCTGTGTCTGTCTGTCTGTCTCTGTCTCTGTTTCTGTCTCTCTCTATCTCGCTGTCTCTCTCTTTCTCCATCAGCTTCAACATCTCTCCACTCTTGAGTCATCTGCTCCCCCCTTTTTTAAGATTCAAAGGCACTCTTCTCTTTCTGTTTTTTTCTGTCACTATCTGTTCTCATCCCAAGTTTTTCAGAAAGATAAGACTCTAGGACAAAAATGAAGCCCATCAAACCTGATGATGTCACATCCTTGCCTTTGCAGCGAAAATTCCAAGGGGAACAGGAGGGTGAGTATTGTACTACCTGGTCTGGGAGGTAGGTCACAGCAGACAGGAAGAAAAGAGAGAAATCAACTTGCCTCATAGTGCCTTCTCTTCTGAGAAGAGAACCAGTAACAGTTACAACCGAGCCCTCCTCTTGCTTCAATTGTGGATTTTTAAGTTCAAATGATAGTCTTTAAAAAGAAACCCACTGGGGAGACGTTTAACAGTATTACTGGGCTTGGAGAATGAATAAAACCACAAAACCCTTCAGAAGAAGAGGGGATGCTGTGGGGCTTAATAACAAAGAACATAGGTCTGTAATCCTAAAACTGAGAGAATTTTCTAAGGATCAGGTGGCATGTATGAATTACTATGGAAGCAACAGTTTTTCTTGGTAGAGGTGTTTAAACATTGACTGAGAGATGACCTCTCAGTATATTGTAATTTCTATTTAAGTATAATTTGGGACACTTGATCTTGATTTTGCTTATGGTGCTGGGGTTCAAACATAGGGCTTCGGTACATGCTAGACAGATATTCTGCCACCAAGTCACACTCCCCAGCTAAGGTACTTGACATTTAAGGAGAATTAAAATTGTGGATTTCCTGAGTTTGTGAACGAGTTTCTATATATGGTCTTTGTTCCTTTTCTTGGAGGCTTTCCCGTCTGTTTGTTTTGTCCTGTTCCAGTTTGTATGTCTTTGTTTTGTATAGTTTTGTTTTTAAAAGGAAATATTTGTATCTAATTTGGAGTAAATTTCTAATTTTTTTGGCAGATAGTCAAAGAAGACAACCAGTAGTATGTTTTGGGTCATCCTTGTTGGTTTTGGGAGGGAGAACTTTGAAATGGATTGAGGCTTTCTAATGGGGTAATACATGCTTGCCTTTTGGGAAACGTGTGATGGATGCTAAAACTATAAATCTGTGTTTTCTCTGTTGCAGGTGATGATCTATTTAGTTACCATCTGAGTAGGTGAAAGGCAATACATATATAAGACAAAAGTATAGATATGTAACATTTTGAATCATTATGTATTAATGCCTCTTAATGGGTCAAATAAATATGCAGAATTTTTTAGAGAAGGAAAAAAAGAGAGAATAATCAGATGGGCTTACAGATGGCAGGGGTTGTGGACAATTAAGATGGTTAATTCTACATGATGACAGCAGATATGTTATTTGTTCTGATGCTCTGTGAGTCTATTATCCTTCTTCTGAGAAGGACTTGACAGTATGGTAAAGGCTCAGATGTCCCAGGCAGCTGTTTCCTGAGAGTTGCTCAGTGAATTCGTTTAGGAAAATCCAGGGAAAAATAGCCAGCTGTCTTCAAGGTACACAAGAGGTCTTCTGAAGAGAAATCTTGTTTAATCTTGTATTCAGCAAAACTAGACTGTAGGACAGAGGTTCTCAACTTCTGGGTTGAGACCTACACATGGGTTGCATATCAGATATGCATATTCAGATTCATAACACTAGCACAATTATGGTTTTGAAGTAGGAATGAAATCATTTTATGATGGGGGGTCACTACAACATGAAGAACTGTATTAAAGGGTCACAGCATTAGGAAGGTTGAGAACCACTGCTCTAAGTATTTTAATCACAGAAGATTCCATTCTTCTCACTGACAGAATTGAAGACTGGCATGACTACTCTGGATGACATGTGTATGGGAAGGTATATTCTGAAAGGGGCCAGTAGTTTGAAAACTTAGCCTGAGTCTGGAGCCCAGTCTTCTGCTGCCTACAGAGAACCCAGAATGTCCTGCCTTTTTGCAGTGGTGTTTTCTCTGAGCATAGGTGTCATGGCACCATTTGAGATAACGATGATTCTTGAACATTTTGTAAGGTAAGACTGAAAAGGGAGACTCTTCCCTCATTGTATCCTGAACAACAAATGTGTCTGCTCACCAGTGCTCGATATTAGAAGTTCTCGAACTGCAGATTCTTGTGAATTGCCACCCCCACCCCCACCCCCACCCGCACCCCCACCCTAGAGTGCTCTTGTTAAAACACTGATTCTGGTCCTGAATCTGGGGTGGAGCCTGCTATCCTGTAACTCTAACAAGCTCCCAGTTGATACTACAGCACTAGCCTGGCTCGATGATGTTTAAAGGGGAGGGGCAGCCATCACCTCATAGGCTCTGTTTCTAGCTTTCCTTGGCCACTCCTAGGCTGCCTCCACCTCTCAATGACCTACACCTGATAGACTCAACAGAGGCAAGCCCGCACTGATTCTGTGAACTCATTACAGGGAGAAGGCTGCTGGTGAAGCCACTTCCAGGCTTCTTCTATGCAGAGAGTTCACGGCCCAGGTCAGAGTTTTGTACTGAGTCCAGAAGATCCAGTTAAGGTTATTTGGCAACGGCTCCCAATGTGGGCGAGTCCTACTGCATTCAACTCCAAAGTGTATCCAACAGTGAGGCATAGCAATGTCCAGCCAGTGGATTTAGGGTAAGTTCCAAGATAGGCTTTGGGGTCTTCCTCATTGTTTGAAAATCTAAATTGAGTCTATCAGCCCTTCACATTCTGAATGCTTTGCCTTCCTCCCCCTGCTCCCCACAGTCTCCAAAGAAACCAGATTTGCAGCCTAGAGAAGTTCATTTGGAGAATGTCATTATCCATGTGCCATTCATAATTCATTACTTAACCTTGGTGGATGGCAGGCACTGCAGTTTTGAACAGCCCTGCTGGAATAAGAATCATAGGGTTAATAATCTCTGCTCTTTGTGAGTAATTGGAAAAATGGTATCCTGGTAACGAGGCATTAGCAGAAATGAGTTTTTTTTTTTTAAATCAATTTCTATAGGATATAAAATGCTACGAAGTGACTAGAATAATCTTATCACGAGTCTCCTTTTCCTTGCCTCATGCAGCGCCGGGATGGGCAGCTGCTTTCTGAGGTTGACCTTTAGTTATTTGAGAATCCGTGTTTTTCCACTAGCGCTATTGGAAACAATGGGAGCATAGAGAACCCCTTCCTGAGCTCCAGTAATGGACTGTGATTCATATTGCCTTGTGCCTGGTTTTTCAGTTAATAATGGGTTGGGTCTGTGCCTTGTCAGCATCTGTGGATCTGACTTGTCTTGAATGGGGATTCAGGTGTTAGATGAGGCTCAACTGTGTGGAGAATCTGCATGTCCTCAATTGATCAATGGTAGATATTTGGGCGTGTTTCTCAGTATCTATAACTCTGAGGTTTTAAGAATAGGGAAAAGGGAAGGAAGTGCTGGGTTCCTTGGTACTAGATATGAGAGGTATCAGAGAAGTAGACCAGGTATGGCCAGTGGAGTCTCTTGCTGAGGTTTGAGAAATATTTATTAGGGGGACATATTTCTCTCCAGCAGCAGATGGTGAAGGCAAGGGAGAAACAGGAGGTAGTCTCGACAAGGGAATGAACAATCTGGGGTCAAGTGTGAGACTGGCCCAGAGGGATGAATACAGCGCAAAGGTCTGAAATGAAGGAAGGTGCCTCACCGCAGCATTTCAGCAGAAGCATTCAGGAGAATACAACTCTTGCACCTAGAGTCAGACACCACAGGGTGGCAGGCTACCCTAACAACCGGCCAGGCTCCACTGTTGCTGAAGAACCAAGTGTAAGGGAAAAGCCTTTTCTAGGTATGGCTGACTGACTAGGGATGATGTGAAGAACGATTCTCTCTTCCTCCCCTCCCCCTCTCTCCCCCTCTCCTTCCTTCCTTCCTTCCTTCCTTCCTTCCTTCCTTCCTTCCTCCCTCCCTCCCTCCCTCCCTCCCTCCCTCCCTTCCTTCCTTCCTGCTTGATTGTATGTATTAGCTAATACTTTTCTTATTTCCATGCTGCATTGCCCGAAAACAGCAAGACTCTAGGGTGGAAGAATTTATTTTGGAGAAAGTCCATCGTGGTGTATGGGGGCAGTCATGGCAATTGAGATGTGTGGCTAGAACTCCTTACGTCTTGGGCGATGAGGAAGAGAGGGCAAAGAGAACCAGATTGTGTCAGGGCCTGGCTATACCTCTTCCTGGGATGACTCACTTCTGGTAAAACTTCACCCCCTAAAGGTTCCACAGTCTCCTTAAGCAGTGCCACCAGTTGGGGACCAAGTGTTCAAACACATATGTCCATGTGGGATACTTTACAACCACAGCAAACTGTTTGGTTTAATAAGTAAATTCAGTGTATTTTCAACAGTGCTCTCTTTCTTTCTTTCTTTCTTTCTTTCTTTCTTTCTTTCTTTCTTTCTTTTTTCTTTCTTTCTTTCTCTTCTTTTTATTTAGAAGAAATTTGATGAATTTTGTACAATTCTCAGAGTATTTGCAACTGTCCAGTAGCCACTTTCCATCTTATATGTTGATGGCATTTGTAATTTATTGGGTTCAAGCAAGTGTTATACCTTACAGACCTAAACCTGTACACTCATAAATACCTGCCTGTATGCTTGGCATGGCCTCTTAACTGATCTTTCTGCCCAGGTCATTTCCCACTGTGGTGTCAATGGGAATCAGTAGTTTCAGAGAAGTTTCTAAATGAGAGCCCTCACTTGTTCCAACATCCAGTGGTTCATCTGTTTTGGAGGACACCATTACTGGTGCTTAGCTGGTGTTTATATGGGCTCTGAGTATTGCCCTCCACCACCCCCACCCCCACCATTGCTAGCCCAGGCATAGTTCTGATGGTTTCTCTGAGTGCCTTGTATGCTGACAAAACTGTCAAGATACGGATTCAAATGCAGATTGTCTACAATGCCCTTCCACTGTTGCCAACTTCATTTTATGTTTAACCTCTCCATGTGTATCTGTCTATTGTCTCTCTCTCTCTCTCCTCCTCCTCCTCCTCCTCCTCCTCCTCCTCCTCCTCCTCCTCCTCCTCCTCCTCCTCCTTCTTCTTCTTCTTCTTCTTCTTTCTCCTTCTCCTTCTCCTTCTCTCTCCTTCTCCTTCTCCTCCTCCTCCTCTTCCTCCTCCTCCTTCTCTCTCTCTCTGTGTGTGTGGGGGGATAGATGGGGGCAACTTTGGGTGTTGGTTCTTACTGTCCACATTGTAGGAAGGAAGCAGAATTTCTTGTTATTCACAGCTGGGTGTGCTAGCCAAGATCAACCTTGGAGGGTTCTCCTGTCTCTATCTCCCACTGCCCCGTATGAATTCTGGGATTACAGAGAGGAATGCTACTCTATTTGGCTTTATGTGCAATCTCTAACTAGGCCATTGGGATCCTAAGGCAAGCATTTTACCCACTGAACCATCTGCCCAACTCCTCTTGACACTTAATTCGAAATAGTTTAAAAGCCAACCCCACATCCTTCTCAAACCAGACGACAGCATGTTCCATCAAACTATCGCTGCACTAGGAGCATATTCAATGAATGCTGTTCAGCCTCAGAGGGGAAGTAATTGAGTTGAGTATGAGTTGCATTGATTTTTGTCTGTGCACTTCTTTGATTTGCTGCCAAGTTTGGTTTTCTTTTCCACCAGCAGAAAGTTTTATTTGCTAGTATGCTTTGCAGGGAGAAGGGAAAGTAGATTGGAAGGATAGGGAAAGGGTTATGCATTTCTCCACTGCCTGACTCTACTATGGATAAAATCAGATTTATAGTTCAATCACACTCAGACCTTTCTCTCTGTGTGTTTTACATTTTCTCATTGGAACAACTGATATTTATATGCAGAGTAGTTTAACACAGTTATGCCTAGCTTTAAGGTGTACCAGGTAATTTCATTTTTAGGATCTTTTTTCCCCTTAACCTTTTGTGATTGATTGCTATCTTTACTCTTCTTGTTAACAGTAAATTTCATTGTGCTATTTTCTTGTTCGTAACAAATAGTTGTTGAAAAATAAATTTAGTTGTATATTTTATGTAGCTCTTAGCTTTGCAGAAGGAAGGGGAACTGTCTGTGGTAGTATACATCTGTAACCTCAGCACTCAGAGAGCTCAGGCCAGAGGATCACAAGCGTGAAGCCAGCAGAAATGGGAGAGGAGGAGGAGAAAGGAGAGGAGGAGGGGAAGAAGGAGGGAGAGGAGAAGGAGGAAAAAAGAAATACAGGGATGGGGAAAGAACATTTTTGTATTTACATGCCAACATTTAAAGAATACAAAGAAGTTTCTTCAGTGTGCTCGAATATTCTCAAAGGAAAGAGCTTATGGAACAGGAAACACACAACTGACCCAGGGGAAGGGGTGAGGCAGACTATTAGTTTTGTTTGAAGTAATATGATATGAAAAAAATTAAAAATATATATCCTTGGACTCCTAAACCATAAATGAATATTGCAAAAAAAAAAAAAAATTGATGGTATTTGGCTCCTAACAAGTTCTTAGTATCACTGCTGAAAAAAATGTTAAAACACTGAAACCCAGTCTGCCACTGCTGCAAAGTCTCTTAAGGGTGTGCACAGTTTTTTCCTTTTTCTTGATGATTGTCAGCTATAAGTGAGCACACAATTCTGTGGAGTTGTGTTTATTGTTTTAAATACATTTGGCTAAGGAGTGTTCCATCTCAGGACTTTAGCTTTGTCTTTTGTTCACATTATATGAAACATTTGAGTCAGTCCGTTCATCCTTATGCAGAAAATGTCCCTTTGGAATGTTAAGGGGCCTTGCTATTAAAATTCAGCTCCAGACCCATTGGTCTTCCAGAACTCTGAGAGAGCCTGAGCATCACTTGCTCATTGATCACGCATCTGACTTGTGTGATGCGTATCTTGGAAGAGGCAGATGCATGAAAAGAGGCTTCTGCATTGCTCTGGAAATGGCCAAGAACACAGAGTCCTGAAGGCTCTGTCCTTTTTCACCTTTGGAAAAAATTGATAGGCAGGAGTGTGTGAGCATGAGATGGAGTTGTAGCCATTTTCTGTCCCTGCTTCCTGTGATTTTGCTGTCTCAGGATAGTATGACACAGTCACAACCTTGAATGGAGTGATTTTTTTTTTTTTTTAAATTTAACCACATCTCTTTTATCCTTTCCACTAGCACTCAAAAGTAGGCTGGTATCCCAGGAGCTACAGTAGGAAAGATATGAGCAGAATTTGCCCCAGCATTTTATTATTGCTACAGATGGACTCGCCTCCTGTTAAGTAGTAGAATTCTGTGAGAGAAGCAATGAGTGAGAAAGCACACAGTGGCCAATCAAAGGCTATAAATGCTATAGATGACAGGATCTTATGGACTAAGTGGTTTCTTGAGCTACTACATATACTTTATTCCAGACTTCTGGGTATATTCCCACTAAGTCCTCTCTGCAAAAAGTAAGAGTACAGGCCACCAGTCAGGCTGGTCCTTGTGTGGTCATAACCACAAGTGTGATGGGTTATTTATAATGAGGACCCCCATGAATATGAAGTGGGGTGCTAAGTAGAGTTAAGAACAATATATCTGTAATTAAATTATAGATGGCTGGTAAGTGTTGGTATCCATATTGATAACTTGGCCTTGGTTTTATGACATTGCTAAATTATAGAATTGAAATGCATAAGGGTAGTATAAAGGTCACTAGAACTAAATGGTACTGCCACCCAGATGGTGTTGCTTCAGAGCCATCTGTAGCCCTGATTTGCCTGTGTGACTTTGGGGGAAGTCATATTATGTGTCCAAAACTCAGTGAAGCTGTGATTAAAGGAAGTTCAGTTCCAAGTCAGTACTGGACCTCTTCAGATGACTATGGGAGATGTCTGGGACAGCCATGATACATCATATGGTAGACACTTAGGGCAGTCAATGCTGTTAATGGACTGGGTATTGAAGTCCTAAGAATCATCTAGTAGGCTAATGGTACCCAGTTGCGCAATAACTGCGAAGTTCTTGGCATGTATTGTAGTTGTAAGTAATGACTAAAACTGTTCACTAGAGATGGTCTGAAAGGGGAGGAAACAAGAAGCTATTGCAAGGGGATGTCTTCTACTAATTTTAATTATTTAATTAAGACAGGGTCTCAGGTAGCCTAGCCTGGCTTCAAATGTGATATGTAGACAAGAATGACTTTGACCTTCTGACCCTGCTTTCACTTCTGGCCTATTGAAATTATAGTCGTGAACTATGATTCTCAGTTTCTATGATGCTGGGGATGGAACCCAGGACTTCATGCCTGCTGGGCAACCAAGCTTTGCCTTATGCCCTTTATTTTCATTATAGGTTAGAAGTAAATAACACTTTCAAACAGCCTGGTGGGGCATTCTGATTTCTGAGACATTTAGATATGTTCTTTTCACATTTTCTAATTTTAAGAGGCATCTGGGTTCCTTCATTAAGAACATATAGTCATGATACCAGGCCAAACATCCCACTCTCTATGGCTGTCCCTGACTGGACAGCAGAGGCTGCCCAAACATAGGGCTCAATCAGAACATAGTATAAATAGTAGACTCCTGCTCTGCCTGTGCCTGAGGGATTAACATTCCCAGAATAAAATCAAATAATGTTCTGTGAAAGCAGATACCTTAGTTCCAGAGTAGCAGACACAACAACAACAACAACAATAATGATCATCATAATCATCTTTCTCTTCTCCTTTTCTTTTTTTCTTGTTGTTCTTTTTCTCCTTCTCTTTGTGTTTCTCCTTTCTTGTGAGTGTGTGTGTGTGTGTGTGTGTGTGTGTGTGTGTGTGTGTGTGTGTGTGTGTAAGAACTGAACAATGATCTAAGCATAGGGATCAGAGTAGGGAAAGCTAATACTATACTTCACAGATAAGAAGATGGAGGGCCACTGGAAACCATATGATATGTCGGTGGCTGAGCATAGACACCAAAGTGTAGAATGCTGGAAGGTAGATATTTCTTAGGATTCTCATCAGCAGAGCCAGTTACAGGTCCAAGACTCAGATGTCTGCTAGCCAGTCAGTTCCCTCTGTGCAGGTATTAGGAAGTTCCTGACTGAAGAATAAATCATATGAGTCTATAGTCACAATGAACCCCTAAGATATCAGGCAGATTAATAAGAAGAAAACAGAGTTTATCAGCACCTGAAAAAGAATAGTTCTCAGTGAGATGCTTTTGAATTCAAATTTATATGGCATCTATTTGTTGGTGTGTGTGTGGGGGGACTTTTCAAAAGGTTTTTGAGACAGGGTCTGTCTATATACAACTAGCTGTCTTGGAACTAACTATGTAGATCAGACTGGCCTCAAACTCACAGAGATCTGCCTGCCTCTACCTCCTAACTGTGTGGCATCTTTAACACAGAATAGTATGCTTTTAGAAAGGTTGTTCAGCTGAAGACTGTTCTATTTCTCAGGCACCCCTTGCTTACAAATGACCAAAGCAGTAAGGTTTACTGATGTGGTGTAGCTAATCAGAGGTCAGAAGAGGCACATGGGTTGCAGGACTCAGTGCATGCTCTCAAGGCTCCCAGCTTTCAGCTCTCGATTTCTTTCTCTCCACATTGCTTCTTTCTTAGCTGCAAGTGAACTGCTTAAGGCTCTACATGAGCATACTTGGCAAGAGTGTTGTCAGTGCAGATAGGCAGCCTTCTCGTGCTGTCCTATAGAGAGAGCACACACGGGGCTGGAGAGATGGCTCAGTGTCTAAGAGCACTGACTGCTCTTCCAAAGGTCCTGAGTTCAATTCCCAGCAACCACATGGTGGCTCACAACCATCTGTAATGAAATCTGATGCCCTCTTCTGGTGTGTCTGAAGACAGTGATAGGACAGTGTACTCACATACATAAAAAATAAATAAATCTAAAAAAAAAAAAAAGAGAGAGCACACACATACACACACACAAACACATACACACAGCATCTTACTACTTAAGGTCCTATGCCATCTCTTAATGTACTCTTCTTACAGTAAGATTTTATCATGGGCAAGCTTGAATAGTTTCTCTGAGGTTGGTAGATAGTATGGGAAGTCAATTTTCATAAATAGGATCATCCAAGCAAATGAGATGCTTCCCATCCCATATTATTTATGTATATGTATATATGTGTGTGTGTGTGTGTGTGTGTGTGTGTGTGTGTGATATGCTTATGTGTTGGAAACAGTCTAAATGGGAGCAAACTAAATGTAAAAAATTAGAGGAAAAATTTGAGGTACATGGAGAATAATTTTGTAAGGATGTGTGAGAGACTGGGTCTTAGGGGATTATGCATCATGAAGGATGGTACCTGCTCTTACATGATATTTAACTTTGTAAGTGTTTTGTTCTCCCAGTTACATAGCAAGCTCTCAATAATTTTAGTTAGATAGATACTAATTAGCCATCAACACCTTGGCTAATGTAACACTTTAACTCAGGGGTTGGCAGACTTTTTTTTTTTAAAGGACCAGATAAATAGTTATAGATTTTCTATCTATAAATAGTTATAAATTTTCAAGCCAGAGAACTTCTTGTGGCACCCACAAACGGCCCTGACTTATAAAGGGTTTGTTGCAGAAAACGTTTAGTAAGTTGATAAATGCATTTCTGATTTATGATATTGATGTACATCACCCACTGAACTTTACAGCTTACCAGCTCTGTACTACATAATACGGTCATTTTCCCTTCTGACTGTGGGGCAGTGACTCTGCTCAGCATCATGAGAGGGAGTCAGACTGCCTGTCACTGGCCAGGAAAAGGACTAAAACTCAAAACTGCAAGTACGGTTTCTACTCTATGTTTGCCTTTCCCACCAATCAGGAAGTTGAACCCCTGACAAGTTGGGAACCTTCTGAAATGAAATCTACTGCTATCATGTGAGGCCAGCCATAGCATCTAAACAAGCTAGCTTGCAGTATTGCAATAAAACTCTATCTATGAAAACAGGTGATGTCTTCGAACTCAGTGGTTTGGTGACTCCTGTTCCCATTCATCTCTTTGCTTCCACTTTCAAACTTCTGGGCCATTTGGTACACAAGAGCCAGAGTGGCCCCAATTTTAGGTTCTTTTAGAATGTGTCACCTCTGTCCAATAGACAGTTGCCACATACCATGTCTATTTTAGATAAAATGCCAGCTCCATATTAGTGTACAAGGGCCTGGATGGTCTGGCCTGGTTAACCTCTTAGACTAATATAGTCCTTTCTCCCCTCAGTGATGCATGTTAGCTGAGTTTTATATAATTCCATCCTGCTTGAGGACATTGCACTTCAGTCTGGAATGTTCCCTTTTCCATTGGTCCTGATCCTTCAGTTATGAGCTAAATACAACTTTCTTTTTTTTTTTTTCAAGCATTATTTTTTTATTAGATATTTTATTTACACTTCAGATGCCATCCCCTTTCCCCATTTCCCCCCTCCCCACTTAGAAAATCCATATCCGATACCCCCTTTTCCTTTTTGCATTTATACATTTTTTTTAAATAATGTTAATCATAAGCGTTATAAGTTTGGAATTGTTCAATCAGAGGTGTAACCCACTGACCAACCTAGATATAACAACTATCTTTGACTGGTGGAGATACATGAATATCTACCTCCTTGTCTCCCCCCTCTTTCTCTCTTTCATCACCTAGCTTCTCCTCTCCTTCTTCTTCTCCTCTTCTTACTCCTTTTCTTGCTCTCAGTACTCCTCCTACCTTAGCTCCTCCTACACATCACCCTTCCTGTTAAAATGAAACTTTTCTCTCAAAATACAATTAGAGCATAATTATGCCAATTTGTACCAGTGAGGTACAAGATAGTCCTAATACCCAGTCCATCCTTTTGTTGACTAACCAGCACCTCTGTCGTCTCTCCTAACTGAAACATTTAGTTCTGGACCTGGCTTTAGAATGAATGTCAGCTGACGACCATCCACTCAAATCTTTTCTCTTACGATAAATAGCTATAAGTTTTCAACCCCGTCAGAAATCCAGAATGACTGAGTTAACTATAATTGTGGGAAGCACAAAGCATAGCTTCTAAAACTTAGCCAATTTATAGAGACCTCTGAACACCTGAAAAGACCCTATACTATCGAACGTTGGAGCATCAAATCTTCAGCCTTCTGTCCCAGAATCATCTGACAGACCTTGGTGATGCAGGATTAAGGACTGATTACTCTGTCTAGGCAGATATAATCAGTCGACTATTCTGCATGTGTGTCCTTTTCTGGACAGTAATTTGTCTGTAGATGGAGAGAGGCAATTCTTGCCTAGTGGCTGTTACCACACAACTGGAGTAACTCCAAGGATGCTCAATTTCATCTTAGAATCCACGACAGGAAGCTGTCAGGAGCAGACAGGTCTCTAATCAATATGAACATTAATATATAAATATTTGTAGCGTCAGTTCTATGGACTTCTGATGTTTTGAAAACCAACTATCCATGTAAGGTAACCTGGAATGTTGTCTGTTCACTCCTCTCAGCTATTTCTAAATAAAATATAGAAAACACCCTAACAATAAACTCAAAACTATGAATTTGCTATAGTCCCTTAACTCATAGGTTAACCATCCCAAATCAGTTAAAAAGGTTAAAGAAGGGCTGGGTCTAGGCCTTGTATTCCTAAATGTGTTATACAGGCACAACGCCCATGAGCTTATCAATATTCATCTCATTTTTATATTAATAAGAGGCTCGTACCAATGAAAACCTTAAATTTGAGATCAAAGTAAATTTTGTACCATTTAAGAAATTATAACTTCATCTTGATAATAATTATACAGATTTCTACCAATAGGTTATGGCTATGCAATAAGTCCTAGCTAATCCCCCCTGTTCCAACAAAACCACTACTTTTCCCTAGAAAGACAGACCATTATTAACCACATTAGTCCCCAAGCTCAGGGAATAGGGGCGCTGACTCTTCTTTAACTTCTTCAAGCTGATTAAGGGCGTTGAGATTTTAGAAGAGGGGTGGGGGGAAGAGTAAGTTGATAAGCCTCTGATGCTGTGTCTTCACTGAATCCAGATGAAATTCCAGGACATCAGAGGTTTGGGCAGCTCTGCTCAGTATGCTTGATGAGTAGATACACCAAGGCTGTGTATTCTGCAATATACAATTCTCAGAACAAGTTTTAGTATCAAGAAAAAAAAATTTCCCACCCCCAGGGGGCTGACTTTTTTTTTTAAGATGTTGGTTCTGAAGACTTTTTTTCCCCGCTTGTTAAAATTGGTTGTAGTATTTATGTTTCAGATTTTATCCCCTTAGCCTACTTCCTCCCACCACCCAGAAACCTCCTATCCCATCCCCCTCCTCATGCTTCTATGAGGCAGTGACTGCACCTACCCCCCCTCACTATCCCCTCCTCGCCCTCACATCCCCCCCCCCACTGTGTGTTCATTTTTTTTTTTAAATGGGACCAAGAAACTCCTCTCCCACCTATGTCTGACAAGGCCATCCTCCCCTACATATACCTCTGGAGTCTTGGGTCCCTCCCTATGTGTTCCCAGGCTGGTGGTTTAGATCCTGGGGGGCTCTGGTTATTTGGTATTGTTGCTTTCCACCTGGGGTCACTAACCCTTTCTGCTCCTTCAGTCCTCTCACTAAGTTCTCCATTGGGAAACCCCTGATCATATCAGTGGTTAATTGTGAACATTGTCCTCTGAGTGTGTTAGTCTTTGGCTGACCTCTAAGGAGACAGCTATATCATGTTCCTCACATTATGCACTTCCAGCCATCCACAACAGTGTTTAGCTTAGGTGGCTGTACATGGGGTGAATACCCAGGTGGAATGGTCTCCTGATGGCCCCTCCTTCAGTTTCTGTTCCATGTTTTGTTTCCCTATTTGCTCCCTTGAGCATTTTTGTTTCTCATTCTAAGTAGAACTGAGGCATCCCCTCTTGGTCTTCCTTCTTCATGAGCTTCATGTGGTCTGTGGGTTGAGTCTTCACTAATCCAAGCTTTTGGGCTAACGTCCGTGGAGATATGTTTGTGTAACTATCTTCTTTGGGGTTTTTGGAAGATTACTTTCTTGCTTTTTCTAGGTTGTAGTTTCCCTCCTTGTGTTGGAGTTTTCCACCAATTATTCTTTGAAGTGCTGGATTTGTGTTGAGATACTGTGTAAATTTGGATTTGTCATGGAATATTTTGGTTTCTCCATCAATAATGATTGACAGTTTTGCTGGGTATAGTAGTCTGGGCTGGCATTTGTGTTCTCTTAGGATCTGTATGATATCAGTCCAGGATCTTCTGGCTTTTATGGTCTCTGGTGAGAAGTCTGGTGTAATTTTTATAGGTCTGCCTTTATATGTTACTTTGCCTTTTTCCCTTACTGCTTTTAGTATTTTTTCTTTGTTTTGTACATTGGATGTTTTGACTATTATATGGCGGGAAGTATTTCTTTTCTGGTCTAAACTATTTGGAGTTCTGTAAGCTTCTTGTATATTTATGGACATCTCTTTCTTTAGGTTAGGGAAGTTTTCCTCTATAATTTTATTGAGGATATTTACTGGTCCTTTTAGTTGGGAGTCTTCCCCCTCATCTATACCTATTATCCTTAGGTTTGGCCTTCTCATTGTGTCTTGGATTTCTTGTATATTTTGGGTTAGTAGCTTTTTGTATTTTGCATTTTCTTTGACAGTTGTGTCAATGTTTTCCATGGTATCTTCTGCACATGAGATTCTCTCTTCTATCTCTTGTATTCTGTTGGTGATACTTGTGTCTATAACTCCTGATCTTTTTTTTAGGTTTTATATCTCCAGGGTATTGTCCCTTTGTGATTTCTTTATTGTTTCTACTTCCATTTTTAGATCCTGTATGGTTCTGTTTAATTCCTTTTCCCGTTTGGTTGCATTTTCTTGCAATTCCTTAAGGGATTTTTGTGTTTCCTCTTTAAGGGTTTCTATCTGTCTACCAGTGCTCTCCTTAAGTTCTTTGAGAGTGTTATTTATGTCTTTCTTAAAGCCCTCTATCATCATCATGAGAAGTGATTTTAATTCTGATTCCTGCTTTTCTGGTGTGATGGGGTGTTCAGGGCTTGCTCTGATGGGGGAGCTGGGTTCTGATGCTACCATGTAACTTTGGTTTCTGTTGCTTACATTCTTGCTCTTGCCTTTTGCCATCTGGTTAATTCTAGTGCTGCCTGTACTTGCTGTCTCTGACTGAAGCCTGTCTTTCTAGTTATCTAGCTTGTGTCTGATCTCATAGGGGTCCAGATGTCTCTGTGATCTTTTCCAGCTGCACTGATTACAGTGGTACCTCTAGGATGCCTCAGGATATGGTGCCTCCAAGGTAGTAGTCCAGCTAGGTGTCTGCTGTTCTGGGTGCAGTGTCTCCTCTAGAATATCTCAGGATATGTTGTCTGAAGCTCTGAGTTCATGTGATCCTCTGTGGCTCTGGATTGAGTGGACCTTCCAGTATGTCTCAGGTGGAATCCCGGGTCCACACAACAGCAGACCTGGCAGAGGTCTGATCCAGGCCTCAGATCTGAGAACTAGTTTCTAAGACACTGTCCAAGTTAGAGCGCCTGGGATCCCTGCTTCCTCTGGGTTCTTGGAGGTTGGGGACAGAGCTGCTACCCAAGATCTGCTCAGTGCTCTGGCCCAGACCTGAAGGAACCAGTGTTCTGGGCTGGGAGTGACTCCCTGGGTCCTTTTGGTTCTCAGTTACTCCCTGTTTAGGGCGGGCCCTGCTGTATGCTTACCTAAGATATTGCCTGAGTTCGAGTGCCTGGGATCCCTGCTTCCTCTGGGTTCTTGGAGGTTGGGGGCAGAGCTGCCACCCAAGATCTGCTCAGTGCTCTGGCCCAGACTCTAAATACAACTTTCTTATAAAAGACATCTGTAGTGAACCTGTCTAAATTGGGCACTGTCATTTCAACGGTGTCGCAATGAATACCCCCTCCCTTTTTAGGATTCTGGGGCATTTACCATAATGTGTGGTTATTGATTCTTTTGTCTGTTCTTTGTCTTTTCATTAGTTTAACAACTACAGGAATCACGTGTGCTTAAATCATCATTCTGTCTTAAAGGCCTGCAAGAATATCAGTTAACTGAAC
Organism: Arvicanthis niloticus; assembly: GCF_011762505.2. Taxonomy (NCBI): domain Eukaryota; kingdom Metazoa; phylum Chordata; class Mammalia; order Rodentia; family Muridae; genus Arvicanthis; species Arvicanthis niloticus. The sequence continues at coordinate 73,908,099 of NC_047663.1, read as the reverse complement.
AAACTCAAGATTGGAAGCAAGGGTGTTGTTCTATAGCTTAATTTGGCCTGGCTTCATATTCAAAACAAGGACTGTTCTGCTGAGAGGAACTGCTTTTTGTTTGTTTGTTTGGTTTGGTTTTGTTCTTTTCCTCCCCAGGGTTGTACATTTTCATCTAAAAGTTCTCTGCAAGCTGGGCTTACAAAGAGAATGACTTAACATGTACAGGAAAAGAGACCTCTGTGCCCACCATTCAAATATTTGGTATCAGATTCTTTCTCTGTTATAAACATTATAATAAACATTATAAGTTATAAAGTTTTAAGCATTTATACATAAACAATAAAGTTGTGGTGGGCCTGGTGATCCACTCTTACCTCCATGCAAAGAAACAAAAAAGAGGCTATTTATCTTCTTCTCAGGCTTAGTTTTCTGGAGTTGAATTGTGTCTGAGAATGTCTTAGTACACAAAGGTCACATCTTCCCTAGCATGTGTTGTCCAGGGTTGCACTCTTTCTGCCTTCATCTTCCCACCATAATTAAGGGGTTAACTTCTGTCCATTCCTGGAAAAGTATGTGAAGCCACACCATAGCAGGGCACAGTTAACTCACTTTGGGTGGGCTTCAGTGTTATTGTAAGGAAGGAGTCATTTGCCCCAAATCAAATCTGAGGAGATAGACTCAAATCAAAAGTAAAATGTAACTGAGTTTTCTTACAGGCAAGGCAGAAAACAACAACAACGGCAACAACAACAACAATAACAACAACAACAACAACGGCAACAACAACAACAACAATAACAAAACAAAAACCAAACAAAGCAAAACAAAAACCCGTAGCTGCCTTTCATGGTCTCATAAAACCAAACATACTGCTTCACAAGACAAACTGTTTCTATCTTTCATATAGAAGAGACTACTTGTTCATCTCTTGTGTTTGCTCAGCATGTCTCCATCATCTCTGTAAGCAATCCTTTGCTCAGAAATCCTTGCTTTGTGAACAAGCCTCCTTGCCTGACTGAGCCCTACTTTTTTCTTTCTTTGATCCCCCATCCTCACAATGCTGTGTCTGGATGAAGCTCTCTGATTGGCCCTTGTTTCTTCCTTAACTACTGGATGCCTGAGATCTATAGGAGGGTTACTATGGTGTTCCTGATGTAATGGAAAATGGTGATTTTTAGACATCAGATTTGTAAGCCTCACAAAGCCTGCCTGAACTGTAAGGGGTCAATACTTAATATTCTCTCCATTTTTGAACAGATGGCAGAGTAAACTGGCCAGCAGATGTAGTCTTTGAGATTCAGAAACTGCTGTCAGAGATTTGGATAAGTTTTCAGCTGTCAGTCCTAAGGTTTCTGTCTGTGACTGGACACCTTAGATAAACTCTATAAACTGCTGTGTGCAATAAAAAATCAATGGCAGTCTCTTTATTATGCATGTGTGTGAGGGTGCAAATGTGTATGCAGGTGCACACACACGTGTCTGTGCATGCCTAGAGAGGCTAGGAGCTGTTTACCTTAGGTTTTGAGGCAGGGTCTCTCTCTGGGACCTGGGATGGCCTATTTAGCTAGGCTGGCTGGCTGGCTGGCTGGCTAGCATACCCCAGGAATCTACTTGCTCCTACTTCTTCAACTCTGGAATTAAAAGTGCATACCCACTCATGTCCTTATGCTTGCATAGCTAACACTTTACCAATGGAGCCATAAACTCTGTCTCATCATCACAGAGGGACCTAAGAGGATCCAACATTTTTGTCTGATGTCTTTGACTGAGGCTACAGTGGTTGGCATGCTAGCAGAACAACAAGAAGAAAGATGACATAAAATTGGTTAAGAGAAATAAAGACCCAGGAAATAAGTCTGTGGGAATAGCCTCTAAGAAGTGGCCTGAAGGCTAAGTTCAGGAAAAACTCAACCACCTAGTCTTGCTTGACAAGGCCATGCACATGCATCTGTAAGGATGTTCCTGGCTAAAATGTTGTGGTCTCAGAGAGGCTGAGGATTCCTGGTTCCTTGGCTAAGGTGACCCTTCTGGAGCTACTTAGAAAGGGACTTAAAAGGTGGTTTTCAAACACAAAGCCCAGGAATACAAAGGAAGGAGATACCCCAGTGCTGCCAAAGAAGATACATGAACAGGTTCAATCAAATGTACATTTAGAAAATTAAAACATTATTTTAAAAAATAGGGTCAATCAACTGTACATTTAGAAAAATTAAAACATTATTAAAAAAAGAGGACTCTGATAGAACAAAGTGACAGAAAGCTGTGTTTAAGTCTCATTTACCAATGACCAGCTGTGTGACCCTGAGCTGGTTATTTGCCTTCTCTGTGCTTCATCCTTTTTACCTTTACATAAGGAATTTTGATAGCATTGTCCCAATCATTTTTCAGAAATAAGCCAGAAAACATACTTACAATATCATTGCTTAGGTCTAGCATGGTGAAAATCCCCCATAAATGTTACTTGAATCCGTTTACAGCAAATCTTTCTTGCTTGAAGGACTGCCTGACATTTATCTTTGTTCCCTGAAACCAAACTTACCCTGCTTAATATTTCTAAATTCCCTATTGGTATGATAAAACACCATGATTAAGGCAAATTATGAAAGAGTTTATTGGTGTTTATGGTTCCAGAGTACTAAGAGTTAATCACGGTGAGGAAACATGGTAGAAAGAGGCAGGGATGGTGGCTGGAGCAGCAAGCTGAGAGCTCACATCTTAAACCACACAAGTACAGAGCACAAACTAGAAGACCACGAATCATGATTTACTTCCTCTAGCAAGGCTTACCCAAAGAGCCCCATTAATTGGGGATCAAATATTCTGTGGGGGGATATCTCATTCATATTCACATACTTCAGAGTATTTTCACAGAACCCCATCCCCCTAGAACTAAATGTAGAAACATTAGACCTAGTTTTCCTCAGGAATTTCTAGGTTCCTTAAATTTTGGTGACTTTCAGGCTTGTCTTCTACAATAAATTGTAAAAGGCTTTACGAGGGAACTGCCTGGTCATTCTCAGGAACCCTGACAACAACTTTTTCACAACCTTCAGTCCCCTTCCATGGATGTGTGGGGTTCACATGTCAGAGAACCTAACCCCTCTGTTGTTGTTTAACTTATGAGAAGATGTGTCAGGTTTATCTGGTCTTCTTGAGCCATATTTTCTCACCCCTTGGACTGACCCCAAGTTTTGAAATCTGGGGACTTTTGTGGCCAGCCATTCTTGTGTCACTAGAGGTCCTTGTCCTCTGAAAGTGAGGAAACAGCTTTCTGCAAACTCATCCTTGCTATGATGTGAAGTGGCCCAGATTTTCTCCTGGGTGTTCTTGGAGTCACTGAAAAATCTTATCTGCCATCTCCTCAGCATCTTTCTTTGTTCTTCACTCTACAAAATTCCAATACCCTGTGGCGCCCTCTGGCACGCAGACAGCAACATCCAACTTCTTGCTTCACATTCATGGTTCACTGTCTGATTGACATTCTGGCTTCAATCATGGACAGCCTTGGAGGGCCCAATCCATCACTCCCTGCTCCACCAAGAGCTGGGAGATGCTCTGTAGCACTGGGCTCTTTGAGTTCTGTCAGACTGACTTAGTCTTTTCCTTCTCAAAGGTTTTAGCCACTTGTCAGTGTGTAGCCTTAAGTCATCTTGGGCTGTTGATGTTCCTGAAGCATCCTTTAAGGAAGCCAAGACATCTTGTATTGATGAAAGTTAATTTGCATGAACAGTTTTTTTGAGGGGGATGCTGACCTGCTGGGTTTCCTGGGGAATTCTATTAAGGTGATCTAGCAGGTTCTTTTCTACAAATCAACCTGCCTCCCCACCCGACACGCTGTCTGATGGCTGGAAGTTGGTCCTGAGCCTTCTGTGGTTTATCTATGCCTTTTATAGTGTCAGTGGAAGACATCTGGGGAAATATTTGGCAGCTCTTTTTGATGCATGAACCTTTGTTTCAAATTGTGCTTTTTCCCTTGGCACATAACAAAGGACAGAGACATAGGACTAGGAGAATAATAGGATACATATTTGAAGAGAGGGAATGTCTCAGCTCTACCACCTTCTTCCTATTTTAAATTCAGAATGAGATTGCAAAATAACAAGTTTTCATATGGGGTTTTGATATGTATTTCATTTTGGTTAAATCTCCCCTGTTCTCCCCTCATCTCCCTCTCTCTTCTTCCCTCTTATGCCCCTTCATCCCCATCATTAACCTCTTCCAGTTTCCTCCATTGCTTTCCCATCCCTTCCCTCACACCCCTTCCTCTTTTTGTATCAGCCATATGGGGACCCTTTTTAGTTTCCTGGCCTTTATCTACATTTTCTCTCACCAGAATATGCATATGTGACTGTCGAGAAGAGAGGATCTCTATATGGTAGAAAAATACAGTACTTGTCTCCATGGCTGCTTTACAACAATCTAACAGGTGACTTCACAGTAGTGTTTCTCTGGGGCTAGTCTTATCATCTATAGAATGGGAGTGCTGACTGGAAGATGGATGGAAAGGGATGATCAGGTGGTATCCATAGCAACTGGTATTTAGAAAGTGTTTAATTCCAGTTTCTGAGAGAGAGAGAGAGAGAGAGAGAGAGAGAGAGAGAGAGAGAGAGATAGAGAGAGAGAGAATATACAAAGATCATTTGAGAAAGGTATACAAGGTTTACCAAGAATAACATTTAAAGCGTTGTCTTCTCATCAGAGTTAATATAATTGTCTTGATCATTGTCTAGCTCATACTCTGAAATCTATGTACCCTCAGACGATCTATATACTGTGATTATGCTGTAATTAAGTTTGAGAAACAGTGCTTTTCATGATCCATTTCTGGCCATGAAGACATGAAGTGAATCTTCTAGTCTTAGAGTGCTCTAAAGGAAGAGAGCTGATGTGATGGATATGTACATTAAAAGGATGCAGCCAGGATTGTCTATCAATGGAAGAGAGAGGGGGTGTGGGAATCTGGTAGCTGTATTGGGAAGTTACCAGAAGTGACATTGGGAAGTTGTGAGTTTATAGGCAGCTGTCTAAAAGCATGAATGGCTGAGGAAGCCCAAAACCTGTGGTTAGTTTCTGAGGTGAGGGCAGACTAGTCAAGGACTGTACCCCAAGTCTGTAAAGTATGACCTACCTTTTGGCAGTCATTGTCTCCTCTTCTCTGCAGTGTCTCTTCCCTGGATTCCTCTGGTGTTTGCACCTGACCCTATTGAACTTATCACTGTGTCACCCCCCTACACTCCCAGAGATCCACATGCACACATGCATGTGTGTGTATATATGTATTCCCATCTGAACACTTTAGTGGTAGTTTTTAAGCTTGAGCAGAGCAGGTTGCTTACACAGCCACAGTATAATTACTAACTGTGCCAGGGAATTTAATGTTGGTATAAAGTTCCTCTTTCAGTGTTAGTGATTGGGTTGGTATCTTCTGTTAAAGTTTACCCACCTGCATAGGATCTGGTCAAGGTCAGCACTGGCTTTTGTTGTCCTGGATCCTTAGGCAAGTGTAATCAGCATCATTTTCATAAACTTTGTCTTCTTATCACTAATGTTCTCAAAAAAAAAAAAAAAAAAAAAGCACAGCTTCATTTCATCTTGTTTTTATTTTGAAACACTTTTAGATTTATGAAGTAGTTCTAAAGGAAGTATGGAGTGTTCCAGCATGTCTTTTACCCAGTTTTCGCTAATGCAAATGCAAATGCAATTTGTGGCTATAGTACATTTGTCAAAGCTAAGAAATTCTTTTTCCATACAGCACTCTTAACTGAGCAGAGGACTTCATTCACATTCACCATTACTTCACCGGACCTTTTCAAAATCCAATCCAGGATGCCACTGTGCATGTATACTTTTTTGTTTCTTTGTATTTTGATGTAAGGTCTCTCTATGTAGTCCTGGCTGCACAGGAATTCCCTATGTAAATTAGGCTGGCCTCACACTTAAGAGATTCTCCTGTCTCTGCCTCCAGAGTGCTAGGGCTAAAGACCTGTGCTGCCATGCCTGGCTTATGCATACATTTTATAGCGTTTCTGTGTTTGGGTCTAAATTGGTTCCTTGTGATTATGTTTTGAGGACTCACTCTTGGCTGCAGCCTTAATGGTAGTCTAGTGTGATGGCTAACTTTAACTGTTAACTTGACAGAACCTAGTGTCAGCTGGGAAGAGAGTCTCAGTGAAGAACTGTCTATGTTGGATTTGCCTGGGGCCATATTGTGGCGATTATTTAATACAGTACTTGATTTGGCAAGATCCAGCTCAGAGTAGGCCACACCATTCCCTAGTCAAGGGAACCTGAACTGTTTAAAAAGTAGAGAAACTGAGCTGAGCACAAGCAAGCAAGTCAGCAGCTGAGGATGTATGCATTCACTGCTCTCTGTTCTTGATTGGATGGGCCGTGACTACATGTTCGTGGTGTCTATCTTAACTTCTGACAGTGATGGGCCATAACATGGGATTGTATACTGAAATCAACTCCAATTAGCCACAAGTTGCTTTTTGTCAAGGTATCTTATCATAGCAACAGAAATGAAACTAAAACACCTTTCCATAGTAGTTCAAAAGAAATAGCGTGGCACGTTCTTCAGATGCTTGCACGTCACATTGTGAAGCAAGTGCTGTCCTCTTCATTCTTGATGAAGTGTGTGTGTGTGTGTGTGTTTGTGTGTGTGTGTGTATGTACTATTCATGGAGGTGCACATGTGCATATGTGCCTGTGCACACGCAGGAATAGAGGTCAATACAAGGTGTCCATCAGGCACTATCTTAATTTTTTTGATACAAGGTCTTTCCTTGAACCTGGAGCTTGCTGTTTTGGCTAAAATGTCTAGCCACTGATGCTCAGAGATGCTCCTGTCTCTGCCTCACACAGTGCTGGGGTTAGAAGTGTACACTACTATGCCCAGTTTTTAGGGGGTCCTGGGATCTGAACTGAGGTTCTCATGCCTACACACAACTTTAACTACTAAGAGTCATCTCTCAACCCTGTTTTTGCTGTTGGCATTTTCTGTTTGTTTTTATTTATATTTCTTAAATATTTATTTATTAGGTCAGGAGTGGCGGTACACACCTTTAATCCTAGCACTCAGGAGGCAGGGGCAGGTGGATCTCTGAGTTTGAGGCCAGCCTGGTCTACAGAGTGAGCTTCAGGACAGCCAAGGCTAAACAGAGAAACCCTGTCTTGAAAACAAAACAACACACACAGACACACACACACACACACACACACACCCCACCACCACCACCACCACCACCACCACCACCACCACCACCACCACCAAAAAAAGAAAATTTATTATTTCATATGGAAGTACATGAAGTACCATGGAGGCAAAGAAGAACTGTTTGATGGCCTGGAACTAGAATTGTAGTGGGTTGTGAGCCCCAATGTCAGTGCTGGGAATCGAACTCAGGCCCTCTGAGTAGCCAGTGCTTTTAAACACTAAGCTATTATTTATCTAGCTCATGTTTGTTTTTATTTTTCAGACATCTTATGTAGCCCAGGATGACCTGAATGAAACTTACTATGTAGCTGAGGTTGACTTTGAACTCCAGACCCTCCTGCTCCTATCTCATACGTGCTCTGATGATCTGGCAGTTGTCTTTTTCTATCATGTGGATCTTGGGAATCAAATTGGACCATCAAGCTTGGGGCATCATCCTTACTCACTGAGCTACCTTACTGGCCTATCTAGTTACCATTACAGTGATTCTGAAGGTTCCATTGGTGACTTATGCTTCCCAATTGGCTGTGACTGGGTCATATCTTTCATTGCAAAAGAGGATAAAAAAACTGAATATTTAATATCACTATTGTATTAAACAAAGTCAGGTTTTATTTGAAAAGTAGGTAATGAGCATTAGGTAGATAAACACTTGAGATACAAGTTATTTTGTTGCTTAGAAGAATAGAAATTAAATTCAAAGAACTTAAAGGATATACAGAAAGAAAGAACTTTCTAGAAGATGGATATCAGGAAATTCTGGGAAGTTCAACAGCAAGAATCAAAGACTTCTCTCTTTACGGAACTGCCATTTATCATACTTTGTAGGAAAACAGGCTTCTACGGACTTTATTCTGTATTTTGGTTCTGGAGATAACGAATTTGACTATGACAGATCCGTCTTGTTCTATATGGGTGAGTTGGTTCTGCTTGATAACCTTATGGAGTGTGGGCATGGCTTTTACATTCTAGCCTGCCCTAGCTATTGGTATTTCTTCTTAAAAAAAAAATTAAATTCCTGAGGTCTCACAATGAGAAGTTTTCATTACTTGCTTTGTCATAGAGTGGCTTCACACAATGGCAGGGTGCAGGTCTCATAGGTCTTTCTGCAGAAGATTCCAGTGTTCACTTGGGAATCCTGATTCCTTCTGAGTGGTTGGCAATAAGTAGTGGAATCTTTGCAGCTGGATCTATATTTATCTAACACACAGTGTTTGCAAACAAGCTGGGGACTCATTCAAGTTTTAAGTTCATTAGAATTTAATTCAAGACTATGAGGAAAGCAGTGAACTTCACATATAGCCAGACACTAAAAATTCCAGGCAGTAGATTTTGTATGGATCAAAAGAGAAAGGCTCTGAGTGTTGACACGATCCATCTGTGTGGATTATCTCTGGATGAAAATGCAGTTAAGTATATATATATATATATATATTTTTTTGCAACAGCAGCCTTTTCCATTCAAGGAATTAAAGACTAATGAGGCTTTCTGTTGTAAAATGCCATTGTTTCATTGTAGATCCGTTTCTTTTTGCACCTGGTTATTTGAAACACAGGAAATAGGAATGTTCTGCCATTTGTTGAGTGGCTCCTTTGTCACCTTGACATCATTTAATGGCATCAAGTGTCAGAGCTCATGGTGTGAACTTGGGTTATCTGCCACATCTGGGATGGGGTCCACACTTTGCTTCCCATTGGCAACATAACCACAGGCTAATAAAGCAGATGGATTTTAGCCACAATGGGAATGATAGATACTTACCATGGTTGTTATTTGATAATAATAATTTTGGGTGAAAGTATGCACATATAATATCCATAATGCCCCTGTAGTGTTTTTATTATGGGATAGTATATCACAAAAGCCTGTTCAAATTGGCTATGTAATTAACTTAGTTGAATATCTGTTTACTACTGCACCAGTACAGTTCTGGTATGTATCCCCATTCTTCCTTGGTATATCTATGTCCAAGTTGCTAGATTTTACTGTCAATAATCCCACAGCCTCAAAATTTCCTCTGTACACCTGTATGTTACCACATCTATGAAGATAGATTGCTTGAAGTGTAACTGTAAAGGAGGTGTACACTGAAACTGTTAAAGATTCGGCCAATTATCCTTCTAAAAGGTTGTACTGATATTTCCATCAATAATTGCATAAGGGAAGCTGTTTCCTATCTCTCATCAACACTGTTTCTAAACTTTTCAGTGTTCTTAATATGGATTTAAACTGCATCTCTTTACTTCTGCGCGTCTGCCTGAGCTGGTTTTAAAGGCCATTTGCATTTTTTTCTTTCTAAGCATCTTAGAAGAGTGGGAGATAATTTGTCTCCCCAAATTTATTTTTCCTAATATTTCATGAAGCCAGGGACTTACCTTTTGCATTTTGATCTATTTCTACCAAGTATGTTTCTATGGTTTTATGGTGTTGAAGTTTTTGTTTACTTGTTGTCATCCAGTTTTTTTTCTTTGAAGTTTTTATTTTTGTTTTCTTTGGGGGGGGGTTAAATATTTCACTTATGTTTTTGTTACGCACACACACATGTACACATATATGTATACACTCAAGCATGCACCTATGAAAGGTATTTTTAAGCTAACAGTTCAAGGTACTGTCTCTTATGGCAGAGAAGTCAAAGCAACAGGAATCTGAAGTAGCTGGTCTTCCTGTATATCCAAAGTCAGAAAGAGAGAGCAATGACTATATCTGCCCAGATGGCTTTCTCTTTTTAATTCAGTCCAAGACCCCAAGTTGAGAGAACAGTGTGGCATGCATATATATATATATATATATATATATATATATATATATATGTATATGTATATGTATAATATATATATAATATATATATATGTATATATATTACACTTTAATTTTTGTTTATTTTATTATTTCATCTCCTAGAGTTTATTTTGGTATCAAAGTAGTTACTCATTTTTATTGACAACTCAATGTCTGGGCAGTTGAATTGTATAGTGAACAATATACAACCTTCCACTCCTTTCAGATGGTGCATGTGTAAGAAAGTCATCTCTCACCCCACACCGCGATGAGTGCCTCTTTCAGGCCACTCTTGGACCCACAGATCTTTCCCATTGATCTGTCCATACATCTAGAGTTGTATGTACTGGCTCACCTCAGTCCTGAGTTTGCAATGTGAATTTTTAAAAACAACACTAATGCTTTTTATTTGATGTTGCCTACTCTGTGTTGTTCTTTTTTTGCTAGGTCCTGGTCATTATGCATCACATTGGAAAGTGGTATGCATGTGTGACACATTTAATGTTGTTCCTGTCAGGTGAAATAAGGTTGGGGGAAAAAAAAACCGGGAAAACAAAAGAGGCTTTGTTTCCAAATAACCATTAAGTGCTTTCTAATAATAAATTACCTTGGGGCTTTCTAATAATAAATTACATAGACACTGAAGGGATTTATGAAGATCAGTGGAGGGTTGCAGAGTTTGGGGGCAGAACGCTGTCATTCATGGTGTGCTCCGCCTGCAGTCATTAGGGTTTGATTCCACTTCCTTGTGACATTATTTCCTTTTCTTAGAGACAGTTTTGTTGACAACATCATTCAGTCGGGGTCTATCTTAGTTCCTTTCTATTGCTGTCCTAATAGACTGTTATGACAGCAACTTATAGAAGAAAGCATTTAGGTGGGGGCTTACAGTTTCAGAAGCAGCTATGATCCTCTTCATGGAAACATGGTGGCAGTCAGGCAGGCACAGAACTGGAGCAGCAGCTGAGAACTTACATCCTGATCCTCAAGCATGAGGCAGAGAGAAAGCTATCTGGAAATGGTGTGAGCTTTTGAAAACTCAAAGCCCATCTACAGTGACAATTCTTCAACAAGATCACATCCCCTAATCTTTCCCAAATGGGGATGAGGCATTCAAATACATGTGGGGACCCTTCTCGTTCAGACCACCACAGTACTAAATTAGAAAGCTTCACAAGCCATGACCCGCACCAAGAGTTGTAATGTCAATCGGTAAAGTTGGCTCTTGGTGTTTATGTGTGAACATTCAAAATGATGCTTTCAGAATGCATTCAGAAGCTAACCTGCGTCTCTCAAGCTATGAGGGTTTCCACATCACTAGACTCCAGGTTTCTGACTGTTTGAATTCGTGGCCATTTGTTATGTCTCCATTGATATGATGTAGAAGAATGTGAAATAAAGCATTTGTGTCTCACCAGACATACTTTGGGATAGTCTTTGGATGAGCCAGAGTATTGCTGTCATGGGTATTTCTAGGTTGAAAAAGGTTGGGGTTAACATTTGCTTGTAAATGATAGTCAAAAGCTCTCTTACTACATAATACAGACTTTAGTACTTCCTACAGTATTGAGTATTTCTGTTTCTGGCCCTCAGCTGAGAGGTCTAGAGCAAGGAGACTACAGAAAAGGGGCATGCATTCTTCCCAGGAATGACATTGACAGTGCAGAGAGCCTAGAGTTGACTCAGTGTGAAGTTCTCCAAGATCTCAGAGCCTGAAATGGCATGACCCCTGACCACTGGAACTGTACTCTCAACATCCTTCTGTGATAATTGTCTTAGTTGTGCTTCTTTAGATTGGAGAAATTCTTCAGGCTTGCTGAAGAAAGTAAAAAAATTTACTTACAAAGTAACTATGACAAAGTAGCCAATGTCAGGTTCTGAAACCTAGGGAACATATCAGTGTGATATGGAAGGTACCAGAAGGGTACAGTATGTCTGGAAATCACTGTCTTTTTGCTATCCCTGTGGATTATTTTTTTAAAGATTTATTTATTTAATATATAGGAGTACTTTATCTGCATGTACATCTCTGCATGCCTGCCCCCCTGTGGGGTTTTATTAACTCTTATTCTGGGAACACCTGAGACTGAGATTTGTACATGCTAGATGAGTGTCCTGGTCCTGCCACTAGGCTGTATTACCAGCCCTGTTGACTCCATTATTATTACCATGGTCTCAACCGACAGATAAGCTTTACATTGCTTCTCAATTGCTGTGGTAGAAGTGAACATCTCCACAGATCCTAAGCTTGTAGATTTCCCATAGATACCATTAGCAAATTTTGGTCCTGTGGGAGAAGGAATCTGATTGGACCATCCTGGCTCTGTTTATCCTAGTGGGATAGACATGGCTAGAGGTCTGGGGAAGTGGAGAACTATAGGTAGGTCTATGATTACATCTTTGTGGGAATCATCCCAGAGAAGTTCTATGGGTTGGACACTTAAGTAACACACAGGTCTGTGCTACAAACAATATTTTCAATCATTCTCATACATATTTCAGTGTGTACATTTCCACTCTACAGAAGATACAAGGTATGAGAAAGAAACTAAAAATTTTTTTCATTAGTCTACCTTAGCCTGTAACATTGTAATTTTTTTTTTTTTTTTTTTTTTTTTTTTTTTTTTTTTTTTTTTTTTTTTTTTTTTTTTTGGTTTTCGAAGCAGGAGTTGTCCTGGAACTCACTCTGTAGACCAGGCTGGCCTCGAACTCAGAAATCCGCCTTCCTCTGCCTCCCAAGTGCTGGGATTAAAGGTGTGCGCCACCACTGCCCGGCTCTGTATTTTTTTTTTTTTTTTTTTTTTTAAAGATAGGATCTCATGTAGCTCAAGTTGACCTTGGAATCCCTATATAACTGAGAATAACTTTGAATTTCTGATCCTCTTACCTCCACCTCCCTTGGGCTGAGATGATAGGTATGTACCACAAATTCTCGTTGATGTAGTTAGTGCTGAGGACCAGAGTACGTGCTAAGGCGAAGCGCCCTGCCAGCTTAGCTTACCTCCCAAACCCAAGAACTTCTTTTAATGTAAAAAAAAAATAATTGTATATTTCTCCATGTCATACAGTTGGCTGCACCGAGGGGCAGGGTCAGGGCAGTGCCTAGTGCTTCTGTATGAGTTATAAAGGGCAGAGACATACACGCTTGGGTTGCATTTCGGCACACATATCATTACGTAAACCCCAGCCTCGCTTCTGGCTGTTGTGGGTCATTACTTTCTCTGCCTGTGCAATTTGTTTTTGACAGTGTCACCATTTCTAAACTTGCCTCTTCTCCCCACGCCCCCTGCCCACTGCTATGAACTGAAACCTTTCCTGTCTCCACTACCAACAACTTTGCCTGGGGTAACAGAGCTTAAATTCTTGTTCGCCTTCCTAGAACCCTCTTGCTCTTGAACATATGGATATGTAGGTAGACTGGTAACTCTTTTTTTTTTTTTTTTTTTTTTTTTTAATCTTCCACATAAAGATAGTGTATTTTACTCAACTATTTAATATAAAAAAATAAGCATATAAAAAAGCTAAAGAAACTGTAGCCATTACATAGATTCTACCATTAAGGCCTTACTATGTGTGTATTACCTGTTTCACTATTCATAGCTCTACTTAGCTCTCAGTCTGTCTTATTGCTGTGATCCCTTCAAAGTAAGCAGCAGGTGTTGGTGGTGAGCTTCTCTACACCCTTGTGTGTGTCATCACTGTGTGTGTGTGTGTATGATCACTCTCTCTCTCTCTCTCTCTCTCTCTCTCTCTCTCTCTCTCTCTCTCTCTCTGTGTGTGTGTGTGTGTATGTCAGCATTTGGATACATTCTCATTTCCTTTGTGTTGGTGCATCTGATAAGCAATATAATCCACAGATGACAATTGTAGTATTTGGTGACTTGTCATATGTGTCTACCTATGCATCTCAATTCTCTATCCAGAAATAGACAATTCTAACTGCCCCCCCCCCCCAAACCATGAACTCCTTTGGGTAATTCGTCTTTTGCTAAGGTTTTTGTGGGCCATCCATGTTGTACACCAGTACTTCCTTCTTACTACCAAATACCGTGGCATTATATGGCTGCATTCCAATTTTTGTTTACCAAGTTCTCCTGTTCATGGTCAACCTGTCTCTTTTAGGAAGTTATATATAAAGCTGCTATGAACATGCTTGCAAGGATTTTACACGGGCCTGTTTTATTTCTCTTGTGGAATAAGACAAGCAGAAATGGGATTGCTGGGTCACAGGAATGAGCGTGGGTGGCATTGCCTTGTATAGATAAATCACCACTTCTGTGACCATTATTTTATCAGCGGACATTTAGTTGGCTCCTTTTTAAAACTGTTCTCCCTACTTTGATCTGGTGACTCCACCCCCTCTCTCTTACACACACACATACACACACACACACACACACACACACATACACCCCTTCCTGAGAACTACAGCCACAGGAAGTTAGCAATGCTTTCATGACTAACAGTTTGAACTCCATTTAAAATCATAGCCTACTGGGAAATTGTTCAGAGCACTTGGAATTAGAAGTGTGGTCGTAGGACCAACAGCCTCAGAATCATCTGGGGGGCATTGTAATGTAAACCCTAGAGCCCCATTCTAGCCTTAGTGGGTCAGAATCTGCATTTTAACAAGATTCACAGTTCCTTCCTATGTAGGTGCTATAACCAATATATTGGAGAAATGGAAACTTTACTGTTCAACTCAAAAGATCCCATGAATTGTCTGGCAACTTTTTTTTTTTGGAAGCCGTAGACTTTCAGATAGTTGAAGCTAATTATCTATCCAAAGGCAAACCAATGACATTACAATCAAGTTATGCAATGGATTAAGATGCATAATATGGCTGATGTGCAGGAAGGGGTCAGACCTGGAGAGTAATCTCCTGTAGTGGGTTTCTAACACTGTTTATCATTGGGGCTTTATTCCCAGATTCTGTGGCCATTGTGAAGGCTGGGCAGCTCAATAGGTGGGGACCCGGGATTTTGATGCACTCCTTCTCCTACCTTCATAGAGTCATTATATTATAGATAAAATCTCTTTATATGCTAAGGATCCCAGCCTTGGTCAATTTTAAAATGTAAGAATTAAAGTATAAAAGTTTAAAAGCTACAGAGTAGCTGGCAATTTGGATCTATAGAATGATATTTACAATGACATCCTCTCTATAGAGTAATTTAGCAAACATTCATGTACCTTTCACAGACATTTGCAATTTGCTGGTGTTTAGCTGCCTGGCCTTATGGATATACACACCCTTGGCATCCTTGTGAAAACACACACCATCTGTAGCCAGCCAAATTGGTTTTTGTTTATTGAACTACTTGAAAGCGAATTGCAGCAATGCTTTCATCTTACTTTGAATCTTTCAGCACATGTGCTTACATGTTCCTGATAATACTTTGCATCTAAGAGATTTCACATCAATACTTACATTATCTAATGCATATTTAAAAATTTCTGACTATATTAGTAATACCTTGTGCTTTTTCTCCTTAGATCTTGTACAGGATCACAATTATACTCATTGTATCTTTTATTTATTTATTGTGGGATAGCACATTACTCAAAATGTGGTGCCTTCAACACTGAATATTTCAGACTCCTGTGGCTTAGGAGATTTAGGCATGGCTGCAGTCAGGTTGCTACCTAAGTTGAAGACACCTCAAGGCCCATTTCACCTACATATATGTTGGTAGCATTTAGTGCACAGACTGTCAGATAGAGGCTGCAATTCTGTGAGCATACCCCTTCCCCAGACTTGTATGATCATCTCACCTCTTCATTGTGTTAAGAATCTGTGACGCATCTCTAACCAGAAGAATTGGGATGGGAGATCCATGCCTTTCATTAAGGTATTTTATGTAAGGTCTGCCTTGTCAGCATTTCTAGACGCCCCACCGCCACCCCCAGGAATGATGCAGCAGCTTGTGGTGGGGCCTATCACAAGAAGGGGTAATAGACAGTGGAATTCAGGAACCTCTTGGAAATAAGAGTGGCTCCAGCCAGGTGAGCCTTGATGGTTCACACAGCAACACCCTCCTCGACACTACACCTACTTCTGAGATTACAAAGAGAACATTAGAGGAATTCCCAGTAAAATTAAGGAGAAGCACTAATGTTTTCTGTCTCCACTTGCAGCAGATTGGAGGAATTAGAGAGGATGATAGGTAAAAGAAAATAATCAGGAAAAAACAAAGTTAGCTCAGTAGATAAAGGCACGTGTTACCAACTCTGATAATCTGAGTTCTGTCATCACGAGCCATATTGTAGAAGGAAAGAAGTGAGGCCCTTAAGCTCTTCTCTCACTTCCCGGTGTGTACAGTGCCATGTGTGCCATCCCGCCCCAACACAAAAAGTAAATTTACTGAAATATTTTTACAAGAAAGTAATTAGAAGTAGATACTTTGAAAGAATATAGTTTTATGCTACTGCATCTTGTGCTGGTCACTTTTTTTCCCTGACCATCTATTTTCCATTAGACAATCTTATTGACGTCTACATTCTTCACCGTCCCAGTTTTCAGCTGCGATATTTTCTATGACAGAAATACTTATCTTTGTGCCATTGTTTTGGTCATCCCTAATTAAGTTTGTTCATATGTAAATAAACAGAGTATCAGTCTCTTTACCAGAGTTTTCACAACTATTTTTCACCAACTCCTATTATAATCCATTCCAAAATTAGAGCTTATATAAGAAACATTGGTCTCGATTGTATATGTTCTCCTTGTAGCCACCCCCCCCCCGAGTTTCTGTATTTGTAATTTGAGGAATTGCATCGAATGAGTGCAAATTATTTGTCTCATCCAAATATTTTATGGTATTTGCTTAAAGTTCATGACCTCATTCTCTTTTCACGGTGGTTCTCTGCTCCTGTGGGATTATTGCTTCTAGATGTAGAGATACAGGAATAACTTTTTGTTCTTGTTGCATTAATTGCACTAAACTCTGTCTCTCTGTCTCTGTCTCTCTGTGCATGCATAACTATGCATACCATGGCACACGTATACAGACCAAGGACAAACCCAGATACAGGTACTTACCTCTTACCTTATTTGAGACAGCTTTCTCTTGTTGACTGCTTCTTTTATATGCCAGGCTAGCCAGCCTTTGACCTTATGGAAGTCCTCTCATTTCTGCCTCCCATCTCAGACTAGATACTCTGGAATCACAGAAAAATGCTACTGTCTTAAGCTTTATCTGAGTTCTGAAAATCTGAATGGTGTCCTCGTGCTTGCTCGGCAGGCATTAGTTGTACTTTTTAAAACGAGTTGTTTATCTCCTGAAAGAGCAATCTAGAAACATCACTTTGTTAATTTGAGATGCCTATTTTCTTTATTGAGCAACATTTAAACAAATATTATATAAGGCCCAAGTTTGGGTTTTAGCACTCTATTGTTTATGTATTTGGTGTATTTCTACATAAGTCAGTAAGCTTACAATTTGTAAGCTTAGCATTTGAATGCAGTTGGGCCTCTTTATCTTTATAAGTGTTCCATTTGAAAGTTTTACTGGGCAGTCCCAACTAAGAAGGTATCAGTGGCTATGGAAACAGTGCAATAATAATGACATACAGTCAGGGCACAGCCAGTAAATATGCTAGATTTTTATATTTGCCCAAGAGATTAACGGAGGCATACAGCAGACATTTGCTTTAATTTCATCCAGATTTCTTTTCTTTTGCCTTTTTATGGGTTTCTCAATCACTTTGTTTCTCTGCTATTGGATGCTTTTATTTGCTGATAAGGGCTGTTACCCAGTTTCAAAGTTGGAGAAATAAAAATACTATTACTACTATTACAAACAAGGCTATATGTTTTCCTCTTGGGCTAAACTATTCTTGTCTTTGGTAAAATCAGCAGCAAAAGAGCAAAACTAAGGTATTGAGAGAACACAGTTTTTATTTTAATGTGTGTGGGTCCTGGTGCTGGAAGGCGTTCCACAAAGATCTCCAGATCTGGGCTGGCCAGGTTCTAGGATTCAGGCCAAGGGGATAGAGTGCGAGCATGGAGGGGGAATTGCTTCCTCTGCCTCTGCTGCTGCCTCTCCCCATATCTCTGCTGTCGCCAACCAGTTACTCCTAGGTGTTGTACCTGTCGCTCTGCGCTGAGTTGAGTGAGAAGCTGACTAGCTAGCAAGAAGTGAAGGAAGGGTCCTGAAGGTGCTTCAGGAAAGCAGATCTCTTCCCAGGTGGTAGTGTTATAGCTCTTGTGACAGAAACTCTCCGGCAAAGAGATGATACTTGCACACCTTTACTTCTCCCAAATAGGATTCTTATATACAGTTCTGGGGTGGGTTAGAGTCTGGCAGCAGGTAACTCCTATTGGCTTGGTCTGAGAGCTTGGAGATACCTCATCTGCATGTGGGAGAGCCTGTTCCTATGTGACTGATGGCCATAGACCTCTCTGTGGGAGGGGCTGTGGAGGGTTGAAGCTAAGTGAGAGGAACCAGCGGGCCCAGGAGCACCGCCAAACTCCTGTTGTCCCTTTAGGGTCTCTGGGGTTCAAAGCAGGCTCAACTAGGTACCCCACTGCCTCTCATAGCCCACTGCCCCGTGTGTGTGTGTGTGTGTGTGTGTGTGTGTTGTATTCCTCATGAATGTATATGCACTTGGAAGCCAGAAGAGGCTGTTGGATCCCCTGGGATTGTAGTTATAGATGAGCCACCCATTGTGGGTGCTGAGAACCAAGCTTGGGCTCCCTGGAAGTGCAGCAAGCAATCTTAACCACGGAGTCAACTCTATCCCAAGAGATAATCTGTGAGAAGCACAAACATTAGTACATAATTAATGCAAATCAAACTATTGTTTAGCCTTATGACCCTAGAGGAAACTAATGCCTTGTATACGACACGATCTTCTTCTTGCTTTATTGCTCTGAGTTAATTCATCTGACAAGACATTTATTTCTGCACTTACAGTGAGTCTTTGTGCTCTGCCCGTTACCCGTCCTATCAGCTATCATTTCTGCTGCCTTCGAAATACCCCTGTCTCTCACTTCTTTCTCTAGGAAGAAGGCGGGCTGTTCAGCCTTAGAAGAGGAACAGTTGCTCTTCTGCCCTACTGTGGACTTAGTACCTTCTTACCCCCTCCTCAAATACAATTGAGTGGAGTTTCTGCAGAATGTTTGTTTAGCAGTAATGAGAGTGGGGAATTATAAGATGCTCAGATGAAAATGACTAAACCTAGTAGAATGACATTGCCAGGCTCAACTTGCTTTCACTGTCAAACTCACTGCTTCAGAAGAAAGCTGAAAATGAGATACTGGGGCTGGAGAGATGGCTCAGTGGTTAAGAGCACTAACTGCTTTTCCTTAGGTCCTGAGTTCAATTCCTAGCAACCATATGATGGCTCACAGCCATCTGTAATGGGATCTGATGCCCTCTTCTGGTGTGTCTGAAGCTAGCTACAGTGTACTCATATGAATAAAATAAATCTTTCAAAAAAAAAAAAAAAAAAAGAAAATGAGATAGCACCATCCACAGACAATTGTTTACATGTGTGTATGTGTGTGTGTATGTGTGTGTGCATATATATATATGCATATTTGATCTCTCTCTCTTCCTAGATCCCTGAAAAGAGCAAGGTTTCATAATCCATTCCCTTTAGTAAATATTTTGTACAAGGCAGAGAGAATGCACATTTCCTTCAAGATCATGAAGGCTGTTCTCCTATGCAAGGTCATTCAGAGGATCCTGTATGTTCCAGAAAGAAATATGTCAGTTTCTTTTCAGCTGTCTTCATAATTCAAATATCACCTTTAGTAACCTTATAGCATGGCCAGAGTTCTGCAATCCTAGAACTCATGGAAACTGTTAGCAATTTCAAGTCTAGCCTGGTCTATATAGCAGATCCCATCTTGAAACTAAACCAACATAGTATGACAAGTATATTTATTTAATTTTCATCCTTAATTCAAACTTGCATCCATTTTAGTTACTCAAACATTCTTTCTTCCTCCTCCTCCTCCTCCTCCTCTTCTTTTTCTTCTTCTTCTTCTTCTTCTTCTTCTTCTTCTTCTTCTTCTTCTTCTTCTTCTTCTTCTTCTTCTTCTTCTTCTTCTTCTTCTTCTTCTAGGTTATAATTATTTTTCATCTATCAAATTACATTTTAGACAGAAGGGTAATATAAGTTATATCATGAATATTCCTCTGACAGTAGTTATTTAAATGTTAAGTTTATTTTTTTCCACTATAAAATTTTCTTTAAATTTTTTTTATAGACATATTGCGGTTCTAATTTTTAAAAAAGGTCTAATTTTTGAAAGACTATCAAACTTGTGCTAATAAAAATGAATTTCTCCAAATCTTATCATTGACAACAGACAACAAATACTGTTCATTTTTACAGTTTTACTTTTTGAAGTACAAAAATTACCTTTTAAATTTTGAAACAGTATCTTACTATGTAGCTTATGTTGGCTCAACTCATATTGTAGCCTAAGATGGCCTTGAACTCACTACCCTGTTGTCAACATGCTGAAGAGGTAGGATTACACGTGTAATCTATCAAACCAAAAGGGTTTTTCCCCTTATTTTCAACATGATCCTTACAAAAAGTCTAAGTGTAAAAAAAGCAATAACTATCAGATACATTTTCAGGTAAAGAAAAAACAACATTGTCCAGAACTGCCTACAGCAGTCTCTCAAATGATTTGGTATCCAACTGAATGTTTTGTGTAGCACTGACATTTTGTTAGCCAGAATGCTTTATAGAATAAGACACATTCTCAAATTTCAAAATTTAATTAATGTATTTTATTCTGCATCAAAATCATTTGAAGTAAATCTTTTCTTCTGTTCTATATGAATAAATTCATATGCATGAATTTATAAATTTTTTTTTTGTGTGTGTGTATGTGTGTGTGTGTATGTGTCTTAGTTAGGGTTTTCACTGCTGTGAAGTGACACCATGACCAAGGCAACTCTTATTACAGATAACATTTCATTGAAATTGGCTTACAGGTTCTGAGATTCAGCCCATTATCATCATGGTGGGAAGTGTGGCAGCATCCAGGCAGGCATGATGCTGAACGAGCTGAGAGTTCTACCTCTTGTTCTAAAGGCAAACAGGAGAATCCTGGTATCCTCAGGCAGCTAGAAGAAAGCTCTCAAAGCCCACCCCCATAGTGACACACTTCCTCCAACAAGACCATACCTACTCCAACAAGGTCATACCTCCTAATAGTGCAATTTCCATGGGCCAAGCATATTCAAACCACCATAACATATATGCATATAAATATAATGTGTGGCCTGTAAATCAACTTGTTGCACTTTGATAGATATACCTGAACATATAGAGGGCAGCAAACAACTGAAGCCATTAGAAGAGATCAAATATAGATATTCTGCCATCTTGTTTCACATCATAGATTATAAACAAGTGTTCACTGAATAGCTTTTTCAGTGCCTCATTTTGCACCTCTGCAATTTGGGTAGTGATGTTACTGCATGAAACCGACTCTAAATGCAATACTTAAGTGCTGTCGCATCTTCACAAACACAAGAAAATGATGACAAGCCCTACAGAGAAACCGGGTATTAGAAAAGCTTTCTTCAGGCTGATGAGTTAGAATACTGTTAGCATTGGCCACAGATCAATGATGTTACATAGGGTTTCTTTAAATAATAGTAGCATACTTAAAAACAAAGTTGATTAATGAGTGAAAACCTGTGATTAGTGGCTCTTAAGAATCTACTCCTATATTCTCTAGAATCATTGCCCACTAATTTGGGCTTTTAGTGTCTTTATAGAATACAGTAACAACAATTATAGGTATCAAATATATATAGATGTATTGGTGTGTGTGTGTGTGTGTGTGTAGGTAATATAGATTACATGCACATAAGCATTTGTATGTGCATGGTGGGGAAAAGTTTTGTGGCTATTGATGGGATTTAGTGCTATCTTTTCATGTTCTGAGATATCAGCAGTTTTATCTGTCCCTGCTTTGTACTCTGAACACAAATATCAAACATGGTAGAAAGATCTTAATATTACTGTGAAGATAGTAACAATATCTCTTACAATGTAGAAAAATAAACTCCTCGTTACCAGATTAGAGTATTCATCTCTGCTTTAATATATATATATATATATATATATATATCTGTATTTTTCTAGTATTATCTATACAAATTATACTGCTTTTTTAAAATACTTCATGGAAATGGTGTTTTCAGATGCTTTCAAAAATGCTAGCTCCTCAGAGTCTTAATAAGCCTTGATAAGAAAATATGTAAATAGAAGCAAACATTCATGTCCAATCTCTGCTTTGTTTCTTGGTCATTTCTTAGTGAATGTTTTTGTTTTACACTGACAGTGTCGTTAATTAACTATTCCTATATTATCTCTAAATTGATTCCATCGAGATACAAATTGAATTGCTCTCAAATTATCTGTTTACGTGTTTTAAGGATATGATCATATTCACAGCATGACTCGAGGGAGTTATCAAAAGAAGGAATAAACTTGGTTTGTAATAATACCAAAAAATAAAATTAAAGGGAAAAGAAGCCTTTTATTTTTACATTATAGACATTATAGCCCATAAATGTCTATAATAAATAAAACCCATAATATGAGCCCATAAAGCCCATATTCATGGATGTGAGGTAAGGTTTTATGTCATTTATAATCGTGGTTAGAGAAGGTATAGCTTCTTGAGTGTAGGTGTAATGTCAAAGGAACAATTCCATAATTGTCAGGAAACAGGATGATAGTTCTCTTCCAGCTTCCAGCAGAGCATGTGTGTGACGCTTGCTGTTCTTCACATACCATAGCCTAAGACAATAGGCAGCAACAGACCGAATGCAGAAGCAGGTGGCAGAATCTGGCCCCCTTCAATCAAGCAGAACATTAGCAAGATTTTCAAAAATATGAAAAACAGTGCTATCCTTCTACCAGTTATCTTAAGGGAGAATAAGTATTTTTCATATCATTACTGCTTTTTTATGATAGGTTTATTGCTATTTAAAATGAATAATCATTTAAAGTACTGAAACATTTCTTAGGGACTTAACTTTCCGGGTATAGTAAAGAAACTCAGAGTGTGAAGCTAAAGCAGTTAGGACCCAGGCACAGTTTCATAGAGGAGGAAAGGATTGAGTCCAGGTTTTTGCATGGCCTTTCTCTTGGTGATCTAGTTCATGAGGCGAGGGAGACAAGCCCCTCCTGATATCAGCTGTGGTGAAATCTGAAAGCAGGTGGAGCCATCAGTGTTCTCACAGAGCCAGAGGGAGAGTTTTTTAGGATGCTTTTGCTGAATTAATGTGTGTTGAGGATGAGGTGCTGGACACTTGAGGTCCTCCTGAGACTCTTAAAGGACTATCGTTAAGCCACAAGGCAGAGTAGTATGTCTGACCAGACAGACTAGAGCACACCCTTAACCCACATAATTGGACCAGCATGAACTAGTGTGCAAGAACGTAAAGCAGCATGAAGCTCTCATATGTTCTATGAGAGTTTATGTGGAGAACACTTAGAGTCTACTGATGTGGTTATTTACAGATGGACAGTATTTTATTGAGAAGTAATGTCTCAATGTATTTTTTGGGGGGCACGGCAGTAGCTTTAATAAGCGGGATATAAATTTTATTAACTTAAGATACAGATGAAATACTTAAACAGTCTTACAAATCTGCCTCTTTGGAGAGTTAAGACATAGTGGAAATAAGTCTTTTTACTTTCCTCCACATCCAATAACAATGGGTATAGATTTTTTAGGTGCTTCAGCCATGGTGAAATTTAATTCATCATTAATTACAAAGAGGTTTCCAAGGCTCTAAATCTGTACCGTACAGTCTTTACGGTATAATGACACTCATGATGCCTATGTGTTAGCTAACACTAAGGATGTATGTATCGGGTACCAGTTTAAACATTTAACCCCTTTTCTTAGGTCCTCACAACACTTCTGTGGAAGCAGGATATGAAAGATCACATGAGCTTAATGCCCTTTGCAGCTGGTGTCAGGTCTATGGTCCACACCTGGGCTATTAGCTCCTGAGCCCAGAAGGCAACTTCCATACCAAATGACTGTCTCTCATCCTATCACAACCTTCCAGTTTCCTAACTTTTGTCAGCTGGAAAATGAGTGTTATGAAAAATGTCACGAGTGAATGTGCAGACTGAGGGCATGCATTCTGTGGGAGAACCAGCTTCTGTGTGTGAGGGAAGATGAATTGAGGTACGTAGCGGGATATTAAAGTTGTATTTTTTTTTTAGCGTGTTAGTGTCTGGTATATGAACACATTTTTATGAAATGCTTTTATCTCATCCCAAGGTTTATCATAACTCAAGTTATGACAGTAATCTGTTTCTATGTCTCTCACCCACTAAACTACAAGGCATCCATGTCTTCTGGCTGTTCTCTATTATTTTGTTAAACCACAGCCATTAGCTTTTGAGTGGTTGTATAATGTGAGGATTTCCTTGTTTCTCTCTTAGACTTGTTTTCCTGTTTTGATCTGGAAACCTTGCTTGGGGTTAAGGCATCTTACATAGGCTTGAGCCTTGGGAACATATTTCATGCTTGGTATGAGGTCTATTAACCAGCATTAGTAGAGACAGGGAAATCTAATAAGTATCCAACCCCATTCTGTGCCCACTGCACACATTATACCATAGCCCAGAGGGGAAGTTAGCTTCTGTGGAGGGCTGTGTGCTTTGCAATTTTACTGCTAAACTTCACAGTGCAAGTGACTGTTTTTACCTACCCTCCATTTATCCAGCCTCTTCGTATAATTCTCAGCAAATTGAAACACAAATTTTAAAAAGGGGGGGGGGTTGTTTTTGTTTTTGTTTTTTTTTTTTTGTATGTTTTTAACACAGGATTTTCTCTGCGTAGTCCTGGCTGTCCTGGGACTCTCTCTGTAGACCAGGATAGTCTTGAACTCACAGAGATCCACCTGTTTCTGCCTCCTAAGTGCTAGAATTAAAGGCACGTATCATCACTGTCCCACTCAGACAAGATTTTTTTCAAAAGAAATATCCATCATTGTTTATTGAGAATTTAAGTTGCTCTGATCTATTTTAGACCTGTGTATATGTCAGAGGCCCACAAAGTATCTTTTTGTTTTTTGTTTTTTTCACAACGAAGGGCCAGATGGTCAGTATTTTAGGATTAGCACGCTGGATGATCTCGGCTGTAACTCCTGTGTTCTGTAATTATAATGGGAAAGAAGCCATAGACAAAACCTGAGCAAACGCTGTGGTTGTGTTCCTACATATTTTTATCCCTAAAAATAGGTGAATATAGGCAGCTTGTGGTCTATATCTGCTCACCTCCAGCACTCCCTCTTATTTCAATTTGTAAAATGACCCAGGAAGGCACATATCACTGTTATCCTCATTTCCCAGGCACAAAATGCCTGAGAGTTTTTTTTTTTTTTTTTTTTTTAAATTCTATGGTTTAAGCAAGGGAACAGGAGATTGGAGGCAATCATGTTAACCTGAGAGAATACATGCTTCTGCTCCTCCAAATAGATAAGATGAGAAAAGCTTTATCAGTGTAACAGTTCTACATTTCAAGGTAAGGTATAATTTTGTGCTTTTATCATTTATAATATGCTAGGCGTGTCTACCTTATGGTCTTGGTTGACTGCCAATGCAGCCAACAATGAAGTTAGTTATGTGATTCTCAGTCCTGAACTTTGTGGATGACAATGTCCAGTTAAAGTGTCAAAAAGTGGGGCATGATTTTAACCCTGTTATCTTTTTTAAAAAAAGATTTATTTTATTCTTTAGGTATGAGCATGTGTATCTGTGGGTGGATATGTGCATGTATATATAAAGATTGCAGATGCCTAAGGAGGCCAGAAGAGGGCAGCCTAGCACTGAAGTTACAGACAGTTCTGAGCTGCCTCTCACGGGTCGTGGGAACCAAACTCATGTCTTCTGAGAATGTATACTTAGTAGTATGTGGTCTTACCTGCTGAGGCGTCTCTTCAGCCTTTGAGTTTATGGCTGCTTGATAAATGATGTCCTTCCCTTTCCAAATGAGGACATGAAAGATAAGCTAAAATACAGTTACTTAGGATCCTGTACATAGTTCTCCATAGTACTGTGCCAAGGAAACATGAAGTGGACGTTAGAAAGTTCTCTTGTGACTGTGAACAGAGGCAGTAGTGTGGACTGATTTCTTACAAAGCTTCATTGGATGTCATTTCTTTTACCCAAAAGAGGTGATTACCTAGCCAAGAGTAGGTAGACCAAGGTTTAAGAGCAACACTTTAGATTTCTACAACAAAATACTACATTGTAACCAGTCTATTAGATATCAGAACTTTACTTTTTCACTGTTTTAGAGACTAAAAGGTCAAGATTCTAGCAAATGTTGCCTCTCTGTGTGGCCACTGTTCTGCTACCTTCACTTGGTGGGAGAGGGCTGGCCTTATGGTGTCTTGTAGAGGCACTAATCTCAAGGAAAAGGTTCCACTCTTGTTCAGCCTGATTTTCTTCCCAAGATGCCCTTCTCCAAAAGCCATCACATTGGATTTCTCAGTTTCACCATATGCACTGAGGGTCACATCTTAGTGCATAGCGCTGAGTTAGGTTATTGGGTGAGATTCAGACACACAAAAAAGGAGCCAGGCTTTGGATAATTCATTTGTGTTAAGCCCTCAGGAGCTAAGGAAGGGATAGTAATAAAATGCTAATGAGGCAGAAACTAATTGCTAATGACTTTGGGGAGTGACCCAAGGGTTATCTGCTGACACCGACCAGGAAAGGGGGGGAGGGGAGGAGGTGGGAAGTGTGTGTGTGTGTATTCCTCACATCATCCAGTAACACAAGCTCAAAGCTAATTGTTCTTTTGTTTTTAAGCGGAGGCTGAAATGGAAACAAACTCATAATCATAAGCAAAAAGAAAAACTTACCTTTGTGTGCTGGGCAAAATAATTCACCCTTTGTGAGGGAGATTGTGTCCTTAAGACAGAGCCTTGTCTAATGTGTGGACCAAGGAAGGAAAAGTAGGGTTTGATGAAAGAGACTCGTGATCTAAGATTTGCTATGGATTCAAGTGGATTTAGATTTTAGATCAGAGGTTTGGGAGGGATGGGAACAAAAAAGAGGATATGGAAAGAGGAGTGTATGGAGTGTCAGGAGTCCTGGTGGGGATGTTCTAATAAAGACAGCAGTGAGGTGTACACATTTATCCAGTGAACCTAACAAAGGCAAGGCTGTAGGTATCAAAGATTTTGATGAACCAGCCTGCCTCCATCTTAGGCTTGAAAGCCATCTTATAGTAAAAACAAAGTAGTTTTCATTCCTGTTTATGATTAAATATCTGTTTCTCAAAGATTAGGCTGTGCCTTACCTGTAACCTTAACTACAAATGTTTCTGTATTGCTTGTTCTAGGAACTGGCAACCATGCTTTTGTTTAGAAAGGTTATTAGGACCACCTGTTGTTGTGATCTCCTGTTGTTATGACTACTTTATGACTACCTTACAAGCACATCTTTATTTCAGGAGGTTGTTATGACTAGCTTGTTTTGCTTGTGTTCTGACCCTGTAACTCTGCCTCTGTTTTCCTCACATCCAATGCTTAGCTTTTGAACAGTGCCTTAGTGGGACTATACATGTAGACAAATAAAAAAAGCTTGCTTTAATTAATTGCTCACTTTAATAATTTGGCCATGATGATTTGGGTTGGTGGTCTTTCTTTCTTTTCACATCCTTGTGATTAACAATCTCCCTCTGCTTTTACGATGGGACGTGCTATATCCTTCTTAGTTTTGATCACTATCTGTAGGCTTCAGCTCCAAATCACTTCCTCATACCCCACCCTATATCCTTCCTTCTCCATTTCTCTCCCAACTCCATTCCTTCCCCCTTCCCTCACCCCTTGGCTTCCCTTCTTCTGTCCCTTCATTCTTTTATAGCTGGAAATTAAACCCAAGTTCTGTCTATACTAGTCAAGTTCTCGACTACTGAGCTGTGTCTCCAGCCTTTCCCACAGTCTTTCATGTTCAAGAGGATTTGCAATTTGTTGAGATGGAGTAGTTCCATCTTACCCTCCCTTGTACTTCACCACTGTAATCACCTCACTTTCCTTGTTAAATTCCAAAGTCAGTCACTATAATCAGTAATGTCTCCACTCAGTTTTGCTTCCCCTCATGATGCCTCTGTACTTTCCAACTTACAAGTTTCATTGTAGTGGTCTTTACATTTCTTGGTTAAATTTAATTATGTACTTTATTGTTTTTGTAGTAGTTTTGAACCAGGACCACTTTCATAAATTTTTTTTTCCTCAGAAAGCTTGTTACTAATGTGTAGAAAAGCTACTGAATTTTGTATTTTGATTTTTGTGCCTGGCTGCTTCACAGAATTTATTTATTGGTTCAAATTGTGTGTTGAGTGGAGGTAAGATCTTTCTGTATACAATTGTGCCATCTCCAAGTGGTTGACCTCCTTGTTTCCTATTCGTGTGTATGTGCTTTCATTCTCTTGTTTAATTGCACTGGCTAAGCGTCTCGTGTTCCATTGAATACGAACAGTGAGAGGAGAGGAGATGCCTTTGTCTCATTCCTTATCTTAGAAGAGATGCTTTCGGGTTTCCCACATTCATTAATGATGTTGACTATGGGTTTGTTATGCACAACCCTTATTTTTAAGGAATAAAGTACATTCCTTTTATTCTTAACTTGTTCAGAGTCTTTATCATGAAGGACTGTTGAATTCTGTCAAGTACTATTTCTGCATACGCTGAGATGATGTGTGATTTTTATGCTTTATTACCTTGATGTGACGCAGTTCTAGCAGGAGCTCTTACTACTTTATGGAAACACCACTCAGAGTAATATAGGGCCATTGCTTGAGCTCTGGCATCAGAAAAACAAACACATGCATGCAAACAAACAAACAAAACAACAACAACAAATAGTTATCTCATTTCCCCAAAGGAAAACTACTCTCAATTCTGGTAAATATGACACACAGCAAAATCTGTACATGTATATTTGATAGATTTTGCTTCATTCTTTCTATAAATTATAATACAGCTATAGGCAAGAGAGATACATTTAAGAATTTTCAATTTTTGCCAAAATGGTAAAAAAATTCATTTTTCCCATGCATCCTCTCTCCATTGATTTTAAAGTGGGTAAGTGTTTGAACCTAGTGCTATACTTAGAAGAGATGCTTTCAGGGTTTCCATGTTCATTAGTGGGGTTGGGTGTGGGTTTGTTATACACAGCCCTTATTTTCATGTTGAAGTACCTTCCTTTTATTCCTAACTTGTTCAGAGCCTTCATCATGAAGGACTGTCAAATTCTGTCAAATACTATTTCTGCATATGCTGAGATGATTCTAGCTTTTTTTTGGCTAGAAGTTCAAATAATTGTCTTGATTTGGTGTCATATGTCAAATCATCCTTGCAGCCGTGGGCCAGCAGGATCATAAATTATTTGATGATATCGTCTTACCTTTTTCCTCTTGGATATATGCATGTATCAGTATGAATTTCTCTTAGTTCTATGCTTGTATTATAGATATTAACATACTATTTTTTTTTAAACTTTCTTCTGTTTTGAACCAGGTAACATCTCTGGTTTCTTTGTTCAAAGGTGTGCTTTGTGGTCTCCACATATTTTTGTATTTTTCTAATGTTCCTTGGCCTGGACAGTATCTCAGTGCTAGACTACTTAACTACTAACACATGTTAATGTATGTTCAATTTAAAAAGGTGAAAAGAAAATGTCTACTGATGTTAACTTCTGTTTTAATTTCATTGACATCAGAAACAATATAGTATGTTACTTTGGACATATGAATGTGTGAAGATTTATTTTTTGGCCTGATATATTACCTTCTACAGTAAACACCATGTGGTTAGCCATGCAGTTTACATTTGACTGGGCACCATGTGGTATATGTGGAAAGAATATTTTTTCGTTTCTGCCCTAAGTGTTTAGAATTTAAGCGAGACAGGATGGCATGAACCAGTAGCCTATCTCCCTTCAGGAATCCTGAGTTCTGTCTTAGCTAATGGATGCCTGCTGGCAGGGTCATGATGACACAGAAAGGGGAAATATTGCTACCAGACACCACAAAAAATCACAGTGTGCACAGATTGCACATATTCAGAAATGCTATGAGAAAATGAAATACACCGTCTCGTCTAACCTGCTGTTACATTTTGCAGCCACTAATTTGACATTTTAATTATGGAGATAAGAACCCAAGCAAGTAAATTATAAAATTCTCTAAGACCTGAAAGATGACAAATGGGAGTGATCACCAGCCACCCAGAGAGAATTTGCCTGAGTGAAGTGGGTTGGTGTATGACAGAAGAGAGCTGACAGGACCTGGTGCTTTCTAGAGGCATGCTCTGCCCAGTGATATTTACATTTACATCATGTTTCAGCTATAAAGAAAACTTTATCTGGGGTACCAAGAAATACTATAAAATACTCTGCAGTTTTTGGCTGCATGAGACCTTCCTTTCTCACTAATCTGATGTAGAAATAGAAAATACTATACCAAAAAACCAACCTCCTCTAAACAAATGAAGATGCATATTCTGTTTCTCCCTATCTATGCAAGTACACTTTGCTATACGAGTAACTCAAAATTATTCATTTATTCTAAGCCCCGTAGGTTGACAGATGGGGAAATTAAAGTGGAAAGACTTAGGCAAATCTGTGAGTGTATCATTTCACCTTCACTGGCCTTGGTTTTCTCATGTTTAGAACAATAAGCATAAGTGAACTAACTCTTTAGTCCCCTCTAGTGAGAAAAAGGAGGTAGGAGAAATAGAATGCTTATTGATGAACCATTAATGTGTCAGTGTGAAAGAATACAATGTCTACTGATGGACTGTTATATGTGGCAATGTGAAAGAATCCAACAGCACCTATTGATGGACCGTTTTGTGTCAGTGTGAAAGAACACAGGCTTCATGCTGTGTTGCTATCAGCCCAGACACATTTACTTTCTGCTATTCCACTATTATGGGATATATTAGTTACTTTTCCTGTTGTGATAGAATTCAGGTGTGAATAACACAGGGTTTTATTTTGACTCATGATTTGTGAATACTGTCCATCATGGTTGGGAAGACACAGGGGCAAGAGATGGGTCCTACTACATCTGCAGTCAGGGTGCTCAGTTCCCTTTCTCCTTTTAATGCAGCCCAGGACACAAGCCCAGACAATGGTGCCACCTGCTCCCAGGGTAGGTTTTTCTATCTCCCCTGATGAAGGTAATTTGTTGTAGGCATAGGCCGGGCTATCCTAATGTAGATAATCCCTCACAGCTATGCCTGGAAGCACCTCTCCTAGGTGATCTCAGAACCTATTAAGTTGACAATTTAAACTAACATGGGGTAAAATATTTCAGATAAATGGTTAGTCATCATGTTCTTGAGTTCATTTGTCTTGGTAACAGAAACACTCACTGGTTTTACATGCCCTATTTGTATTTAATTTGTCCATTCACTTTCCTATGAAGTACCCATATGAGGCATACTCTACCACTCTCAGAGATGAGGAAATCAATGGTAGCTGCTTTCTTCCGTATCCAGTGTGGCTCATCTCAACACTTCTTAAATTGGAAGCCCTAACTGTAAGAATGAATTCACGGGCTTTAGAAGTGTTCATCGGTCTGCAAAACATATTGCAGGCTATCATTCCTATCACACCCACACAACTATCAGCAAACACATCTTGGGGCTACCTATTTCCAAAAGCAAGCGGCTGCCAGATGAGAATAGAAATACTTGGCTCTAGGAGGCATTTACTTAGATGTTACTATGAGCATATAATTAGTTAATTAGAGACAATAAATCCTTGCTCAAGGGGAGCTTTGTAGAAGACAGTTAAGCTTTATATTTTATCTAATATTCATCCTGCTTCATGGAGTCTCTAGTCTTCTCAGTTGTCTCTATAACTCTGATATATTGAGAATGACCGGAAAAATTAATCCGTGGCCGTTTCATCTGCCTCCGTTTAAAAAGAAAGGCCATTGAACCTTAAACTATATCAAGCACTAAATTTTTATGGTCAAATTGAGATTCTGCGCAAATACACTTAATTAAATTTGTAGATGATCTACTGTCTGGATTGATATGGGAATGCTTGATTGAAAATGTGCTATAAAACACATGTTGAGTGAACACTGCCCAGCTTTCCCCCTCCAGGCTGCTGGGTATGAAATGAATAGTCTTCATGTCCAGTCTCTCTTCATGAGTTCAGGGAAGCCACTGGTAGAATCAGCATGGGATCTACTGGCTGCTTGTCTTCTGCATGACCTCTGTATGCTAATGCCTGCGAAAGAGTTGAGAATTCTCTTGTGGGAATACCCATTTAAACTACTCAAATTGATCCTTGCTACAGTGACACGTTCCTAACTTCCCACACCAGCGTTTTGGGTTCCTGAATGAAAGGAACACACATAGCCTTTATATTTTGATATGCCTAAAGCAGCTCAATGGCTGAGCTACTTCCTAACCTCCATGTGGCTAATCCACCTCCCTCCGATATTCCCAAGTCATTACTTACTAAAATCTATATTCCATCTTTGCTGCCCTGAGACCAGTCAGGCAACCTTCATGGGGCCACTCTGGCTCCTGCTTGGTAGTTAAGCTCTTTGACCCATACCCTATCAGGCAGTGCATCTCCTCTCCTCCACCTACTCTTGGCATGGTGGCTTCTCTTCTTCTTTCCTTCTTCTTCAGTCCCATGCTTGGGAATCCCAAAAGTCTCACCTCTGTCTGCTCAGCCTAGCCATTGGGTGCCTGCAACTTTATTTACCAGTCAAAACCAACTGGGATCAGGGTTCCTCAGTGTCTTTTATGCAGACATGCAGATTCTTGTGCAATTTGGGGGACCCAAGTTAACAATGCAAGCAGCATTAGGCCAAGCCCAGTACAGCTCTCTGCTCTTTTCTGCTTTTCCCCTGACGTGACTGCCTCTGTTTGTCTACAAGACATTCAGTCATGATTGACACAATTTTTGTTTTTGGTATCGCAAAGCTATTCATTTCCAACTCAAAAAACAGGGCCACTCATCATGACAGTCATGGCCAAAACTTCAGAGTCAGTTTTCCTTTGTCTACTTACTCATAGCTAAATCTACCAGTGGTTGGTTCTGTTCTAGTAATTTCCATAGTATTTTCTCTATCAGAATTCCTCTTTAAAAGACACTGGAAGTTTCTTTCTTGTCTTAAGGGTTTCCTAAGCAGATCAACCATCTTCACATACAGGGTAAGTATGTTTCTTTGTGTGGACTAGTAGTCAGAAGCCTCCCCTTTGGTACCTACAAGATGGCTTAGTATCATGGTAAGACTGCTGCCAAAACTGAGGTCATGAGTTTAATCTCTTCGACTCATGTGGTGGAAGGAGAGAATCAATTCCTGGATGTTGTCCTCTGACCTCCACATGGGTATGATGGCAGACACTCACCCACATGTTTAAAAACAACAACACCCCACAGCAACAGGAACACCAGCAACAACAAATATTTATAAGAAGGACTCCATCAGTCTGAAATCAGCCCCTGTCCAGATCGAGTACCAGGGCTTGCAGGTGGGTGACGACTAGATTTCTGCTCCCCTTGTCTGCTAGATTGGGGACTCCACAGCTCTGCCAGGTTAGGGAGCGAATCCCTTTTTTTTCTATATATATCTTTCTATCTTGCCCTAGACCTCTCTCTTTCTCCAACTTTCTTCCTCTGTATTCTTTTATGTGTATTACTACAATACTGGATAATTTTGCTTTTCTGAATAAAACCATTGCAAACTTCCCTATTTTATGTAGCATAAAACCAGAATAGTTCCTGTGGTTAGAAGGTCCTCCATGACTCGGGGTTTACATCCTCTTTTATCAGCTTAACTCTCTACTTCTCACTCTGGCTTGGTTTTTAGTCTAGAGCACAACAGTGTATTCCTACTCAGAGGCTGCCACGCATCCTCTTGAATTTCAACTTTTATAAAGACTTTATATGGCCTCCTCATTTAAAGTGTATTTACCCCCACTTTTTTCATTGTTACATTACCTGTGTTGAACACAATCAAAACTTGTCTTCTTTTCCCAGATCATAAACCCTTTAGTATACACATAAGTTATCTGAATTTCTCGTTGCTTTGACTCTACAATCTTTAGGGGGAACTGATCACATGGGAGATGCTCAGTAAGTGTTACTGACTGAGAGAGGATGAGAGAGGATGGAGCCAGAGAACTAATATAAGGACTAGAACTTGGAGAAGTTTGAAATGTATATTCCTAAAGCAAACCTGGAAATACTTTTATTTTTTCTTCTATTTCTTACGAATGGATTTGAGTTGTTGAGTGTGTATGAGTGTGTGAATTTGAGTGTGAGTGTGTGTGTGTATGATTTTGTGTGTGTGTGACTGTGTGTGTGTGTGTAGTTTCCCATTTCCAGGGAACTGACTTTAAAGGACACTGAGGCTCTCTCCTAAGCAAAGGATAATATTTTGTTGTGAGAGAACTTTCTCAATGAGGATAATCTGAGCCGAGGTTGAGTCTCATGCTGTCATTTGCTTCCCAGGCACAGTAGAGCTGGGCAGCATTGTTTAACCTTTTGGAAGCTACGTATGAAATTTACATTAGTGGGGTGTTGCTGTACAGTTACAAAACGTTTGTTCCATGAATATCAATGCGGTTGTGAGCTGGCAGAAACGATCATCCTTCTGCTGAGAGGAGCCCAGGAATCTATAAAATTGTGTAGACAGCAAGAGAGAGAGAGAGAGGTGAGTGAGGGGGAGAGAGGGAGTCCCAATTTCCTGTTAGACTGCTGCAGAAAACAACCAGGAACCACTTTTTTTTTTTCCTGCAAGAAAAGTATCTGTGAACATGGCTTGGACATCGCTTCTCACCTCACAATGATTTTTTTTTTTTTCAAAGAGTGTTTTACTGTATTTATTTAGAAATGTCTGAGTGCTTATCAGAGTGCCTTGCAAAGAGTGGGTACTTTATAAGTGCAGGTTTAAATGGTTTTATATATAAGAATAGTCACTAAATAGAAAAATCATCTAGTAATTGAGAAGAAATATGAATACGCAATTAGGGTAATGTCACCCCTGATCAATAATTCATCTAAAGGAGCTTTTAAAGATTTCCCTTTGGATTGACATTGATGATTGAAAAAAGGAAATATGTTGTAAAAAAAAAAATAAGCAAAGCAAAGCAAAGCAAAGCAAAGCAAAACAAAACAAAAACCATTTTTTTTTCCAGAGTAGTTTTAGGCTTTTGGGAAATTGAGCAGAAAGAAAGGTCTGTGTTCCATATACAGACTTTTAGTAAATAACTTATCAACTTGTGTGTGTATGTGTGTTTGTGTGTCTGGGATGTGCATGTACATATGTGTATACACATGTTGGGGAACATGGAAGTCAGTAGTGACTTTAAGATGTCTTCATCGGCCACTTTTCGATTTTATTTTTGAGATGGTCTTGTCATTGAATATGTTTGCCATTCAGCTAAGCTCTGGGGATCCCCCTGTCTACACATCCCCCATCCCTGCCCTAATGCTAGGATTCTAGGTACCGACATCCACACTGGGCTGTTTCCCAGAATGGCGATGATCCAATTCTGGTCCTCATGCTTGTATGGTAAGCACTTTACCCACTGAGCCACATTCTCCACCCCTGTAGATTTGCTTCATTGGACCAATATAGAGAGGAACTTTTGTTTGTTTTTGTTTCATTTTGTTTTGAGGCAGCATTTTTCTATAAAGCCCAATATCCTCCTGCTTCTGCCTCTCCAGTGCCAGGATGACAGATGCATCCTTCCACACCCAGTTCATAATATTCCTACTAAGTAGAGTTCTTCATTTATGTGTGAGTTCATTCTCTTTTTGCCAGTTCTTTGGATTCTAACCCATGCGTGAGGCAACCAAGGCTCCAGCTTCACACAGAACCCACTTTATAACACAAAAAGCCTCTTGGGGTTTATCCTCTCTCTCTCCTCACCTCCATTTCTGAATCTCTGCCAACTATATTTTTAAATAGTTTATAATTATATATATTTTAATTTAAAACACTTTTCATAATGTCTAATTTATATACATTTTAAACAAACTACACACATGACACAATAATTTGTAATAAACTATGTTTATTGATAGTATTTATAATTAATATTCATAATACACATGACATAAAACTTCTAAGTAAAATTATCATTTTAAATTTTTTTGACAATTTCCTTTTATACACAGTGTATTGTGAGCACATCCCTGCTCCCATTACTTGCTTTTTTCTGCCTCTCATTCCTGCTCACACTGCTCTTCTCTGTAGTCATCCCTGTGTAGGTAGTGGCAGCTGTGTGTATTCTTGACTGCCATGGTCACACTGTATTCAGAAGACAGCATTTTATAATGGTCTTCCCTGTTCTCTGGATCTAGTCATCTTTTCACCCCTCCTTCTACAATGTTCCCTGGGACTCAGGATGTGCTACTGATGTCCTGTTTAGGACTGAGCATGTAGCAGCCTTGTTTGCCTACTGCTGGGTGGTGCTTCTCTGACTAAAGCTGAGAGTACTTTAATGACATTCATTACATGCAGACCCCTCGTTCTTTTACTGTCCCATGTATTTTTGTAGAATGTTACTTTCTTGGATCATACTATAAATTGCCTTTTTAGAGTAGCTTCTCTCGCTAGGTGTGGAAAACTTCATCTAGACCAGTAGTGGTGATGTGAATTTGAATCTTAAGGACTTCTAACATGCTCAGAGGCCCATGATATTCACTTAACTCATATGACATTCACTTAACTTACTAAAATAAAAATTTTCCAAAGAGGATAACAATCACTTTAAGGATTTTCTCTTTTGGGAATACAGTAAATACTCTTTCATATCTATTTCTTTTCTGTGTTACTTTACAGCTCTCTTTACAACTACTGTGGTTACATTCATCTTCTATATCTTAATTTCATTTTGAATGTGTCTTATCTTAATCATCATTATTATTTCTAAATCATTCATTAGTTCTAAATAGACATTATTTCATTTATTTATTTTTATTTTGTTTCTATTGACCATTATATACTTTTATTATTTCTTTGTTTTTTTTGGCTAGATTTTAAGAGGCTTGATCTTTGTTTGTTGTTGTTGTTATTTAATAGTCACATGTCTACAAACTAATTTTGTTGAACTAGTTACTTGGGAATAATTCTTGGAGTATTGTTTTCCATGAAACAGATATTCATATCTCTGTTTCTCTCCCATGATTATTTCCTTGGATAGCCCTTTTTTAGTTGTCAGGTTTATGAGTGCTGCTCCTTGCCCAGTTCCTCCCCTGGCAGTCTGGGAAAGCCTCACTAAGGCTCTTTTTTGTTTTTTGTTTTGTTTTGTTTTAAGAACTCTGAACACACCTTTATTCAAGTAGAAGTACAAAAGCACATTCCTAACCCAAATGCATACATGTGATTTTTTACAGATTCTGCTACATGGGGATGAATCAAATCATCTGCCTCAGTCACCAGAACTGACTATTGGTCTATATAAGTAAGAGTATACATGTTTGAAAATCATGAATTTTTCATTTGCTTTTACATTTAGATCAATTTGATATCTATTGATTTTCTTGCCCTGATGAGACACTATGCTTGTTGATGAGAAAGAAGTAAAATTCAGTCATAGGACTGTCTTAGAGGTTAGCCACAAGATTTCCTCACAAGGCTCTCTGTGTTTGTCTTTGAGGCTTCTCTTCATCTAGCACCAAGTGTAAGGCTTCCTGCTTGTAGCCTGTATTTCGTAGAGGAGGAGAAACCAAGCTGTTATATTTGTTATTTTCCTTGTTACCAAGACAAAATTCCAGATAAAAGTAACTTA
Source organism: Arvicanthis niloticus (assembly GCF_011762505.2). Taxonomy (NCBI): domain Eukaryota; kingdom Metazoa; phylum Chordata; class Mammalia; order Rodentia; family Muridae; genus Arvicanthis; species Arvicanthis niloticus. The sequence goes on along the minus strand of NC_047663.1, from coordinate 73,870,324 downwards.
AAGGAGGAAGAATTTATTTTGGCTCACAGTTTGGGGGTACAGTCAGTCACAATAGGAAGGCATGCAGGTAGGAGCTTTAAGCAGCTAGTCATGTTTCAACCACAGTCAGGAAGCAGAAGTAGAAACCAGGAAGCAGGACACAGGAAGAAGAAAGCAGGAAGCAGGAAGCAGGAAGAAGAAAGTAGGAAGCATACAGAGATGAAGGTGTACTCAGGCCCTTTTCTCCTTTTTATTTCTGTCTAGGATCCCAGTATGTAAGGACAGCACCACCAACATTCACTGTGCTGCCCTAAAGAATGAACTTATCTTCCTCATCATCCAATTTGGAGTCCCTGGAGGATTGACTTGGAACAAGTCTCTTTTTCTGGCCACCACTTTTCAGATGTGATTGTATGTACTCCCCTTGTTTAACTGTGGCCCTTTTACTTTTTATTTTTCTGTTCTTACCTTAATGTTAATGAGCCTTTGGGCTATGACACCATAGTAGCGTTGATTATTTTCTTTCTTACAAAGATTTAAAAAAGCATGGTCCTTAGATGATTTCCAGCCTTCTTCCAGTCTTCCCACATTTTCCCCCAACACCAGTATTCCAAGGCTGATTTGCAATGTTACATGAATTATGTCATTTCTGTTAGGATTGGGAGACCAGGCTGTTATAGACCCTTCCTGCAAAATCAAAATCTTTGATGTGAAAGAACAATTATGAAAATATATTTCTTACTCCTTTATTTTCCTGAAATCAATGACCAGAATAATAGTCACCCAAAGTTTTCTTTTAGGTCTTGCTGGTTTTGAGTCTGTGGTTACTATTAGCTCACCAGATGTAAAAGCCACTCTCAAAAACGTGTTTCTATTGCCACATCTGCCTCTGTCCTCACTCTGTCAGGAGCCTCATTATTTCCATGTCAGAGGGTTGCTGGGTGTTCAGGAGAGCCACTGACCAGTTCAGAGTCCCTGCACTCCTGTTCCTCATATGTTCTTCAGAGCTTAGAAGCTTAATCACCAAATGAAAACAATTGCTAGAACGGTGTATAATGCTGGGATTTTTTTACCTCCTGAGAAATAACACTTGCATTTTATTTTCAAGGGCACAATTGTTTCCATGATGCAAAAGAAATACCTTATTGAATACAAAAGCCTTGCAGTAATGAATGAATCAAAGCCAAACCAAGGTGTAACCAGAACCTGATCAGAATGTGAGAAAGCACACCAGCACATATAGCTTTGTTTTATACAGCACTGACTGATAATGACCTTTTGCTTGCCGAATATTCACAATAAGAAGGAGCTGTAGGCTGGGTTAAGCATCTGTGTATTCTTCAGTAATTGTACTGATCTGATGGGAGCTGGTCAATGGACCACTGGGTGTCAGTATTGTCTTTTCTTACTCTAGTAGGACCTGAAATGGATTGTCTTATCCTTTTCAGACACTGTGACTTTTTTTTGGCATCCAGGATCTTGGACTTTCTGTCCAGTTGGTTTTCTTTGAAGGTGAGCATGGAGTGGCTGAGACACAGAGAGGGTAGAGCTGATTCCTCCCAGGATAGTTCTATCACCCCAGGCTCCACACATTTATAAGTACTTTATCTACTCACCCTGGACAGACTAAAAAAAAAAATCATTCCACCCAAGTCCTACTTGGTGAACCAAGGAGTTTATTGGGGTTATTTAAAGGAGCATGGACAACTCTTAGACAAGCTGAACAGCTGAAAAGCCCACTCCACCATGGGGAAGGACTTGTGAAATTGCATCCTTTGTAACACTAGAGAGTCCTCTGTGCCCTGTAATAGATAACACAATTATCAACCACCCAGGAGGTGCCTCTTTAGTCCTGCTATTTTCTAGGGCTTCTTCAGTTTCATAAAGGCCATAGCTTAGGTTCATAAGGGTCTAGCCTTGGGCTCCTCTTTCTCCTCTATGGGAGAGGATGTCTCAGTTTGGAGGTCAGAGTCTCAAACTTCAGTGCCCACAGAATCACAGAGATGGAAGGGTGAGGTGCACACTGTATTAACATAGTAAACAGCAAGGGTGCTCCTTTATTCCACAGAGAGATGCTGTTCCCTGTAGTCCATCACTACTTGCTTGGGGTATCTCTTTTTTTCCCCAATAGTGGTTTTGTTAAAATAAAACACAATAAAAAACATATGCTGATAAAGGTAACTAATCCTTGTCAAATGCTCAGAGACCATGGGGGGGGGGGTATGTGAAGGGCCAGCCATCTAGAGACTTCCATTAGATGTGTAGGAAGGAAAGGTAAAGGTGGGGCAGTCATTTGTCTATTTCTGGATACATATCTGATAGCAAAGGACTTCTGACTTCAGTTTTCTTAATTCCCTACTTCATAGAGAGTTGGTGAGTGAAAACATGAAGTTTAGCTGTTGGGCAGTACAGTTATGTGGGAATATTCATGGGTAATAGTTGCAATGGTGAATCTTCATTATCAGCTTGACAAGGTCTAGAATTATGTAGAAGACAATCCTCTGTACATGTCTTTGAGGGAGTTTCCAGATTAGATTAACTGAGATTGGAAGACTTACCCTAAATGTGAGTGGCACCAACCCATGTGTTGGGGTCTCTGAATAAAATCGAAAGCAAGCTAGGTACCAGCCTCTCATCCATCTCTGCTTCCTGACTGTGGATGAAATGTGACCAGCTGGCTTTTGTTTCTGCCATCCTGCCTTCCCCATGATAGGCTGTTCCTACAAACTGTGAGCCAAAATACACTCTCCCTTAAGTTGCATGTCATTCGAAAAATACCCAGTTCTCTTGCGTACTGTTATTTCCCAAGAGTTGTAGAGTGAGTGAAGAGGGGAAGCACTTTATTATGATCCTCAGCAAGAAGAACATTAATTATAAAGGGCGATGCACGGAGGTTAGAGGAATCTAATTTGTAGGAAGAAGGACTTAAGTGGGTTGCACTGAAGCTTCTTGACAGGAAGGGTTCCTTATGAAAGTGTTCTTGGCAGAGATTATGGGATCTTCTCTAATCCTGTTATTACAGCTATCATAGTTCAAACAAACCATCTCTGCTCAGCATTAGCCTTGTAAAATGCTAGTCTGATCATATTTATAGCTTTTGTTTTTACAACTGTTATTTTTATCCTCTGACTTCTGCGTTGGGTACATCTATTGTTTCTTAAACTGTTTGAAGGGAGTGTTAGGCTGACTTTAACCTTATTATATAAGAAAAAATATTCTTTACTTTGGATCCCGTCACCACTTCCTTCCCGTGCCGAGATTACAGGTGTATACCACAATGCAGTGGTGGAATCAAACCCAGGATTCAGGCATGTGGGACAAGCACTTTGCCAATTGGGCTACACTCCCAACCCTATCAAGAAATTTTAAAATTCAAATAGTTAAAAACAAAAAGAAGTAGAAATACTATCATATCATCCTTCTGGAGGATCACAGTAAAATCTTGGGGAAGTCTCAAAGTTCAAAGGAAGTCTTCAGAACTCTCACCCCATTTCTCTTATTAATATATGGATATTGGTTGTTTGCACTCCCACTGAACCTTTACTCATACAAACACCGCTCTTTCCCTCTTTTTCTTGACTAACTTTCTTGACATACTTTCATTCACTTTTAAGTTATATTTTTTTTTTTACCTTTTCTGCTAAGCTTTATGTAAGCTTCATTAAACAGTTTGTATTCTTTTGTTGATGGTGTGAAGTTGTAATTCCCCAGGGCTGATTCTCTATATATTCTCCTCCCACCAGTCTAGAAAACCAGTGACCAACTCTAGACTTAATAACAGACAGTTCCTAGTACCTATCTGTTAAGTGACTGAAGATACAACTCTGAGAACACAAGGCCAACCTGTTGTTTGCTGAGTAGCCTCATCCTCTCTTCTCCATCAACATTGGTTAGGTGCTAGAGATGAAGATGTTACTGAGGTCTCAATCTATGCCAGGCACTGTGCAGTATATTTCCATATAAGAACTAATCTTCTTGGATGTGGCCAGGGTTCTCCCAGTCAAAGGTCCTGCCTTTCATTGTCGACTGATGTAATTCTCAGCGGGTCCTCCCAAGCCACAGTCAAATTGTGGACCATGTAGTCCAACAATGGCTGTCTCACATTGGAGAGGCCAAGAATCTGGTTATAGCTCAGGGTATGAGGCTAAATGTCTTAGCCATCCTGTGTCAGGACTTTTTTTGGTGCTGTGATAAAGCAGCATGAACAAAGGAAGCCTAAGGAAGAGAGAGAAAGTTTATTTTGGTTTATGATTCCAGGGGATGAGAGTCCATCATGGGGCACAGTAAGTTGTGGGTGAAGTAGCAGGAGCAGTAAGCTGAGAGATCACATCTCAACCATAAGTACAAAGTAGAGAGAGATAACTGGAAGTGGACCAAGGCCATGAACTCTCAAATCTACTTTTAGTTAGTACTCTCTGCCCCAAGGTTATATCTCCTAAAACTTCTTAAACAGCACCACCAACGGGTGACCAAGTATTCAAGGGCCTGAACCTATGGTATATATTTCGAATTCAAATTACCACAGTGAACGTCCCCTCACTGACTTCTATGTCCCCATCTTCTCTCAGTGCCCAATTAAATCTCTGATTGTTTGTTGGGAGTCTGCATTGTGATATGTGCTTGGGAAACAGGAAAGAAGCAGACAGATTCTGCCTTCCTCATGGAGCCTTTTGAATGTTGGATGGAGACAGTAAATGATTAAGACAATGCAGTCAGACAAATTCTGTTAGAGGATCATAAAATGATGAAGTATAGCATGGAAAGATGGGGAAGGGGTCTGTGTGCCAAGGGTCAAAGTAATGGGAAATGGGAATCTGAGGACTGGGAACTCACTTAGAGGGACCAAGATTCCTCCTGGAGCAGGGACAGTGTACATAATAAGCTTTGGTCACAGAGTCTTAAGGCAGAGAATGAAAGAAAGATAGTGACTGCTGAGGTAAATGGCTAAGGGTCTTGGGAAAGGAACAAATATGTGTAGCATTTCTTGGCTACTCTGATCATATAATGGCATTCCTACAATTTTAAGCATTTATATGTATTATTTTAAAGTAGTCAATATATACATGTAGGCCTATACATAGATATGTAGATATCCATAGAATCTGCATAGAATGTATAGAGACATGCATATGTCACACCTAGATGTGTACACATGTACATATATACTTACTTTTTATTTTCTTGAGGCAATGTCTCAGACGAGGCATAGAACTGCCTCAAACTCCTTGTCCCCCTGCCCCAGCCTTCTATGTATTTGCTTTCCTTGAGCTCGCTAAGAGACACGACATCAGAGGAGCTTGAGATTTTCAGAGATCTCTAACTACATGAGAATTTTGCCAATTGCCACATTCTTCAAGTTGTCTGCAATGCTTATAAAATTTAGGTAGGTCATCTAGGGGTTGGGGAAAGATTTGAGAACTAAGAACATCATGTTTATATGGGGATGATTAGGATATAGTGTCAGCAAAGAGAACTTTAAGCTGTTATGAAAATATGCTTCAAGATTTTTTTTTTAAAAAATGCAGCTATGTATATGACATTCAACCCAGAGGTGTCTGGGAACTGTCTTGCTTGTTAGTTAAGAGTTATGGTTATTATTGGTGGAGCATCAGTGAGAATTTTGCTGAGTTTCAATAACCAAATCCTTTCATATTCCATTTTAAGGATTTACCTCATACATCCTACACATATTCTAAGGATATCTACGTATTACCCCAATCCAAGGGTGCTTTATTTTGGTTGCTTTTCTGTTTAAGTTTTAGGTACCATCATTGATTGGACAGTGTCAAAAAACTTTGCAGAACTAATGGTTCTGGTCATGTGTTACTGCCTTTATCATTGCAGTGGTGGCCACTTTTACAAATGAAAGCTTGGATCATGGAAGCAGGCAAACCCAGGTTTGGTAGGCACGTTAGTGCAATATGGCTCTTATGATAGATCACAAATTTGTTGGTTATACCCCCTAGTTTTGTTACCTTGTTGTTCTGGCACCTAGCTGTCCATGGTGCTTTTTGGTTGGCTGAACTCAAACCTCTGAAGGAGCACCAGGGAAGAATGTTTTTCCTTACTTTTCTTGGCTTCCAAAGGCTGCCTTCATCCTCTAGTGTGGGGCTTCATCTCCCACCTTCAAAGCTAGCAATGGCATCTTCAAATTGTAGTTATTTCTCCTCTTCCTTTCTTTTCTCCCACCTTCCCTGCCTGCTCTGTCTTCCATTGTATTTCCTCTTCATTGACTCTGACCCTCTCACCTCCCTCTTCTGGGAGACCTGTAAATCTCACTTGACCCACTGCTCTGCCAGCTTAACATAATAAACAAAGTAATCTGATAGAAGGGAACCACAAAAGAGAAAATGCTTCCATAAGATAGAATGCTTGCATTGTAGGCAAGCTTGTAAGGCTCTGAAAACAAACAAACAAACAAACAAACAAACAAACAAATTAGTGAGTGGTGTTTGAAAGCCTATCCTATTGTTGGTGGAGCCACTGCTGGGCTGGTGGTTTTGGGTTCTTTGAGAAAGCAGGAGGGCAAGCCACAATGAGTAATCTAGTAAATAGCACCCCTTCATGGTCTCAGCATCAGCTCTTGCCTCCAGATTCCTTCCTGGTTTGAATTCTTGCCTTGGATTCCCTCCTGTGATTCAGGATATGTAAGGACCACCCCTCCCCCAAGTCCTTTCCTTTCCAAGTTACTTTTGTTCCTGTTGTTTCGTCACTGCACTAGAAACCCTAATTCTGACCCACCATGAGGGTGGTAATCAATGATGATTTTTCCTCCTTAAGATCGTTAAGTCTTGCATAATTGTTTCAGACACAGAAACTGATATATTGGAGGGTTCTGTCAAGAAGGTGGGCATCTTTGAGGAATCAGTATTTAGTTTATTACTGGTAGTTTTAGGAATGCTTAGCTTATATTAACTTATAAAACTGTCTAGAAGAAGCAGGGGCGCTTGTCAGTACAACAGTAGGAATTATATACCAAAATTAGTTGTGATGTAAGACTCTGAAGAGCCTTAGCAACCAGGGACCCCCTGAGTGAACCTTGTGGAGTAGAAGATTGATGCAAAGGCAAGGGGAGTTTATTGTTCCAGCATGCTGGGGTCACTCTGCATCCAAAAGGAGAGGCAATGACCTCAGGCAGCCTGTTTGTTCAGTTTTTATACAGTTTTCAGGGGTAGAGTAGAGCAATAGCCACTAGGCACAATGTAATTGTTAAAACAGTGCTACTTTTAAATTGATTGGTCCTTAAGTTGGTCTGTCCTGAGGAATGCTTTTCTAATATGCAGGTGGTCACACTCCCCCCAACCCCCACCCCCATGGTTTTCCTGAGGAATGTAATTCAGCCTTTCTCTTCTGGAAGGGAGGGGTGTCTACATGTTCTATAACCTCTCTCTTTCTGGGGATAGGGGTGCCTACATGCTCTAAGGACTTCTCCCTTCTGGGAAGGGAGGGGGCTTGGTGGAATTTTCCAAAGGCTCTAAACTGACCTCTTCATTGACAACTAAAAAACGGGGGAATTAGCAGACACTGAAAACTAATCTACTGACTACCATCTGCTCTTTGAACTCCCCACGCTTTATTCAGCTTATTTAATTAGTATTTTACATCTTAATTAACATCTAAAAAGATTTCCAGAAATAGGATCTTGTTTAATCTCTCTCCACTCCATTGTCCTATTGATGTCTGTAGAGAACCTTCAAATATACTCTCATTCCTCTGAAGATTCAATAATTTTAATGTATGAAATAAAATAACAAGGGCTAGGGATGTAGCTCAGTGGTAGACTGCCTGTCTGGCCCTGACTTCAATTACCAGCACTGGGGAAAAAGATAATACCTAAAACAACACACAAATCCACACAGATTTCATTACACAATATTAACAGGAATATGAAACTCAAAGGGGGCAAGATGTTGGCAACTTTCATGGAGTTTGTTCTTAGAATATTAATTTAGTTGTTTTGGAGGAGGGGTGTTAGAGGTCAAGGACTTACAAGAAAAAGTTCTGCACAGCAAGCAAAGGCTGTTCTGTAATATAGATGACATCTACTAGGTAGTATTCCTGTGGTGACTTCTGTCTGGGCCAGGAGTCAGACGTCAGTCATTTTCCTTTGAAGTGTGTCATTATCAAAGGAAAGGTCCCATGCCCACCTTCAATGCTTTGATGTAGATAGATGCGAAGTTCTTACAATAGGGCAGCTCTGTGCAGCCATTCTTATGTCTGCATTGTGTATACTTTTTCTGAATAACCAATTTAGAATGAGAGTGGAACTATATTTGGGTGGTGCTATTTTGATCTCTCCCATGTGATGATTGTTATTTTTACATGTACTATGAGGTTCTGAATGTATTTCCTCCATTGTAACTTCGAATACTCAAACTTAAAAAGAGAAATCTCTGTGTACATGTGCATGCACACATGTGTGATGGTACATGTGTGGCTGTTAGGTGACAAACTCAGATGTCAATCCTCACCTCCTACCTCGTTTGTTTGTAGGGACTTTTGGTGTTCTTCAGTGCTCACCAGGCGAGCTGGCTCACAGAATTCCAGGATTTTCCTGCTTCAACCTCCCACCTCTTTCTAAGAACTCTAAGAACTCTGGGATTACAGAAACATGTGCCATTGTGCCTGGCTTTCTGTGGGCTCAGAGAACTTGAACCCAGATCTTCATGCTTATACAGCACGTGTTTTATTTGACCTCTACCTACTCAGATCTCTATACCATTACATTTTGGGATAGTTTTTTTTTTCCATACAAAGATAGAAAGTCTTAGAAGTCTTCACGTCTCTTTCAAATCTGAACCTCTATCTTGGGCTGCTCCCCGGAGCTTGAGAGCCTTGTTACATGATTTTCTGGATGCACTTTTATATGCCCTCCATTTTTTTTTTTTTTTAAATTCCTCAGTTCTCCCTCTGAGCACATTAAAGATGTCAATGCCAGTGTTTTTCATCTTCCATTGTTTTGTCTTCCATTGTTTTTCTGTGAAGCGTCATAGTTTTTGACATTTTTTTCAGATATAATCCATTTTTCCTACCTCTTTGTTTGTATTAGGTACTTGTCCCGTTTTTATGTCAAAATTCATGACCAAAGCCACTTAGAGAAGGTTTTATTTTGAGCCCCAGTTTCAGGTGCAGCCCACCATGATGGGGTAGCCACAGCATCAGGAACTTGAGATAGCTGGTTACAGTGCAATCCCAGTCAGGAAGGAGAGGGGGATGCGTGCTGGTGCTCTGCTTACTTCCCAGTTTTCTTGTGTATGTATATGTGTGGGAGGGTGTGCGCATGGAGGGGTTTATTATGCATGTATGCATGTGTGTACGTGGATATGCTTGTCTATGTAGGTGAAGTTGGAAACCCTCATTTGATGTCAAGATGTCTTCCTCTTTTGTTTGCCACCTTATTTTTTGAGACAGAGTTTCTCATTGAATTTGGAGTCCACTGTTTTGGCTAGGCTGGCTGGATAGGGATTCCTAAGGATTCACTTGGTTCTGTTTCCCAGTGCTGGGATCACAGATATGTGCTACAAAGCCTGGTATACATGGTGGTGGGGATCTGGATTCAGGGTGTCACCATCCTATGGGTTGACATCCTACACTGAAAGGAGAAATCAGAAGCAAGGGGGGGGGTATCTCGGTGAGTTAGCATCATGTTGTACAATCCCAGGGACCTGTATCCCACCAAATTGAAAACTGAGATTAACCATGATAAGTGCCTGAGAATTTATTTTATACTTGCTTTTAAGACTTTTCCCTTTATCTTTGATTTTCAGCCAGTTTAAATGGAATGCCTCACTTGAAATAACTGATCTTTTCTGTTATGTCTATAATGCTTTAGGTCTTTAAAAAAATGCTTAAGTTGATGAATTTTATTAATTGAAATATAGAATTTATACTTGGCTTAATTTTAGAGGGCTTTAAAAAATCCAGCTTCTCATTTTTAAAAACTCTTTTGCTCTTCTAATTTTCTTGATATATTTTAAAGTCTCTGTTAAATAAAATATCTGATCCAGTTCAGAGTCATCGACTTAGCATTTTCTTTTACCTCTATATTCTTTTCTCTATTTGTTTGTTCCATAACTTTGAGTGGCATGGGAAGAAATAGATATGAATGTTATCTTTTAATGGTCACCAAGTTCTTTCCTGTTTTTAGGTAGGGAAAGAGAAAGCCATCTTTATAAATATTTCAGACATTGAACTGGGTGGTATCTGGATTATGGCATTAAGTAGGTTCACTCTGCCTATTTAAAAAATTATGTGTATCTGGGCGCACATATTTGCACATGTGAGTACAGGTATTCTTTAAGGCCAGTAGAAGGCAATGAATCTGAAGTTATAGATGGTTGTAAGTTACCTGTTATGGGTTCTAGAAATTGAACTCTGGTCTTCTGCATCATTGAACCACTAAGCCATCTCTCCAGCACCTTGTCTGTGTTTTTGGATATTTTTAGGGCCAGCTTTGATTGGCCCACTAGAACTCTAGAGCAAAACACAGAAAAATGACATAATGTCTCTTGTCCAAGTTAATTTTCATGTCCCTATAGACTCAGAAAGAAAGTAACAACAAGAAGAAGGAGTTCTCTGCCTTGAGCTTCAAAACACCCTATGCTTTTCACACCAATTCCCCTACCCAGGTCTTATGAGAGCTAACTCCCATCGTTGTCAGAGGACAACGATGTGCCTTTATTTATGTGCCTTGGCATATGCCCCATATCTGGAACACATACTAAACAAATGTAAAATCTGGAAAGTTTACATCTCATATTATATTATATTTTAGTTTTATCATTTCTAAGATCAATAAATGCTTGAAGATATTTTAACTTATTTATTGTTCATCCTATTTCAATATATGTAAATTATTATCAAAAGAGGAGTTTTGTTAATTATGTATACCTCTGTACATGTTCTCCATTCTTTTATTTCATTAATTCATTTATTTATTCACTTTACAATCTGATAATAGCCACCTTGCCCCTCCCCCTTCTTCCCAGTCCTTTCCGCCCACCCCCCTGCTCCCATTATTTTGTCCACTTTTCTTCAGAGAAGGGGACTCTCCCTATCTTATGCCCCCCATACCAACATGTCTGCCCTCATCAGGACTAAGCTCATCTTCTCCCACCGAGGACAGACAAGGCAGCCCAGTTAAGGGAAAGGGATCCAAAGGCAAACAACAAAGTCCAAGTCATAGATAGCCCCCACTTCAATTGTTGGGGGCCCCTTATGAAGACCAAGCTACACATTTGCTACATATGGCTAGGCGGCTTAGATCCAATCCATGCAGCTCTGTGAGCCCCCATGGGTCCATGTAACTTAGTTCTGTAGGTCTTCTTTTTGTGTCTTTGACCCCTCAGATTCCCTCAATCCTACCCCCAACTCTTCTACAAGACTTCCTGAGCTCTGCCTAATATTTGGTTGTAGGTTTCTGTATTTGTTTCTATCAGCTACTGGATGAAGTCTCTCAGATGACAGTAGTGCCAGACTCCTGTCTGAAATCATAGCAGAACATTATTAAAGTGTCTTGGATTGGCTCTCTCCCAATGGAGTAGGTCTCAAGTTGGGCCAATCATTGGTTGGTTATTTCTTCAGTCTCTGTTCCACCTTTATACCTGAACATTTTGTAGGCAGAAAAAAATTGGGGTCAAGGGTTTTGTGGGTGGCTTGTTATCCCTCTGCCTCCACTGGAAGTCCTGCCTAGCTACAGGAGGTGGCCACTTAAGGCTCTATATCCAATGCTGCTAGGAGTCTCAGTTAGGCTAAGGCCCTTATCCTCCTAGGAGCCTCCCCTGTTGTAGGCCTTCAGCTTGTTCCTGAGATGCATCCACTCTTTCTGATTTCTCTTCTTTCTCCTGGTCTTCTCACCTCCATTCCTGCTCTCCTTACATCTGAAATCTACTCCTATTCCCCTCCTCATCCCCTCTCCAAGCTAGTTCTCTCTTTCTCCATCTACTTACAAAGTCTGTTTTATTTTCCCTTTTGAGTGAGATTCAAGTATTCTTCTTAGGATCCTCTTTGTTATTAGCTGGTTTTTATTGGGGGTGGGGGGCTGGGATTATATTATGGTTAACCTGCACTTTATGGGTAATATCCCCTTATGAAAGAGTTCATACTATGTATTTCTTTCTGGATCTGGGTTACCTTACTCAGGATGGTATTTTCTAGTTCTATCCATTTGCCTGCAAATTTCATGATATCCTTGTTTTTAATAGCATAATATTCCATTGTGTAAATGTGTAGAGCTGTGATAAGATGGCTGGTTTTGGTTGAAGTGCTGTCTGGAAATAGCCCAGAGACCCAACAGGTGTCCATTGCCTATGAGGGACAGGCATCTATTTCGCTGCTACCAGAATCCAGACTCCTGACATGTGGTGTGATCTCCATTTCATCTGTACCTCACAGTCACGTTTGGCTAGAGAGGGCGTGACTACAGGCTTCAGCCTTGAGAGATTTTCATATTCATGAGTTACCTAAAGGCCAGGGGGCGTAGCTAAATTAAGTTATTCCTTTTCCTAGCCCCGCCTCTTTCTCCTCCCCTATTTAAGCCAGCAGCTCTCCCCTGTTAAACTGGGGCGTGCAGACCATCTATCACATGCCATGAACAATAAAACTCCTGGAACCTCCGGACTTTCTCAAGTTATTGGGACTTGCTGTCGTGGAAAGTGCCCTCCCACCCCTGGCGAAGTTTCCTCAGCAATGTACCACATTTTCTTTATCCATTTTTCAGTTGAGGATGACATCTAGGTTGTTTCCAGTTTCTGGCTATTATGAATAAAGCTACTATGAGCATAGTGAGCAAGTGTCTTTGTGGTATGGTGGAGCATCTTTTGGGTATATGCCCACAAGTGGTATAACTGGGTCTTGAGGTAGAACACTTCTCAATTTTCTGAGAAACTGCCAGCTTAATTTCCAAAGTGGTTGTACAAGTTTGCATTTCCACCAGTAATGGAGGAGTGTTTTCCTTGCTCCACATACTTGCCAGCATCTGCTGTCACTTAAATTTTTGATGGGTGTAAGAAGGAATCCTAGTGTCTTTTTGATTCGCATTCCCCTGCTGACTAAGGATGTTGGATATTTCTTTAAGTACTTCTTGGCAATTAGAGATTACTCTGTTCAGAATTCTCCTTTTAACTCTGTACCCGATTTTTTAATTGGGTTACTTGGTTTGGGGTTGATTGGTTTCTTGAGTTCTTTATATATTTTAGATATTAACCCTCTGTCAGATGTAGGATTGGGGAAGATCCTGTCCTGCCACTTTGCTGAAGGAATTTATCAGCTATAAGAGTTCCTTGGTAGAATTTTGGGGGTCACTTATGTATACTATCATATCATCTGCAAATAGAGATACTTTGACTTTTTCCTTTCCAATTTGAATCCTGTTGGTACTATATTGAATTGATGCGGAGTGGACAGCCTTGCCTTGGCCCTGATTTTAGTGGGATTGCTTTAAGTTTCTCTCCATTTAATTTGATGCTGACTACCAATCTGGGGTATATTGCTTTTATGATGTTTAGATATGGGCCTTGTATCCCTGATCTCTCCAAGACTTTTATGGTGAAGGGGTGTTATGTTTTTGTCAAAAGTTTTTTTTAATCATCTAATGAGATTATTGTGTGATTTTTTTTAAATTTTAGGGGTTTTTTTGTATGGTGGCTTATGTTGCTGAATTTTTGTATGTTGAACCATCCCTGCATCCTGGGATGCAGCCTAGTTGATCATGGGGTATGATGTTTTTGATGTGTTCTTTTTTTGTTCTTTTGTTTTTTTGTTTTTTGTTTTGTTTTGTTTTGTTTTGTTTTGTTTTGTTTTGAGACAGGGTTTCTCTGTGTAGTCCTGGCTGTCCTGGAACTCACTCTGTAGACCAGGCTGGCCTCGAACTCAGAAATCCGCCTGCCTCTGCCTCCCAAGTGCTGGGATTAAAGGCGTGAGCCACCACCGCCCGGCCTTGATGTGTTCTTGGATTTTAAGAAACTTGATCTTACATTCTCTTTCTTTGTTGAGTCTTTAAGGTATCAGGGTGACTTGGCCTCACAGAATGAGCTCGGAAATTATGCCTTCTCTTTCTATTTTGTGCAATAGCTTGAAGAGTATTTGTATCAGCTCTTCTTTGAAAGTCTAGAAGCATCCTGTGCTAAAACCATTTGGCTCTGGGTTTCTCTTTCTTTTAGGTTTATAGGACTATTTAAATTGTTGACCTGATTTTGTTTTAATTTTGATAAGTGGACTCTATCACAATAATCCTCCATTTCATTTAGATTTTCCAATTTTGTGGAGTATAGACTTTAGATGTAAAACCTAATGATTCTTTAGGTTTTGTCAGTGTCTGTTGTTATGTCTTTTTTTTTTTTTCATTTCTAATTTTGTTAATTTGGTTATTGTTTCTTTGCCTTTCAGTACAATGGTTAAGGGTTTGTCTATCTTGTTGATTTTCTTAAAGAACCAGCTCTTGGTTTCACTGATCTTTTGTATTGTTCTCTTTGTTTCTAATTTATTAATTTCACCCCTGAGTTTGATTATTTTCTGCCATCTACTCCTCTTGGGTATATTTTCTTCTTTTTGTTTTAAAAATTTTAGGTGTGCTTTTAAATTGCTAGTATGAGTTCTCTTCAGTTTCTTGTTGAAGTTACTTAAGTGCTATGAACTTTCCTCTTAGCACTGTTTTTATTGTATCCCATAAGTTTGGGTATGGTATGTCTTTATTTCCAATGAATTCTAGAAAGTCTTTACTTTCTTTCTTTATTTTTTCCTGGATTCAATGGTCATTGAGTAGAGAGTTTTTCAGTTTCTATGCATTTGTAGGCTTTTTGTTGTTCTGGTGTTGTTGAAGTCCAGCTTTAATCCATGGTGATCTGTTAAGATAAAAGGGTTATTTCAATTTTCTTGTATCTGTTGAGGCTTGCTTTCTGAATGACTTTATGGTCAATTTTGGAGAAGGTTCTGTGAGGTCCTCAGAAGAAGGTATATTTTGTGTTTGGGTGAAATGTTTCGTAGATATCTGTTAGGACCATTTGATTCATAATGTCTATTAGTTTCATTATTTCTCTGTTTAGTTTCTGTCTCAGTGATCTGTGTATTGATGTGAGTAGGGTGTTGAAGTCTCCCACTATTTATGCACTGGGTTTAATGTGTGATTTAAGCTTTAGTAATGTTTCTTTTACGAATGTGGGTGCCCTTGCATTTGGGGCACATATGTTCACAATTGAGATGTTCTCTTGGAATTTTTCATTCATGAGTATGAAGTATCATCCTCCATCTCTTTTGATTAAATTTGATTTAAGGCATATTTTGTTAGATATTTGAATGGCTACTCTTGCTTGCTTTTTGGGTATGTTTGTTTGAAAAACTTTTTTTCTAGCTCTTTAGTCTGAGGTAATGTCTATCTTTGTTGTTGAGGTATGTTTCTTGTATTCAGCAGAATGATGAATCCTGGTTTTGGATTTGTTCTGCTAGCCTTTTAATTGAAGAACAGATCTCCATTGATGTTGAGATTTATTGATGACCAATTACTGTTAATCCCTGTTATTTTATTGGTGATGGTTGTGTGTGTGTATTTGTGTGTTTCTCTTCATTTTGTTTTGCTGGTGTGGGGTTATTTATTTCATGGCTTTTTCTTTTCTTTTTTGGGGTGTGTGTGATTAGCCTCCTTGGGTTGGGGTTTTTCTTCTAGTATCTTCTGTAGGGCTAGATTTGTAGATAGATACTGTTTAATTTGGTTTTGTTGTGGAATATCTTGTATTATTCATCTATGGTGATTAAAATTCTTGCTGAGTTTTAGGATGAATGTCAGCTGACGACCATCCACTCAAATCTTTTCTCTTAAGGTAAATAGCTATAAGTTTTCAACCCCGTCAGAAATCCAGAATGACTGAGTTAACTATAATTGTGGGAAGCACAAAGCATAGCTTCTAAAACTTAGCCAATTTATAGAGACTTCTGAACACCTGGACACTCCCTCTACTTCAAAGCGTTGGAGCATCTGTTCTTCTGCCTTCTGGCCCAGAATCATCTGACAGACCTTCATGCTGCAGAATTATTAAGGGCTGATTACTCTGTCTAGGCAGATATAATCAGTTGACTATTCTGCAAGTGTGTCCTTTTCTGGACAGTAATTTGTCTGTAGAAGGAAAGATTTGAGTGGATGGTCGTCAGCGGACATTCATCCTAAAGCCAGGTTCAGAACTAAATGTTTTAGTTAGGATAGATGACAGAGGTGCTGGTTAGTCAACAAAAGGATGGACTGGGTATTAGGACTATCTTGTACCTCACTGGTACAAATTGGCATAATTATGTTCTAATTGTATTTTGAGAGAAAAGTTTCATTTTAACAGGAAGGGTGATGTGTAGGAGGAGCTAAGGTAAGAGTACTGAGAGGAAGAAAAAGAGTACGAAGAGGAGAAGAAGAAGGAGAGGAGAAGCTAGGTGATGAAAGAGAGAAATAGGGGGGAGACAGGGAGGCAGATATTCATGTATCTCCACCAGTCAAAGATAGTTGTTATATCTAGGTTGGTCAGTGGGTTACACCTCTGATTGAACAATTCCAAACTTATAAAGCCTATGATTAACATTATTTTAAAAAAAATGTATACATGCAAAAAGGAAAAGGGGGCATGGGATAGGGGTGTTCTAAGGGGGTGGGGAATGGGGAAAGGGGATGGCATCTGAAGTATAAATAAAATATCTAATAAAAAAAAAGAAAAAAATTGCTGAGTATAGTAGTCTAGGCTTATACCTGTGGTTTCTTAGAGTTTGCAAGACATCTGCCCAGGCCCTGCTGACAGATTTTTGTTGAGAACTTGTATATAATTCTAATAGATTGGCCTTTATATGTTACTTGGCCTTTCCCCCCTTGCAGCTTTTAATATATATATATATATATATATATATATATATATATATATATATTGTTGTTCTATACATTTAGTGTTTTGATTATTATGTGGCAGGAGGATTCTTTTTTCTGGTCTAATTTATTTGGTATTCTGTCAGTTTCTTGTATGTTTATAGGCATCTCTTTAAGTTGGAGAAATTTTCTTCTATGAATTTGCTGAAAATATTTTCTGGGGCTTAGAGCTAGGAGTCTTCTCCATCTTCTATTCCTACTCTTCTTAGTCTTTTATTATTCTCGGTCTTTTCACAATGCCCAAAATTTCTTGTTTGAGGAACCTTTTAGTTTAACTTTTTATTTTAACTGATGTCTCTTTCTTCAATGGTATCTTCTATGCCTAAGCTTCTCTCTTCTTCCTTTGTAATCAGTTGGTGATACTTAAATCTGTAGTTTCTATTCTCTTCTCTAGGTTTTCCACCCCCAGGTTTCCCTCATTTTGTGTTTGTTGTTGTTGCTTCTATATCCATTTTCAGGTCTTGAACAGTTTTTGTTCATTTCCTTCACCTCTTTATATTATCCTTTATTTCTTTAAGGGATTTATTCATTTCTTCTTTAAAAGCTTCTATTGTCACTAAAAGATTAGATTTAAGTCATCTTCTTGTGCTTTGGCCGTGTTAGAATATGCAGGGCTTTCTGTTGTAGGATAGTTGGGCTCTGTGCCATATTGTCCCTGACTCTTGTTGGCTGTGTTCTTCAGCTGGCCTTTCTAGTTGTCCCTGGTGTTGACTGAATATTCCTGAGGCTTAAAGAGTTCCTAGAAAAGGCAGGCAGAGCCTTGGGCCTGACAGTGGAGCTTGGTGAACAGCACACTGCTCACCTCTTCTGTCTGTGCCACAGGTGAAACTGAATGTTTTGGGGGTCCTGCAGATCTCCTCTGCAAGGGAGCCAGAGCCATGGCGTTCACACTGGAGCTTAAAGGACAGGGCACAACTCACCTCTGCTGGTTGTGTCCCAGATGCACCTGGGCAGGCACAGAATAAGTGGGGTGGGATCTACCCTGGGAATTCCTGTAAGCCTGGATATTCCTGGGACCTGGTGGCCTTCTCAGGAGAAAAGGCAGTAGAGCTCAGAGGGACAGCATACAGCTCACTTTTGCTGACTTTGCCCTCCATTCTTGGTGGTCTTTGTTTGTGTGTACAACAATTTTCCTTCTGTTTTGGAAATTTTTCTATCTGATGAACTTCTTTAATATTTCCTTAATGTCTCTTTGCTTGTGGCAAGTTATCTGATAAACAGGACCTGTCTAGAAAAGAATGTGTTTAATTGCATAACACACGTCAGCCTTGAATTGTGCCCTGAGTTCTGGGAGTACAGGTGTGTGCTGCCACTCCAAACTTAGAGAAAAAAAATCATTTTTGTGTTTGTCAACACAAGCTCTTAAACTCATGGAAACAGAACAACTTATTACTGAATGAAAAGTGGGTCAAGACAGAAATAAAGAAAAAATGAAAACAATTTTTTGAGTTGAATAAAATTGCATATAGAACATATCCAAATTTATGGAACACATGAAGGATGTTCTAAGAGGCAAGTTCATAGTGCTAAGTGCTTATATTAAAAAAAAATAGAATTCCCAAGCTTCATATAATATTTAGCTGTGGGTCTATGCATTTGGTAGTTGGAGGATAGAACCTCTCAGAGGATAATTATGTTAAGCTCCTGTCTACAAGTAAAACAGAGTATCATTAATAGTGTCAGGGATTGTTCTTGCTCATGAAATGTGTTTCAAGTTGGGCCAGTCATTGGTTGGCCATCTCCACAGTCTCTTCTCCATCTTTATCCCTGAACTTTTTACAGGCAGGATACATTTTGGGTGGAAGGTTTTTGTGGGTGGGTTGGTGTTCTTATCCTTCCACTAGGAGTCCTGCCTGGCTACAGGAGGTGGCCACGTCGGGATCCAGATCCACCACTGCTAGGAATCTCAGCTAGAGTCAGTGTTATAGATTCCCTGGAGCCTCCCTATCCTAGGTCTCTCACATTCTAGAAATGTCCCCACCCAGTCTGCCACTAATTTTTGTTCACTCTCCCAGCTGGCCCACTCTCACTGTGTCTCCCTACATCTGATTTTCCTGCTCTGATACCTTCCATATTACCTCTAACATACAGTTCCCTTCCCTTCTCTTTTTACCCTACTGGTTCATTGTGTGGGTTTGCGCATATGCAAACGCATGTGGGGGGGGGGACGCACACACACACACACACACACGCACACGCACACTCACACGCACATGCACATGTACACACACACTATAGTTTTCAATTTGAAGTTTTTATTAGATTTTTGAGTGCACAAACAAGTGGATCTGTGTATCTATATATATTTTTTTGAGTATCTGTGTGCTTTTCCTTGGGCTCCTTTCTTTCTGTTTGTTTGCTTTGTCTCATTCCAATGTGTTAGTTTTTCTTCTATCTCCTTTTATTATTATTACTTAGAAGCTTTTTGTTTTGTTTTCTAAAAAGAGACAGAAAAAAAAAATGGATCCTGATGGGAAGGGAGGTGGGTAGGAACTGGCAGGAATAGAGGGAAGAAAAACCATAATTGGGATATGTGTTATGTGAGAGAAAAGAAAACTATTTTCAATACAAGAAAAAAAGTTTTTAACAGTGTTCACATCTTAATTCTTGCCATCACTCCATGGTTTACTTTGTTTTTATTATTTTTTGAGATTATAATACAATTACATAATTTCTCCCTTCCTTTTCCTCCTGCCAAATCCTCATTGTGAATATACTCCTCCACATTCTCTTTCAAATTCAGGGCCTCTTTTTTATATCTTGTTATTATATAAATAAAATATATCTACCTAAATATAACTTACTCAGTCTATATAATGCTACTCATATGTATGTTTTTGGAGCTGGCCAGAAATACTATTGTATCTCCTTAAATCTTGGCTTCTTTGGTCCCTGGATCTGAGCACATGCATTTTGATTCCCAGCCCTGTGAAATGCCCAGCTCTCTTGCTCTGCTGCTCTCTGCTTAGTCTCTGTATATTTCTCTAAAAACAAGAAAAGACCCATGGAAGGAAAATGTGGCAAAGTACAGGGAATTTCCGCATAAGTTTCCACTTCTTCAGGTCTTTATTCACTGGCTGCCTTGATTGTTATCTAATGACTATATTTTAAATTTTGTTTTACCTAGCTTTTACTGTTTTTAGTAGTTAGTTCACTATGAATTGAACATTTATAATGGGCATTCATAATAGTGGGGATATTTCTAGGATGTCTTTTTTCATTATAGCGAGAAGTACACCCTACAGATTATTGTTTGGTTTTAAATTTTTTATGTCTGTCTGTCTATCTATCTATCTATCTATCTATCTATCTATCTATCTATTCATCCATCCATTAATTCATTTAATGTGTGTGTGTGTGTAGGTCAGAGGATAACTTTTAGGAGAAAGTTTTCTTCTTCCACTGTGTGGGTTGCCAGCATTAAACTGAGGTCAGCAGCCTTGATGATAAGAGCCTTTTTCTGTAGAACCATCTTGCTGGCCCTTGTTTGTTTTTAATAAAATATATTGACTACAGAAGAATCTTTCCTCATCTATGTGGTGACCTTTCAGATACCTTCTTTCCATTCAAAAGCATGCCCAGCCTTTTATTCCAAATTAAACGGCTGAACTCTTTTCAGTTCATGTGATGTGATATGATACGACCCTCTGCCATTATAGTTCATCTTTTAAATTTTACTTTTAAGTAAAACGCACATGAGTTATGTGCCCCCTTGTTTTTGAGTCATATAGGGTTACTTATAAACCACCCCACTCACGTTTCTTACATTAATTACTTGCCCAGGGACAAATGAACTTATTCTAACCTTTGATTGTTCATTAGCATGGCACAGACCTTACCTAGTTTGATAAGGTGACTTTTAAATGAAAACAGGTGGATTATGGTAAGAATACAAAGACCAGTGCTGTGGCTGCTTTTGCACTTTGTGTGCAGAGTATCTCTGACAAAATGCCTATCCAGGATATTCTTACTGTTCTTACAGGTTCATTGAAATCCTGGGTATTTATTTTCCTTATAAGTCCCTGCTTAGTTTTCCAAACCCATTAAAAACCATAGAAGGGACATATATACCTTAAAGAAGGTATACATATGGAGTTAAATCTTGCCTCCTAGTTGCTACCTCATTCTTCTTGGCTGAACAAAGGGGAAAAAAGATGTTCCTGGAAGAATTGAATTTAACTTCAAGAATGTCATTGGTGCAGAAATGCGTTTTCCCCCTGTCCTGAATGACTCTTTATCAGGATTTCACTTGGCTTCTCTGTTTTATAGTAGAAAATTAATAATCGTTTCGGATGCAATCTCGAGCCAAGGTCGGCAGCTGCCTCTGTGCACTTGTTTGAAATGCCCATTTTCTTCCTCTCATCTCTGACTCTTGTGAATCCTGTTATCAGTGCCTGCACATTTTTGGTAACTGATTGTCATTACATTGTAAGGATGCTGCCTGGATGATTACTCCTCAACCAGAGATGTCAGCCAGCTGACACACACGAGGAGACAACAAAGGGCATTTCTGATGCAGGGTGGGGCAGTGGGCCAGGAGAAATTTCCATGTGTGTGATATTTATATTCAAGTAGATTTTGTATCTTTGAAAATTCTCTGAACTTACTACCTCAAGCAGAAAAATGGAGTCCTGGGGCAGAGGAGAAAGGCAGCCTACTTTGCAGATGGACTTTAGGATGAAAAATACAACAGATAGTCTTGTTTCTGTTTTTGTTTGAGACAGCCAGTGAAAACATGAATTTGGGTGGATAGAATCTGGGAGGAGTTGGAGGAGGGGTAAAACTTGGTCAAAATATATTATAAGAGGACATTGTAATGAAAAAAAAAGAGAGAGAGTCTGCTTTCTCTTTTCAGCCTTCTTTGGGTGTGGAAAGGGACAGAATTATGAAATAAGCAAGGTTACAGTGACTTTAATTCCTGAGGTGTTAAAGAATAGCTTTATTAAAATAGTTAGATGCATATATCTTAATGGTGTTTCTCTCCCCTTTCCCCTGCACACAGCTAGGCAGGCATTTTTTTTTTTCACTATCAATCACATGTAAAGGAAGTGCCTTGAAGAAATGGTATTTAAATGTGGGAGTCTCTGCATGAAACAATGGAGGCCTATTGCATGCTGAGTGGTATGATCTCAAATGGTAGAATTTTGTATCAAGCTTGATAATCCCCCTGAGGCAGTGCAAGGCCCCCTGTCTTCATCTTTATTTTCCTTCCTCACAAATGCAGAACTCTTCTGCTGGTACATGCTCAGAAAAGCAAAAACAACCTAGTCTAATTTTCTAATAATGACTTGACCGAGTCATACAATGCACACAGTGTGCAGGGCTAGACATAGCTTGATCTGTAGGACAATGGTCCTCCCTTCTTCCCTTATCTGAGCCCTAGATATCTAAGCATGAGTACCTGGAGTTATGTTTTGCATCTATAAGTTTTTCTATGAGTTTATAATTTATACTTAAAGCAGATTATGTACATCTGTGTGTACACATGTGTGTACATGTGTGTCTCTGTACATGTGGAAATACGTATGGAGGATAGAGGTCAGTGTTCGGTGTTTTCCTCAATTATTCTCCACCTTAAGTTTTATATCAGTGATTCTTACTGAATTTGGAGCTCAGTGACTCAGCTAGACTGCTTGGGCAGCAAGCCCCAGGAATACCCTTGTCTTTGCTGCCCCAGAGCTGAGATTCCTGGCACATGTGGGTTCTGGAATATCAAAGTCATCAAGCTCAGTGCTTGCTCAGTAAGCACTTGACTGGCTGAATTATCTCACCAGCCCAAATAGGGCTCTTTTAGGGAGAATATATTTTTTAAATTAATAATTGGATATTTTGATTTACACCTAGGAAAGAAAAATAGCTTAAGTATATAAACAAAAAAAACCTTAAACCAACCAAATAGCCAAACCAATGGCTTAAAAAGGATTCAAGTAATGTATGTATTTGAAAATAAAAAAAACTTACTAGTTTGTTATAGTTTGTATGTTTTTATGTATCTTTATGTAAAATTGTATAGTCATGTGACAAATGTAAATTAATTAATTTGTTAATTAACTTAAAATATTAAGGCAACCCGCCATTCATCCCACTCCCATACCACCCACCACGATTCTCTCCCAAGTTCATTTTTTGTTTTGTTTTCTTTTCCCCACTGAATCAGCTCAGCCCTGCCAGTTTGTGTGAGGATGTAGGACCATCTACTGGACCATGCCTAGCCTTTCAGGGACCATATCCTTGAAGAAATTGATTCTCTCCCTTAAGAATCCATCAATTACCAGTAGTGTCTTAGCTATGGGTGGGGCTTTTGGAGTGGCTTCCCTCTGTATACTGAGATTTTGACTGGCTGGGTTTTGTGCAGATTTTGTGCTGTATCTGTTTCCTTGTAGCCTTACACTGCCTCTGGCTCTTATAATTGTTCTGATCCTTCATCCTTGATGATCCTTGAGGTTTAGGAGCAAGGAGTGTGATGTCGATGTCCCATTTACAGCTGAGCACCAGCAGTTTTTTATTTTCTACATGTTGAGCAGCTGGGAGTCTCCTCTGATTCTGGCACAGTATTTTTCTATTTGGGCTCCTCTAAGTGTTTTCTTTTTCAGACTGAATTCCCCATGAAGCAAGGAAAAGGATACTGCACCACTGCCATGCATTCAAGCTTAAAGGAAATTAATATAGTAACCCAAGAGATAAGGGATTTTCTTTTCATAGCATCAATTTTTGAAAGCCCAGGGAAGAGTTCTATTGGTTATTTGGCACCATGTTCTTACCTGTGCACCAATAAGTTCTCAAGAAGCCTGAAGATATTATCTTTAACCCTGTATGCCAATCAGAATATTATTGCATTATTTTCAATCCCCTCCAATTTCTGGTCAGCTGATTATCCACCTGTCAACCTAGGAATTTATATGACTATTTTGGTTCCATGAAATAATACTTGTATTTTTATAGACTGTTTCAGAGAATCCTTTCAAAGTTTTGGCAACAAGACTTGGTTGCTCTCATGATCGATGTGGTAGTGGCCAGAAAGAATAGTTTAATAATTCTTAATAATGTTGAGAAAGGAGTCCTACTAATCCACTCCTCAGGTTTCCATTAAGGTAGTTATAGTACTCTTCTCCTGCCTTTATAAGTTTATTCTTCTGGGAAATGCTTGCCAGAAAGCAAATGATATTACTTTTCATTTCAAGACTGATCAACTCTCCAAAGAAAATCGTAAACGACATTTTATGTTAAGGCTGAAGCTATCTCTTCAAAATTCTTACCGTGCTGTGTCCACCAATCCTAAAGTACTCCTATATTGATTCTTACCTAATCCTGATCAAAGTCCTCACATTGAAAGACCTGACTGAGAATACATTTCTATTCTAATAGCACGTCTGTTTTGCTGTTCTTCAGTTTTAAGGATGTGAAAATTCTGCCTAGCTTGTGATCTTTCTGCACTAGCAAGAACTGAAACAGTTTTATCTTAGGTTTGGACATAACTTTTTGAGCTCTCAATTCTATATCAGTGTCTTCTCAGCTCTAAATGTAAATGCAAGTGAATGTAACGTGTACTGGGTAACTCATATGGATCAAACCCTTAGGACTTCTATAGAAGGAGGCTCAAACTGACTGTCCAGCTCCTGGTCTCAAAATCCTGAGTGATGAAAGCACATAGAGCAGAGATGGGGCATAATATAGACATTATCAGGTAGTTTTGAGAGAAGGCATTCATTCTATCTAGAATGTTTCAAAAGGCACCTTAGAGATCATGTGTTTAGACTTTGCACTAAAATGGCTAACATGTCCAGAGGAGAAGATTATAGAAGAAAATATTCAACATTGGGATACAATGTAAAGGAGAGAAGATGAGTGTGTGTCCTGCAGACCTGGCTGATCCTTTGTGTTGGAATAGTGAGAAATGAGGCTGCAAGAGTGGATGCAGAGTGAAACATTGCATACTTGGAGTGCCAGGAATGAGCTGCAGATCTTACTTCACAAGCAGCAAAGATGCCTGAAAGACTGACTGCAGCCAACTTTCCACTGTTCATTCCCTCCCCTCCCTATCTCCATCCCCTCCCCTCCCCTTTCCTCCCCTCCCCTCCATCTATTTCCTCATATTATTTGTTTCTCTCCTTCCTTTCTCTTTGTTCTTCACCTATTAACCTGTGATTGCCTTCTCTACTTTTTTCCTCCCAGAATCTAATTTCCACCCTGTTTCCTTACTCCCCTCATTGGTTTTCAATTCCCTGCTCCATTTTTTTGTTTTGTATTTACCCTCATCCTCTCACACTGTCTCCCTTTCATTCATTTCTCCTCATTCTTCCTTCCTGCATTCATGTTACCTTTTTTTTTTCCTTATACACTTCTAAAAAGATGTGTTTGGTTACTTTGCCATGTGGAACATGTGTGTGCTTGGTATTCAAGGAATCCAGAAGAGAACATTGGGCCTCCTAGAACTAGAGTTGTCAGCTTCCTTGTAGGTGCTGGGAATTGAACCTGGGTCTTCTGGAAGAGCAAAAAGTGGACTTAAGAGCACACAGATTTTCATCCATGTGTTCAAGAGAGTTCAGACGTTCTGAGTAGCACAGAAGCAGAGGTATATGCAAACAGGATTTGTAGTGATACAATAGCAAACCAAACTTATTGAAGAAGTGGTCCTGGCTGTTGGCTGCTGCTCATAGTTATGCTGAAGGGTCAGAGATGAACTGTGGGAGTGAGGTAAGCTGAAGGGCAGGACAGGGACCAGATGATGGAATGGGCAGGTGGGTAAATAAGTCAACAGGACAGGCAGATGGTGATAGAATAGGCTTTGTCAACAGTGGGGACCATACAGTCAGAAGTTCTCTTCCTGTTGGTTGATATATTACTTTCTTCTACATTAAAAAGTTATATATTGTTCAATTTGTAGAATCTTTGCACTATAGTCATTATGAATGTGTTTATATAAAAAGCTATTTTTTCACTCTGGCTTTCTAACCCCCAAAATAGTCATCTTTGCTAAACATTTCATCTAAATGAGAAAAGAAAATAAAGTATATTTGGTGATCGTTGGATAAAATATTTTATTTATGTCAAATTCATTAAGTTTATTAATGGTGATGTTCGAATTTCTGTGTCCTTGCTGACTTTTAAAAATGTTGTTAGTTATTTCCATTTCTGAAGATGTTTTGACATCTCCCCTCTTAGGGCTTGGTTTTTCTTTAGTTCTGACAATTACCTTCAGCTTTATAGATTGCAAGCATAAATCATTAGGGAAAATATAAACTACTTCCTTTTATCTGTATTGACACATTTATCAACAGAAATACATTGTTAAGAAAATTGTATTTCTTGTCTTAGATGGGCTTTGTCCTACTTGAATGTGATATTATTTCTATTTTAAAAACTTTGTACATGGGATAAATTTTTATCCTCTCACCTTGTAATTTTCTTAACCTTATTATTTAAGATATATCTATTATGAGAAGTTATGTTTTTATTTTAGAAAAAATTAAGTAGTAGTTTTGATTCATATTTAGTTCTGAGATTGGGTCTTATTATATAGTCCAGACTGGTCTTAAACTCAGCATTTTTTTTTTTGTCTTCTGAGAACATGATTATAGATATGTGCCACTGTATCTAATTCAGTTTTAATTTTTAATTGTAATAGTCAATTTTTATTTAAGATTGTTAGTAGTAGTACATTTGATTGTTATAGTGAACATATTGTCTCCCCAGTGCTGGTATTACAGGCAAGTTCTACCATGCCTGGCTTTGTCATTCGATTATAGTCACCATCCAGGACATAAAGACTTTCCTCTTTAGAGATCTGGTATACACTTCCTTGATGACAGATGGTAGTGAGTATTACCTCATGTGATGTTACTTCAATTACATATGTTGTTTGGAGAATATCTATCTACCTTCTCTAGCCATTTGTAGCTGGGATATTTGCTGTCAACTCCAAACAGATGAATCCACTCTTAAATTTTATTTTACTCATCAAATGTTTTCTTTCCTTTCTTTTCTAACTTCTTGGCTTATTTCCTCCTTGTGGTGTCACTATTATTTAGTGAATGTAGTTTATTCAGGGATCTAGAGAGTGCCATATTCTACCAGGCATTGCATGTAGAAGCATCTGTGTTATCTCTTTCCTGCCTAGTCTCTAATGATCACTTAAAGGAGGAATTAATTTCATAATCATGATTCTTTGTTCCCACTGGTACTTTAAAGGGCACAAGCTGCCGAGTGTACCTGTCTTCATGCTAACTATTCATTCAAATTATGCTCAAACTCTTTAATGTTTTCTTTGGATTATAATTTTTTTTTAATTTTATTTCTAAATTTTATATGAATAAATGAATTTTCATTTATCTTGACTGACATATGTTTAAATCAAAGCTTTTACTTTAGGAACATTTGAGTGTGTGTCTTAGTTAGGGTTACTTTTGACATGATAAAACACGGTGGCCAATAGCATCTTGGGGAGGAGCGATTTTGGTTCACTTACTGTTTCTTAGCACAGTTCATCACTGAGAGCAGGTAATGTAGCAATTTATGCCGGGCAGAAATCTGGAGGCGAGAGCTGATGCAGAGGCTATGGAGGAGGAGTTCTGTTTATTGGATTGTTCTTCATGGCTTGTTCAGCCTGCTTTTAGAGCCCAGGCATACCAGCCTATCGATGGCAACAGGCACAATGACCCTGATCATGGTCATGTTGATCACTAGGTAAGATAATGCTCTACAGGCTTACCTGAAGTTTGATCTTATGGAGGCATTTTCTCAAATGAGATTTCCTCTTCTCGGATGACTGTGGCTTGTGTCAAGTTGACACAAAACTAATCAGCACAGTGTGGGTCTATTTGAATATTGTGTCACCAGTATCTCTTTTTCTATTTTTATGATAGTTCAATCAGACATATACTAGTAACTACGAATCTTACATTCATCTCAATACTTAAGAAATTGATTTTTTTTTGTATGTTGCCCTGTAGTGGAGTTCTTGATTAGTCTTCTTTGATTCATTGATTTCATTTTGTTGTCTGTGTTTATCTTTCCAAAGTTATCTTTAATTTCTGTTTTATTTTAGGCCTGCTTTGTTTATTCACAAATGTTCAAGACAAAACTTTTGTTTGACCATTTTATAGTTGTATATAATGAGTTTTGTCATTCTTACCACCTTCTCCCTTCTCATCCCATTTCCATCCCACCTGAAACCTTATTTCTCAGCAAGTTCTTCTGACTTTCATCTCTTTTCTGTGTGACCCACTGAATTTGAATAGAATTGTTTGCCACAGCATAGGTAGGAGGTTGTAGTGGAGTTTGAATAACGTATCAGTGCCACACCACTGAAGACACATTGTGCTCCCTCCCCCTACAACCACTGGATACCAATAATGCCTTCCACATCCATGCGTCCATGATGAAATGTTGATGGATCCAGGCTTGTGCAGATCTTCTACAGATAACCAAAGCTGCAGTGAGTTCTTCCACAGTGTTTACTGAGCCTTGGAGGGATGGGGTTAAAATAGTTGTCCTATGAAGGTCGATCACTCCATCATCAACATCAGTTATAATTAGCACTTTGGCCAATTATAAGTTGCGGTATTAACCAGATGCAATAAGAATCTTTGTTGATTAAGGCTGTGTATAACACTTATCTATGAGTAATTAAAAGACAATTTGACAAGAAAACTCTTTAGTGGAAAAATAGTAGTAGATTTCCTGCTAGGGTCTTTAACCTCCCAAGCCATAGGCTCTTGATTAGGTTTCTAGAACCAGGAATGTGTTCCCTCATTCAGAGTTGGCCCTAAATACAATAAGAAAGTAATTGATTACCCCTGCAACAGTTATATCACTATTGCACTGTAGAGCACATCCTGCCTGCTAGGTCCATATTGTAGCATTCAGAATTTCCTACTGGGTAAGATCATTGATAACTTTTCTACCCTAGCATCCTGCATGCTTACCATTTGGCACTATGAAAGCTAGCTAGTAGGCCAGAAGTTTCCAGCTCACTCACATCTTTATTTGTTTTGTGACCAAAGTGTATGATATCTTTAGTACTAGTGTCTTATAGACAAGCTCTGGTAGCCAATAACCATGTTAATAGCTTATATTGTTTGGGGGAAATTTCAGGCCTCCAAGACCAAAAACTCATAGTGAGGTATCTATCACCTGATAATAAAATTTTCAGTTAATCACTCATGGCTTCCTGGAGGAGTATTATCCACCCATAGAAGGCACTTCTGTTGAAATATTTTTTCTATTTGTTAGATTATTGTTTTAAATATGCTTATCAAATTGTTTGCAGTTTTCTGATGGGTTGTGGGTGTTGGTCATTAAAAAAATATTATCTGTTTTTTCTTTTGAGAATCTCTTTTAGTTCCATGGGCTATTTTAATTGTTTACTTTATGTTATCTTTTTAAATGCTATCTTCATGTGAAATCCTCTGTCAGATGTATTGTTGAAGATTTTCTCCCTTTAGCAGGTTGTCTCTTGACTCAAGCATTTCTTTTGAAGTATGACCCTTTTTAATTTCATGAGGTTTCACTTATTGATTGTTGGCCCTATTTCTCATGTGACTGGAGTCTCATTTAAAAAGGTCCTTAGCTGTGTCTAAATTTTTAATGTATTATATGCTTTATTCTAGTTTTATCATAGTTTTCTGTCTAAAATTGAAGGTCTGATCCATTTGGAGGTGATTTTTATGCAAGGTAAGAGGTAAATATCATGTTTCATTTTTTCTTTTATGTTGGAAATATTTCATTTTCTCACAACTATATGTTGAATAGGCTGCTTTTCCTCCAATCTATTTTTGGCATTGTCAAAAATCAAGCGGCTATAGTTTTATATTGATTATATGACTGTTTTGTACCAGTATGATGCTTTACTTTGACTCTATGATATAGCTTGAAATCAGGTTTATGAAGCCTCAAGTGGTGGTTTTATTGATGGATTGCTTTAGTTATCTGATGTATTTCCTGCTTCTAAATTTTAAGATTTTTTTCCTTTATTTTTGTAAAGAATTGAGTTGGCATATTGATTAGAATTGTATCAAAATTATAGGTTGCTTTTGGGAATATGGACCTTTTCACTGTATTAATCTCACCAATTCTTGTGCATGGGGTATTTAATCAGTTTGAAGTATTGAACTAGAGTTGGGGTCACCAATGGTTTTCCTGACACTTTCACATGAATTTTATATTACAAAAACATAATAAAGATACACAAGTATGTGTGTGTGTATGGAGAGAGGAAGAAATTTATTTCACATGTTCTCCATATTTTCTTAATGTGTGTATGTGTCTGATATGTGTAGTGTATATGCCTGTGTGGGCATGGGTTTTGCCATAGCACATGTATGGAGATGAAAGGCTAGTTGTTGTTACTGGTCTTCACTTTCCACTTTGCCTTAGCCAAGGTCTTTTGTTCACCATTTGAGCAGGCCAGGATAGCTGAAATAGTGTTTTTCTTTGATTTTCCCCCTTTGATGATTAAAGTAGTTTGAATGAGAGTGGCTTCCATATGCTCAGCTCATATGTTTGAGTATTTGATTCCTGTTTGGTGAAACAGTTTAGGAAGGGTTAGGAGGTGTGTCCTTGTTGAAGGAGGTTTCACTGGCGGTGAGCTTTGAGGTGAGCTCTTTCTGCCTCCTGCTTGTGGATGGAGAAGTATTCTTTCAGCTACTCTGATTCAGCACCATGCCTTCCTGCCTGCTGCATACTCCTCACCATAATGGTCATGTACTCTAAGTCTCTAAGACCACAAGGCCCAAATTAAGTGCTCTTTTCATGAGTTGTATTGGTCATGGTATTTTGTCACAGAGACAGAAAGGTAACTAAGACAATGATCCTGCAACAATTAATTTTGAACTCTTTTCGATTATTCTTCTACAGTATTAATTTATCTGAATTGCATTTCTAAGTTATAGAACTGTTGATTTCTTAGTATTACCTCTCTTTGTGTTTTAGCCATTTCCCACCAATACAAGATGTTTGCTTTGATAGTTTTTGACTTTAATGGCTTTTGAAATCACATTCTGCTTTAGGATCTCTGAAAAGTACCTAAGAACAGAAGTAGGTCTTGCGTTTGTGCTAAGCCTCTTCCAAAGGGCTATCAGGGCAGCCCCACCCCCTTCCAGGTGCTGTCAGTTAGGGTGATCTTTATTATTTTATGGAGGGTGAGCGTGCAGCTACTTGTGTATAGGAGCAGCCAAGCTGAACAGGCTCCTCTTCCTTTACTCCTATTGTTGTCTTCACAGTATGGAGCACACTAACCCTCTATCCTCCAGCAACTTCTACATAATTAGATCTTGGGATTCAGAGGCTCCAAAGCTTTAGCCTTGCTCACCATCCATTCAATGAGTTTCTGCTTCACAGTAAGTATATCATATTCTAAAGACCATTTTATATATTTTTATATTTTACCCATTTTATATTTAATTTTGATGTGTGTTTAGATTAGAGGGTTTTCAAGGGACAATCTTATTGTATTGTTTTGAGTAAACTTTGAAATATTTCACTGGATTTCTCCCAAAGGGGAGAATTCTGGTCTGTGGCAATTAGCTTCCTTTTACATTCATGGGGTGTTGCATCTTTTGGTATTTTGCTCTCTGACAATTGTATGGTGTTAAAACCTCTAGAACTAGTGAATTCTGACTTTTGTCTCCTGTTTCATCTCAAATGGTCTCCATCCTGTTCCTTCTGCCTGATCTCCTGGGCTCTCCCTGAATCCTTTCCATCTTTCAAGAAATGGATGGTCAATTATAGAAACTTCCTCAGCAACTGAAAGAAAAATTTGAAACAGGCCCAAACTAATAAAAATAACAGGGCCTTGTGATTCCTTTTCCCTAACCTAAATAGTTAAAAATGCCTGTCAGCAGGTTTGGGGCCCAGTTAATTAGTTACAGAGGATATAGAGTTACAAGACAAAGGCCTGTTGAATCATCCAAGGAACTGGCTGGCCATGAAAGATAAAAAAATATACAAGGACATACTTGAAAGAACAGATAAATGTCCAAATGAGTTATGGGCCATCTGGTGTTCTTCCACCCTTCCCCCTTTTGGGCCTGCTCAGCCTGCATAGCCTGCTGATGTTAAAAAATATAAAACAACAAATTGTGTGTACTTGCGTGAAAGTTTCCCCCTTTTTCCCACCCCGTGGCTATAAAAACCTTAAACCCTGGAGCCTTGGGGTCGTCTTCTCTGTCTCTTGCATGAGACATGTGTTGAGCGGCCTGGAGCGGTCCATCATTAAACTACCTCATGTGTTTACAGCAAGCTGGTCTCTTGTGAGTCCTTGGGTTCGTGCCACCCTAAGACTCGAGTGGGGTCCCTTGGGGTCCCATTCTGGGGGGTCTTAAGCCTTTCACAACCAAAAGTTCTCCCTTTTCTATGGAGGACAGACTAGCAGCTACAGTCTCCTAGCAGGTGAAAGTCAGTCATTCTGTTCCCTGTTTCATTCACAGAAGAAAAGGAAAATGAGTGAGTGAATGTTCAGTCTTCCCATGTAACACACTGAATAACCTCATTTTCCAAGAACTTTGCTCTGCCAGAACACTCTTCTAAATCTCCATGTGCCTGACTTCCTCTCATCATATCTGACCTCAAATGTTTCCTCCTTAGGGGAGGTTTAATTCTGTTGCAGTACTTTCATGTTAATGGGAAACTCTTTTGTTTATTTGCATATTTGCATTGCTGTTTCCCACTAGCCTATACAGTCCTTGGAGGTCATGCCTAGTTGTTTTTTATTATTATTATTATTATTATTATTATTATTATTATTATTATTATTATAATTTCCTCAGGTCCTGGCTAAATAGCTGGATGATGAGAGAATGGACTGGTCTGACCATGATTCAGCATAGTAGCTCATTTATTTTTTATTTGACTTTTTACTATGAACAATGTCAAATACACAAAAGTAAAAGGAATGGTAGACTCAAATACTTGCCATCCGGCTTTAATAGCTGGTATAGTTTCAGTTTATTTACCTCTACCTCCTTGTCTCTAATCCTTTGCTTATTGTTTAGTTCTAGCTTTATTGATATATAATTTTATGCTCCATAAAATTCACCATGGTAAGTATCCAAGTCAGTAAAAATTTAAGTCAATTTACATAGTTATTAAGTGATTAGTACAGTATAGTGTTGAAAATTGGCCCTTCCCCTACCTGGTGGGTAGTGATCCCTACTCTCACAACTAGTCCCATGTAGCCACTTATCTTGAAACCTAAGGATTCTGCCTTTTCAGTGTTTTATATAACTGTAACCATGCAGTATGTAGTGTCTTTGCACCTGGCTTCTATGTGTGTATGTGTAGAGCAGAGGCCAGCATTGGTAACTCTGATGATAACTATTTCACACAACACTATGCAGGACCTTGGAATGTGTTTGAGAGATAGACCAGAGGTTAAGCATGCTAGGTCTAAAAAATACTCTATTTCTACATAATTTTAAAAGGCAGAAAGGACACATGGCTATCTGTGTTGCCTATTGCATACCAAAGCACATGTTGGTTTCCAGGCTCCCTCAGCATTGTAAGTTCCTGTTACACACTTCAAAGTCCATGCTAGCATCCTCTCCTTACCTTTTTCCCTACCATCAACTTCCACAGCTCATGGTCTTATATCCCTGCAGCTACTCATTCTTCTTATAACCCTGCTGTTTTAGTTATGTGCTCTCTCTGTCTCCCTCCTCCACGTCATTCCACTTTCCCATAGTATCTCTGTTCTAGACTGTTCCAGATGCCTCCAGCTAATTTCTTCCTCATATCTACAATAAAAAAATCTTTCCCTTAATCATACCATGGAGGGGGTCATGTTGTCCAGTTTATACAAAGAGCATGCTCTGCTCTTCCAGAGGACATAAGTTCAGATCTTGATACTCATATCTCACAGTGGCCTATAACTCTGGGGGATTTGATATCCTCTTCTAGCTTCTTTGGGCCCTACCTCCCCCACACACACACTTAAAACAAACAACCCAAGCCTTGAGAACCAATGAAGATCAAAAATCTGACACATTTCTTGTACAGAGAGAAGGCACCAAGGGTTCTGGACATAGCCATACAACTAATTGGCGACCACACTGGAAACTAGGTTATCATTTTTTTCCCCTGTGTGCTATGTGACCAGGTTTTAAAGAAGCATCAGGCCTTGGAAGCCCTGCTACATGGCTGGAGCTTAGCCAATGAAGATGCAATAATCAGAGCCCAGATCTGTCTCTAGTATTTCTATACATAACTGCTTAGATTGTCTTTGAGTCTCTCTCTCTGGCTTAATTTCTATGTTCTTAATACAATATAGACACCTTCCTTGGATTACATATTTACTGGGAAATTAGATAACATAATTTGAAAATATTTTGGGGAATGCATATCAAAATTCAGTTTTAGAGAAGGAATAAAAATGTGTAAATAAGATCATCATCTCCCTTGTGTCTCAAACATATATATTGTACAGAAAAATATGAACGGCCAAGAGTAGGAATGGTTATTACATGTGCCTTAAGATAAGAGGTCATAAAGCAAGAAGAGAGGTTCTGCAGAAAGGCTGTTGTAAAGAACTTCCCATGGTTACCAAAGGTATTAGAGAATGGGCCTGTTCTGTTTGTCTAATAAAGTATTTTTATAACAGTCAGAATCATGATAAATCTGTCAGAAGAAGGGAAATCAGCCATGCAAATTATAATCCATGTCAGAGATCTGTCTGGGGTGCTGTGAAATCATCACAATGAAAAGTAGAAAACAAATGACTCTGACCGCCTTCATTTCACCGAGTCATTATTAGTGGATGGTACTCTGTGCTTTTCTGAGTTATATGGATTCCATGTGGGGGTGGGGTAGGGTGATGACTTCCTGATCCAATCAAGGGGTTGTAAGAAACAAGGCAAGCAAATGGAGATTCACAGGGCACTAACAAAGAGTAGCACACACTGGATTCAGACCTAAGATGTGCCAAGAGGGCAGTTTTAAATAGTGGTGGGCTTTCAAAAAGTGTAGTATCATTTTGTGTGCAAGGGCAAAAATTAAGTTAAAGATTTGATTCTTTTAGTGCAGGACTAAATAAAAAGGCCAAGGCAGGGTTGTGATGGTGTTCAGACCTCAGATGGCTAAGTCGAATGTGGCAGCCTTCTTTATGGGGCCATGTACTCTCCATGGTGTGCAGGTTGGGTCTGTTTTCATTGTGCTTTCCAAGCCACTGAAGTATAAAGTTTTAAGTCAGTATAGGCTGAGGAGTACTCTTCCAAAATTCTTAGAACCACATGTATTTTAGATTAGTTAATTTAAAAAACAATTTGGAATATTTTTACACACCTCATGACATATCTGGGAGATGAAATTCAAATGTAAAAACAAAAAAAAAATCATTGGTTTCATATGTAACCTGTATACACATCCTGCAGGTAATTTCATTTACTGCTTATAATAACTGCTGGCATCTAGCAAAGATTGATGGTATGGAATTTCCCACCTGTGTCAAGAAAGACCTTTGAGAGGGATAATTTCCAACTAAGTACTTATGTTGCTGGGGGCTCTGATCTAAACCCATCTAGACAGAATTAACACAATCTTCTAATTAGGGTTCTCAGAAGTAGGAAGACAGGCTCCTACTGTCTCATGAGGAGACTTCCAACACGCACATGCTTTCTATCAAAATGTTCCAACGTTGGTACAACTGAGTGCCCTTCCCTGTCCAAACATATGAGGTCTTCCAACTTTGGGCTTTTAGTCTACAAATTCTGGGTTGTATAATATTATTTTCGAAAATACCCCAATTCAGGTATTTTTCTATAGTAATGGAAGAAACAAAACAAAACATGACTAATACAGAGACCAGCATAATACATACACAGGCCTTCCTAAAAGTAGAGATGCTTTTCTATGCTCTATACTAAGCCTTTGTCCCAAGAGCCATAATTTGTCTGGGGAGTACATATTTTAGTGGAGACAGAGCAATTACAGATAGGTGAGCTAGTTGTGCCATGATATAGTATGTAGGCTAAATAGATCTTCTTCACAAATCTTAGGACCTCAAAGCTTCCGAATTTGAATAAAAGAGAACCTTATTTACTTGATATTCAGGTAATTTTATAGAACAATTTTAATAATTCTCTGACAAAACAAATATTCATAGTATTGGATTTCTACTTATAGTATCATTTGAAGTCAAAAGGCCTCAGATTTTAGAGCCGTTAAGATTTTTAGATTAGGTATGCTTAGTCTTTATCAGTTATTTAGTTTTTAAACAATAGAGTTGGACCACTGTAGTAGTTGTAGTCTATAGAACTGGGGGAGGGTGTCATCATTGCTTGTTGGAAAATGATCTTGTTGGACTGTCTATTAGATAGGACTTATTTTTGGTATGTGTGAGAAACATGTTTATTTTTTCTGCTTAGTGGTTTTATTATAATATTTTTAGAAGCATGATTTAATCATATAATTTTACCCCTTCTTTTCTTTTCTTCAATCCCTATATGTAACCACCTTGCTCATTCTCAGATTCATGGGTTTTTTCTTTGTTTGTGTGTGTGTGTATGTGTGTGTGTGTGTGTATAAAATACACAGAGAGAGTATTCCTAAATATATTATTGCAATCTGCTCAGTATGTATGTTACATATATCTCTATATCTCTGTCTCTCTATCTACCTATCTGTCTATCTATCTATCTATCTATCTATCTATCTATCTATCTATCTATCTATCATCTATATCTCAGGGTTGACCATTTATAATTTGATAACTAACTGGAGTCCTCTTCTGTTTCCTGGGGACGACAATTTCTCTACTATCAACATTCTTAAGTTTTCTGTAGTTCTTTGTTTAGGGTTGAGGTGTTAAGCTTTACTCATTTTTCAATGTTCCATGTCCATTGGTATAGTCCTCGTTCAGGTCTTGCATAGTTTTTGTTTTTGTTTCTTTTCCTTTTTTCTTTTCTTTCTTTATTTTAAAGAGGGAGATGAATGTTTAGTCAGATGTTGCAGGAAGAATAATGAATTACAGCATCAATCATGGATTTGAGGAAAACAAGTTGTAATGTGTGAACATCATGGAAGAATAGGTTCAGGATATGCCAAGCTTGTCTGAAACTCTGTAGAGTTGGAAAAAATAAAATCAGGGCTGGGGAGGTGATTTGGTAGACAAAGAGCTTGGTGTGTATGAGGGCTGGTGTTCAGATTCCCAACACCCACATAAAAGTTGGGCAAATATGGTGGCTCCTTAGTAATCTCAGCACTCAGGAGGTAGAGACAGGGTAAACCCCTGAGAAAGCAGAGATAGAATCCTCAAATCCATAGGTTTCTGGCCCAGTGACAGACCCTGCCTCAGTAAATAAGGTAGGGAGAGAATGAAGAAGATATCTGATGCCCACCTCTGGCATCCATATATATCCACATATGCACATGTGACTGCATACATACAAACACACAGATACATGTACAGGTGTACCAAACACACAAGTACAAATGCAACATATATGTATTTAAAATCTAATTTAGCAAAATCAACCAATCAACCAGAAATGTTGAGGCTGTAGGGAATATGTAACTCTAACAAAAGTGGATTAATCTGTGATCAGAAGCTCTACAAGGCTAAACTATATTATTATTATTATTATTATTATTATTATTATTATTATTGTCACAATGAATGCACAGATGCCTATTTCATGTGAACAAAACTTTTGATTTCTCCTTATTTCTTTTAAAACAGGGGAAGGCGTGTGCCATCTCTGATTTTGACCTTGCTAGAAAATCAAGTGCCTTTAACCTTGAGCACAAACAGAACTCCCATGTGTGACTTATTTCTGGATATTAGCTCTGTGGAAAACCTTTGCAACCACTGTAACAACTAGAACAATTTCAATGTACCTCATTCTTCTGCGGGATTGAGGAAGAGGCAACCTTAAGTCTGCAGTATTCTCTGCTTTCATAGGTCTTTCCAAAGTTGGCCCATTGGTAGATTTGAATAAACCAACTGAAGTTGAAATTAAATACTGTAAAGCTCAACTTAGAAATTATCTTTATTCAGTCATTGTACAGAATTAACGATTATTCTCAAGAGTGTTAAAGAAAACAGAAATAGTCATGTGTATATTATTTTAATGCTTTAAAATAATTTTAAATAATCTTTAAACATATATATTTTGATACTTACAGTGTACTCGATGTCTTGTATTCTTCAAAATTCAAATGTTGATATTGTTAACCCCTGTGTAATGGAATTAGAAGGCAGAGCTTCTGGGAGGTGGTTCAAATCCAAAGCAAGACCTCATCAACTAGATGAGTATTCTTATTTTTATTTTATTCCAGGAACCCTAGGAACCCCAGGGAGATCTCTTATCTCCTATTTTCTTATGAAGATATAGTAGTTGGTAGTTTGAAACCTGGAGGAATGCTCTCACTAGAACTATGCTGGCATTCTGATATCAGACTCCAGAATTGTGAGAAATAAATTTCTGTTATTTATAAACAACACTCTAATGTTTTGTTACAGCAGTGACACTCAAAACGTAACTAATTAACTTTACAGTAAATAAATGTAACTTCAAGTTAAAGTCTCTTACATGCATTTTATACATGTGACATAGTCTGTGGTAACAAAATTATTTTAACTCATCTTCCAGTGATTGGATGTGACAGGATTTTCATATCTATTATTCCAATTATTAAGGTAAAAGACAAATTTAAACTATGTTTTTTATCCAAATGCAAATAAGCATTTTGGACTATAAATTTTGTTTTTTATAGATTATTTGTGCTATAAAACATATTGATTTTGTGTTATAGAAAGAGCAGATACTATTCTTGTTTTGAAAAAGTTTAATTTCACAAATATAAATGCAAGAATGATAAAAAAATCCACAGAATTGT
This sequence comes from Arvicanthis niloticus, assembly GCF_011762505.2. Classification (NCBI taxonomy): domain Eukaryota; kingdom Metazoa; phylum Chordata; class Mammalia; order Rodentia; family Muridae; genus Arvicanthis; species Arvicanthis niloticus. The sequence continues at coordinate 73,831,626 of NC_047663.1, read as the reverse complement.
CACTCAGATAAATCTACTGTTTATCTTTAATTTTTATAGAAATCTTTTTTAAAAGATTTATTTATTTTATGTATATGAGTACCCTATCTGCATATTCACCTGCAGAAGAAGGGGGCATCAGTTCTCAGTACAAATGGTTGTGAGCCACCATGTGGTTGCTAAGAATTGAACTCAGGACTTGTGGAAGAGCAGACAGTTCTCTTAACTGCTGAGCCAGCTCTCCAGCCCTTCTATAGAAATCTTGAGTGTTGTGTATATATCACTTTTACACTTTTGCCATTAAGTTTTGCATATTGAGATAAAAGTCCTGAAAACTTATGTGATACTCTGTGAACTTGAAACACCACCATCCACATCATGTCTCTTTCAATGATATGGTAACATAGTGAAATTTTCTCATCTCTGAGTTCTGCTGTTCACTGGGCTTTTGAGAACCACTATTTCATATTCAAATATTGATGGCAGGGTGCATTTTGAAAATAGGTTCACTGGACCAGAGGCTATGAATATTTTTATGATTCTTCAGAAATACCAAACAGTTACATTCTGACAGGACATACCAGTGCCTTCTTGCCCTGAGATCACAGACATGTATCTGTCTGGATCTTGACAGAAAAAAAACTAATCAGTCTTGTATCATGGAAGAAGTTATCTGTGAGTCTAGAGCTCGGCTGTTGGGTTACCCTCCATCTATTCCTTAATTGTGTTGAGAAATGTTTCTTTCAAATTTCATAATAATATGTACTTTACTGTGTTCTTCTCAGGGTTAAATAAGAAAGTGCAACCCCCCCCCCACTTGTTGACATGATCATTAACTTAACCATCGCTTTTTAACCAACCTGATAGTTAGAAAAACAAAAGATTAAGACATCATGTTTTCTGTACAACTATGACCAACCAAGGCGTTTCTTAATATTGATTGTCAATTTGACACAATTTAGAATTACCTAAGCACACACCTTTGAGAAGTAATTTAGATTAACCCCTCTGGACAAGTCAGTGAGAGATTATCAAGGCCGAGTCAGTTGAGGTAGGAAGACCCACCTTAATTGTAAGTAACACTATTCCATAAGCTAGGATCCTGAACTTTTTTCCAGTCCAAAAGGTGAGTTGAGCACTAGCGTTCATGACTCTCTGCTTCCTGACTATAGACACAGGAGACCAGCTGCTGACACCATACCTCCCTTGCCATGATGTTCTAGGACCTTTGAATTATGGTTCAATGTCAGCCCTTCCTTTATGATGCATTTGTCAGGTATCTCATTACAGCAACAAGGTATAAGGAAACCATATTTGACCACATTTTTGAAAATTTTCTCACTATATAGGTAGAATGGCTTTGAACTCCTCATCCTCCTGCTTAAAACTCCCCAATTTTGGGATCACAGGTTTCCACCACTATGCCTGACTTTAAACTGAATATTTGATGTGGCAACATATTCTTATTTTGTTCGAAAAAAAAAATGTTCACTAATTCTATTACAATTGCTAATGTCTTAGGACGGGGGAAAATGAATATTTTCACTTATGTGAATTATATGCTTATTATTGGTTTTGCTAATTTATGAATTAACATCTTGAAAGTTTTATTATTAATCTGTATGAGTACATTCAAGCTTAAATATCTAATCATTCATTCTGTTTACTGACATATTTCATTATTTAAAAAGATTTATTTGTAATTGTGTGTGTGCATGTGAGTGTGTGTGTGTGTGTGAACACACATGTGAGTGCAGTGCAGAAATCAGAGGCACTGAATCTTCTCCAGCTGTAGTTATTACCTGACATGGGTTCTAGGACTCAAACTCAGGTTCTCTGCAAAAATAGCACATTCTTTTAACTGTTGAATCATCTCTCCAGCCCATTTATTTGTCTGTCTGCCTGCCTGCCTGCCTGCTTGCCTGTCTGTCCATCTGTCTGTTTTTATTTAGAACATCTCTTGTACATGACAGTGAGCTGAGGGCAGAAACAACTTGAGAATTACATGTGATGTTTGGATCTGGTAGCACATGCTTCTCATTGCAGCACTTGGGAAACTGAGGCTGGAGAATAAATGTGAGTTTGAGGTCAGTCTGAGTCATGGAGCAACTATCTTAAAAAAAAATAAAGTTTAACTTCCCCATACCCCCTATACACAAAGCCAAGCCAAGCCAAGCCAAGCCAAGCCAAGCCAAGCCAAGCCAAGCCAAACAACCAAACCAAACCAAACCAAACCAAACCAAACCAAACCAAACCAAACCAAAGGTATACTTGAGTGGTTCAGTTTTTCTCTGCAAGTTCCCATATCATCCTTCCACAGACTGTGATAAACTAATAGTCTATCCTGTTAATTTGTCTTATATTCTATACTGTGTTTAACCTGCATTTTAGATCATTGTGCATGCAGCAGAAGAGGCAAGAGCACGTAGACACCAGATAAAGCAATGTTCTTAAGTCTTCATGTATCCACCCACTGGAGATGACTTAGGTGTGACTCAGAAGCCTCTTTCACTTCAACTGATACATTGCTGGTCAGTTTTTCAAATATCAGTCTTATGAGCTTTGCCTTTTACCTCAGTTCTTGTTGAAAATCCAACTCTTTTTCCCAGTATTTTTTATTTTTATCTGTAGCTATCTCACTATCATGATTGCTCACTGCAACCTCAGTGAGCGCAAAATCACATACATTTTGAAAACGTTATCATTACTACAGCTGTTTTGTAGTTTCAAAAATCTGTTAGGGTTTTGTCTATGGTTTATATTTGCTATTTGTTTTCTATTTAATTTTGCCTGGAAACTACATATGTGTGTGTGTGTGTGTGTGTGTGTGTGTGTGTGTGTATGCACATATATATGTGTATGTATGTATAATTTCTTGGAATAAATTGCCTATTGGTCAGTGTTAAATATATAAATAAATAAACCTGAGGGAACACAAAAAAGCTCTATCAATTTTTCTCTTTACTGCTCAGGCTTGGCCTTTTCATTTTATTTTTCTCTCTTTGAAAACTGCTTATTTTTCTCTCTTTGAAAACTGCTTATTTTTCTTAGCATAAGGTACATTCCATTTTCCAAACCAAAATTTTTGTATGTCTGGATGGATGTCTATTATACTTCGCATATGTTGTATTTATATAGCAGAGCATACAAGACTTGGAGGAATTTTCTACATAAGAAGTGCTTTAAGCTGTGGGAAAAGCAATCACTGGTTTTTAAGGGTTGCTGAAATTTTAAAGTCCTAATATCTCACTGAAGTTTTCTATTCTTTCATATAAAGAGATAACGTATATTCTAATTTTGTATGTGTTTTTAAAGTTTATTTTTATGCTTTAAAGATTTACCAGCAGTATTGTCTCTTTCAGATTTTTCTTTTTGATTCTTTTCTTTTTAGATATAAAATTTAGAACCACTTTTCTTTGCCTTGCTGTTCACTTCTGTTCCTGTGTTGATGGATTTAGAATCTTATGGTGGATGCTTTTATCATTTCTCCACTGAAAACCTAAAAGCCTTTTATATCTTGGAAGAGTTTCCACCATATGTAATTTGGAGTGTGTTTTTAAATTTTTACTTTTGAAACAGCACCTCACCTTATAGTACAGGCTGGCCTGGAATTCAGAGATTTGCCTGCCCATGCCTCCTGGATCCCGGTACTATAAATGTCTGCACCACCTCATCCAACAATGTGTGGTCCTGTAAATTCACCAATCCTTAAATATTCTGGGTTCTTTCTCAAATTATGGATTCACTATCAGAATGCTGTTCACTTTATTATTTATTTATTTATTTATTTATTTATTTGCTGTTCACTTTAAATTCTAGTGATCTTGTTAACTTAAAATACATGATCTATTTCTTTTTCTATTTGGAGGGACTATAGTCGAAAGGTTAACTTTTTCATTCTGATGTTTTTATTTTCTTTCTTTTATGTGCTCATGGACAGGCAAAGAAAAGTTACTCTTTGCTGTCATGTAGAGGCATGTGTATATTGTATACTCATGGTGCCAGAGGTATGTGTGTACACATGTATTCACATGTTTATGTATATGTGTGTCTGGGATTTATGCTTTTGTAACTTTGTAGAAGCTGCAACATAGTGATGACAGTTTCCTCCCACAATTATGTTTTTTTTTTTTTAATTTCTTCTTGCTATTTTTCATGGCTTTATACTTTAGTTTGTTGTTCATTATAGTTGCCTCATCATGTACCATCAACGGGGTGAAGCATAAACTAAAACTGGATCTCTTCTCAAATGACATTAAAACATATATAGCCTACTTTAACATATCAGTTTCTTTTAATACTGATTTTACTGGTGATTTATTTCCATACCATGTTTTAAAATACAACTCTTCACATGGCCTCCCTGGTGAGTAAAACTGATTAGTTAGAGTCAAAACATGTGCCTTTGGTTAATGACTACTATCTGAAACTTTGTTACTTTCAAATTGCTTGTCTCCTACTCAAATGGACCATCATTTGAAAGATTATCATATTTTAAATTATAATGAGTTATCTTGATATTAAAAGTATTATAATTATGGCTAATTGTTTGTGCCAAGGAGACTAAAAAGCTCATTTGTTGCCCTCCCATGGAAGAGTAATGAGGGTTTTAGGGGCAGTAAATTGATCCTTAATTCTGGCTAAGTGTTTAGTATTGTTGAGAGTCATTAAAACTTGGCAAACAAAAACTAAAATTACCTTGTCATTGTACTTAACTCGAGATGCCAATTCCTGGGTGTTGCTCACAGTTTCTTTTGGAATGCGTTTGTTACTCTGGACACAGAGTCCTCACTCCTACCCCTTTATTTTGGCTCTGAGGATCAAGAAGGATGCACCCTTACAGAATCTTACATGATGTGATCATGATAGAAAAAAAAAAAAATCCAGCAGTTGCTAATTTATATCTATTTGCTACTTTGAAAATTTTCCTTCCTCGAAGAAAAGGAACACAGCCTTTTTTTTTTCTTTAAATCTTGTATCTGCATACACTCTCATTTCGCATCAACAATAAGCCCAGTAGTTTGATTTATCAGTATTTGTCTGCATTTCTTCCTCTTGAGTGCTTCTTTATCTTTTAAAGCTAAGATTAAACCTTTTTCCCCCAGCATGTCTTTAAACTGGTAACTTTAATCTTTTTTATGTAGATTGCTTTAAAACAACTGCATTTTTAGACATAGATTGCACCCTGCTTTGGAATGAGACTTTTACCATAGCCTTTTGCTTTGATGGTTCTGGCCCTTCAGCAGGGACAGAATTGGGAGTCAGCAGGTAAATTTAATGAGAAGCAGCCTTTGATGAAAATACATTGAAAATGTGTAGTACTTTGTCATGCATGAGACACATAAAATATATGTTACATTTTCTAGATGAGGAAATTATCTATTTACCTTATAATACAATTGTGATGATTGATCAGGAGATTGATGTGCTCAAATGTTTTAACTTTAAAACTGTAAGGACTCAAAGGTTTCAGATAGGTAAGAGCACCGTGCGTGCAATGTCTTATTGTGAGGTGAAGTGAGGTAATGATAGAATTCAGGGTTAATGATTAGAATCATAAAGAAATTACGCATGAGATTGGGAGGTGGCGTGGTATTCTGAGGTGGGTGGTGCAGGACAGGAAGTGTTCTAGGCAGATGGAATAAATGGTCTGCATAGTGACTTGTCACCATGGAAGCGGAAGATACTAAAAATGAAGGACTGAGTACAATGAGGTCAAGGGGAGCCTGTCTTCCATGTTACTTGCTCTCACTGTGCTCCGTTTAGGGGTATGTTGAACTTTTCTTTGGAAAAAGATGAAAACATACTTGATTAGGATTGAATACCTGACTCCAAGGTGGCTTAGCCACAGTCTGACAAGGGATGCTGATTGAACTGGGTCTCCTCGGGAGGAAATATTCAGATTGACTTCTTCAAGGACTTGGAGAGCATAGTGGTGAGTTCCTTCTGTAAAAGCCCATATGGGTGCCTCAGAGAGTCATTTTCCCTTGGCCTCTTCCAAATTATGTGACTCTCACACTGAAGGCCATGCTTACCTTAAATTAACCTCTCTTTCCATGAGGCAGTTCATGCGAGTCTCTTCCTAAGAGCCAAAATGTCTCAGCCAACATATTAGACCATTGATCAGAGAGATGTGGAAGAGAAATTAATGTGGACTTTTCTTTGCTGTAAGAGAGGAGCTCCCTGAAGAAGTGGACAAGGGTACTTTCCTTCTTACCAATCATTATTTTTTATTAATATATTTTACAAGACTGCAGATGAAATAATATTAAATACAAATTTGTTTTATACAGAAAGTGTAATAAAGTTAAAATAGTTCCTTGTAATTCATAGCATTATTGCAATGCTTACAAAAGTTTTGCATAGAGTGTGCAAGGATTGATGTTATTTAAAACAAAACTAAAACACTCTTCTCATCTCACACCCAAACCCAGAGGGGGGAAAAAAAAACCAAACCAAACCAAACCTAAAAATAACACAAAGGAAAAATTCCATTGCTTCATTCATCCAGATGGGGTTCCTTTTTCAAAGTTAATAACCACCAAACAGTTGATCTTTTATGACTCATCTTTTTTGTTAAGAACTTCAGAGTGTTTTCTCCAAAGGGCATCCATCATGAGGGGTGTCCTACCACCTATCTAAAGCATGACCACATCTGGTATATTTTTGTGGGCAAAATGCAGACTAAGAGAGTTAAGAAATCTATCCAAACTCCTCATGGAAATATTGGATGAAAATTGCTTTTGTGTTGCTCTATTGTAAGTATGCCATCAGTTCCTATTACTTTGCTATAATTTCCAATCTCCTTCAGGGCTCTGTTAGGTTGGTTACATGAGACCCGTTAAAGGTACACAGACATGGTTTGCCATTTGGAAACTGACACCATTGGAAGGGAAATCCCTGACGAACCCAACCAGAGGTTCTTTAACATTTCTAGTGAATCCGTTTCTAAGGTTAACTTTGGCTGAGTTAAGTTTTCAAAACAAGATCTTGTCTATTAACGCCTATGGACCAGCCTCCAATTCTGTGTTTAGAAGGGCCAATGTTCCAAAGCTACCCAGTTACAGTGAGCTGTAGATGTATTCACTTCCTACTTTCTGGCTGGGATGCTTATAGCTTCAGGGCTGAGGGCAGGATGCCAACATAAAAAAGGTGCCTTGGTTAAGGTGTAGAATGACCCTCATTTCCAACTCATGAGAATTGGTGGTAATAGCCTAAAAGTTCTAGTAAGAAGAATTCTGCACCTGGGGAAGGATATGGCCCTTTAGTTGTAGTTGACAAGGGGTGGGGATTAAGCCATTACAGCATCAGACTGGTTTGTTTAGCTCCATGTGGTATTGAATGCTTAAGATTAAGTGAGTCTTAGGTATTTCTCAGTGATAGAGATTGAGCCCTGATTTATTTGATGATTTTATTTTTTACCAGAAGTAAAGGGAGAATCCAATAGGGTCAAAAAGCTCACATAAAATAAGACATTTAATTTTTTTTTTGGAGGGCAGTGTAGGATATATATGGAGCACAGTATTGTTCCTCCATACAGATGCATTACTGACTATTCAAATTTTCTCTTACATATGAGGTTCACACTGATATATTTTCCAATCATAAGGGCCAGGAGTCTGACTTAAGAAGACTCATAACCAGAACAAACCCTTTTGTTGTTGTTCTAGATTCTGTTATTCAGTTGTTCTGTGTCTCCACTCCACATATCCACACTTTACTATAGTATGCAACCTTGATAAGAAATTACAGGAAATGGAGATGCAAAAATTCTGTAGCCTCATTCGTTCAAGAAGGTCTAGTCTAAAGCCTAGGAAAGCATTGCCCACAAACTTGAAAACTAACTTGAAGTGTTGGTGCCTTCTTAGGAGTGAGGCTCATAGTCTGCCTTGGTCATTTTATAGCTAGTTGAATTAGAGTATGTTTCTTAGCTTCTTGAAATTCCGGTATTTCCACATGTGTGAATCAGAACCTCGTAGGGAGCTCAACTCCAATGTACTGACCTCATTGGATGCACATAAAGCATTTAACACAGCACCTAGTGCACAGTTCAATGACTATTTATACACAATTCTGATGATTGGAAAGTAGAGTCTAGTTCTTTCCACATTTTGGAGTAGACTGTGGATCCCAGGCAACCTCTTGTTTTATGCATGAGTTTTGAAGACATGACTCTTTTTGTGGTGACATTTTATAGCTTTTCTCCTGTTCTGAAAACAAATAATTCATGGCCCTGAAGATCCTAGAGTCTCACAAGTCATGTTAACAGAGACACTAAACACCGATGTCTTCCCCATGGACCAATGTCATTTCCCTGTCCTCAGACAATCCATTGTTTTATCACTCAACTAAATGAACTGTCTAGTTTGGAGTCTCTTACTTTATGAAATCTAACCTATCTTCTGCTTCCTGCGCCGAAAAAGTAAAAATGAGCTTTGAAGACACTCTGGTATTTTTTTTTTAAATCTTAAACATATGTTTCCTTTCCTGTTTTTTTCAGCAAGGGCAGCTTTAAATTTGTTATATTTAGTGAGGAATCAAAAGCCACACACTTCCCACTGAGGATGGCTCCGCTGAGTGAGGCTTTTGGCTGAGGACTCTGGCTTCCTAGGAGGACAGGTGGGTTGGGACTTTAAAGCTGCTTCTTGCCTACAGCAACTGTTCCTTTGGTCTATTCCAATTGTAACCTCAAAGCATGTCCTGATGCTGCCTGTCGCTGGGCTTGAGAAGTAGCCGTTGGTACTGCTGTTGCTATATACTTTCAACTCTTTATGGATGGGTCTGATGGCATCATTAATCCTGTGTTGTGACTTAACCCTTCCTACTGCATCAAAGGCTCATGACATTCTGTCTTCTTCAAAACAAGATACTGATTTCTTACTCTGTCCATTTCCACAAAAGCAAGACAGAGGGTGGGGGAGGGCAGGCACCAAATAACCTTTGTGAGCATAGATGTCACCAAGGGATTTTCTTCTACACTTGTGCTCTTCAGAAAGAGGACCTCCTACAAGTAATTATTTTCCCTTTGCCATTCAGACCTGCCTTGACAAATTTCAAGGACTCCATTATGAAGAAAGCTTTTAAGACTCTTACAATCACATTGCTTTAGAAAGTGCTAATGCCTATGGTGCATTGTGCTGGCTGGAGCAGCAGGCTGGTGGCTGCTTTATCACTTATCAGTGGTTTGGCTTTGTGAATGAGAAATTCAGAGGCAACTGTATAATTTTAAATTCCGATTACCACAGAGGAAGAGATGCATCTGACATTCCAATGCAGTAAGTTTAGACTATTTTAATGAAAATAATGTTGGAACCGGGGAAGCCTTCCTCCAAGGAAAAAATGATGAAAGACTGCAAGAGAGACATTTTATCTTTGAGATGAAAGACCTGTTTCCTAAGGTTGTTTCTTTCATTAGAACTGTCCCCTCACCCGCCTGCTACGGGTGTGCCATGTCAATGTATCATTCAAGGAGCTGATTATCGTCTTGTCTTTGTACCTAAGACTCCCTAAGGTGTGTGGTGTCAGGAAGGAGATCTGGTCTTGTTTCCAATTTTCATAAACAAGATTTTTTTTTTCAATTTATTGATCCTTAAAAAAGGATCAGGTGCTGAACATGGATCAGTTCAACACTTTGGCCCAAGCGTTATGCTACCTTTTGTTTATAATGAATAAAACCAGGATACCCTCATTGCTCTGCCAACCTGATCCTTCCAATGCATTTATATGGAAGGTAGAAGGCTTTCCTGTCACAATGTAGATTAAGGACCAAAACTGGTGGATCTTCTCATTGAAATGTGTCCTGCCTCTCCAAGGTAAATACACACATCCTCCCAGCTTCATTTATCATGATTCGGAGTTAACATACTAAGTACAAAGCCACTATCAGCAAAAGGGCCAGATCTACAGTAGGAATCTGTCTTACCGCACAGAAGCAGAGAGGTATGTGCATATGGAAGATGTCCCCACCCCCTCTTTTTTTCTTGTATTCCCTCAACTCCAAGGAGCAAAGAAAAGACCCAAATTCCTAAGAGAAAAAGTAAACTGCCATTCATCTGGTCAGTCCTAGAAATGGCTCTGTGAAAAGGATCTCAGCAGTTACTTTTTCTACATATATAAAGGTGTTGCTGTTTTTCATCTTCCCTGTTATTCAGCGTATATTTCTATAGCCCCTAATGTGGAGCTATAGGAATACAGGCTACACTGGAGGTTTAGGTAAGTGAGGTCAAAACTATTCTCTGGAGGACCCAGATGTGGAAGTCTTTCTAGCACATGGGAGGATGCAGTATTCCTGGGTGCAGATAGACTCAAAGATTAGACTGTGAATCAAAATCACTCTCCTCTGCTCACTTCTGGTCAAATATTGCTCACCAGAGAAACACCTATCAAAGCTCCTCTGGAAAGAGTGACAGCGATGGGAGCACATCTTGCTTGTTCACAAGCTTCATTTCATTCCATTTCCTCAGTTACCCCAAGTTTTCTGATCTGCCTTCTCTCTTAGTCACAACCTTCTTCTTCAAATACTTAGTCAAGTTTCATATTCCCAACCCCCCAAGGGAAACACAGGCTACCCCCTGTTCCGAAGAAACCTGCTTTCTGTCCCACTATGTGTAACACATTCCATAAACGACCTGTAGCTCAGGGGTCAGCAAATGCATTTTATGAAGGGCTATATAATCACAATGGCTTGGTGGCCATGCAGTCAACTGTGAGGGAATAGAGAGTCATGGCTCATGTGCGACATGTAAATGTTGCTGGCCATGGAATCAGGCTTGGTCACCAGTTCATAGTTTACTGATCCTTTCAATAGTGTCAACCCTCAAGCAATCTTTGGTCTATGGTTTGTAGATGCGCAATAATGTTTATCTAGAGAGAGAATACCCAAAGGAAGCTAAAATACAAGTCTGTAGGTGCTGTCCCTTAGTCACTTAACCATTATGGAGCCACACATCAAGTTTCTATCTAGACAGATGTCACCATGGAGCATTTCAAAACATCTGCTATCTTGAAGTAGTCCCTCCCAATGGAACTCTCATGACTTATGGAATGGACATGCCAAACAGAAGTAAGTGATAAATATATCTGGTGATAATATTTTCATTTGTAAAATGGTTTCTGAAGAACAGTAGCATTACCAGTAGCATACCAGACGTTCTAGGAGTTGAAAGTTCATTTGAATCATGTTATTCTACCAGCTGCTTAATAAACCCGGAGATGTGATTGTCTAGAAAATACTATATTTAAAGACCAGAAAGACTCATTTTTTAAAAAATAGGGATTGGCAGACACTAATATAAATGCTGTTTATATTATTCCCCAACCCCACCCCAAGAATTCTGGTGAAAGTTTCTTTTGTGACTATGGACAGATGTTTTTGTTGGAGAGTATTGGGTGGGCAGGTGCACGAAGTTCATTGACTAAGGATGCATTTTACCAGTTTCTGGTCTGAATTGAAATACATAATCTTACTCATGCCAGAGAGCCTGTTTATTACCCGAAGGCCTATGGTCCTTTAATATAATTGAAAAACAGAATTAACCACAATTTTGTATTGTGTATTCCTCCAGAGATTCTTGATTTATATCCCCAATTTATATTATTTTTATTGTATGTTTGTGTGTGAATTAAGATCGTGCTTGATTTACTTGCTTGCTCTAGGGTTCAATTTTGCATGAGTGACCACAACAGTTTTTAATTGTCATAAAATTCAACAGGAGTATGATATTTATGTCACAATTGGTAAATAAAATCAGAAGAGGTTCAGGGAACTTTGTTATTTCTTCTTATCTATAGATGATAGGTGTGAGATGTGAAGGCAGTTTGTCTGTTTATACAAAACACCCCTCCACCTGCCTCAAACAGCCCTGTTTTCTTTATGAACGCAAGGGACTTCAGAGTTATTGTTTATTTGAATTATGTGGAGTATGTATTTCCAATAGCTAAGAAGGGCTTTTTGTAACTTGAAATGATACCCGTGTATGTGAAACATGTAGATCCTGGCAGAAAGGGCCTACAAGATACTAGTAACACCAGTGTCCAGTAACCTGAGGCCTCTCACAGGATCCTCTTTTAGAGTTCAATACTGCAAATGCAGCAATTTTAATGATCTTGCCCTAAGATTGACCCACCCAGTGCCTCTGCATAAGATATGCAGAGAGGGTGAGGGGAGCCAGGCCTGGTCTAGAAGCTAGAAGTCCAAGTCATGAATCAGGATAGGAAAGTCCCTTTTTTGTGACAATAAGCAACTGAGGAGTACATCCCATGTGTACAAACCTCAGACTGATGCTTGTGTATCATATCAGAAATAGCAAACTTCTTTTTGTCTCCTGTAACAAACCATTCATCTTGTGAAGTCAGAAAAATTAGAACCTTGTGGCGAACAAAAACAAAAACAAAAACAAAAAACAAATGCCATTCAGGCCTACAAATACAACTTCATTCAAAAATTGTCGGGTCGCTGCTTGTCTACTGGCTTCTAGGATGTTCTAAGCCAGTTACACCTCCATTCTGGGTTCTTCAGATCCCAATCATGACTAAACCATTTCCCTCCAACCACCCAAAATAAACCACTGGTAACAAGATAAATAGGATGTGCTTCTCCTTGCTGAGTGCATTGGCTTAAGGCATAGGCACATTTCCCCCTCTTTGAACAGAGATGGTATAATCCCCTGTCCCAGCACAAGAGCTGGCCAGGGTGACCCTGGGGCATGGTAATGAAAGTGGGGTGCTAAGAGGTAGCTGATGGCGGGAATTAGAGAGCTATTTTCATATATGGGGAGTGGGTGCTGCTGAGCCCAGGGGACACAGTGATTCTGATGCAGACACATGACCCTGTTTATATTAACTTGCCATTAGGAACGCTGGCAGCATGTAGAGTCTTAGGTTTGTGACTCCTAGAGAAAATGCAACAGTGAGTTCAGGAATATGAATAGCCCAGCACTGACCAAAATATACAAGAGCAAAGCAAGAGAGATTGTGCAAGCCCTTGAAAAAAATGACCTGTCTCTAAATGGCTTACTCATCTCAAGAAACTTGTGAGAATTAGCTAGCTTCCCTATGGTTTTCTTAGTTAGATTTTCATTTTAAAATTATTTCTCTTGGGATCTGGGGCTCATCTTTGGGATTCTGATTGATTTAATGATTTTGAGTCCATCTGTTGGCTAAAGTCAGGAAGGGGAACCTGAAAGCTTGTGAGATAGTTTTCCCTTAAAAGAGATGTCTCGTTCATCTTCTTTGCCATTGAGTGGTTTCTACCTTAGAGAGGAGGAACTGGTCGCCTCTTCTATGCTGATTTCAAAGCTCTTACTCATTGACCATGGGCAAATACAAAAGTTTAAAGAAAGTTAAATAATAGAAGTTAGGTGAGTGGCTTAAGTTCTTTCAGAATTCAGTGCCACCCACCCCCATTCATTTAGTCACACAACTCCTAGTATGTTGGTCTGCAAAGATAGGGTGGCCTCTTTGAGGGTTTTTTTTTTTTTTTTTTTTTTTTTTTTTTCTAATTTCTATGGTTTTACCTCATCCTTATCTTGAAGAGAAGAACATAACCAGATTGGCTGAAGCTAAGAAAGGGAAACCAAATGTCTATGTTTTTAACATAAACTCGCTTTGTAGCCCAGGCTGTCCTCTATCTCCCACAACTTCCTTGGTATTGAGATTACAGATGGGTCCGTTTTCTTTTTGACCAGTATATCAGCACTTGAGAGTGACCTGAAGATTCCCGCCATCACTGCCTCTCATGACTCTACAAGAGAAGCTAGGTGATTTCCTGAACACATCGATGGATATTTTGTGGGTGTTCAATCCACTGTGTGATTTGAAATTGCCTGGGGAATGCTGGGCCTGAATGAGTGCTTATATTCTGTCATGTGAGTGATGGGAAGGGGGCAAAAAAATGACAGTGGATGATGTCACAGGGTCACCCATGGTTCCTTTTGTACTGAAACCTCATTTTATACAGAGGATATATATATATATATTTATTTATATATATTTATATATATTTATATTCACTCACACACAACCCACTCACACACACACACACACACACACACACACACACACACACACACAAAAGGGCTTTGATAGGCTTTCTGTGTTCTAGTAAAAATAGCTGGCAGCCAGTGTCTCAAGCCAAAAAGGGCCTTTATGCTGCCGACAGTTGTCCACTATGGATAGTCTTTCAAAGGCAGACACTTGTGTTTATCTGACAAGTAGAACCAGTTCCTGCCTGGGACAGGAATAACCTCCCATTGGCACAGACGCAGACCTCGAAGACCTTCTGCCTCGTTCCTGTGGGTGTGTAGGATCCACGAGGCAGTCTAGGTAGTTTGATTTTCGCAGCATCTAATTTAATCTAGAGAGAGTGAATAGGAAAGAAAGAGTCAGTCGGGGGCTGCTATCTGAGTTCATGACACTCAGAAAGCTGACTATTCCATTAAATTTAAGCCTCGATAAGTAAGTACCTACTGTGTGCTGAGCCATGTTGACAGTGGAGATAAGACAGCCTCTAATCTCACACAAGGCTATATTCTAGCAATGTTAAATAGCAGCATTTTTCAAAGTGTGATATGTAGACTAAGAAGAGTGTCATAAAGTCAAGTAAATGTACGAATGAAATATTAGTTTTCATTACTTCAGGACACTGCATGTCCATGCCTAGTATGAAGCTTCCAGAAGACAGCAGAATATATAGCATTATCCATGATTTAAAAAGTTAGTGAGCCTTCTTCTTGCTTTCTTGTTTCTAATGGTGGCACTGATATTCAACAGAATACACTTTCAGAAATGCCATGTATGTATGATAAGCTGTGGTGAAAGATGTCATTAGGTTTTTGATGATAACTGCTTCTTCCAGAGGTCAAGTCTGAGTGTCTGTGAGCTGCCTAGATGAGGTAGCTTCTGTTTTTTATGAGTGTGGCTGGCAGTTCCTGGCTATTTGAAGAGGCAGTTGTTATAATGGAAGGCTCCATCAGACAAATTCTTTTAAAACAGAAAAAGCAAATGTCTACCAAACTTTTTTTTTTTAATATTCACTGAGTGGCTATCAAGATGCAGGGTGAGCCAGATGCCCGCTAAGTAGGTAGGCAAGGTGGAATAGTGTTTTTTCTTAAAAAGTCAGGTGTCGCTTTATTTTTATCTTTAAATAAAACAGTTAACCCGTGAACACTTGAAAAGAGTCTCTTCATAATCTGCAGCCAAATCAGACTCCTGCCTCTAGGAGAACTTAGCTCGACTTGTCTGTTGGGGTGAGGAATGTCAAGAACACATTACTCTTTGGTCATCTACTTGGACCTGTTAGTTTCTGGCTCGTTCTGACTCAGGGTAGCTCTTAGACTTGATACTCCATTCTTAAAGAGACCCCAAGTACACAACCTAAAATAATTTCATGTGTATTAAGTTCATTTCAGCCACATGGGTGTGATATACAACTTAACTATGTAGGTGAACTAAATCTAATTTTAAGGCTATGGGAGAGAGAAAATTTGGAAATACTGTTCATTTTCATAGTCACATAATGTTGTGCTTGTGATACATACACAGTGTTATCCCAGCACTTCACAAATAACTAATCAGAACATTTATGTATTATGGATTAACTCATAATCATTATGTTCAACTCTCTTATGGGGTCCTTGTGTTGATATTAATTTCAATGCTAACCAGCCTAGGGTGAAGGTAGTTCTTTGAATAAGTGGACTCCCGATTTCTGTCCTTCCTACTCCTTACCTCTCCATCCTTGGACTCCAGTCTCAGCTCACTTCTGCAGGTGGCTTCCATATTGCCAGCTTCTGCATTTATTTCTACTCCTTTAGGGGCTTCCATCACTAGAGATCGGGTTGGGGACTCCAACCTGAAACACAAGCCACAGATTAAAAAATCTTATTCCCTGCTTAGGAATTTTAAGAAGCTGAAGCTCAGGGCATTGAAGAAGCTATGAAGAAATTAGGTGAAGAAATTAGTACTTCATTGAATTTTTCTAGATTTTCTTTACAGGCATACAAGTCTGTAACAGAGTGCAAGGGTTCTAGGCTTTATTTTTTTTTCTAGATTTTACAAAGGTTATAAGGACGGTATTTTAGAATCATGGCCTCGTGTTATATTGAATTGATGATATTATTTCCTTATTAGTACAATTAACAAATTCTTCCCTGTATCGCTCCTTCTTTGTGATTATTGTGGGTTTTTTTTTTTTTTTTTTTTTTTTTTTAATTAAGAGGATTTTAGCATCCAGCTTTCTAGAATGTGTCCTACTATCTGTGTTCTACTATCTGGATCTTTTGAAAACACACAATCAGACCAAAGTTAAGAAAAGAGACATAGGAGGTTGGAGAAATGGCTTAGTGGTTCAGAATGCTTGTTGCTTTTGCAGGTCTGAGGACCAGGTCTCAGCACTCCAGCTCCAGGGTCTTTGATGCCCTTGGCTATCCTCCATCATCTGCACACATGTGCATAGACCTCCCCACCTGCTACCATATACACTTATAGTTAAGAATAACAATTATATATCACTTAAAACAAGAAAATAGACCTAAGAGTCAGACAGTCTTATCATTAAACCATGAGATATCCCCTTTATTATGCAGGCTAACATTATGATTTGATTTGAGATCACTGTGCTTAAGAGATCTATAAAACAAAACTTCCTCTAACCTGTAAGCCCTACTTGATCAAGGTAAGATAATTTCCTGGAATGCTGGGGGCTGTTGGTTCATGTAAGATAACAAGCTGTATGTCTTGACTTTTGTAAACAAGCTTGGTTACATCACTTGTACAGGATGTGTGCTTGCCTCTGCTTGCACGAGGGCAGGAAGTACAGAGCCTTGTGAGAATTGTTTTTATAATCCCCTGACTAATGTGATTTGGTGCCACAATCTGAACATGAATGAGTCTTAGGAATGAATGCACCTGGCCAGTTTTCATAGTCCTAGCCAGTATTTAATAAAACCTCTTATGTATTAAAATTTATTCCTGGTTATGTAAATTCCTAATTGACTGGTCAATTTCTTAATGATTTCAGACCCGTAACATTATAAACACAGGCAAGTCTTTCTTATTTCACTCTCTAAATTTTCTCAAAGCCTCAGTTTATTTATAAAATTCAAGTCAAGCCTGATAAATTAGAAATGTGACTTGGTCTAAAATATTATGAACGTGAGTGGAATATTACTTACCTAAAATTCTTGGAAACCAAATGTGTGCTTCAGATTTTGGAAATTTCTAGAGTTAAGAAGACCTTACTGGAGCATTCCTCATCTGAAAAACCCAAATGCTCCAATTTATGGCATCTTGGTAGCACTATAAAATTTTTTTTAATTTGGAGCACTTTGAGTCTTTTTAATTAGGGACCATGATACTGTTCTGGGTTGGCATTATTATTATACCAGCAAAAATGAATTCTTGAGCCTAACCTTGTGATGTACATTTAGAACAGACCAAGAGTTGCCTGGGTCTAGGAGGGGAACTAGTTGGGACATGAGGAGGGGCTGTTTTGGGTTGTCAAACTCTGACATCTATCTTGATTGCATTATAGTACTTATTCCATATCTCTATGCATTTTTTAAAATTCAAAAATAGTGAGTCAACTTCACTGACTATAAGAAAACTCAGCCTTGCTCTATGCTGATTATAATGGCAAAACAGGGGATAGTATGCCTTTAAAAGTTCTTTGTTTGTATGTTTGTTTGTTTTACTAAGGCACTTTAATGAGGAAAAGCTCAGTTATCCCCATGAACACTATAGATTTGAACAGTGTTATCAGATAGAGATTTATGAAGGTCCTCTTACAGAAAAAGCAGTTCAGCCAAAGAGTGGGACCCAGCAGTGGCTTTAGAACTTTAGAACCTTTCTCCTTCAGCTCCATCTCTCCGCTTAACTTTCCAACTTTCCTATATCTTGAATGGGTTGAAAATCAGCATCATCCTTTTTGCCCACGGCTGGCTGCCTGTTCTATTTCACTACTCCATTCATGGGCAGGGCAACCCCTTTAGTGCCTCAGGAAAAAAAAAAAATGGCCACAAGGGCACACTCACTAGTGAGTTAGCACCACTGAGCAACCTCATCATATAAAGACAGGCACCAGGAGGGCTGCTCCACCCTCCCTGTTCTCAATGGCTTCTGGGAAGCAGCCTTGTCCTTGAAGGTTTTCTACCAGAGCTACAAGAGGAGCAACAGGCTCACCATACTTCCACAGAAAATGCCATCCTTTCTACCTATTTAGTTTGTTCTTTCTTTACTGGTTTCACTCTCCTGTGTGTGGCAACAATCCCTCCAACCCTTAGTCTTGTCAAAAGACCTTCATTAAGGTTGCCAAGTCATGTGTGTTTCTGCCTGTTATTATGCCTTACTTCATTTGCATAAGGCTTTTCTAATGGCTTTCGAATAATAACAGTGTAATGTGGATGAAGTTCTGTTATCAGCACAAGAGGAAGTGATGTCCATGCAGGAGTACCAAGCTTAGACTTTCATCTGACCCATGAGCTTGCCCCAGGCTGCTGATCTCTCACTTCTGATATAGGCAGATAGTTTGGGACCATTAACTTTTTTTTTTTTTTCTTTTTCTCCTATACAGTCTGACTGACTTAGGCATACGTTTCTTTCCCAGGGAGGTTTCAAAAAGAAAGCTTTAATATTCCAAGGAGCTTTCTCTGTCTGTGAAGTCCAGTAAAGTGAAGGAAACTTGAGACAAACAATTGCAGAAGGTACAGTAAGTAGTCTCGGTGAGTGAGGAGCTAGTTGACAAAAAAGAAGTGTGTTAAAAAGCTGAGTTAACTTGTGAAATGAAAGGAAGCAGAGATGGAAAAAAATGAAGAAAAATGAATAGCCTAAGATCTTTAGCCTGGGAATGGTGCAAGACAATAATGTCACAGGTGAACTAGGCAGGAATCAGTGTTAAAATAGTGCAAAGGCATGATGTAGGAAGAAAAGGATTCATATTAATGGAAACAAAGATGCAAGCAAACTCCAGACAACCTGCCTAAGTAAGCCAGACTGAATAGCCAAAGAAGATAAAATGAGAAAATGGTCCCAAGCTCTCTGGCTGTCTCTGAAGTGAGAGATTAGCAATCTGGGGCAAGCTCATGGGTCAGATGAAAGTGTAAGCTTGGTAGCCCTGCATGGACATCACTCCCTCTTGTGCTAGCAGAGAAACTTCACCCACATCACACTGATGTGGCCATGCCCATGAATGAGAGTGGGAAGCAGCACCATACATGGCCGAGTGATTCAGATGTCATATTCTGTCAGGTGTCATACAGTATTTCTCACATTTAAGTAGTTTACATCAGTGACACCAAATCCGTGTATGTTGAATATTCTCATACATTGAACCTACCATTCACAATGAATCTGTATAAGGTTGGAGGTGTGGTGGAAAGGAACCTGACTGAGAATATGTGCGGGGCTTGGAGAACTTACTAGTTGTAATGCAGTCATCTTAGGCGTCAAAATTTACTTTATTCTTGTCTATTAGTTAAGGCCCGCCAGGTCAGCAGAAAGGCTCTGAGACAGTCAAGTAAACATAAAGCTGAATGCTAGCCCTCCAATTCCAGCCTGGGAACTAAGTACCAGGACACTAAGAAAGGGAGCAGCTGATGAAACTGTTCTAATGTAAAAGATGATGGGACAACCAGGAGGGTGTGACCATCTCTCAGGAGTTAAAACAAGAAGGTACCCTACTGCCTGCTTCATAGCCTTTCCAAATGGCCTTTGTTATTCAGGATGGGTATACTTCAGTTTAATCTCTTCTTTGACTTTGTGCTGAGAAAAAACAAAGTCTCCTGCAAACCACAGAGGGAGTAACACCCTTAAAGTGATGCTCATCCATTTCTGTCCACAGACCAAGGACTAGAACATACCTGCTTATGTGGCATAAAAATGAAATGGTGGAGAAATGTTCAGAACTCTGTTGGCCCTTGGAAGTGAATGCTGCTACTGTTAAAAGGGGGTCGGGGATGGGAGGGGAACCTCTAGGAAAGAAACATAGAAAAGGCAAGAAAGGCCAGAAGCGGGGTTTAAGAGCAGAACTAAATCCTAAGAGGAACAATTTTCAATGTGAGTTTGTGGAAGTGCAGGGTGCTGCCTGGGCTCAGTAACTGAGTAGTATTGGCATAGAACCACCACTTCTGCAGATGCTGCCTTAACGTAGGGCCATACACCCAGGTGCTCACGAGGACTAGTTAGGCAGAGAGTAACCTACAGGGGAGCTTTAAGTTAAAGGACGGCTGCAGCATAATGGTACCTGAAGTGATGTTGGCTTGGATGAGAAGGAGGTGATGGAGATACAGTCTAGGGAGGCAGCTGCTTCTCTACTCTCTCTCTGCTACTCAGGCTTCTGATTTATTTTTCTGATTATTAAGAGGTTAGTTGTCTCTGGGTTCATTAAATCCCACAAACATATAAAATCTTTATAAAAATATAAGAGGGCATAGAGACTGGCACGGCATGGGCCTTCAAGCTTCCCATCTTCCTTAAGAATAAAAGGGAAATGCTGACCTTTGTGGTACCCAGAGCTCATCTCCATTCATTTTATCTCCTTCCCTTCTTATTAATAAATACTATTAGGACTTTTGGGTTTCTTGTTTTTTTGCTCTTCTTCACAGCTACATATTTTCTTCCTTGATACATTGTTTCCTTCTACATGTTTTAACTTTCTATCAAGAATAACCCCCACTTACATATTTCTTTAGTAAATGTTGTATGTCCCCCATACACTTGAGATTTACATATCTTATCATATAATCGTAGTCCTTTCTGTTTCCCTGATGTTACCATATGTTATCATTTATTTTTACATTGCTCCATTAGACATCTGGTTCCAGGTTTTTGTTTCTATAAATAGTTTTTTTTTTTGCCTATTTACAGCTTTGGGTATGTCTCCTGGTGTACATATGCAGGACACTCTTGCAGACATAATAGACTTGGTTGTCCTGAGCAAGGCATAGCTGCAGCATATAAGAATGTACCATGCAGCTTTTCTAGAAGTGACTGCTGAACTTGTCTTTTCCTCTTTAGCAATGAATGGTGTCCCAATCGCTTTACTTTGGTGCTGATGTTTGGTAATGTGAAGTATAAAAAGAAGGATTATCTTTTATAACTGATTTCCTTAATTAGAGAGTGAAGCACCATTTCATATGTAAGTCATATGAAACTTTTCTTCAGTGAAATGTTTGGCCTATTTTAATTTTTTCCCCAATTTTCTAGGTGTGACCTATAAAAATTTACATGTTAAAAATTGTAGTTCTCTATTTTTCTTTTTCTTTGTGAGTTTGTCTATCCACCCAGTCTATGGATGTCTGCGTACATTTCCAGGTTTAATGTAGACAAGCACATTTGTGCCTTTTATAACTTATTGGGGCGGCAGTTCCTACAGTGTGGTCATGACCTTCTATATCATCTTCAAAAGTTATATACTTTGCTTTTTCACTAAGTCTGTAACTTGCCAATTATTGAGTTTTGTGTAGGGGCTGAGGTTGGATCTGGACTGATGCAGATTATTATAACAGTGTTGTATGAGAAAAAACAACCAAAGCTCTAAAAGCAGCGACATTTTCATAGCCTTACTCCTCTCCTTTGAGGATTTCCAGTCTTATTCATTATTTTGTCTATTCTTGAAAAGTACTAACAGTATGCCTAGTATAACTAGTTATTAAGGGCTATAGTATTCATTATCCCTGATAAGACAGATCTTGCCACCCTAGCTTCTTCAAAAATTCTTAATTCTTGTGTTTTCATGCACCCTTGGCTTTAAGTTTCACAAAGAAACCTGGAGTAATTTTATTAACCCTTTAAAAACATTCATGTATTTTATTTATTATTGCATGTGTGTACAGGCATGCATTCATGTGTATGTACCATGACGTACCTAAGGAAGTCAGGCAACTTGTCAGAGTTGGTTTTATTCCTCCATCATGCTGATCCATCTACCTCAGGAGGTCAGGACTGGTGGCAAGTACCTTTACCCACTGGGTTGCCTCACTGACCCAGGGATTTTGCTGAGATTTGAGTCTAACTCACTGTCGTTGTGTCTGTCTAGTTATGTTTCCTTGTATACATTTCAGTAATTTAATATTTCCCCCACAGGTACGTGTATATGTGTATGTATATATGATGTATATGATGTATGTGTATATGTAATTCTGTGATTTCATTTCTTTTTAAGCTAATTATAGCATGATACATGTTTTATAATTCTTTTCAGGTTGATTTTCATAAGCACCCCCCCCTTTGTATATTTTCAAATCACATAATGGCTTAAGTTTTATCTGTTGTTTTTTTTTAATGACTCTGCATTGTGGCTTTGTTGTCCCTTGAACTAAACTACCAGAGGTTGTTTTAAGTTTCAAAGAGAAAAATTTCCCCCATCAGTTCTACCTAATTAATCTTGATTTTCAGTCCATGAATTCCACTCTGCCTTTTTGTTTCAAGTAAGTTAGAATAACTCACTGGTTGTTCTAACTTCTAACATGTACCATTTCTTAAATCTTTACTTTTTTAAAGTATTTGCATCATTATGCATGTTAACAACATTCCCAAGGAATATTTATAACGTATCTGTGACTTTTTAAAAATTGCAGTATGATCACCCCTGGGGCCTCTGAGTTTTATCAAAAGCTATTCTCATTTCTTACTTTCCAAAAATATGAGATCTCCCAGAATGGATTTCTAGATATGCCTACTATATGTTTGCATTGATTCGGAGCTTTTGAACATTGTCTTTGAACTGACAATCCTAGAATAGAAGCTGTTTTCTGCATGAAATCAATTCTGTAAAAGTCGAAATTGCCTTCTTTGGGTCTGATAATGTCAATTTTTATAAACCTTCCATGACCCTGTGTACTTCAGGTGTTGGTGCCATATTCTTTATGTTTTATTAACTACCCAGTTGTTCTGCTTGGGTTTGTTTGTTTATTATTTTTAGACCCCTGTTTGTGCTATTTGAGTAATGTTTTTTGATATAGGGTCTCACTATGTAACTATGGCTGGCCTGGAACTTACAATATAGACCAGGTCAGTTTCAAACTCACAGAGATCCATCTGTCAGCACCTTCCAAGTATTGGGGTTAAAGGCATGTACCACCACACTGCCCTGATTTCTTTCATTTTAAAAATAAGTATGCTCTAAGATACTTAGCAGCTTTCAGTTGTTTACCTTTCTTGTCATCTTATCAATATGTAATAAGTATTTTTATTTTTCTTTTGTCTCCCCCCCCCACCATGCATTAAAAACTCATGCACCCATTGCTATAGTTGTTCTGATACTTTCCTGGTAGAGATTTCCTTATACTCTCAAGTATGAGCCATGATATGTGTCTTATATTTCAGATGTGTGCCTTACGTAATGGATTCCTTTTTATTTCATATAGCCTTTGCTTGTATCTGTGTATAGTAGGCATATGGGGGTGCACACACTAGTATGTACTCATGAAGAGGCCAGAGGTTGATGTCAGGTGTCTTTCTTTATTAATCTCCACTATATGTATGGAGACAGGGTGTCTTGCAGAACCTTGAGCTTGCGTATTTGCCTAGACAGGCTATCAAGCCCCTGGGGGCTTCCTGTCTCCATCTTTCAGCCTCATGATTAAAGGTGTACACCCCCTTGCTCAGTTTTTTCTGTGGGTGGTAGAGAACCAAACCCAGATGCTCATATTTGTTCAACAAGCAGTTTACCCACAGAGCCATCTCCTCAGCCCTCCGATTGCTTTCAGTTGAAGTAAATGCCACATAGAGTAAAATACACAGATCTTAAATGTGTGCCTTAATATATTTTAAAATCTCATGAAATCGCCATCCTCTCAAACATCACCAGCATACATACATCTTGGCAACCCTGCCTGCTTCCCTCTGAAGGCAGTGCTCCCCTCATTTCCTCACTGAACATTAGTCTTGCTTGTTTTCAAACCTCGTCTAGCAAACAATACCATTTTTAGACTTCTCTGACTTTTGAGATGTTCACTGTTGTTCCATGTGGTTGTGCTCATCAGTCGTTCATTCTTCCTGTTGCTCTGTCATCATCAACCACTTGAATGGACCATGATTTGTCTATCCAATCTATGTTTATTAGACATCTGGTTGTTTTTAGTCTGTAGAAAGTACTATGAATATTTTAATGCAAATATTTTTGAGGTTAAGTTTTACTTTCCTTTGACTAAGCAGTCATACGTCACTAGATCTAAAACAGGTGTCTTTAATAAGCCTGGTACAATAGCATCAAAGATGGTCCCTACTGATCCTTGCTCCCTGGTACTCATGCCCCTAAGTAATTTCTTTCCTTCAGTATAGGACTCTATACAAATAGGATATGGTAACAGTGACGGTCTCTCTCTTATCCAATTAGGATGTTAAGAAGACTGGATTTACATTTCTATTCCCACTTCCTCATGTCAAACCATCTGTCATACGGATGGCTTCTTATGAAGGATCTCCTAAAGCCAATGGATTCCCTTTGCTCCAGACCAATAGTCTGCACAACACGGGATCTTCCCTGTAACCATAGTGTTCTTGGAACTGTTTTTCTCTGGTCAAACATTTGATGAGGTGACAGCCATGGCCAACAGCTCAACTGCAGCCTCATACAAGATCTGAAGTAGAGGCTTTGGCTAAGCAGCATGTCCACCGTGACTCACAGAAACAGAGATTATACATTATATATTATAAATGTATATGGGGGGGGGAGCTCAGGTGTTCGCTATTTCAGATAGTTGTATGACTAATAGCGATTCTGAGTTTCCTTTAGTAACTGTATAATGGTATCTTCTGGACTGGTTGAGATACCTTAGTTGCGATACCAGCTACTTGTACAACCCTGATGACTTAAATTAACTCCTGGGAGCCTATTATAAGAGAAAAGAATCAATGTCCAAGAAAATTCTCCTACAACTTCCCCATAGGCACCACAGCATGTGTATGCTTGCACTTATACAATAATAGTGAGCGACACTTTATGAATGGTACTTACTGTCTTGTGATTTTCAGTTCTCAAGCCTGCGTGGTAAAGCACTTTACTGACTGAGCCATCTCCCTAGTTCATATACATGGATTAACCTTTACTTTCTCTAACTGAATGTTTGTGAACTCTAAATTTATAATTTCATGTCTAACCTCACTGGACACCATTTGCCAGGTATGTGTTTGTAAATTATTTTTGCTTCATTTCCAATCATATTCTGTCTTCTTCTCTCATTTCGACTAGACAGCATTTTTCTGGCATGTCTATTATTCTGCCTCTGATTTATGAATAATTCTTCAATATATTTTTATACTGATTTATCTTTATCCATTTCTTTTCACATCCACTGGGGTTTTGCTATGTGGGGTTATTTTTTTTTTTTATTTATAGATATTTTGTTTAGTTCATGTTCTAATTTACTAGCCACTTTAAAGATTCCTTTACTTTATGTCATTTAGTTTCATTCTTTTATGCATGGCAGGAATACCTGTTTTATCTTCTTTCTCTGCTTACTCCCATATCCGAAGTCTTCATGACAGTGAAGTTCTATGCTTGCTCTCTTGTTCATGGAGCCTTGTTTCTGAGTATCTTTGTCCCCTTTAACTACTGGTTTATATTTCTTGGGTCTTTATCTGAAGAAATTATTTGAGACCTGCATTTCTGATAATTTCATGTAGAGTAGATGATCACAATTGGCAATTGGTCCCCTTAGCTTGAGCCACAGAGAGTTAATTTTTTTTTTTTTTTTTTTTTTTTTTTTTTTTTTTTGCTTGAGATTTTAGGCTTGTCTAGAGACTATGAACTCAGGTTACAACTAGTGCAAGGACTGATTTAAAGTTACTATGTCATGGGGATGTTCGAGGCAAGTGACTCCTGTTGTAGTCATTTGGGTTAAAGGATCAAGGGCTGGGGGGAGATGAGTTCAATTCCACCTTTCCACTGTGGATTGGGGATTTTGAGGTATTAGTTCTGGTCATCAGTTTTTAATCACTGCCATAGAATGCAAACTAGGAAACCCTCTATCTAATGTTCAAACACTACAAGTTTCACTGGTGTTCTCTCTTCTTAGATGTACTCCTTCAATGGGCTTGAGACGTGTATTGTTCCCATGACAGATTAGGCCAAGAAAATGAAGATGTAAAAGCAAAAGCTGTAAAGCTGGCCTCAGTTGCTCAGAGTCCCTGGGTTCCCATTTTTCTTCGGTTTTTGAACTAAGCTTATATAAACTACCACAGTGCTGTTGTGCTTGAGTACCAGGTTTCTGAGCTTCTAAAAGAAGTGATAATTTGATATCGTATGCTGAAATCGCATTGTCTTTAAGGTGGGATTATTGTTTTATACTTAAAGATACAGCAACTTTCTGCAAATGCTGTCTAATCACCCATATGCTAGAAAGCTCCTTAGAAGTCCATTGATTAGGGATCAAGTAGAGCCTCTGAAAGCAGGCATATGTATATTGTAGGAATTTGACTATTCATGGTTGATAGAACCAATTCAACAGTCTATGTAAAGCTATACTAGATGATGGAGCCTGAGATCAGCAGAACAACAAAGCAAGGAGAAAGGAAAGGCATGGGGTGATACTTGGAAGTCTCTTACTTCCCAAGCCTCTGCTTCAGCAGAGAAAAAATAGTGCCTTTCATTATGCATGCACCCAAGAAGTGCCCAAGACATAGAGAAGCTGAAGGAGGGTTCTCTAGGGAGTCAGGGGAGTCTGGAATGGAATCTCTGGTTAACAAAGTGAGCCAGGAGGTGGTCTCTAATGGTTCCTGATGCTAAGCACCAACCTTCCAGGGGAAGTGGTACTTGCTTGTTTAACATCATCAGCCAGTCTAATTCAAGAAAAGAATTATAGGTACTGCAGTTCCAGCTTGAAAGGCAGAAACATAATCTAGTCAACCACAGCATCCCTGTTGTAAATGCCTGTATTTGTATTGAGAATATGGTATTCCACAGAAGTATTTCCAACCTGCACAACAGAAATTTGTGAAATGAAAGAAGTATGCGAGAACAATAGGAATAAACAGAGATTTCCTTTTCTTTCTTTCTTTCTTTCTTTCTTTCTTTCTTTCTTTCTTTCTGGCAAGAAAAAAGCATTTATTTCAGCTTACAGTTTATGCCAAACAATTTTGATTTCTTTATAAAGTAGGTGGTTTTGGCTAGGAGTGTATCTTAGTACTTGTCTAGTGTGTATAAAGAC
This sequence comes from Arvicanthis niloticus, assembly GCF_011762505.2. Taxonomy (NCBI): domain Eukaryota; kingdom Metazoa; phylum Chordata; class Mammalia; order Rodentia; family Muridae; genus Arvicanthis; species Arvicanthis niloticus. The sequence continues at coordinate 73,804,504 of NC_047663.1, read as the reverse complement.
CTGAGTTCTACCCCCAGCCTAGGGAGAATAAAGGAGGGGGAAGACCTTTTCTTCTCTACTTTGTTTAAAAATTTATTTTTATTGGATATATTTACATTTCAGATTTTATCCCCTTACCCCCATTCCCCCTACCACCCAGGGACCTCCTATCCCATCCCCCCTCCTCATGCTATGAGAATGTGCCCACACCTACCCCCCCACTCCTACCTCCCCACCCTCGAATTCCCCCCCACACCCACTCAGTGTTCATTCTTTATGGGACCAAAAATCTCCACTCCCACCTATGCCTGACAAGGCCATCCTCCCCTTCATGTACAGATGGAGTCATGGGTCCCTCCCTATATGCTCCCAGGCTGGTGGTTTAGACCCTGGGGAGCTCTGGTTGGTTGGTATTGCTGCTCTCCTCATGGGGCCACAAACCCTTTCTGCTCCTTTAGTCTTCTCTCTAGCTTCTCCATTGGAGGACCCTTGATCAGATCAGTGGTTAGCTATGAGTGACGGTTTCTGAATGTGTCAGCCTTTGGCAGACCTCTAAGGAGACAGCTATATCAGGCTCTTGTCAGCATGCACTTCCTACCATCCACATCAGTGTCTACCTTTGGTGACTGTACATGGGTTGGATACCCAGGTGGAATGGTCTCCAGACGGCCCCTCCTTCAGTTTCCGTCCCACACTTAAACAGAGATTTCCTAATTAGATAGGTTCAGCTTGTAAATCAAGAGTTACTCTGAAACATTAGACTTAACAAAATATTTTATTTTATTTTAAAAATTGTGTGTGTGTGTGTGTGTTTGTGTGTGTGTATATGTGTGTGTATGTTCCAAATGCATCATATTCCTTTTGGGCCACAGTAACAAGTAATTGTGAAGTGCCAGACTTTAGGGCTAGCAGTTGGACTCAGGGCCTCTGAAAGAGCACTTTAAGCTTTTAGCTGCTGAGCCATCCCTCTAGGATCTTAAATCTCCTTATGTGCAGTAGGTTTCTAATTTTACAAATAGAGCTCCAAATTTTGTAGATACGCCTTTAAATCCAAAGTCACAAGTATCTATGCAGAACAGCTTTTGTTCTACTCTGAAAGTCTCAGAAATGAATCAAATAGTTGCAGTTGAAGACATTTTCTCTCAGAAAAGCAGCAATATTTTGTCACCTAGAGAAAAGCCATTATGAGATTTGCTTTGATGAAAGGCAGTCCTAGCTAACATCAAAATTAGTTTGAATCCACTCTTCCTTCCAAGCATAGAGCAAATGGACTGAGTTAACATATGTTTATTAGGTGACATGGAAGTGTGACCTGTATCCTAGATTGGCAGTGGTTGGCTTGGTTCTTATTGTCCATTAGGAAATAGCTTATCATTTGGTTAAAAGATACTATTTGGTGTTTGTTTTTGTTTCTTTCTTTTTCCTGGCGCAGAGGATTTAGTGTAGGACCATGCACATACCAGGCAAGTAATTTACCCCAGCCTGACCATCAGACCTTCATTCAATTTCTAGTGCAAAGCAGAACTCTAAGGCTACAGCTGTCTACAAGGTGAACTTATTTCTTGAGCTAAGGAGTTCACTTGTTCACGATGAGCTTGTAGTAAGCAGTTCCTTGTGTTTGCTGCTAGAGTCTTGGCTAGAGAAACACTGGACATTGTATGAGGCCATAACTGTGCATGAGTTGGGTGGCAGGAAGAGCTGGTATATGGGAAGGCTCACATTTGACATCCTAAGGATGAGAAAGAACCTCATAAAGGACGAGAGGTCCAAGGACTTTTTGGAGAAGATTATTTTGTAGGATAAAAGAAGTTCAGTCATGGGAATCCTGCTCTTTTATGAATAAAAACTGAAGAGAAGTAGATGGGGGTGCAGGCAGAGAGGGGGGAGGGGGAAGGACTGGGAAGAGAGGAGGGAGGGGGAACTGTAGTTAGAATGTAAACAGCAACAGCAACAGCAACAACAACAACAATTTAAAAAAACCAATGTAATCGAGGCTGGGAGTAGGATTAGGGATAATGGAGACAAGAAAATGAAGGAAACAAAATCCATTGACTAAGATTTGATCATACTGAGCTGGCATAAGGTATGTGCTGGCTCGATTTATATCAGCTTGACACCAACAATAGTCATCTGAGAGAGGAAACTTCAGTTGAGAAAATGACTCCACAAGATCTGGCTGTAGGCAAACTTGTAGAGAATTTTTTAAATTAATGATTGATGGTAGAGGGACCAGCATATTGTGGGTGGTGCCATCCCTGGGCTGGTAGAGGCTGATCAGTCCTGTAAGAAGCACCCTTCCATGGTCTCTATGTAAGCTCCTGCCTCTGGGTTTCTTTGTTTAATTTCCTGTCCTGCCTGGCTGCATTCAATAATGGACTACAATGTGGAAGTGAAAGCTGAATAAACAACAACAACCACAAATTGCATACTGCATTACTGAGTGTTGGGGAGTTGGGAGATAAGTGGGAACTATCTTAGAAGAATATGATAAGACAACCAAAATATTATATTTAATTGAATTGGTAAATATATATATATATATATATATATATATATATATAGAGAGAGAGAGAGAGAGAGAGAGAGAAAGACAATGACAATGACATTGAGCAACTTAAATCCATCTAGATGTTGTGGTGATTACTCTTGTTAAATTTACATATCTACTTGACTGGACCATGGGTTGCTCAGATACTTACTTGGCCAAACATTACACAACGAAGTCCCGCAAATATATTTCTGAATGAGATCAAGTTCTGAATATGTGGGTTAAGTAGCGAAGACTGTCGATGCAGACAGCCTCCATACAATCAACAGAAGATCCAAAAAGAAGTAAATAAAGAAGAGCCAGAGCAGGCTTTTCCTGCCTACTTAAGAGGCCAATCAATCGTCTGCCCTTTGGCTAGAACTGTGTTGTCTGACTCACAGTGTTTGAGCCTTCACGATCAGACCACAATGACACAATAGTTTCCCATCTGCAGACAGAAGGCTGGTATATATTGTTATGTCCTTTCACTGCGGAGGCCAATTTCTTGCTGCTGGTTTCTCTCCTATTCCTTTTTTCCTCTTTCTCTCACGCAGTTGTTCTGACTACAGAGTTGCATGGATGGCAGAAGTTTAGGCATGCACTTAATGGTAGACTGAAGCAAAGCTGATTTCCAATGTTTTAGATTTTCTACCTAGGAGCTAGGAAGCCTTAGCTACTGACAAAGGGAAAAGGTGTGAGTAGAGTCTAAGGGTGTAAACTTGTGAGGTTACTTTTAGACATGTTTGAGCTGCTGATGTTGTTTTTATTTTTTCTTTGAGATATCAAATGAATGGAAAAGAATGCTATGCAAGGACAGAGAGAAAGAGTCATAGACATATTCAATCATAACTGCAGGTATATCTCCACATCGCTGAGATGATATCACATGGATATTTACTCAGAAGAAGCTACTGAAAATGTGAGTTTCAATGAAATATCAGCTGCCTCTGGGTGGTGAGAGTAGAGAAGAACAGTCATCCTGGGAACTGGTAGTCTAGCTGATTTCGTGGCGTTGATCGCTTCTTGTCAGTATGAATACGCACCATCCATGCATGTTTTGTATTTACAGCTGAGGGCTTATTGTTCTTTGAGGTAATATCACAGCTCTTCTCAGAAGACATACAGTCTTTGGCCCAAGGAATATGACAAAGAGAAAATTAGTCATGTCATCTATGTTTATGTAGCTCTGAGTAGTTTGTCTACCAGAACATTTCCTGGTACAATTCTGCATTTATCTGAACCTTTTACTTCTCTGTTCATACTCCTTTTTAAGTACTCATGACAGGTGGGGCAGGAAGTGTGTCTTCTTTCCATCTCAGTTATATTCAGAAGTCTCATGAATCAAAACTCCCACAAAACTTGAAGTGCTATTGCAAGGTCTGTTTTTGAAAGTCGGGAATAATTTATTGGTGGTTGGCATTATCAGTTTGTTCTCGCTGTCTCTGGCTCATTTTTTGTTAAAATTGTTTTTGTTGGAATGGTGATTACTTAGCCAGATTTCTCGTTTTCATTTCTTTCATCATCAGCATCTACATTAATCACTTCCAAACCGAGACAAGCTTCTAGATCATATTCTGCTTCCATCTTCCGAGAATGGAAGACAGTAGCTCTCATTATACTGGGGAGCGACCTTCAGAACATCGTCAAAAACAAGTAACAAGAGTGGGAGTCGAGAGAGGCAGAGGCAGCACCAGGGTCTCCCAGCAAACATCAATACCTGGGATGAATCGATGTTTTATAACTTTGAAGGAAAAAAAAATCAGATGAAGTTATGATGGAAAGGGAAAGAATTCAGCCCAAATTCGTGAGAAATGTTGTAAAATTGGTACAGCTTTGGTCGCTCCAAATAGCTGAGAAATTTCACCAAGGACAGAATCACATAATAAGATTAGACTGTGGCATCCTTGTTCTCCACCCCTTTCCAAATACATCAGAATGCCAGGGCATGTATGTGTTTTAAAATTTTCACTGCATATAGATAGTGAAAAGAATCAGGTGTTAGCCTGCCTGTGTATGCTATAGATCTTGGCACTTAATGTAGAACTCTACCATGCCCCTGTTGGGAAGACCATTCTATACAGCTTCTATGAGACATAAGTTAAGGTGCAACCAAAGTAGGTAAGTTAATGTATGGTCACATGGCACTTAATGATGGAGACACTCTGAGGAATAAGTCAGTAGGTAGTGCCATTGCTGTGCAACCATGTGTACATGGTGTATACGTACACAATTCTACATGGCATAGCTCAACCAGACAACCTGTGTCTTTTATCAAAGTCAGAGTGAGATTGAAGATATGGCCAGAACAACATGGCATGTTAATTTGTAGTAAGCTTTTTGGTACACAGGGGTACACATTGATGATAATGATTAAAAAATACAGCATAATAAATACACGAATTTACAAAGCAGTCATTTATCAAGTATTATGTACTGTACATAACTGTACAAGAACTGTATATAGCTTTATATGATTGGCCATATGTTGATTGATTTACAGGCACATTGCAGCAGACACATGCATGATGATGGGGGTATGAGAGCTAAAATGTCACTAACCAACAAGAGATTTTCAGCTCAATTATATTCCTATAAGGCTACTTATTTATATGTCCTCTATGACTTCCTTGATAAAATGAAGATTTTCAGCATATTTCTGTGTTGCCAATATAATGACTTTCTGGATGTATGTGTGTGTGTGGTGAATATCCCCTGGTCATGACCGTTGAAAAGTAGCTTTCCACACCCTTCTGTAACCTGATTCTCCATGGGCAAATATCCACTATTTCAAAAGTTAAGAATGCTGGCTGTACTGAAGTTTCCTTCAGTCACTCTGATGTAGGTTGAAAAAGACTCTACAGTCAGTGGACTCATGTAGTCTTTTGGGTCACCCTGCAGCAGTTACATGCTGGGTACAATCTCTAGTCTTGATATGTCTATTTTCTTCTCATTCTTCAAATCTTTCATTAGTATCACCTTTTAGAGCTGTTCCCTGATTGACAACTCCTATCCATCAGTGACATTCCTTTGGGCCAATGGACACAGCTTGCAATTAGTTAATTACTACTTATGTTAACTTCTCTCCTGTTGAAGGCTAAAGGTCTTTAGGTACAGAGATTACACCAGGTTTACACTCATCATGAGGCTTAGTGCTCAAAAATATTTGTTAATTTAGTGTTCCTGTTAGAATCTGTTACCTACACAATGGTCTTGCTACATTCTGAGCAAAGCCAAGAGGCCCAAACTACTCTTTCTTCTTTTTGCCTTCTTTATATACAATTCTGAACAATTTAATCTTATTTTAGAGGTTAAGTTATAATAGAACCAGGAGTCACATTAATAATATTCCATATTGAACTTATACCTAAAGAAAGTATCACTGGAGTCTTATTTTTCATGGTCTTTTTTTTCCCCCAGGAAGCCAAGAGTTTCCTCTTTTAAATGTTTCAAAAGTCATTGTTTCTTCAATCATATTAGCAAATTTTTGCTACTTTCTGGTCATTCATTCCATTTTCTTGAGAGAGGACATAGGCCATTGGGTTAAAAGTGGCTTATCATAAACATTATGTTGTTTTAGGTGTTTCATTTGAGGGGAGCTCAAGCTAAGCCACACCTTATATTCAATATGGGATAATGACATCTTCCTCATAGGACCATTAGAGAGTGTGGATGTGTAGGGAAAGCTTTAGTCAGGTCAAAAAAGATCACAAATGCTATTACTTGGTAGTTTACAGGTTCTGAACTATATTGGAATACGAAGACCATCTGTTTGGTCTTGATACTCAAGGCCGTTGAGGTGGCTATATATGAAACCACAGGTATCATAACTGTAGTTTCTATGGAAACTCTTGATAGTCCTTCCTGTGCCTTTTTGTCCCTAAACCATTATATGCTCCATTCTCTTATTTTCTAAAACTAATCAGAAACAAATTTATTTAAATATCAAAGAAATTATATACATTCCTATATTTTCATGTTTTGTTTGATTTTTTTTTTAAAAAAAAACTTTTCCTAAGGAGACCTGATGTTCTCAGAACATTTAAAGATCCATCCAATTAACCTGACTCTGTGTGACAGAGGGTCAGGCTATCAATTATTCTAACGAGGAATTAAAATGAAGAAATTCACAAATGGCACTTAGAGTTTCCAATTAAATGAAAGCTTTAGTTTTGTTCGAGGTTGGAAGTGGTTGGAAGTCAATTCAGCCTCGTAGTTTGGTGTGTCCCAGAAGGAAACACTAGGCTGGAAGTTAGGAGTAGACTCTTGTTATTAAGTTTGTAACTAACTTGGCCATGGGAAAATCTTGTCTCTGTATGATGAGAGAGTTAAATTATAAAACAAAAGATATATCTTTCAGCTCTAAACCTACTTCACATTTAACACACATGCATACACACACACAGACACACACACACAGACACACACAAAGAGACACAGACACAGACACAGACACAGACACAGACACAGACACAGACACAGACACAGACACATACACACACACAGGAATATTGACAGCAACCAAATATACTGCTGGTCATGATTGTAACTCAAGAAATCTGTTGGCCCTGAGTCAAGTGGTGACAGTGACCATTCTTCATCATGCAGGCTGACGCTCAGCAGACATCTTTGAGAGTACTCATTTCCATTCATTAGCATGCTATTAGGGTTTTTTGTTGGGGGGCACAAAATATGTAAGCTACCCTGAAGCTAGTAATATGTCATAGCCCTATAGCTATACTTTGAGTTTCTCTAAAAGGTTTTTAATAAAAACTTACAGGTTACAAAATCTTACATACTGAAGGCACTGTGCTAAGTGAAACTATTTTTAGAAAAAAGTAATTAATTATACTATTATTAATATTATCACTATTTTGCAGATAAATCTATCCTCCCAAATCTCACTAAGATTACACAGTCAGAACCCAGAAGCAAAACCCATACTCAAACCACAACGCCTTCATCATTTTCACTGCCCTAAAACTGGCTCTACTTACTGAGTAGAAATTATAACCATGTAAAATTTAGGAAGTATCTAATTTGTGTTCAAAGACATTTTACTTAATGTAAATGGATCCATTTAAAATGAAAGCAAATGGTTCTCTGTTGGATATTAATTGAAAACTTCTATTTTTATTCCAGCCATGAAATAAATAAATTGAGTAGTAACTAACCAGCTTTCAAACATTTTGCATATCTCTGCTTCCATCCTTGATAGTTAGGGTTGTTGCACAGGAGCCCACAGCAGTGTTTGAAAGTGATAGGGAGAGAGGCTTGTGCCTCGGGCACTAACAGCTGGAGAAGAATGTTGAAGCTGTTGTTGGCTGGATGAATCGGGAGGCATGTTTAGAGAGTGGTTTATGAGGGGTTAATAACAATGATCCCTGTGCCCTGAGCATCAGTTGGGCTTTTAGATGCTCTAAGGGCATCTTTGGCAGCACATGGTAAAATCTCTATTGCATAGATGAGACTCAGTATGAGAGGATGACTTGCCCAAGGCCACCTGGTCCCCACATAGAGATGGTTGACATGTAATCAGAACTGTCTAGATTTACTGTCTCCTCAATACTTTTCATGGATCCATCAGCTTTCACAGAGGCTTGCTAATAATTCTTATTGGGATGAAATCTGGGGCACAAACCTACTGAAAGGCCAGTGCTTCCTAGAATCCTTTTATGATTGATTTAAAACATTATGTATTTAGTATTCTATCACATCAAAGAGCTATTTAAAGAAAAAGCTATTTAATTTCTACCTCTTATGCTTTGCATGTGAAATGTTCCTGTCCATCAAGAGCTGGTGTTTCATTGTCACAGTATTCCAAGGTAGGCCCGTAAGAGCTCTGGTCACTAGTAGCATGCCTTTAAAGGGTGTATTATCTTACTTACAGCCCCTTGTTTGCACATGTATCATCTACCTACCCATCCATTCTTCCCTCCTTCCTCCCTTCCTTCCTCCCTCCCTTCCTTCCTTCCTTCCTTCCTTCCTTCCTTCCTTCCTTCCTTTTTTCCTTCCTTCTTTCCTTCCTTCTTTCCTTCCTTCCTTCCTTCCTTCCTTCCTTCCTTCCTTCTTTCCTTCCTTCTTTCCTTCCTTCCTTCCTTCCTTCCTTCCTTCCTTCCTTCCTTCCTTCCTTCTTTTCATCCATCCCTCTCCTCTGTAGCAATCACAGGTGAAGAGCCCCATTACACCATCTTACCATAGTATTCTGCCTATTGTCACTCCCAAAGTAATGAGGCTGATGACCTTGCTCTGAAACTATAAGTCACGGGAACACTTTCAGAGCTGGGAGGATGGATTTGGGGGGTAATATGCCTACTTTACAAGCACAAGAACCTGGATTTGGATCCTTTGCTCCTGTATAAAAGCTAGGCACAGCATGCACTGTAACCTCGGCTCATGTGAGGGTAGGGGATAGAGAGGAACATCCCTGGAGCTCATTAGCTAGCCAACTGGTTCCAGGTTCAGTGAACAAACTCTGTCTCATAATATAATGTAGAGAGTGATCCAAAAAGAGAGCTGGTCTCAACCTCTGGCCTCACACACATGCACACATACAGAAAGCCACACTTCCCCACAGCTGTTTTTCCCAGGTATTTTGTCACAATAATAGAAAACTGATGAATTAAAATATTCTGATTTTTTTGTCAAAATAGTCTCCAAGGGGATATGTCTATTTCATAGTATGATCCCCATACCCTTCATTAGAGAAGGACAACACTCCAATAATGCAGGAGAAGAGAAGTAGAACCTGTGGTCCAATTTTTTTTCTTTTTTTAGTACACATAACCTTAAAAAAGTTCTAACCTTCTGTGACCCTAAATGTAATCTATCTATAAAACTCAGGCCATGAGAACTCATAGTGTTGAATGTGTATGTGTGTGTGTGTGTGTGTGTGTGTGTGTGTGTTACTGTGGAGTTCAAAACAAGACTTCGTGCGTGCTAGGCAAGTGCTTTGTCTCTGAAATACATTCAAATCTAAGATTCATAGTCTTTTGCTATTTTGTAATTTATATTGTGATTAACATAGGTTTGCCCTACTCTGTCATGACACAATTGCAAGCAAAAGTAGAGAGAAACACTCTCAGTCTGACCTCATAGTTGGGGACCCATGGCAAAAGTGGCTTAATGCCATTGTCATGATAGTTCAGCAGATCCCTGTCAGAGCATTGTTCTCTTTAAATCTGTGGATGGCTTTTTGGGATGGTTAGGTTCATAAAGTCACAAAGTGTAGAAAGAGTTGATCTACGTTTACAAAATGGGAGGCTTTTAGGAGTGGGTAAGGGAGCCAGTTCTACCCGTGACAGCATTGTGAATACTCTACACGTTACTGCTTTGATATGCTAACATACCAAACATTATGACATTGTGAATAGAAATAGAGAAAAATTGTTTGTGCCTATTGGCCTTTTTTTTTTTTTAATAAGATGATTTAAATGAAAGCTCACATTGGAGTTCACTACAGTTTTTCCTAGATTAGCATGGAAATATGCAACACTAGTAGAGGTAAAGGTGATTAGCATAAAAGACTTAGGTGGTTTATGTGCCACCTAAAAGTACCATCATCGTCTCTAGTAGTGTTTCTTGAGAGCTATGTCCTTACCCATCACATCTCCTTCCACAGTGAGGCACCTAGAGCCCAGTCTCATCACTTCTAAGTCTTATGCCTCAATCCACTGTTCCAAACACCTTTGCTCATACACTTAGGGGTTTTCAATTGAATAATATAGAGTCAGAAAGCTCTTTGTTGGTGTTGAGTCACCAGAAGAACTACTGGTTCTTCCAGGATACCCTGCAATATAAATATTTGCTCTTTTTTTTTTTAACCTGGAGTCATAGGCAAAATCTTAGAAAAATCTAAGAATGATATATAGTATATACTATATTTTTATGTAAAGCAAATTCTTTACACAGTGCAAATATCTGTGCTAACGATAATGCTTATTGAGATTATTTATTACGGGGCATTAAAATAAATCTTCTTTTCAATTACTTTCTAATGAAATGTACCAATTACCTTTTGACTGGTGACATATGGCTGTAATCTTTTCCAGAGGAGATAAATCTTGCTTGTACAAGGTTTCAAGGACTCCCTCCTGAACTACATTAATTACTGATGTAAACAAAGATGGAATATTAAGATCAGTCTTATCGATAAATCCTCAGCCTGCTGCAGTCAAGTTCTTGTGGTTAGACCATATTCATCATCAGGTAATTTCTATCAGTTGTGGTGCAAATATGTTGTAAAAGCAATGTTTTGGCAACCCAGCTGATTTGGGAGCATGTTTATTGATGTGAATGAATCCTGTGATAGTGGGAGAATATGTGGAGTGTCATAGAAGACATATTGCAAGTGTTGGGCTAAGAAAGCAGCAGTTATCACAGGAAAATGTCAGTCACTGTTTTCAAATGCTTTATCTGAAGTCTGTTGATGAAAGCAGAGCATCGCCTAGGGCCAATCTTATGTATATGGCTAGACCTCTTGTGGTCTCATTCCTTGAAGGTAGCTGTTTCAGGACTAAAGAATCGGAGGAGAGGATAGCAACCACCCACTGTGCGGATCCTAGTTTCTGAACAATGGCATTGAGATCACATTCTCATCCATTCTGAATGACATGGGCTTCAGAAGAGAACTCTGGGGATTTCATGAAGCCATTTCCCTTACTTCTGAGTACTTTGTTGTTGTTAAGATAAATGAGACAGTAAATCCAGACATAACTGCCATCTGTAAGTAGGAACCAGGTGGCCTTGGGTAAGTCATTCTCTCATACTGAGCCTCATCCGTGTAATAGAGATTCTATCATGTACTGCCAAAGATTCCCTTAGAGCATCTGAAAGGCCAACTGATGCTCAGTGTTCAGGGATCATTGTTATGCAACACGGCTGTGGCTCCCTATGCTCAGGAGATATGTTCTATGGCCCCAAGAGAATGCCTAAAACCTCGGAGATACAAATATGTTATAATATTCAGTTCTATATGTGCACGTTATTCTGTATACTAACATATTAGTGTTGCTTGAATCAATCAAATACTGAACTTCCTATGACTTCATTGACAAAGAATCTTTACTTCCGGAAACTTTATTCAGGCTCCTCAACATTTCCCAAGGTCCTGTGGCAATCCATTGATACCTTACCGGGTCCACCCTCAACCCTCAAGTGTGGTGTCTGATTTCCCTCGTTCAGACAAGAACCTAGTTAGATGGATTCAGTCTCCTCTTCTCCTTAATGTTTCCACCCATTGTCTCCCACCCTGCTACTTAAGTACAAATTCTTAACCTACCCATGCTCTATTCAGGGTAGAGCTTAATATATCTTCGATCTACTTTACCTGATCCCTGTACTCCTGAAGCTTTAGTATCATTCTATGTTTATTGAGATGGGCTATGTATGGAGACTATAGTTAATTATATTGCTACCCCTATTTTGCACTAGAGGAGAATGAGTCTTGAAGAAATCAAACAACTAGCTCATGTTATCTAGCTGTATCTAGCTACATAGATACAGATCTATATCCCAGCCAAGCACTCTGGCTCTAAAGTCATTTTTTAAATTACAGTCCTTCTCTGAGTGAAAAGAAACACACAAATTGATGTCTAAACTAGCAGAAAGTATGTACTCTAAGAGATTTAGAAGGAGATAGAGTATCAAGATAGGCAGAAGGATCTTTATCCCATAACTGTAGGAGCTGAGACATATTTCTCAGGGAGAAAGGAAAGGAGCCTTTTTCAGGCAACATAATTATGAGCATTTTTGTGATATATGCAATTAGAAATGGAGTATGTAGGCAGATATGAGACAAACCATCAGAACCTTATAGGTCAAGAGCATTGTGGGCTCTTTCTTCTGAAGGGTTTTAAGTAGGAAGTGATCTGGCAGGACTGTATTTTAGCAAGATAATCTGTCCTCAGGGTAGAGAAAAGAACAGCAGAGTGCAGCAGACAAGTGTTCAGACATGAGAGGGCTAATGGTAAGGGAGGTGGTACCCAGACTCTAATCACTATGTTGTCATTACTTCAGTTTTATGACACAGGACAAGGAGTTAGAATAAGTACGGGGCTCTATCATAGTATTAGATGCACAAGGGATATTGGCACTTTGCACAGGAGAAGGGCATATTGATAGGCAGTAGCACCATGATCTGAGGCTTAGATAACTTTCAATTATTGTAACACATAAGGCCTCTGAGAAGAAATAAATAGGATAGTATGTCTATATTTTTAAGAGTTGGGTATCTTCAAGACAGAGTACATGAAGACAATGACTAAGACAGGAATACATGTGAGAAGTGTAAAATTCTCAGGCCATGACTCAGATTTGAAAATGAAAATAGTACCATGCAATGGTGGGAAGTGACAGGAAACAAGACAGAAAAAGTCTGAGACTAATTAGTCAATGAAAACAGGGAGGTACAGATTAATAAACACCAGTATAATTAAGAGTTGTTGATGGTGAAGCAAAATGCCTTTTGTCTTCTCATTTTCAAAGCCTGGAAGAGTATTAATCATTCTGTATTGTAAACACATTTGCCAATTTGTTGTGGCTGAATGCTGAATAGGCAGTGGGCCATGGGATGACTTTTTGGATTGATATACTAGGAGAAGGGCCAACTGGAGGAAGATGTAAGACTTGCTAATTGCAGCTGGCCACCTTGGTTAGGACTGGGACAGACAGTTTTTCAAATGTAATAGAAACAAGAAACTCTAATCTGCAGATAAGGGGACAGATGGTAACTTTTTCTTATTTATAAGTTTATCAGAATCAGCTATCTTTGGGTTCTAGCTCACACTATTTCTTTATTCCTAATTGTTAGAGTATTAAAGATAGCATAAAAAAACAGCTTGAAGGACATCTAATTATGAATCCCAAAATCCCAGAATGATGAAGCTATAGTTGGGCCTTCTTTGGATGAAGAGTTCCCTGTGACATCGCCTCTAATGCACAATGCTTCTTAATCAGGCTAGGTCCTCAGCTGACACAGTTTAACTTCTTACAGTCCTTATTCTAGACAATACTTTAGAATTCCAAATGTATCACTTGCTCTCATCTTATTGTCAGGTTTGCTCTTAGTCAAAATTTACAGGTCCAATATTCAGCCATTTCATAGCACATATAGTGGCATTTCTGGCCTCAGTCATCACGTAGTATTCATTCCTGGCACTGAACCTTGTGGCTTGGCAAAACTGAATTATGGCATATGGATCCTTGTGAAGTTAGATTATGCTATTATGAGCACTAAGGAACTCAGCAGAGCACCAGCCCTCAAGCTAAAATATATGGAAGAAGGGAGATCCACAAGTCTCTGCAGCTCATCACAGAACGTATGCTGTCTGGTATCTGTAGAATACTGGCTGCTCAGAATGGGGAACTGTCAATTTGATGAAAGACCTAAAGAACTTAGAAAACAACCACTTAAGTCCATCACTCTGCAACTTTAGTACAATATATAACCCTAGGTACACACACGTACACATACCACCACCACCACCACCACCACCAGCAGCAGCAGCAGCAGCAGCAGCAGCAGCATGACCTTAGGGGACCATATCACCCAAAATAACATGCAGCAATAGTATTTTCCTGTGACATAGTTCTATCTTACTGCATTGTTCAGAAATAACATAATAGTGACTAATCATCTTACACAAATGTCACATACAACCCTAAATCAGTGCTTGGTGCCTGGTCATGCAGAGTTGCATGTATTCTATGTCAGATAACCCACAGGGGTTCCTATAGTCACTAGGATTTCTGTAGCCTCCAAGATCTATATCGCCATTGTGGTAGCTCCTAAAACTCTTGCTAATCTGTGCCACCTCAATACCACAGTAACTGATATTATCCTATTTCACTAACTGAAACCTCTACTCAGTACTCTCTTAATGGCTTCCTAATAATTGTTTTATCTATGTCTGTGCATATGTGCATGCATTTGTACACATGCATTTATTGTGCATAGGTGAACATATGCAATGGGAGAGGTGTGGAGGTCAGATGACAACCTTGGGTGTTGGTCTTCACCTTTCGCCTTGTTTGAGACCAGGTTTCTTTGTTAGTTCCTCATATGTACACTAAGCTAATTTGACCTTGAGCTGCAGATTACCTGTCTCTACCTCTAGTCTCCCCATAGAAACACTGGGATTATAGAGATGCACTACTTTACCTGGCTTTGTTTACATGGGGTCTAGAGACTTCAACTCAAGTCCTCATATTTGCACTATAAATTCTTAACCCTTACCAATCTTTCCAGGCCCCTCATTTTCTAATTTGATCTCCATTATGGTCCCTTTTAATTCATTCTCTCTGTTATAGCAGGAGTATGCTTATTTGAACCAAAATTTGACCACATTGTGGACACATACACACAAACACCAAGTTTAAAATACTTCCTTAGATTCTTACTCTTTATAGACTAAATGTAAAAATTATTAACCTGGCTCTCAACATCTTATATTATCCAAATTTTCAGCATTTCTACTATTTCATCTTTGACCTTGATCCTCTGCACAGCCTGCCTGCCAGATCTCCCACACACTAAAGATTGTGTTCATGTCAGTGGCTCAACTGCTAGGAACTTTCTTCTCCACATTGCTTGGAGCCCAACTATATCACTATACCACCCAGTGCTTTCCTAGCTATGTGGATGAGGTTGAATTACTAAGATCACATGATCAGTTGGTACCCCGAGTCTTCTCTGCATAGCATTAGCTCGGTTGCAGCTTTATATGTACTTGTGGTCTTTTTAAATGAATTTACTTTTTTCACTGCACAGAAGGAGCCTCCCTGACACAGTTATTTTCCATTGACAAGATAGTGATATTACTTTGAGGGTTGCCCTATGTGTTGGGCCTCGTTTTTGGTTTGGGCCTTGTGGACAAACCTGAGCCTGGCTTGAGTTTCTGCAGTGTTGTGGGAGAGCCTAAGCCTGGCTCTAGTTTTGAGAGCTGTCTCAGTCATTTCTGTACAGGGGTGGCTCAGCAAGACCTGTTTGGCTTTGCCTCTGCCCAGCCATTGCTGATGTAAAGCTTTGCCATTGGCCCTGTCAGTCATCCCATACCATCTGTCACCCTTCCCTGCCTCCTACGTCATCTTACCCCACCAAAACTCCCCTCCCTATGCCCCAAGTTTATATAAGTGAGAGGCTGATGCAATAAAGTTGAGTTCCTGCTTTGACAAGACTCCCAACTTGGTGTGATTGTTCACAGGCTGCTTACACTCACTGCCATCTTGCTCAGCCCTGGAGAGAGACCCCGAAGGGCTGGGACCTCTCTCTTCTTGCCTGGCTGGCAAGGAGCTGACACTATGTACTGAATGAACATATGAACGATAATATCCATTGACACTGCAGTTCCTCACACATGCATTTGGGAACTTCACTAAGTATGTGATGAATGACAGACAGAGAAGGGCAGAATCAAGATTCCAGCTCATCTTGCCACTCATCATCACCAGGCTCTTTCTTTTTCACTCTTCAGAGTCCTAGAAGATGTATCACTTCAACAGGAGATTTCATACAGCTCCAGCCTGGCCATCAGATTTGATAGTACAGACAACAAAAGAACTTTGCATGACCTCTATGTAAGACGTATTAAGAACAATAGTTCTAATTGGTATATTCTCTTTCTCTTTAAAAAAAAAAGAATTATTTTTATTTATATGTTGATATGTTGAATGTTTTCCTGAATGTATGTGTGTGTACCATGTATGTGCCCAGTGCCCAAGAGGATCAGAAGAGGGTTTGGATCCCTGGAATCCAGAGTTGTTGATGATTATGTTATCATGTAGGAACTGGGAAGAGAAGCTGAGTCCTCTTAAAGTACAGCAAGTGCTTGATCCTTAGAGAGCCTCCTCTCTATTCCCATCCTCTTTCTTTAATGTTTAATTTATTCACAGGCAAGGACCATGTGAAGTGCATTTATTCTGAATATATCCATCTTTGTAATTCAGAGGGTACTTATACATTTAATAGATAGATATAAGATGATGGTTGTGACAGAATGTGTTGTCTGGGTGTCCCAGAGATGAGTCTCAGATGCAGTTGTTAGAATGTAAAACATTCCACTAGTAGAAGAGATGGTTATGTTGAGGCTGACAGCTGAGCCTGTTTATAGTGTCTCAATGGCTGGTTGTTAAGGAAGTTATGGGAGTAAACTCACATCTGGACAGAGTGCTGGATACTCCGACCTCTAAGGCTGCTTTTGTGAGATCCTATATTTGGTCTAAAGTGCATGTTGCCTTTTGGGCCTGGGAATAGGCAGTACAACACAATATAATAAGGAGTTTCTGAACAGCCATGCAAGAATTTACCATGGAAAGTTTTGAGCCTAGAGCCCAGCATTCAGACTAAAACCTAGCAGAGTAAGGCTGTATAGATTTTATGACAACATTGTCATCGGGACTCTGATTATAGTTGTGACAAGAGAAAGATTATTAATGTGTGAGTATTCATAGCTTTCCTTTTCCCCATATCTGCCAGAAATAACCCTGGCTGCAGCTGCTCAGACTCTCTTCTGGGTCTTGTTCCTTCCTTTAAAGAATTTGAACTTCTCTTTCTCTTTTTTTTCCTCACCTTTCTAGGTTAATATTAGCTAATAAAATATTGCTGGAGAGCAGCACAGAAGGAGAACTGCTGAGCCACGGGCTTTGGTGTTGGCAGAATAGGTAGAAGTAGACATGCTCTCACTAGTCTCACAGACTGAATGGCAAGGAAGAGGCAGAGGTGGAGGCAAGGAGGGCGGTTTCCCCTTATGCTCTTTGTGAACTGTCCTTTGGGTAAAAAAATGCAATTCTTTGTGAATTTCCATCACTGGTCAAATGTGATTATGCTCTGGGCATAAAATAGAGGGGACTCCAGCTCCTAGCTTTCGGAGGCCAATATGGGAAAAACTAGACGTGAAAGCAATATTCATGCATGTCCTAGTTAATGCCCTTCTTCCCTGCTTCCCTAGCACATCCAGATGCATATTCACAAACCCAGGGGCATTAAGCCTTTTCCTTTCGCTCTTGATTTTCTCTGACCTCTGCTCCATAACAACCACGTTATTTTTTTCCTCTACCATTCTCTTCAGTGTACAGACTCACTGATCCCGGATTCTGCTCCAGCTAATTTCTCTTTGCTATCAAAGTTTTTTAAATATTTGATTTTTTTCTCTCTCTCCGTTTCCACCATGGGAATAAACCTAATGCTTTAGCATTGGTCTTATCAGTCTTTTATTTGATAATGTTCACTCCTGCCTCCTGTCTGAAACTTCAGACGCTTAGCTTCTGGACTTTCTGCATCGGCTTTAAGGTTTATATACTGGTCCTTCCTCTTCTCTCTGACCTTGATCAATACTTTCCATATTATACTGATTAACTTCGTGAGCTGGTCACCATTTCTACATACATAAAGCCTCGAACTTTAACCTTGTATGTCTAACTGATTACTGAATTTGACTACCCAGATAGCCAAGTTGATTCATTTTAATGGAATTCTTGATATTTGTATCTCAATTCCGTCATCTGTCCTGCCCCTGAAAGCTTTCCTCTGGTGTTAGTCGCATCTTCGTTTCCAGAGGCTGAGACCACAGTCCTGGCGGATAGCACCAGCCCACACACCAACATTAGGAAATACTCTCGTCTCTGCCTGCCAACATATTTTTAGAGCTCAAATGCTTCTTAGATATTACAACTACCATTGTAGAAATCATGATGCTGCCACCTCCCCTGGAGTTTGTGAAGATTCTTGAATGTGTCCTTCCTGCTGTTTGCTGACTTTTCCCTTCATAGAAGACTAATTTTATAAAGATGACACACATGCACTGATATGATCCCTGGAATCACACCAGAGCCTTATGGACAAAAAGAACCCTTGAGAGAAAGTGAAAACAAGCCTTCCTCTTGGGGTGCAAGAGCACAAGCCAGGAGGAACATGCAGTCCACTTCCAGGTACCCTCTGATTTGCTCTCTTCTATTGCTATTGCTGCTGCTGCTGCTGCTGCTGCTACTGCTACTACTACTACTGTTGGGGGTTGATTTGGTGTTGCTATGCATTCAAAATGCTTAATTCTGTACCCAAAGATCTGAAATTACCATGAACACCAGCCTTTGTTATGTAAAGATTGCTCCCCAATTTAAAGTTGTTAATTGGTTAAGAAGTTGCTAGAGCCTGTGACTGGGCAATAGGGAGAGAAAGTCAGGACTTGAGGATTGAGTGAGGGGTCTCAGGAGAGACCAGAGAAGGGAAAGAAGAGAAAAAAGGAGGCAGAGAAAGCAGAAGATCACCACAAGCCTGCTTCCTCAGAGCTTTCACACCAACTCACACCCAGGTTTTGAGATTTTGTAATATAGTTTATTTGCTCTCTTGTTTTTGCCTGCTCACATGTGGGCTAATTGAACAGTGTCCCTTAACAGCCACCTACACCAGGATCCTATCTTGATGCTCACCACCCTGAATTTACATCATCCTAGTACTTATCACTACCTGCCATTCATCATATAATCTATTGCATGTATTTTCCATATAAATGATACCTCGCCAATATCAGCTAATGTTATTTTTGTCCTTTTGTGATTCTCAGTGTCCTGTCCCTTCTTATTTCCTGAGAAGGTGGAGCTCTTGGGACTATTGAGATAGGACACCACTTGACAACGTGATGTGAAGGGGTCCAGAGCATTAAGTTGTCTGTCGAGGACCAGTTGGCAAATGTATGCCACAGGTTAGGATTCTGGCAAAAGGAAACAATGAAAACTATTTAGTGTAGAGATAAGTAGCAGATCCTTATGACTCTTCTCCAAACCATCAAGCAGGGATGGATCACATGCATTGGTGTCTATAGACAAAACCCTACAGCTGGACACAAAAGGTTTCCTTGACTACCTTTATCCTCTGTATAGAAGGCATGGATACTGTTTCCTCCACTCATCACACCTTCCAGAAACCTCCTCATGATGTCTCTGACTAGTGGAGGTTTAAGGAATGTTTTTCTCCCACTTTGACAGCTACGTGAAATCCCAGCCTCTTCTAAAGTCTTTGTGTCTTAATACTACTAACTTTTAATTATATAGAATTAAAATACTATCAATCACAAATGATGCATTAAAGCACTGCCTTCTGCAGTATTTTAAGTTTCCTTCAAAAAAAAAAAAAAACACCCTATTAATAGCATACAAAGTGCAAGATAAAACAGCAAAGGAAGACAAATCCTGCCCCTGTATAAATGACAGTTTGGTGAGTTTTTATTTTAAGGGAGAACAGTCTTATTTTGGCTTACAGTTCTGGGGGATACAGTCCATTATGGCAGCAGGCAGGAAAAGCATGGTGGCAGAAGGTTGGCTTGTCTCATTTTATCTGCACTCAGGAAGGCAAGTCTAAACAGGAAGTGGGGGCCCATCTATAAAGCCTTAAGGCCTTTTTAGTGACCCACTTCCTTCACCGTGGCTCCACAAGGTACTTATTTTTATGCCAAGTTAGTATCTGGGTCAAATATTATTCTAGATATTTCTATGGAGGTATTTCTTAGATAAGAATAGCATTTACAAAAGCAACTTTTGAGTAAAGCATATGATATTCTACAATATTGGTGGGATTCCACCCTTTTATTTTAAAGTCATCAACAGACTGGATGGCCGTGGAAGAGGAAGGGGATTGCCTCTGAATGCAACTATAACTCTTCTTTGCATCTCAAGCCTGAGAAGCTGAATCCTCTTGTGTGTGTCTGTGCGTATGTGTGCTCAGGCATGCATGGATGTATCCTTTTCATGAGTTGAGCATACATCCTGAGAAATACGTTATTAGGCAGCTTAATAGTATGATTATGAGAGAGTCATAGCATTGACCTAAATGGCACAGTTCACCACATACCTCACTGCATATGAACATGGCACATAGGTTACACGGAGCATATATGGCATGCATATATGGCATGTATGTAAGAGATATGGTCAATATGAGATACATGAGGCTGCTTCTGGCATAACATGACACACAACGGCAAGCATTTTAAATTTTTTATTTTTGTCTTTCCTTTAAGTGATAGCATGTGATGTGGACTCCCAGATGGCATCTCTGTCTATATGCTATTATAGTTTGTTTATCCCATCCACTATGGCCTCCTCCAATTCCTCTACCCCCTTTTTTATCATTCTTTCTCCTCCCAACCAGTAAACCTCTGCTTACATACAACACATGTCCCATTGACCTCACTTGTCCCCATCTCCTCCCTTAAAATCTGCTATACATATGTACACACATACATATGTACACCCAAGTATACATGGGCACACATGTGTAAACTAAAATCTAGATTCTAATAGCAACTTTTTAGTAAACAGGAATATATTCTAAAACAATGACAACCAGTGTAGCAAATACATAGTAGCTGTTATTTTTATCATTGTCAAGTGTGATGCACTGTACATAATTGTATGTGTATGACTTTTTACATGGCTGTTGGTGCATTAAGTTTATGCCACTGCCCCTACAACATATAGACAATCCAGTGTGCATGTGTGGCTGTGAATGTCACTAGGCAATGGGGACT
The DNA here is from genome assembly GCF_011762505.2 of Arvicanthis niloticus. Taxonomy (NCBI): domain Eukaryota; kingdom Metazoa; phylum Chordata; class Mammalia; order Rodentia; family Muridae; genus Arvicanthis; species Arvicanthis niloticus. The sequence goes on along the minus strand of NC_047663.1, from coordinate 73,783,483 downwards.
TCTCAGGTTCACCACTATCATGGGACCAATGCCAGTGGCCCATGAGTTTGCATGTTTTCACATGTTTTCCCATCCACAGCTTTGTAGAGAACACCAATTAACAGTCTAATATGGGAAGAGCTACATTTAAATGTAAAATTAAAACAATGACAGATGTTGCTAAGGAGGTGTGAATGAGGTTAAAGGCATCCTACTTAGGAGAATGTATTCTACTTATGGGGGTCAGAAAGAGCTTTCCCCAAACGAAGCAGAACCTGGCTGAAGTTAAGGGTTGGGGAAGGGCAAAGGAAGTGTAGGATGCTTGCATTGCAAGCATAGAAAGGGGTTCCTGAGCAGACCTGCCTCTCTGTAAGTTTCTTCTTTAAATCTTATCACCTAGAAAGGTATCACTATCACCTGCATTTCATAGTTAAGTGAACCAAAGTACATGCAGGCAAAATATCTTGTCTAAAGGCTCAGAGTTGGAACATGGTGAAGCTGGGATTGGGAACCATTACTAGACCTCAGAGCCTCTGATCTGAGCCTCCAGCACCCATTCACATTTGAGACACTTAGGGAACTGTACACGCAGGCTACACATGGCTGCCCCTAAGGTCCCCTGCTCTCAAGGCTGTGCTATTTTCAGCTCAGTGACTCATTTCTTGCACATGACATTCATGTATACCTATGTATGCTGGGCACTACACTAAATGAAATGAGGGGAGCTTTCACAACAGTGTTGTCTGGGTTTCAGGAAAGCTCAGCCTAGAGAAAAAGACAGACATGCATGTCTGGAGTGTTATCTGTGTGAGAGGAATGGGGACAGATGCACAGAGAAAGTTAACCTGTGTTGAGTTTGGAAAGACATTGGGCTCTGGCATTATATTTTAATAGGACCGGAAGGATGGGCACAGAATGATTATTGTGAAAGATGCAGCTCATACTTACAGATGCTACAAACAGAAAGCATGGTGGATTTTTCAGAGGGATCATGTGAGGAAATACTGATGCTGGCCAGGAGGCAGTGAGACTAGGAGAAGGTAGGTAAGAACTTCCAGTGTGGTTTTCATGGGAGGAGATGAAAAAGGCATGGCAGGCTAAATGAGTTGACTAGTCTGAATACTTTCAGAGGGCTATTGAACAAGACCTAACTCTGCTTGTTTAATACCTGGCCATTGGGTGTGTAGAAGTAAGGACTGTAGTCCAGGGTGTGTCAGACAGATTAGAGGAGAGCATTAAATAGGGTATGAAAGGTTCATAGAGGGTAGTGGGTTGCTATGGACTATCTCCCAGAGGCACATGGGTTGAAGACTTCATGTCTGTCTAGTGGTGATGATAGGATGTGAGGCTTAACTGAAGTCCCTTGAGGCTGTGTGCTCTTGGAGGGTGTATTGTGTACCCTTGCTTATTCTGTATGCTAAGAGGTGAGCACATTTTCCACCTGCCATGATGTCTCTGACTTGCCTTGGATCAATTGTTCATGGACTGAAATGATGGTACAAATCAATGTTTCTGTCATTCAGTGGTTCTTCTGGGGTAGTATGACCTGGTGACAGAAAAAGCTGAGTCACTCAACTAAGGCATGGTTCTTCCTAGGTCCATCAACCTCTATTGTATCAAAATATTCACCACAGTACAGAAAATAAAGAAAGGTGTCATTAATGCAAGTGTCGTTGAGTTTCCCAGAAGTCGTCACACAGGGCACCACAAGTACAGGGTTACAGAAGCATGGAAAGTCCTCAGTTTTGGATGGTGTGTGAGTGTATGGCAAGGATTGAAAGAGCATACATAAGGTTGAGTCTCTCTCTCTCTCTCTCTCTCTCTCTCTCTCTCTGTTTGTGTGGGTGTGTGGGTGTGGGTGTGTGTTGTTATGTATGTCTGGGGTAGACTGAGAGTTAAGCACTAGAATAAAGAGCTGGATTTTATCTCCCAGGCAGGAGGGAACATCAAAAGCTGCCTCCTGAGGCCCACTGATGAAGGGACAGCAATTTGAGTCCCTTATAAAGTGGGCCATTTCAAACCGGCTGGGCCTTCCCTAGCATGGCTTTCAATGAATCTCCTTTGAACTGTTTATCTGTTTCCCACCTGCTGCCCAGGTAAAGGCTTCAGATGTTTTCCTTTTTAAAATATTTAATGTATTAATTTCACACTTGAGGAGAGAAATCATATTAAATCTCCCTACACAATTAGCCAGACTGCAAATACATTTTCAGAAACAAAGATGAATCATGTCATGTTCTAATTAAACCTTGAAAGGTTTAATTAAAAAGCATCACTCAGAGCAGAGCAGTTTAGGAGGAATTGGGGCTTAGCCTTCTGAATATGGAACATAGAACTTCCTGTCCCACTTTTGCTAGGGGTAGAGACAGCAGATACTTAAAGGAAGGAAGCAAGTTCCCGGCAGTGAGATGGAGTTAGGATTGCGACATGTATAAAGTGCTGGCCCAGGGGCAACAAAGAGCTGAGGAATGATAGGGAACAGGGTTTCAGCTCTATCCGCTACCTCTGCAAACACACTGGCCACATGCAATGAAAGGGATGCTTGCTGCATTCAGCACACATTGGCTTCCGAGTGTTAATACCACAGTCAATGCTCACAACCGCTCCATGGAGTCGGTAGTATTATTGCCATTTTTCCAAGTAGGGAAACTGAAGACACAGCGATGAGAAAGACGCTAAGACAGGTGTCCTGGATTCAGGATCTTATCACAACCATATTACACTTTCCTCAGGGTACAGTAAGAAGCCAGGGAGCCTGGGTCCAGACGATGTGCATTGCATTTAGGTCAGAGTGCTTCCTAGTCAGGAGACTTGAAGCATCATTGATAATACCATAAAGTGGGGGTACAATGGGCTTGAAATACAGTTGTGAGATCTGGATAGAATGATACATGTGAATATGTAGGAGAGCATGTCTGAGGTGCAAGGCTGGGTAACACTTCTGTCAGCATCATCAGACAAGATGAGTAGGCTCTGGCAGGAGTCCACACGTGGCTGTGTAGAAGTTATGGTATACCTTAGTAGCCATCAGAATGGAAAAGAATTACAGTACTCTGGCTGTCTAAGCTTTTATAGTTAATATCATTTCTACAAAAGATTACAGGGTGTGTACAGTGTGGGGGGTGGAGGACATGCAGATGATGCCAGAGTCCTACTTAAAGTCATGTAAATGCGTTTAACCATTAGTTTTAAAATGCTCACTTTGGCGAAGCAGGAGGCCCTACAGACTTTGGTCCATGTCCCTCTTTTCTTGTCTTTGCTGAGGACACCTTGGCACGATGGTTACCCTTCTGCTACTCTGACAACTTCCTGCTTTATGCCAGGCACTGTGTGGAAGCTCTGATAGGCGGATTATGCCATTTAATTCTCACGACAGACTAAGGAGGTGGGTGCTAGTGTTTATCTATGCTTCCCAGTTGTAGGAAGTTAGACAATGGCCAATTAGCAGCCCTTAGAGTGCATGGTTAGTAATTGGTTTTGCTGTGATGCAGATCTCCACACAGCTACTTCATAGTGTAAATACTTGACAAGATACCACAGTCCTGAATTTGACCTTGCCTGGAATCCTGTAGTCGATCCAAGTCAATGTTTGTTGAATGAGGAGCAGATTAAGGAAGGAGCAGAAACACAGATTAGTTGGTGAAGACGGGCCGAAGCCAGCATGCTTAGAAAGCCAAGCCTGACTCATAAAGGAGACAATGTGGAAATTTTGAAAGTCTAAGGGTGACAAGTACATATTTGTATTTGCCCCCTACATGATCCTTATTGGGTGTGAAGCTTGACTTTAGTACCTGAAGTGCCCTTTGCTGATGGGGTTGAACCGGCCTCAAGGCTATAATCTTGTGTCCTTTCCATTGACACGAGTGACAGTCACATTATAATGATGGTGTTGAACTTAATCTTCCTCATTCATTTTTTTGCCCCCTCCCACTATTACTTCTTAATTACTTTTTGGATTAAGACAAGTGGCAGGCCATGCGCCGGCTGGCCAGACACATTAGAAAGAATGTCACACACTTTTGTCCTGCTTCACTGCTACAGGCTGAGTGGCTGGCTGCCAAATTTCAACTTTCACAGCTCAGTGAGTCCCTTTCTGAGCCTGTCAACAATAAAGTATGAGAAATACCACCTCCTTTTCTCCAAGTAACAGCAGAGCAACCCAGATGTTTATCCTCAAGAATGCATGAAAGGAAAGAAAAGTAATATGACTTATTGAGAGGACACACATGGGTTTTTTTGTTTGTTTGGTTTTTGTTTGTTTTATCAAAGATTGGGGTTCTGAATGACTTGTTTTGAATAAAAGCAAAGCTTAAAGTTCAAGAGGATTTCCTTGATGCAACAGATAAAAACAAATATGAAAGTCCCTTGAACTAAAGTCTCTCTGGTGTAAAATGATTGCTTGTTATCATTTATAATATCTATGCTCTATAGAGTTATTTGAATATGCTAGAATAGCAAACACTGGTCCTAGGGGGAAGTATAGGCAAGGTTTGGAAGTATAGTTTGTGCAAGTCTCTGGTCACATTTAGGACACCCAATTGACTTTTAGTTATTAAAGATCTTTATTTTTAAAAAGAGAGAGAGAGAGTGTGTGTGTGTGTGTGTGTGTGTGTGTGTTTGTGTGTGTGCGAGCACGCGCACGTGCACATGTGTTTATGTGCATATGTGTGTCATGTACTCATGGAATCCAGAAGAGGAAATCATAGCCCTGAAGCTGGAGCTACATATGATTGTAAAACCCTTGACATGGGTGCCAGGAATTAAACTACAGTTTAATACCCTCAGAGCAGCAAACACTCTTAAGCATTTTATCACATTTCCAGCCACCACAATCTGTTTTATTTGTTCATTTAAAAAAACTTTTTTTACATACATACATACATACATACATACACCCACATACACAGACACACACATGCAGGCATGCACCTATCCTTGCATGCTCATGTGTATGTACATCAAACCAGGCAAACTTATTGTATTTATGCTGGTTGTTTTTTTGCCAAATTGACCCAGACTAGGGTCATCTGGAAGGTGGGAACCTCCTTTGAGGAACTGTGTCCATCAGATTGATCTGTGGACAAATCTTGGGGCCATTTTCTTAATTAATGGTTGACGTGGAAAGGGCCCAGCCCATTGTGAAAGGGACCACCTCTGGCAGGTGGCTCTGGGATGTAAAAGCACGAAAGCTGAGCAAGCCACAGAGAACAAGCTAGAAAACATCATTCCTCCATAGTTTCTGCTTCAGTTCCTGCTTTGAGCTCCTGAACAGACTTCCATAAGCAAAAGATGTGACCTGGGAGTTGTGAGATGCAATAAAGCCTTTCCTCCACAACTTGCTTTTCGTCTGTACTTTATCAATAGAACCAAACCTATACACATTTCCTTCTCCCTTTAAACCAAAATCTGTCTAGTTATAACTGTTGACCTGGACCTCTCAGAACAGTTGATTAGTTTAGCTAAGTGGGATCATTATGTTATGTGAGAAAATAGACTTGAATTTATTAACTATGAGTTGATAAAAAATCTATTTCACTGTCCCAAGCTACTACCGTACTAAGAGCTCACCTAGCCAGAAACACACATTAAATCTCCTTAGGACAACAGGTCATCACAAGTCAGTGGGAAAATCATCTTTTCCATTTATTTGGCTTTGGGGTATTTCAAGAAGTCATTAAAATACAAAATATAATAAAAAAAAAGTTGCCTGAAGTAGATTAAAGCTTTCAGGTATCTTTCAAGAAGCAAAGCAAGAAGCAGAGTAGAGCAACTGCCAGTCCCACTGGAAAGTCACCCTCTGGCAAAAGAGGATGGGCTGCAAAGTCTCTATGTTGATGCTTAAGGCTGTCAGAACTGGCAGTTTAATTTTTTTTTTAACTGCAACTTGATTTTTTCCCTCTTACTCTTGCTTACTCTACAAGGCGAGAGAGATGCTGTGTTAGCTTGGCGGGAAGCTCCGGTTACAGTCTCAGTGGTGATAGAAAAGGCACAGGGCGTTGACAAAGACAGGCTCTTATAGATGTATCCATTCAAAGGACCAATGCCATGACATATACCAGAATGGCTCTGCATTTAAAATATAGGAAATTTTCCAACACACCTGGTGAATACACTGTTTTGCCTCATTTTTAAAAAACATTTCTTAAACTGTTGTATTTTGGCTTTTTCCCAAGGGTATTGGAACTGAACTGATTGATGTAAACTGCTGGTAACTATTTATTGAGCATTTATTCTCCACCAAGCCTTGGCTCACACAGAAACATGTATGCTGAATATTTAAAAAGAGGCGGGGATGGCCGGGTGGTGGTGGCACATGCCTTTAATCCCAGCACTTGGGAGGCAGAGGCAGGCGGATTTCTGAGTTCGAGGCCAGCCTGGTCTACAGAGTGAGTTCCAGGACAGCCAAGGCTACACAGAGAAACCCTGTCTCAAAAAACAAAAAACAAAAAACAACAACAACAACAACAAAAAAGAGGCGGGGATGGATTTGGGAGGAGTGAGACTGAAAATATGATAGAATACATTATATGACATTTTCAAATAATTAACAAATACAGACATTTACTGTTCATTCTTAATATTAAAATGAAAAATATATAAATACATATAATCTACATATGTATATTTATTGCAAATACTTTAAAATTCTTATTAACATGACTTTTTATTTGTGAGTAGAACTTATTAGATGCTGTTGACACCAATTTCTCTATACATATGTTTAAAAAACTGTTTAGTCTTGTGTTTTTTGTTTGCCACTATTCTCAAAGTCAGTGAGACTGTTGGCACGAGGAATGCATAAAATTTATGTCTCTCCTATTCTTCAGGCATGGAATACCTCTGCTAACTTTCGGTGGACAAGACTGAGAAGAAATGGGCCCAGGAGGGAAGAAAAAAAAAAATCCCTGAAGATTGCTTAAACAGCTGCAGTGTTGAAGCAGGGCTAGAAGATTGCCAAGCCTGGCACTTCTTAGGTGCACTCTGCAGCTTCTTGTACCAAGATAACCGGGGGCAGGGTAGGGCCCTGGGAAGAAGTTAATTGGAGAGGTAGTGCAGAGATCCCCTTCCCAGCTCCCCAGAAGAGGTGAGAACTAACTCTAGGGAATAGTGTCTGCTTTCTGCTCCAAGCCCATGCACCCATCATCCATCAGTACTTCTTGCTCTTTCCAAACACAAGTTCCTTTCTTGACTATGTTTCTAATGCTTAAAGGAGGGGAAAACGCCAAGTGTGAAAGAACACAGTGCACTGTTTATAGAGGCTGTGGCTTAGGGGAAGAAAGTGAGAACACAGTTCCCCACACATTCTGATGGGTACGAGATAATTGGGATGATTTTCCTTTCTCTCTAAATTCTTTGCCCCAGATCTCATTCACCTCAGCCTGTCATCAGCTCATACATAGCTTCTTTCTTCTGTCTTTCTCCTCTTCTTTCACAGATTTCCTTCTAGCTTAGAGCTTGCCTGGCATCTTCTCTAAATACAAAAGCAAGCTATAAAATTTCCCTCACAGAGTATCCCATCTCCCTTTTAAAGACACCGAGACCCTTAGCAACCAAATGGCATCATTATTAATATACATGATCAAGGTTAGTAAAGTAACTCACCTTCCTTTTTCTTAGTTTCCCCTACATATTTATCTTCCCACAATTCACTGCACCTAGAAATACGAAATTCTTATCTTTTCTATTGTCCTGTTGCTTTTTCACAAATCTATTATTTTGAAACAAATGAAGGCATATCCAACATCTGGCTGAAGATATCTCATGCTGGGATGATGCCCCCCCCCCAAAAAAAAAATTCTTTGCCTAGTTTATGGAAGGGGAGTATAGATTCACTTCCATGTCTTTCCTACATGTTAGTTACTCTCTTCTGTACCCTGTTTCTTGGTTCTGTTCATTTTGATTGTTTTTTTTTTTTTCATGTTAGCCAAGGGTGTGTTATCTTGAATTAACAAAAAGCTTTTCTTATTTAAAGGGAAAGGAGTGTGTCTTGCAGTAGAACTCAAAAGGCACTGAAGTATGAAAAATTTAAGTACATCCTAGCATCTTTTCTTGAAAGTAGTAATTACAACAATGAAGACAGGCCACAGAAAAACTTCCCTTGAAGTTGTGGATACTGTTAATGTGTTGCATGGCATGTGGGTTGGCACAGATTTATAATATTCTTAGCATATCTACTATAGTTTAAATATGCACATCTGCCATGAGGTCATATTCTAGAAACTCCATGCTCAGGGTTGTGTTCATGCTATTTGGGGGTGGGACTTTGGGGTTATAATTAGGCTTAGTTGGGGTCATGAGGGTAGAGGCACTATAATTTCATTAGTGTCCTTAAAGAAGAGGGAGAAAGTCATAGCTTCTTTCACATAATAATGAATATTCCTGTATTCCCTACCATCTAGAACCAGGAGGCAGATATTTAAGCTATGTGCTGAGGTTCTCTCTCTCTCTTTCTCTCTCTCTCTCTCTCTCTCTCTCTCTCTCTCTCTCTCTCTCTCTCTCTCTGTGTGTGTGATGTTGGGAATTGAATATAAGTCTCATGCACATTAGGTGGTCAGTCCACTATTGAAAAGAAACTTTCATTCTTTATATTTCTCAGCTCTGCTATTCTGTCATAGCAAATAATAACAACAATAAAAACAGGAGACATGAAAGAGGTTGGAGAGAGCCAAGAATGGAAGAAATGTCATTAGATTTAATTAAAATGGGAACCAAACAACATAGTAAGATATCATCTAAATCTACAGAAAGTAATAAAATGATAAGAAATAATATTTGTCTTAATGAAATAAGACAATATTAATATATTATATTAATATTAATTATATTATATAAAATAATAATATTGGTCTTAATGAAAGACCAATGGAAACAAATATTTATTATCATTACTCGTACTATTATTATACTGAAATCATCTGATTTTTGATGTTGTACCCAAAGCCCCAGACAATTCATATTTTTGGTTAATCTGTGAACAAATATTTTTATACATGTATCTGGACTGAATAATAGTATTTTTATATTATGTGTCCTAGAATATACATGACTTCTTAGTTTACAACCATTCTTCCCATTATGCTAACAAACTGATTCTGGATTCTGTGCCAACAGCTTCAAGTAAAGAATGGGAGAAAGATGAAGCCAATAAAATAGTCAAGTAGAAAGACTGGCTTAAAATATAAACAATAGGTTCTAAATGATCAAACAGTCAAAAGTAACTCATCCCCAGAGTAAATGGAGATCTCTAGATGAAGGAAGAAAAGAGTGAGTGAGATAGGAGGAAGAGAGTTTAATCTATGAATTTAGTCAACTAGAAATTTCTTGCTGGGAGTAATAACATGCTAAGGCTGCTGGGTAAAAGTTAAGTTCTTAGCCAAGCATGGTGGACCCTGTCTGCGATTCCAGTACTTGAGGGATGGAAGCAGAAGGATTGCCATGAGTTCAATACCAGCCTGCGATACATACTGAATTCAAGACCAGCCCAGGCCTTAAACAGTATTAGATTCTGTCTCATGAAACAACATGGGCCTTAGTACCTATTTCCAATCCTTAGTAGTGTTTCAGAGCAGAAGAGGGGGCACGTCTTTGGTACTTCCAGGTGAGAGGGAGGAATCTGGCAGCAGAGGGAACACGAATTCTGTACCTATTTCTCTGAAATAAATGCCAAGATCTTCATATAGTTTAGATCTCTAGCTTTTGTTTTCAAATAGATATGTTATTGGAAGATAGAGGTGGTGAAGCATTTGGGAGGTGGGGCTCATTAGGGGTGCTCCCTTGAACAGTATGTTGAGGATCCTAAGCTATTCTGTCTGCTTCATGAACACCATGAGGTGAGCAGCTTTGCTTTATAATAGGTGTCTTACCCAAGATGCTCTATCTCATCATCAGCTAAAGGGATGGGGCCACGTGACCATGAACTAAAAGCCCGAGTCAAGATAGCCATTGTCTTCTAGTATTATCTTCAGTATTTTGTCACAGCAGTCAGAAGTTGACTCACACAAACCTCAAGAAGAAATAAAATCCTTTGGGATCTAACAAACTGGGTAGCTGTCACTTGTTAATTGTGCTTCTGAGCGTGCTACAAACATAAGCAAAAGGAAAGAGGAATATGGCATAGAGCATGGAGAGACTTTGCATATCATGGCTGGTAATAGAAGTATGCGGAGTATCTTGCCAGGATAAAGGACTAAAGAGGAAAAGACACAGCTAGCATGGCAGATAACAGTGTAGGTAGAGAAGAACAGGGACTCTTCAATGATCATTTGTTTGTTGTTTCATGAGACAAAAAACTTATACTGTTGCCCAGGCTGGCCTTGAATTAAGTATATATCTCAGGCTGGTATTGAACTCATAGCAATTCTTCTGCTTTGGCCTCTGAAGTACTGGGTTGCAGACAGGGTCCACCATGCCTGGTTAAGGACTTAGCTGTTTTTTACCCAGCAGCCTTGGCATGCTATTACTCCCATCATAACTGAGACACATAATCAGAGAGAGGAGTAAAGGAATGCTATCTTGAATTAACTGGTAATAAATTCACGTTATCTAAAAGGCTAGGGAACATACATAAAAGTCTTATCTCTTCATTCCATCATTGGCTAGAAGTTATATTGCTATTGCTATGCATATAATTTAAGATTCTGTACCCAGATCATAGATGACACACTAAACTACATGTCCTTCATAGAAATGGAGAAAAAAAAATAAGGGATTAAATATATCCTTCAAGTGACTTTTACTTCAGAATTTCTTACAGAACTGAATATGATTGCAGCAGGTTGATTGAAGTATTTTAGTATACACATTTGAACTCACCCTGAATAAAAACAAAATAGCAGCGAAGGGCAAGATCTAAGTCACATCACTATTAAAGGTCTGGCCAAGGCACAACATCAAATATTAGAGCCCTATGAAGAAAGTTGATAAGGGACTGTTTCACAGCTATGATCAGAGAGCAGTGACAGCGAGTCATCTTTGAGAGCTAAGTGAATCCCAGGCAGAAGCAATGACAGCTATTCACTCATAGCTTGGTGCCAATGCCAAGCTTTTCTCATTAGTGCAGTCTATCTACTTCTGACCTTCAGGTGGGAGGGGCAGAGAAGGCTAGTTGTAGATTGTCATGTAACCATATTTCAGATGGTATAACTTTCCTTTTAAATCTTTTGATTTGTACCAGCCAGAGTAAGGTAAGGTAGGCTGCTACAATGTCAAGAATCGAGAATGTCAGTGGCTTTAGAGAATCAGCTGGTATCAGAGCAGAAGGAAAGGGGAAAACAGGGAGCAATGGCTCTCACAGTTCTCGTTGGGCAGTAGCATGTGTGACTAAAGTTTAACCAGGCAGAGTACATCTCAGTAATCTTTTTAGTTTAAATGTTCAACCACAACTGATTATTTTTCCTGACAAGAGCAGGTCAAGGTTAAGTCTCTTCTGTACAATTTATCATAATAACTATTTTCATAAAGATTTATTCATTGTTATCATTTACGTTTATGTCTGTGTATGTGTATATACATATGCCTGCATACAGTATACAAGAGGGCCAGAAGAGGGCATCAGATTCACCTGTAGTGTGAGTTACAGATGGCTGAGACCTACTCAACATGAGTGGCAGGAGAAATATGTACTCTTAATAACCGAGTCAGCTTTCTAGTCAAATACTCACATCTATTCTTGTAAATGAATTTTATAGCCTTAGCTATAAAATTATTACAATAAGTAGATGGCCCAATTTATAAATTAGAACTTGAATTTGTAAGAATGAAAGTACCTACTTAGATTAGCTTTTCTGATGAGGATGTCTGTCATGGCATTTTAGTTTCTGATCAGTATAAGCCAAATTAGGATGCACAGATGATCAATTAAAGACCCAAGAATTGAAGAAGCTGAAAGGGAGAGCAACCCCATAGGAAAACTAGCAGTCTCAACTGAATCAGACCCCAGGATGTTCCCAGAGACTGACCCACCAACCAGAAGCATACATGGGTTGGTCTGAGGCCCCTGGCACATATGAAGAAGAAGTCTACTTGGTCTGGCCTCAGTGAGAGAAGAGACTTGAGGCCCCAAGGAAGGGGAGGCCTGGGTGGGGTGGGTGGGTGACTGGAAGTACCCTCTTGAAAGCCAGGGAGAGGAGGAATAGGATGAGGAACTGAGGGAGGGGGGACTGAGATGGGGCAACAAGTGGAATGTAAATAAATAAAATAATTTTTAAAAAGAACTGGAATGTTATTTCTTCTTATCTAAAATGTTCGTAACATTTCTAAAAACAGGTAGGTATGATTTTGAGATGAATGCTTCGGAACTTTATGTGTATGTCTTCAGTGATGATCATTCCTTATTAAAAAAAAAGAGTGCCATTCAGATAACATTTATTACAGATCCCCTGCCTTGAATGCTAAGTGAATGAAAAATATAGACTATAGAAAGATATACCGTTCTGCTCTCACTTATTTCCATGATGCTATGCCCTTTGGAACAGCATTAAGAGTGATGCAAACGTGAAGAGGTGGTTCTCTATTTTGTAATTGATTGATCAGTTAATAGCTGTTCAAATGGACCTTGAAGGTAGACTGAGCTGAGAATTCTGATTAGATAAGTGAACTGCACAAATCCAGCAGTGTCCAACGTACTGGACCTCGGATTCAACATCCTTATTGTGGGTTTGTCTGTACAGTAGAGATAGTCATGCTTCTCAGTGTTCAATGCTAATGATCAAGAAAGGACAACAGGTTTGAAGTTGGCATGTACCATATCAGTCTGCATGGAGGAAACATCATGAAGCCATGGTTTACAGAGTCCTTGCTGTCCACGACGCATTAAGTGAGACAGAAGATTATATTGGTATAGATTTATAATACCTTGACCTCATTATTATTATTTTTTATTTATTTTTCTCTGGGGCTTTCTTAAACTGAGATTTTCTTCTCTGTATTCTTAAGGGCTAACTTTGTGCCTGGAACAAATGATACGCATCATAAATGCGTGAGCAAAAGAATGACCGAATGTTGCTTAGAGAAGGTACGACTTGAGGACAGCACCGAAGTATGGCTGAACATGCCATACTTTGCTTCCATCAGTCTCTACAACGTGGACCACAGAGTGCCGTTCATAAAGCCTTCCAACTGCCAGTTCTGAAATGACAGGAAATAATAAAGGAAGGAAAGGGAAATAAATCTAAGCTGAGTGAATGGCTTGAGTCCACAGAAATGAAAGAACGTGGAAACACTAAGGAATATCTTTTCAGTTCCAGAGTGGCCTGCTATAGATTCTTAAATTGCTGTTTTATTTTTTTTTCTCGTGTTGATATTGTTGCAAGGTACGCTTTTCTTAGTTGCCAGCAACCAGGGAGATCTGAGCTCTCAGCTTACGTTTAAGCTTACAAAGATGTGGGATGAAGATATGAGAGTCCTGCATCACAGACAAAAGATTTCACATCCCACAAAAAAGCATGAGCCATAGACAATAGCACAGCTATCAGTCTGTCCCACAAACACATGGTCTAGTGTAGCAGTGTCCTAATGGATACCTACAAATACTGTGACGTGTGCAAAGGAGGGACATAAGACTGTGTATGTGTATATGTATTGCAGGGAGTCACACTCATGGCCTTGTGTATCTTAGGCAAAGCGCTCTCCCAAGAAGCCACATTCCTAGCCCCAAATCTGTTTTTAATGAGCAGTAATTTGCTTGTCTTTTGTTTCGGAAACAGTTTTACTATAAGGATCGATGGGCACTGCTAGCTACCCCTAGTGCTCCTGGGAGACAGTATCTTTATGTTTTCCAGTTATTAACTATATAAAAGAGCTTTAAAAGGGAGTCTGAAGTAAAAGGCAGTCTGCGTCTTCCTAGGAAAACATGCAGATACACAAGAATTCTATGACATCTTTCTCGTTACTATAGTAATGTGGGGCGGGGAGTGGGAAGTGATGGTGAGCTTAACATTTAAGCCTGAGTGTATTAATCCTTAGATATTTAATTTCCCCTCAAATAGAATTTCTGCTACACCACAAAGAGAAGTTGCATAAAGTCCATTTCACTTTGAAGCTGCCCAGGGAATAAACAACAAAAATTATATTGCTTTTTATTTTGAATCGTTTTATAAGGGGAGTTAGATTCTTTTGGCTTTGGTTATATTAGGATGAATTTCAATTCATCTATTCCTGAATGTGTTTGGATTAACATGGGATGGAGAAGTGACCATGGTTTTTCGTGGACCATTAGCTTGATGCCCCCCAGTAGAATTTAATGATAAAAAAGAGAAAAAAACAATATTGATCTGAGAAACAAGGTGTTACTTGGCAGCTGGGAAATGAATGTGGTATGTGTGTGTGTGTAAGAACAATTGTATCCTTGGGTATAGAAACTTAACAAAAGGAGAAAGCTGGAATGGCATGTCTGAAGGGAACTCTAGTGATCTGGTGGTCCTTAGATTCTATTTTAATAAGCAATCCAGTTAAGTCAACATTCTCTTACCAATGGAAGATGGTAGCAGCAAATACAGGTGAATCCGCATAAGAGAAGGGTCAGGAAACTTCAGGGGACTGAGGAGAACTTGTCCTGTACATGCCTCAGTCATGAATCAGGAGGATGGAAGGAGCAAAATCCATTACATTCTTGAGACTTGAACCTCAGAAGCAAACCTGGCATACTTTCAGACCCCAAGGTTATAGAACCGACTCTACAGGCTTTTAGTCAACCTATTTGATAATTAGGGGTTCCATTTTTTTGAGGAAATGTCTGATCTGAGAAGAATGGAAACATAAATGATAGTGTTGGTAACTGCACAGCTCCAGGTTCTCAAGTTGTAGGTGCTAAAGAAGAACCTATATTTCCACATTATAAAAATAGTATTTCCTAAAGAAAATATGGGTGTTTCGGGTTGTCTTCAGAGTTATTGTACCACAGTAAAAATAATGACATCATGTCTTAAAAGCACTGTGGTCCACAACATCTTTTGGTGTATCCTGGATGTCTTTGACTCCACCTCCCTTTTTCCAATCAAGGTCCCTCTATCCCTAATTATGATGAAACAAGACTTTAACTGGAACACAGAAAACATAATCAGTCACCTATGGAAACACAGAGAGAAGCCCATGTCATTTATAACGATAATGTAAGCTAGGGCAGGGGAAGGGCAGACAATGGGAAGTAAGTAGATACTGCCATTACTAGCTAGAGAGAATGGGGATTTCAGAGGAGTCAGATGGAAAGCCTCAGAGAAAACCTTTCATTTTTCTTTTTTGCTTGAATAACTGGATGGGTACATGTGCCATATATAGAGACAGGAAAGAGTTGATGGAGAACTCCAGTTCAGAGGCAACATTTGTGATTCATATACAAATAAGTAAATAACTAGTTAGACTTATCTAACTAGTAGAGTTCCAATTAGCTGTCCTGGGCTAAAGAGAAGCAAGATAGAGTCACCAGGATATAATGGTACTTAAAGATATAAAACTAGGTACTGTCACCAAGGAACAAGAGGAGGGTTAAGTCTAAGGGTGTGATAATGGTTAGAGGAGAGAAGTGTGGTACACAAGAGATACTGATATGGGAAGGACATCAGAACAGGATGGATAGAAGAATGCGGTGGGGTAAAGGATGGAGAGAGGAGAAAGGAGAGAAAGGGAGAGAGAGGTGGAGAGAGAGGAGAGGTAGAGAGAGATGAAATGAGAGATTAACTGAATAATTGATAGATGGATTGATTGATTGA
Source organism: Arvicanthis niloticus (assembly GCF_011762505.2). NCBI lineage: Eukaryota > Metazoa > Chordata > Mammalia > Rodentia > Muridae > Arvicanthis > Arvicanthis niloticus. The sequence continues at coordinate 73,767,800 of NC_047663.1, read as the reverse complement.
CTCTCTTTGTAGTGAGAAATGTTTAGACATGGTAGAACACACCTGTAATTCCAACAGTAGAAGGCTGAGCTAGGAGGATCACTGCACTGAGGCTAGCCTGAGCTAGAAATTCCATCTCAAAAACAATGACCACAACAAAAAATCAATGAATAAATAAATGATAAATAATAATAAATAAGACCATCTGTGTAACTATGTCTAATAATGATGAGAGATTTGATAAGAAAAGGCCAACTAGGGCAGGAAAGGTCGTTCAGTAGTTAAAATTCTTGCTGCTCTTGCAAAAGACCTGGGTTTGGTTTCTAGCATTGACAGGGCAGTTTCCAATCATTAATATCCCCATTTTCAGGAGATCTGATGCTTTCTTCTGGCTTCTTCCGTGGACACTGCTCAAGTGTGCACTTACACAGATGCAGACAAAACACGTATACACATAAAATAATTTTTACAAGAAATGACCAACCATACAAACAACAAAATCCTCTGATATAAATGTCTATGGTATATCCAGGTTTTGCATCTTTCAAATCATATACTTTTGCCAACTTTAAAGAGAGAGAATATAGATTAAGTATAGGAGCGCAAGAAAACTTCTGAAAGAGAAGATTACTGAAGTGTAATTTTTTATGTTTCAAGCTTAATCTACCTCTGACAAAAGTCATGATAAAGAAAAATGTGCTTTTCATTAATTGAATGTTTTTTAAATAGTAGAAAGCCCAATTGTAAATCAGTATATGGGTGGAGGAAGACATAGACATAAAGATTACAGGCAATTTTTTTTTAAATGAAATGTTCCAGTGGTTGTTGGAGACAAGGTGGCGTTAAAGGAAGCTCTTAAATTCTATTCTCTTTGATAAGAAATCGGAGTATTCTTGGCCACTTAGATCAGTGATTCATGGAGAAAAAATCTGAAGGCACAATGAGTAGGTGGTAGCCAATTTTCAGAGTAATAGCTTTCAACAGCTGTGTGCAAGGGTTTCCTTGCCTGAGCAGAAGGGCTGGTGTCAGGAGAAACAAGGGCAGATTCCTTCAATGACTGGAAGAAAGTGGAGGAGGTAAACAAACATGAAGGCAGATGCTAATGTCTGAATGTATGAAAGTTCTTCTCTGGTCACAGCTACTCTTTTATTTTTTTATTTTTTAAATAAATAGGCGATCAAGCCATCAAAAAGAGAGAGGCATAGCAAGTGGGTATTTAACTGTTGAAAGAGAGGAAGCTCTGAGATAACTTTTGGGATGAGCATGGCAGGGAAGAGACTCAAGGCATGTTGAGAGGTTTGTACGTTTTCCTCAGAAGCCTCTGGAGCAGTGGTCCTCAACCTTCTTAAGGCTGTGCTCCCCTTAATACAGTTCCTCATGTTGTGGGGCTGCCTAACCATACAATTATTTTCCTTGCTACGTAACTGATTATGCTACTGTTATGAATCATAGCGTAAACGACTCTGTTTTCTGATGCTCTTAGGTGACTGCTGTTGCCTAACAGGTCATGACCCACAGGTTGAGGGCCACTACTCTAGTGGGTAGTGATCATGAACTGCAGAGAGGCAGGTTGGTATGCCAGTGGTCACAGTCTACTGTGTGGGCAAAACATGTGAGAGAAAATTAGAATATCTAAAGACAGATTAATCAGGTGGTAGACAAGGGTTAAGTTGATCCTCCACAACTCAAAAACGTTAGACTTCTTCATGGCCTCTCTTTAATCTCCATCTTAATCTATTCCTACATAAGACAGCTTCTTCTACTGTCCACTCAACTACTACCTAAGTTAAATGTCACTTCCTCATGGAGTCTACCCTGGTCCTTCATCTGGACAACAAAGTGCTGGCTACTCCAATCTCCTTTTCCTGAACAGATGCCCCAGGATAATTATTTGTTCTAATCAATTCATTCATCTAACTTGGAGTTTCTGAGGCTGCGACCACACTCACCTCACAACCCTTTTGTCTGTGGCTCACAACAATGCCTACGAGGCAGGGCATGGTCATGAGTTACACAGTCTTGTACTCGCTATCACATGAAATGGCCTCTCTACTGCTTTGGCACTCACCTCTAAGGCCTAGGCTTGGCAGTGACAGTCATCTGGGAAGCCACAGAAAGAATAACAGTGACCCAAATGCTAGCAGTTTATTCATTTCCTGTAAATGTCAGAGAAAAGCGTACATGTGCTTCCCATAAACCAAGCTGCTTTATATTTTAAAATGAGTGAATATTTATTGATAATCCACAAAATGCCAGGACTCATGTCAGGAAGATGATTTAATTTTTATAAGAGACTTTTAGATGTGTTGAGACTCTAGAGATATAATATTAAAAAAAAAAAAAAAATACACAGGTAGAAATGCCCTGGTAAGCAGGAACACCTCACCCATTCTAATTTATCTCTAAGAAGAATGCAATAGTTACTTAAAATATATGTAACTGTCTAGATATCTGCATTTAGAGTGACAGTTTTTTTCTTTCCTTCAGTTCAGTGGCCATGAAATCTTACAATAGAGTATAAGAAATATTATACAATGTTGGACATCAAAACATGAAGAGCTTTAGAAGCAGTTTTAGAGATATCCAAAGAGAGGACACATATGTACTAACATTGCACTTCTATGCTTGTTTATAGTTGTTCCCTTGGGCTGGCAAACTTGAAATTTATTTTCCTTACAATTTGCTATTCTATAGGCAAAAAATTTGATGTATATATTCTAAATGAAAGAATATATTTTAGTTTATACCAAAATAGTATTTTTCTAACAGCTACCCAGCAAAGTCATTTTTGGCAAGCTACCATGGACCATAAACTTAATGGTACAAAGATGGAGCCTGTAGTGTCCTGGGAACAGGTGGGCAAGCTGATGATGTATGAGGCAGCGGTGCAGGCTATATACTAAGATACAGAAGCCAGCGTGTTGGGAGTCCATGATGAGGAGTTACACTGAGAGCATCAAAGGTGGGACTGTGGGGTTACAGCCCATTCAGCTTGAATGGGCATTTGCTCTGATTTGAAGTCATTTAACCAGACAAAGTTGGTGCCTAGAAAATACTGGCCTTCATGGCTTTCCAGCAAACTTTAAGGTTTTTCCCTCTTATTATTGACAAGTCTGATACACACCAGTTTTACACTTAGACCAAATATGGGAGCTGTGCCTTTAAAATCAGTCTGACCTTGAACCCTTTGCTTCTATCTCAGCCTGGGATGACAGGCATCATCATAATATTTTGCCAAGATATTCTTTAAATGAGATAGGTGATGCTCTCATCAAAGGTTCATGGATAACACTTGAGAGGAATAACAAAGTATTCTTGGCTCACTCAAGAAGTACTTGAGAATATTATTTAAGACCTCTGTTACCAAAATGTTATGCGACAGGTATGAAGGTGACTTGCCTTCCAGGGAGTAAAAGTTGCCTATTTGTCACATACAGAATTATTCTCAAACCTTTTCCTTTCATAGCCTACTGAAATGAGATGAAGACCCTAATCCAGTGTCTCTCATTCTCCCCAATTCTGTGACCCTTTAATATAGTTAATAATTAAAATGGTTAATTAATAATTAATGTAGTTATGTTGTAGTGTCCCCCAACCATAAAATTATTTTTGTTGCTACTTCATAACTGTAATTTTGCTACTATTATAAATAATAATGTAGATGTCTGTGTTTTTTGATGGTCTTAGAAGACCCTGATGAAAGGGTCCTTTGAATCTCAAAGGATTCATGATTCACAGGTTAAGAATTGCTACCCTAACACATAGGCTTCTTATTGGAAAAGGCACCTTATGCTTGTAACAAAACGAATTTGGAAACATCCAGAACAATGTTAGAAGTGTGTGTGTGTGTGTGTGTGTGTGTGTAGTGAGTAGTGTGTAGTGTGTGTATGCATGGAAAGAACAAACCAATTGCTTTCAGATACAGGGCAGGTGTTCCAATGACCACCTTGACAAACCAGGAAATTGTAATCTTTGAATGGCAGAATCAAACAAAACTGCATTTGGAGGTAGGAAAGAAAATAGCCTTTCCTCCAAAAACTAATTGATTTATTTGATTTTGAGTTGTCTAGTGATACTCTGTAGCTGTGGGGGGGAGCATCAGCAACACAGTGTAGTGAGGGACCATGAAGAGTAAAGGGGACATTCATCTATACCATTTTCTCTCTTGAAAAAAGAAATAGAACAACAGTTTATGCTTGACTCCGACAAATAAATCCTCTCCAAATATTCACATAGCCATTGAGCTGTTTCCCATTCAATACTGTTCCTGCTTAGTGACTCCTTAACTGTGAGTACTACAAGTGAGTTTAGAATTCTTCATTTCAATCTAGGTACAGTCACAAGGGTGTCACGTACACATTCAGTAGAGTGAGATCAGCATGCTTTGGACAATCACTGTAGCTGTTACTTACTCTGTAACCTTTATTTGCAAATGTCATATCAGTCCTAGAACCTTTTAAAGAACTATTCTTGGTTTGATTTTTCTGCTACTATTTACTGGGTAGTTTTTATGTGCTAAGCAACAGGACAATACGCTTAGGTGGTATTTTTTTCTTCCTTTAATCCGAGTATTGTTCCCTAAATATCCTACTGTTGATGTCATGAGTAAAATAGCATTTATTTCTCATTTTGTAAAGACATACAATGGAGGCAAAGAGTTGAAATAACATGCTGAGAGGCACTCAGCTAGTCTAGACCCAGGGAGAGGTCTCCAAGGTCTGTGAGTCCATAGATCTGTATGCTGGTAGACTCTGGTCTTTGAAGTGAGTTTCCTGTGTCATCATCCCTGTGGGAAATGAGCCATCTCCTGCAGCAATGTGTGATGATCACAGAGAAACACAAGGGGTGGGATGAACATCATTTGTTCGGAATAACATGGAGGGCCTTCCTGCACTAATGGCAGGTTGGACTGTGTGGCCTCTGAGGTGCTTTCCCATTGACCCTTACACTTTTGTAAAGGATTGGCACATACTTAGAGCTAGGCTTGGAGGACTGAGTTAGACCATCATGGGAATCATCAGGGAGCAAACAGATGGAGAGGGAAGATGCAGTCACCCAGAGAAATCCTTACTTTTCCAACATGTTCTCTTTTCCTGGCCTCGGGAGAAATTGCTGGTTGTGATATTAATTTGTTCCTGTCCAAGTGAGCAATTTCATGGCTGGAACTTGTGGGACATCCCTTCAGAGTGGCCATGTTTCCACACTGAACAGCAGACCCTGTTCATGTATTGGAGTATAGCATCCCCACCAAGTTAAAAGATGTTCTCTAATTTCTAAACAAGCAGGGAGAACAGCAGGCCAGGAGAGCTGGGTTAATTATAATAGCAAATGTGGATGAGCCTGTAGGCCCAGGGAAAGCCATCACCACTGAAATAACAGATTCAAAAAGAAAATGACCTAGCTGGAATATAACTTCTCCTTTAGACACCAGAAGGAAGACCTTTTTTAAAAGCACCTATTTGTGTGTGTGTATGTATTTAAGAATGTTCGTGTTGGTGGTATGGATATATGAGGATGTATGTCTATGTTTGTGAGCCTATAAAAACAAGGGGTTGCCATTCTCACTGTTTCTTACCACGTTAAGTACTGGGACAAAATCTTTTGGTGAACATGGAGCTCAAGAGTTTGACTAGGTTAGCATTTGTCTGCTCTGGGGATTTCTTGTTTTCCTCCTGTGGACTGGGATTACAGATGGTCTACCTTGATTGTTGGCCGTAGGGACTCAACTGCTTCTCCTCTTGCTTGCAGGGTAAATGTTTCAATTCTTTGAGCCATCTCTCTAGTCTCATTATGTCAGTGTTTGTCTCATGAACATACAATTCAGAGCTTCATATTAGTGGGAATTATCAATCAATCCATCAACCCATCCACCCATCTATTCATTAAGTCATCTATGTATTCTGCTAGCCATCCATTCATCCATCTATCCATCTATTCATTCATTCATCCATCCATCATCTATCTACCCATCATTCTTTCTACCATTTTACTCATCCATCCATTGATCCATTTATCCATTTATCCAGCTACACACTCATGCCCCCTCTACCCAGCAATCTATTCCAGTATATTCCTATGACATAGAGCTGAACTGAGAATGATAAACATGGTTCTGTTCATACTGAGCTCATACCCCAGTGATGATGCAATGAAGATGGACTGTGAAGCAGGATGTGACAGAAAACATCAAGGTAACATATGAATGCATAGTGGCGGGGGTGGGGAGCTCTTCATTCATATTTGTGTGATTGAGGAGAACTTCAATGAAAAGGCTAACGAGCATATTATTTCCCAAAAGATAATCCAGGACTTTCTAGCTCCATTGTGAGTGCACATGAACTTAGACAACGGTTCAGAAAGGGAAAAGGGGAGGAGGGTTTGTGGAGGAAGTAAGTGAAGAGCAAAACAAAGTACAATGCTTGAAAAGTCTGCTTCTCCCATCTCCCGACCTTTCCACCTGCTCTTTTAATACTCACTTAAGGTTCCCAGTGAGCTGTATGCTTTCTTATAACATTCCTTTTAAAATGTTATTGAGATATAATTAATACTTTGCAATCACCTATTTAAAGTAAGTGACTTTTATTTACACAGTATTATAACTATTACCATAATCACCTCTAGAATATTGTTATTTTTCTTTTAAAAAAAAAAGACATGTTCTTTAGCTCTTATCTCCTAAGGCAATAAGCAATCACTTTTCAAACAGTAAAGTGATATTCCCATATTAAAAAGTATAAATATCAATTTCTGGCTAACAGGTATGGAGATTAGATAGCCAGAGGCCCACACTTGTAGAACACATGATGACTTTCTAGTGAAGTTGGTATATGAATCTTTCCTTGCGTATGTAAGGAAGATGATGGTAGGGAAATAATTCTGAGAGATCCCTAAACAGGGGTCACTCAGAAGTCTAATGTACACTTTTGGATGCAGATACACTGGGCTGAAAAGGATGAGGAAAAGCAAAGTAAAATACCATGTAAGTTTTGATATTCTTTGGAAGAATTACCACAATGAAATTATCTATTGATTAACTTCAGTTAATACCCAAGGAACCAGAAAGTCTTAATAAGGAATCCTATCTCTTTTTTGACATTTGGGGAGCAATGAACAAATGGTATATTGATGGGGGAAATGCTGCTTTCTTGGCCCCACCTAGGCTAGTCCACAGAACTTCATTCTGAAGAACATCTTAACACGCCTTCCTCCAATCACTTAAAATGGGTAGAAAATGAGTAATGAGTAGGGTGAATGACAGGCCTCTGAAAGAAAAGCTCCAGGTGCTCCACATTGAGTAGGTATGTACCTATGCATAACATGTCTGCCTTACTTCAAGAAAATGGACTAGCACTGATGATCATGGCCCAGATAGCAACATCAAAGACACAGAGGCACAGAATACCTCTTAAAAAAAAGATTTATTTATTTACACATATGAGTGCTGCATTTGCATGTATGCCTGCATAACAGAAGAGGGCATAAAATCCTATTATAGATGGTTATGAGCTACCATGTGGTGGCTGGAAATTGAACTCAGGACACATAAGACTCTGGAAACTGAGACCAAGTACCACCTGGAAAAGCCTTACCCCAATGCAAAGTGCCTCTGCTCTCTTTAAACTTGTATTGTCTGTTGATTTATTTTGTAACACAGGGCTTCTTTGCATTGTTTATTTTTCTTTGACCTTAATTGACAGATTGGTTTTTTTGACTTTCTGTGAAAGTAGACTGTCCTGGGATAGGAGAATGTACTGCAGGTAGAACCAAGTCCTGGCTTTGGGGGTCTGGATGATGTTCATTTGAGTCCTGAGGTGAGTGCATGAGCAAAGAACTGTTTTCCTTAACTGTACTTTCTTTCTTTCAAAATTTCATTTATTTATTTATTTATTTATTTATTTATCATCCAGATTGAGATTGAAATCTCCTTTCTTTCTTTCCTACCAATCCCTCCCTCACATGCCTCCCCTCTAGCCCACCCCAATTTTCTCCTCAAGGGCTGTGTGATTTACTTTAGCCTGAGTATCTGCACGGCTCAGTATGCCAGGACAGTATTTTTCCTGCATTTGCCAGTGCTCTGCTTTGGTATTTCCTCTCACCTTTTGGTCACTCTTTCCTTAAAGATCCAACAAAACCCAACCATGTTTCCAGAAATAATTCCTCCTTTTCCTCTTCCAAATCACAGACAATAGGCTTCTTGTTCCTTTTGTTTGTTTGTTTGAAAAACTTATCCAATAAAAAGAAGGGAAAGTACTGAAAACATGACAAAGAAGAGTAAAGTTTCTCACAAACCAGAAAAAATCTAGACTGTTTTGGAAGATTAGCGTGACAGACAGTTCCTGGATTATATTCCACAGGTAAAAATAAGACAGAATAAGATGGGATATAATGTATCCAATAAACGTCAGGAAAAGCCTAGATGGGTCAGGTACTATGCAAGACTGGCTATCTGGCAATGTGAAAGTAAAGCCATAGAATTGTTTTAAGGACTCATCTTCCTTCTCAAGTGATGTAAAAACATTAAGGCCACAAAGAGTGGCATACGGAGGATACAAGTTACCTTAAGAAATGAGGGAGCCTTGTAGAAAATAGCTAGGAATACCTCAGTTGACTAGTGACTGCTGGGGATGAGATAGGACAGTAGACACTTTACTGGGCATCAGTCTAGGCATCAAGGACTTCTGACTACTTCATACACAGGATAAAGTATAGGGGTGCCCCAATGAGAAGCTTAAAAATTTGCCATTCTAACTAGAATGAGTACTGGAATTATATATTTGGTTTACAAAAATGTAACCCATGCCATATATCGTATATGTTTGAGTATTCTCTCTCTCTCTCTCTCTCTCTCTCTCTCTCTCTCTCTCTCTCTTCCCCCCATCTCTCACCTACACACACACAAAAATAGATGTAAGTCTATACATACTCAAACACATATACACATTATATCATAAAATGCTTTCTGTATGTGTTAAATCTTCAATATATTTTGTGACAGTAGTAACCATTGCAATGGTTATGTTAGACAACACCTGTGCTTAGACTGATTTATTGCTCACGTTACTCACTTTTATGAATAAAGCTTTATTGACGCACAGCCATTCATTTGTTATAACAATGGTCTATGGCTGCATTGGATCACTATACATAGAGAAGTAGAGCTTCATCAAAGGTCATATGGTCCTCAAAAAAAAAAAAAAACTTGCTTTCTTTCCATTTAAAGAAAATATTTCCAATTTCTACTCTAGAGTCAGAGTTGTCAAAGGGTAAAACATATTATGAGAGTAAGATGGAGACAGAGACAGATACAGATACACACACACACACACACACACACACAGAGAGAGAGGTGGGGAGAGAGACAGAGAGACAAAGAGACACACACATACAGACACAGACAGAAAAAGATAGAGACAGAGTAAAGTTTTGAGAAACTGACTCATGTACTTACAGCTGAAACTTTACAGGGCAGTAGGCTGGAATAAGTTATCAATCAAATCTGAAAGCAAGACACTGGTAGAATTCCCTCTTTGCATTGGATAAGACCTAACATATTTGACTCAATCTACATGATGCTAAATCTACTGTATTAAACATTAGTCTCACTTGAACATCATTTTCATAGAGATATCTGAGTAATATTTGACCAAATACTCACTTACAGTAGCTCAACATATAAAATTAACAACTCTCCGACTTCTCCCAAAGTCAAGAATAGGACACAGTCCCTCACTGTTGCTTTTTTTTTCACCCTAAAACATTGGCTTCATTTGTTTTGATTGGTTTCCAATCAATTGGGAAGAGAAAACACAAACTCTGTGGAGTATTTTATTAGTGGTCTTCAAGCAAATGCATTTGCTGCAGTGATTCATGTTTCCTCTTAGAACATGAGATGAAGGTAAATATTTCACATTTCACTTCTTGTTCATTTTGGTGTCACACCAGCATGAAAAGGCCAAATCCAAGTGGATTTTTATTTAAATCAGCTGGCAGAGAACATGACATACTCCTTTCTTCTCTGTGGGAAAAGCAGACGGATCTAATTAATAAAATGTATCATATCAGTCTTCAATTATGTCTCAGTGGGGAGGGAGAATAACACAGTCTGGAAGTCTTTAGGCCTTAGAGAATGATGTTTTAATTAAATAAACACGTTTTTATTTTTGTGCTTAGGAAATAGCTTTGAAAACAAAATATCACAGTTTTAAGGAAAAGGGATTAACTGTGAAAATCTTTTTTGATATTTACCAAACTTTGCATTGTTTTTTGCAAGGTAGATATGGCAGGTTTTGCGTTTCTTTCTCATCAAGGTCAAAGTAAAGAATAAATTGCATTTAGGAGAGAATTTTGAGAACCATAGAGGACTTTTAAAATAGAAGACAACATAGCAAATAGTCAGAATAATCAAGTTGGCTGCAGCCCAGATTTGATTGTAAACATCCAAGGTATTTAAAGAGTCCTCAGTGGATGGCTGAATCATAATCTAAAACAAAAATAGGAGATATAACTAAACAGAACATAAAACTCCAACTTGCTCACCTCTACTCTCCAATCTAGAGTCAGCATTTCCTTTAAAAATTACAGTGACCTGGGTTAAGAGGTGAACCCTGCAGTTTAGAATCTCAAGCTCCCACAGTCAGAAGACTTTAATTAGACAACATACTGTAACCTTAGCCATTTGGTATGTAATATTTTATTAGGAAACCAGAGAACCTTTAAGACCTCAGAGTTCATAAAGTCCACGTGCAATTGCAAATCTCTCTAGCTATCAGGGAAGGAATATAAAGGTAAAATGTATCAGAAGTCAATGCACAATGACTTTGAACAATGTTACATAGCAAGTGACCCTCAGCTTCAGTGTTGGGAGATATCAAGAAATGTTAGAAACTAAGGTAAGGTATTGATCAACTGCTTGTTCTTGAGGCATCAGTCCCAGAGTATAACTGGGATTTAAAAAACAAAACCACAAGTGAAAACTTTTATTAAAAAGTACTGACAGGCAATTAACACAGAGAAACAAAATAGCCACAATTCACATGCTAAGCTAACCATTTACAGTCCATTGGTTGCATATTCTGATAGCCTACTTTTCTGACTTTACTACAGAGGAAACAAGAACATGACTCTTGTAGGGGCCATGGCAGTGAGAAGTCAGCCATTTCCTCTCTATAGCTGTACTGCCCTGACCAGATGTATTCATGTTGCTGACACTGTGATTATTTTCTATGTTGTGTAGCTGTCTCTTAAATAGTTCGAGTTGAAATTATTTTCTCTCTCATATATGTATCCCTTCCATTTTTCAAGTTGGAAACTAAACTTTTGTAGGAGATTATGAAAGAGTTTTAGAAGTCAGATCTCACAGTGTAAAGGAAGCACTGTACTTCCCTGGAGCAGCAAGAATACATAATGCCCTTCCCTTTGCTCTTCTATCATTGTTTTTTCTCCTCTGATGGCATTTACAATCACATATGAGATGAACCTGTGAGGAGAAACCCAAGTGAAAAATATATACCCTGAGTGTGTGTGCACCACCACACTCAGATGATTAATAAAAAGGAAAATGGATTTAATAAAAAGGAAAATGTGAGCTAAGGATCAGCACTCATCTTCCTCTGCTTCCTGATTGCTTGATGCAGTCACCTCCCAGTCTTGGTACCCTGACATGATAATGGTACCCTCCAGCTGTGAGCCAAATTGATCATTAAGTTTTTGTTTGTTTTTGAGGCATTTTTTTCAAAGCAATGAGAAAAGGAACTAACACAGGAAATTGGTACAAATGATACCAGAAGTGGGGTTTTGCTGTGGCCAAACCTAACCATGAAGTTCCTAGGTGTTTGAAACTGAAATATAGCAGGAATGTGGAAGAGTTTGGAGTTATAAGCTAGACAAGCCATAGAATGCTGTAATCAGAACTCAATGGGCCATTCCAGTTGTATTTTAAAAGATAATAACATTGTGAGAAATGAGGATAGTTCCCTTTGTCTTTTATTTGCTTTCTCTTGCTCTTTCCTTCTTTTGCTTTGTCTTTTCTTTTTCCCTTCTTCCCTTCCTCTCTCCTTCCCCCTTAGCCCCTTTGTTTTCTACTTCTTTCTGTGGTGCAGGAACTGAACCTAGGACATCATATGGGTTACATAAGCACCCAATCACAGACCTTTATTATCAGCTCATCTGTTCTTTGTCCTTGTTATATAATGAGTTTCCTGCTTGCTGATCTACCACATGCCATGGAGTTTTCATGTATATTTTTGCATTTTGCTTTATCTACCTGAACTATAGAAACTAGAGAAATCATTGCTAACGTACATTCATTTTATATTTTCATCTAGGTCAGGTGAATCTAACATGTACAGACTCTCAAATGCATGATAATTTTGTCACTTAGATCCCCAGGGTCCAATTCAAGGATTGAGGGAAACCAGGGCCTTTGGCTAAAGCCAACCTGATACCTATTTTTGTCAAAAGATACAAATACAAAGCTAAGAATACATTTAAATTTTTAAATGATTAAAGTCAAATTGAAATAAGACTATGACATATGAAAAATTATGAAATTCACTAGTCAATAAATTTACATGAACACATTCATCTGCTTGGTTATTTTCTACAGCTGTCTTTGAGCTACAACAGCAGAGTGGAACAATTGGGGCATACTGTGTGGCCCAATGTGCCTACAACTCTTACTAATTCTTACCATTTAACTCTGCACAAAAGGCTTCCTGATCCCTATATTTGAGATCAAAGCTACACAAAAGAAATGCTCAGCACCCATTGACACATAATATGGCAACTGGGTCTGAATAGCCAAATTTATTATTTACTCAATTTATATTAGTTTGAAACTTCAACAGTACATGTATGTGATGAATATCATGGTTCTAGTTATTGTTGATGGCACTTTGAATCCTCTTCTGACTTTCACATTCTGTAATATTCTAGAATGAACCAGATATAGCAACATATACTTATAGTCCCATCTAGTTGAGAGACTGAAATAGAACTAGTTAAACATATAAGTTCAAGGTCAACTTTAGAATTTAGCAATAACCTCTCTCTTTAATGCCAATAAGTAAGCTTGCTGTCCACAGTAAATGACCTATTTTCCCTAAATGTTCTAGAAAAAGTTCAGCTGTAAGGCTAATATTCTTGGAGTCCTGCTGCTTTTGTAACACCATTTGTTTCAATCCTACTTTTAAATAAAATCAGACCTTAAGAGAACAGGCTGAGTTAGGTTTGATTCTGAGCTCTTCCTTGTACTAGCTCCATGATTACAGGGGGTTACTTAATGTCCCCACTCCTCTGCTTTTTTGTCTACAGATCATATCTTCTATGTTAGTGAGTGCACTACAAGAATTAAATAAAGTTAATATTTATAAAGTAATTAAAATAGTAACTTTTAACTGTGTTTACATAAAAATGGCAAACATTTTAAGCATAAAAATTATGTTTTGAAAAAAGGATAACAGGAACAATGTGGAAGTGGGACTTGGAAAGACCCAAGCTTGAACTATTTTCAACAGTATATATGTCACTTTCGAGCAAACATCTTAGCTACAAGCCTTCAGGATGTGAGTTACACTGATGGATTTCGGCTTCTCAGCATCCATTTCACCTTTGTCATAGATATTCTTTGAAGATTTGGTCTTCCCTGAATACAGCCCAGTGAGTCTTTGATCTGGGTCTGCACTCTCAAACCCAAATTGAGACAACGATCTTGGCCCCTGAGAAGTGATGATCTGAACAAGGAGACTGGAACCCAGTATTCCTTACCAGACCTACCTTACCTCAGGAGTACATTGTGACCTATTGTCTCCTGAATCCCAAAGCTTCTTTTCCACCTTCACTTTCATTTTCTCACCTCTTGTTGATTCTTGTGTTTTCCTCAAAACTTCACTTACAGCCTACTAAACCAGAGTATCTCTGGCTCCTTACCAAAGAGCCCTAAGTCAAGAGTGCAGGAAGAGTCACTGTTGTACAGATTAAGTGGGCTAACATCTATGAAGGTCCATAATCAAGAGCAATTTCTGTGAGTATCTTAGTTGATAAAAAAAGTGAAATGAAATCCATTTTCTTTCTCTTTCACTGAACAAATACTTAAAACCAAGTATTTCTAGGTATCTGCTACTGTACTGAAATAGCAGATGTTTCATGGAGGCATTCCAGTGTGACAGTGTTCAGTTACTTCCTCAGACAGTAGTGTGTTTGTTGGGACCCTGCCAGGGGTTTGTAGAAACTCCACCATGCTTCCTTGGATGGTTCAGTGCATCTCTTTCCTCATTGGTGCAGCTGATATGTACACTGTGGAATCAAGCCTGTACTGCATCGTGGCTATCTCCCTTCCTCTCTCCTCAAGCTAGCAACATGGGGGATCTGCTGGGGATGAGCACGGCTGACAGTCCCTGGGACTAAGTGAACGGCATGATTCTCTTGTGCTGCCAGCAGCCGTGGGTTCCTATCAGTAAGGCTTGTCAGCAAATAGCGATTTATGACACTTGCTGATGCCGAGGAAAGGAGGGTCAGGGGATGAAAAGTGTGATACATTTTCCAGGCTGAGACTGACTATTTTACCAGGTGCATTATCTGCTGTCTTCTTCAATGTGCAGCTTTGATAACAGTGACATTTTGGGTCCATTCAAAGTTGTGGAAAGAGTTTCAGATAGCTATTCAGTTAGGTGACATAATGCCAGCACAAGTTGTATTTTCTGCCTCCGATAAATAGCTTGCCTCTCCTTTCCTCTTTGTTCTGTTTCATGTGCCTTTTACTACAAGGCTTTTAAAGAGGATAAAGAAATAACAGAGAGACAAGACGGAAACAAGGAAGGGTGTCCCATTCAAATGTTTCATTGCTGTGACCAAATACCTGACTAGAAAGCAGTTCATCATGACAGGGAACATCTGGTGGCAAGAATCAGATGCAGCTGGTCGGTCACCCTGAATACTCTGTGAGGCAGCAGAGAATGAACAGGAAGTGGGGGCTGGGTTCCAAAACCTCAAGACCCACCCTGGTGATCCACGCCCACCACCAGTGAGGCTCTGGCTTCTTAGGGTTCTACAGTCTTTCCAAAATTGTGCCACCCGCTGGGGACAATGTGGCTCAAGTGAGTGAGCATTTGCAATGAATTCTGCAGATTTCAGATGGTCTGAATCCTGGTCTCAGAGCTTTGCAGTCTTTGAGACAGTCCAGCCCCAATTTGTTCATGTGCTAACTTGTGCTGTTGCATCAAGAAGAGGTAGTCATGTTAAGTGCTTCTATCAAATGACTTGCTATTCTAGAACTTTGTCTACGTTCTCAGCCCTGAGCTTTCACACCCTCTATGGAACATATATCTTCTACCTTTGTCACAGTTGGAGGATTGTACGCATTCATCATTATTCTGTGTGCAGGGTCTCTGGAGATTGCCCCATTGCCTGGCCGAGCATATCTAGAGCTACTGATTGCTGGAGAGGCTCCTGTGAGAGACAGTCACTCTGAAAAGAGCTGCTTGGAATATGAGAGATCTTTTGAAAAATGGATCCACTCTGCAGAGGGAATTAGACATGCTTATCAATCACAGGCATGGTCTGAGACCCAGACAGCAGCAGACAATGGAAGAAAAAAATGGTCAAGGTAAAGAAATCGCTCTGTGACATCCTCAAGATAGAATTTCTGTGAGATTCAGTTCTGGCTTTGCTTTAAGAACTCCTGAAAGCAGAAGCTTATCCACAGATTCTGGCAGAGTGGCTACAATGACTCTGAGAAGTTCTTCAGGAATACCTTGCTTAAATCACTTGATGGATTTGCAGAAAATTCAATAATCAGCCACAGCTTTGTCCTTTGGACATGTGTAAGCCTGTCAGGCACTAAGTAGGCTTCATACTGTGTACTATGGCTGCTGTGTGCTTAGCAGGGATGGTCTTCAAGGATGAAGACAGCTGGGGAGCCATGATGTGCAAGATACGAACCTATTGGAGAGATGATCCATAATGACTAGGCTGCCAAGCGGGGCAGTGCTGTGCTAATTACATGGACGACCTTGGCTTCTATCAGTATAGAAGGCAAAGGACAAAAAGGTAAAAGAACAACTCTTCCCAGATCACCAAAGTTCTGAAACTCTCCAGATGCACCAAGAAGAGGAGGCGGTGAAGAAGAGCACAGAGCAGCAGGCTAACAAATTTAACTTGGCGTGATCATTTCCTACCGATATGACCTTGGGTGGAGGGATTCCTCCTCCTACTCAGGTATTTGCTTTTGTATTTAAGGATGGTGATTATCTCAAAATTGTTACTAAGAGGGAAGGCATGTAAGGCGTCTCACGTGATGCTAAGTTTATAGTACCCACCATTCCTAAAGAAAAACTCTTCCTAAAGTGTTTTTCACCTGTTTAGAAGAAAGAATGTGTAAATCAAGCCTTGTGGCAGAGAACATCAGCCCAGCTTGACTTCGCTTCAGTAAACATTCGTTAAGAAGCTCCTGTGGGTGCTGCTTCCTGCCAAGACACTAAAGTAAATGGCACTATCCCTGTTGCCTCCCCAACTATACCATAAACTTCTTGACAAGGCAGGCATGCATGAAGGGAACTCTAGGAAGGCTTCCAAGGCAGCAAACAAAAGCAAGCCAGAGGCTCTGTAGGGACTGAAATGCCCAAACTCCTGGGTAATATAAAACACAGCAGAAAGATACCCATCAGGGATGCTGATGGTCCCTCCTACATCCTTACAGCCACTATGCCTGTATGAGACATCAAATATTTGGGAATGTGCTAAAGTCTTCAATAAGGCAATGTGTCCATTTTGTCCCTGCAGAAAAGGAGTAAAGAGTATCCAGGAACAAAATAATGATGCTGGTAACTTCCCCTCTTTGTTTTCTTCTCCACAACATCCTACCTCCCCTTTTACTGACTTTGCTTGAGCGGAAGTCTAATTTGTTTGGCTAGCAGCTACCCTTGGCTGAGCAGCCCATTTGAGTTAGTTGCTTGCCATTCTTTTTCTTGGAATCCTGAAGCAGCTGACTCCATGCCACCAGGCGTTTCCTCTCAGCATCTGCTCCTTGTCTGTTTAATGGCTTTTGAAATCCTGTTCACAGTGTTGGATGGTACCTATCCCTCTGAACAGCATTCTTCTTCTCTCTCAGCTCTGTATCTTACTCTTTTTGTCTGCTCCTTTGTATATGCCGTGTCGTGTCTTGTGGCTGTGTTCTATCTCTGAGATGGATCTATTGCATTTTACTTTCTACGTAGGTTTGGTTACTTCCAAAATATTTCTACTCTTTGAGATTTCTGTAACTTCAAATAAAACTAAAACAATGAAACTATCCAGTTTTAAATCCCAACAATCCTTTGATGGTTAGTGTTAACTGTCATCTTGAGGAATCCAGAATCACTGGAAAAGAGTTTCTAGGCATGTCTGACCTTGAGAATTGAGATGGAAAGACCCACCAGCTGTGGATGGAGCTGTCCCTGGTTGGGATGCAGGGCTGTGGAGAAAAGAAACGGAATGGCAGTATGTATCAATTGCTTTCTGTTTTCTAGTCATGGATGCCATGTAAATAGTTGCTTTAAGCACCTATGACCTTGACTTTCTTGCCATGATGGACTGAAATATTTGACTATGGGCCAGACAAACCCTTTCTCCCTGAAGTCACTGTTGTCAGAGTATTTTATTGCATTGAATTAATGTTAAATTCTCTAGTGTTTTCTTACAGCAGAGTAATTATTTTTATATTTTTTATGCTAGATGTCTCTAACTACTGGCACTTAGAAACAGCAAACTACATAGAGGCCTATGAGATGAATTTACAGTGATTTGTTTTTTTTTTTATAGACAACTGGGTCTTCTCTGCTCTCTCCCTTCTTTTTCTTCCCTCATAGCCTCTGCTTCAGTCCCCAAGCCCATGAACTGAAACTCTCTCTAACCTACTTCTCTTCTGCCCAGCTATAGGCTGTAGGCATTTTTATTCAACCAATAGTTTTTAAATCAAGGAACAAGGTTTGCACAACAAAAGCTGGTAAATGTGAGACTTCACTCTCAGGCCTAGACCCTCAGGTACTGAATTAAGCATAACAATACATAGCAACAGACCAAGCCTCAACATTGATGTGCCATGCAGCTAGAGTTTTAACCAGCTCTTGGGAGCCCACATTTAAAGAGACTAGTTGTTCAGATGCAACCTTACTTGGGAATATGCTTATACACTGAAGGGAGTTTGAACGAAGCTGAATATACTAAAGATCTGAAATTAAGAGGAAAAGGGTAGATACTATAATAAATTCATACTTTTGATCTCAAGACTTGGGAGAAAAAGGCTAGCTCAGGTGGGTTCATTGGGAGTTTGAGGCCAACCTAATACACAGAGAAAATCCATGTCAGCTCTGGCTACACAGAGAAACCCTGTCTTAAGCAATAATAATAATAATAATAATAATAATAATAATAATAATAATAATAGTTTTAAATTGTTTAAATTGTCTTAAATCATCAAAATGAAGGTGGTTATATATTTAATGGTTAGGATGGTATTGAACATCCTCTTTGAGAGAAGTCAAAATGAAGCAGATCTAGATAGAAATGGGCTGCTGGATTAAATTAGCCTATTCCTTTAATGACTTCAGACTGTTGGACAAAGAATATGCTATGTTGTGAGAGAGGCCCTATGTTTGTGTTAGTAGGAAAGAAGTAAAGGATTTGGATTTCTTCCAAAATAATAAGGATCAGATTTCATAGAGGGAGACTCCCTGAAGATCTTGGCTGCAGACAGGAGGAACTCAAGAGGACCAAATAGGTGATGTATTTGCTGTTCCAGTACTTGGGAACAGCTCTGAAATTGGCTGAGACATACGAATGTCTCCAGCCAAACCTTCAGCTTATTTGTCATTTTATGGAATGATTACAAATAATTATGGTCTTAGGGAGGAAACCAAACAGAGAGTTTAGATTCAGGGCTTTCTTTTCTCTTTCCTTTCTTTCCCTTTGTTTTTCTTTCTTCCTTAAGAGAAAGGGGCTTTAAAAGATAAAAAAAAAAAAAAAAAAAAAGATGTAGAAATAGTATAAAAAATTTGACAGCTAGAGATAGATTTTGTATTTACTCTTAAACCAAATAACATTTTATAGCTATAATCTTACATTGGTAGAGAGCTCTATATTTTGATGCAGAATTGATGCAAATATTGATATATTTGTTACATTGGTATAGACTTTTGTATGTTGATATAAATTTAAGGTTTTCAATGGCATAAATTTTTGTATATTGATAGAAGATTTTAAATTAATTAATTTTGTTACAACATTATATATATATATATATATATATATATATATATATATATATATCAACTCTTGTCTGGGGATTATGCCTATGCAATTTATTTAAAAACACAAGGTTTAGTCTCAGCCCGTTTAATAGCATCTATTACAAACTGTTTAGTATAATTAAGTAATGCAAGTTAATAGCCAGTCAATAAAACTGATGGTCATGTTAGATACTAGTTTGGATTGTCACAGAAATATACATCCTGGGTTGTACAGATAATAGGTAACTGGATAGGCAATGTTTACTTGTTAAGATATGCTGTGAATAGATGGATGGTCTTCAAAAAGCTCAGAGACTTACAGAATATGACATTTAAAGTTTTTTTGTTTTGTTAATTTAAGGCTTTTTTTTTTTTTTTTTTTTTTTACATTGAGACATTTCAGCTCCTGACAGTACCCCATTCAACTTGGAAGAAGATGATGAATGATGAAGAAGAACCTCCATTTGGAGATGACTTTATTTGTGGCAGGCTAGACACCAGGCAAAGAAAATGCCTTAACTTCATCTACAGACAAGTGTCTGTCCAGAAATGGCAAATAGACACAGGAAAATTGACTGGCAAGCCTGCCAAGATAGAGTAAGCGAGTCCTTTATAATCCCGGCTTCACAAAAGGACTGTGAGAAATTCTGGGCCAGAAGGCTGAAGATGATGCTCTGGTGTTTTAGAATACTGGGTAGCTGTCCAGGCAGTCAACTGTCTGTCTTTTCTATAATCTTGGAAGTGCCTGTCTGCATTTTCTACTAACTCAAGTAATATTTATTATTTCTCTGGTCTCTGATAGGGTTGAAGACTAGCTTGTCATAGTCTTACTACAAGCTTAAGTTGTTTAGGATATTTGAAGATGTTCTAGGTCTAAGAAGATGGTTTTAGGTTGATAATGCAAGTTAGGATAGAAATTGATTTAGATAAAGAACTCTAAACTCTGCAGGATAGGATAGATAAGAGAATACTTTCTTTTGAGTTGCCAGATATGAGTAGACTGGACTTTTTCAATGTAACTTTTACCTAATAATTTTCATATTTTTTTCATAGTTGTTTCTACTACATATTGTTTATTAGAGAGAAACTTTTTATTTAGATAAAGAAGAAAAAATTGTTGGGGCTTGGTCTGGTGCTATACATTGCAATGCTAAATTCTGTAAATACAGAATTTATTCACATTTACCAGCTTTAGTTGTGCAAACCTTATTCATTAATTTAAAGTATTGGTTGAGTAAGCCTATCGTTGGGCAGAAGAGAGGTAGGCAGGGTTTCAGTCCCTGGGCTTGGAGTCTGAAGTAGAGACCATGAAGGAAAGAAAGAGAAGATGGAGACTCCATGGGGTTGATGAATCATGAAAATATGGGCATGAGGGTTGGCCAATTGGAGTAAGAGCAGCCCAAGCAGTACATGGCAAATTATAACTCACGGTTATTGACAGGGAAGTAGACAAAATGACCATTGAGTGTTGATAGATGGCCAGCTCTAATGCTATTAAGGCTTATTATAAATGTAAAGATTTTGTGCCTTTTATCTGGAAACAGAATGAGCAAAGGTGGGGGTAGAAACTCCAATTAATATTACTAATAATCACAATGTGTGTGTCTGTGTGTAAATATATTTATAATATGTTATATATTGTATATATAATAAATTAAAAGAACTTCTATAATCCAGAAAAACACAGTCTTGTCTTCAAGATAATCTACCTTTTTTCAATGCTCACTATACAAGCTACCTCTAATTTACTGTGATTTATTTACTCTTATCCCATAAGTAAGTACTATGTGTCAGGCACCGGGTTAAACAGCAAGGCTAAATGGAAAGTGAAGTTACCCTGCAGCATCATGCTTTGGGCTGATCAAGGAGACCACTATAAATAAAACACGCTCAAAGTAAATTTGTCACAAAAAAATGGAGGCAGATGTGTTAGAATAGAGACATGGGGTCTCTGTATCAGAGGACATAGAGTCTGAAACACAGTTGTTTGCATTCACTCTGGATTTTAAATTGGCAAAGTATTGTAGGAGGGGATCAAGAAAGTCATGAGACAACCCATGTCTATCTCAAGACTTTATGTAGCTTATTGAGTTAATAAAACTTTACAGAGTGAAAAGTATCACACTGAAATGTTTTCTATAGTTTAATGTAATTTTGTTGTTAGGTCTGAGCATCTCTCTATGTGTTCCTTTAAGCTTTGTGCTTGGCTGTCATTCACTTGCCCATATACCTAGATTCCCTCCCTTTATGGAAACATTTAGGGAATTAAGCCTTCCCTTCTGCATTCCATCACAGACTTCGGCAAGTTACCTCCATCTCTAAAACATGTCAGTAGCTTTAGTGTACTTTGTGTTTTGGAGGGGATTCTCAATTAAACTTCCCTTGGTGGTGTGTGGTGGGAGAAAGATGCACTGGGAGTGGAGGCACTGGCAACAGTTCCACAGAGTGTCTATTAATCTACTATGTGTCCCTGTGCTTTCCGTGTCAATGCTTCAGAGACTCCTGGTGCTGATGCTGCTCCCAAAGTCATCATTAAACACTCTCCAGTATAAAACTAAACTCCCCCCCAGTCCTTGACCTCTAATGCTTCAAAGCCTTAGAGAACTCAGCCCCTGCTGATGAAATGATGTCCTCTGTCTCACCTCCCAGTAGGACCTGCTGCTTTTTCCCCACATTTCCAATTAGTTTCTGCCTAGCACTTGAACATCCCCTACACAGACTGAATTCGTTGTCTTAGTCTTGCTCACTGTATTAAATTCTAAAACTACCTGCCACATAGCCTGGAGGTACTGCCTTTTTGGCAAAGGCTGCAAAAAATTTTTCATTTATAGTTTGATTTGGGAGAATTGGGGATAAATCAAATCATCATTAAAAAGAAAATAACATTTTAGTGTAAGTTTTTGTTCCCCTAAAAATTCTATTCTCACTACTTGCACACATCTTAGCATGTACTTCACATGATGCCTTTTAAAATTTTGCTAGAGACAGCTTCCGATGTTTCACTGGATAGTCAGGATATGGCGAAGACAATTGACCACTGGAGAACCCTGGAACTGTCATAGACCCAGGGCCCATAGTGAGGAACTACAGGGTCATCCACTGCTGCATTATCCAAGAGAAAAAGTTCTATATGATGTTTTGAATACATCCACCCAACTTCTTAGTGCACAGAGCTACCTCAACATGACACCAAGAAATGTTCTGTGAAGAAGCCAGGCAGTTGTTCTCAGCTCTGAAATTCTAGCTTTGCCAACCTGCCAGGAGGCCGTAGTCACTCTCCAATACCCTAGAAAGCTGAGTGGTCCAGCTCTAGTGGCAGTGCCCTACAGACATCCTTAGGGAACAGTTGTGTGACCATGCTTGAGAAACAGCCAGAACACTGAGGATTCCCATTGCCTTGTAAATAGCCAGGTGGTCCTGTCCATGCACTCCAGCTGTCATATAACACATCCTGAGAAAAAAAAAAGTTGCCCCCCCCCAAAAAAAAAAGTTGCCCAATAGAGACTCAGGGACACAGATGAGCATCCCTGTCTAAACACATATAATCACTGAACAAGCTTTTTCTGAATGGCTGAACTACCAACGGCTCCAGAAATCTAGCAAACCAAGGAGGCCCTATCCATTGCCTGCCCTCTATTACACTAGGGTAGCCTGTTCTCAGAGGCTGAAGTCATTAAACCTTTGAGAAACAGATACTTGGCTTGAGCCACCCAGCCTCATCCCTGGCAAACAGCGAAGCAAAACTTCAGTAGTATGGCTTCCAGATAGACAGAGGGAATGTCTACAGCACAATAGGAGAAACGAGTATTTCACCAGAGTGCACAGAAAAGAGTCTGCGTGGTGTCAATATACACAAAACATGCTCTTTGCCTGAGGTAATAGAAATGTCAGTTATCCTGGTCTGATCAGTGTACATTGTGTACATGTACCGAAACATCACACAGTAGTCAATAAATATGCACAAATTTCATGTCAACTAAAAAATAAAAATGTACCATGTTTGTAAACAGAACTCTTTACATCACTTCTTATAGTGAGACAAATATAAGATTTGTTTCTTGAAGTCTTCACATTTGCTACTTCTGCGTTTTATGTTTTATGTCGGAATAGCTGTGACAACCCTTCCCAAAATGTAACAGAGCTGGGATTCCATATTTTCCATCATTCATTGCATTGCAGCTCCACAGGTAAGTTTGCAACACGTCATATTTGATTTTTAGTAAGCAAAATCTTTAAAAACGATTTTTATCAATTCTCTGGGAATTAATGATGTGTTTTTGATCTCACTCTTTTCACTATACCCTCCTCCCACACCCATCCCCACCTCCAATTTCATCCTCTCCCAAGTTTGTGTCCTCTTTAAGCAAGAATTTGAGAAATATGTGAGGCAGGAAACATGTTTACCTTTTATCCCTTCTTCATATATACTCCAAGCAGGATTTCGTTAAACCCAATTGGCCAGTAACATGAAGTTTGGCTAGAGTAAACTGTTCTCACTATGGTACTCTCTTATTAAAGAAAGCCCTACTGTGGGTAGATTTTCAACTGGTGGTAGCATTTCTTGATGCAGCCGCATTTGACAAAATCCAGTTTTAAAGGACAGTTTAGGTAGGATTAAGATGCTTCAAATTAAAAAATACATCAAGAACAGATGATAGTGAAACATTTGGAAGTTGATTTAGTGATAAACATAGTAGAGGTGCTTTTGTTTTACATGCATGTTGGTTACCAATATATATGCTGGTTACCTACACATAACCTGGTTGCCTACAGGTTATCAAAACTTTTGGGGCTTTCAAATCTCCTTATCATCCCAACTTTGTATTTGTCTCCCATATCATTTATTATCTGTGCTCCAAATATCCTGGAGACACTTTCATGACCCATCTTATGAGGTATATATTTCATGTCTCCCCAAGATCTGCTGAAGTGTTGGGACCCTCTCCTTTGTAGAGGACGCTTGCTTCCTCTTGAACCTAGCACATTTTCCCCATTATGCTTTCCCTTTGGATGTAGGCCTATTGCAAACTGACTTTCAGAGTTAATAGCTGATGTGTTCCTTGAGGTGGCACATGGCTGGAGGACTTCTGCATTCCTAATATGTCTCCACATGTAGGATATGAGTGTTCCTTGAGTAGATGCTGTATAGGACTTTACACAATTACAAACCTTCTGATTCTCAAAGAGTCCATTTTAATCTGGACTTTCATACTTAACAGTATTAGCATCTGTATTTTCCCAAATATGAAACAAAGCTCCTGGAGGACAAGTGCTTGGTAATCAGTGATAGAGAAAGACCATCCAGCTCCTAGGTCCTTGGTCTAAGAGTAACAGCTCTTGAGTGGTAAATGATCAAATACAGAGCACAGATTAAATGTGATAAAAGATAATACAAGCCAGCAAGGCCCCAGCTAGGCGTTCAAAGAAGGCTGTGTTTTTAGTGCCTACTGCCCAGCTTAGCTATGTCTTAAGAAATGAGTCATTCCATTTATCTTGGACCTGGCTTTTCTCATTCATCACTGGACATGAGTAGACTTGATAATATTCAAGGTTCCTTTGAATCTTTTTCTTTATGGGTGATTGCTATGTGTATCTCACATAGTGCTATCAAGCCCTCACAAGGGAATAAGATGTAAATGTAACCAGAATGATACAAATTGTGTATGTAAATTGACATTTCACACTGTACCTCATAAATATAAGCATTATTATATCAATTAAAAAGTGAAAAAAAAGAGAAACAAGTATGTTACCATACTCAGCAATTCTTATTGAAGACATAAATATTCAAAGACAATTTCCAGAAACACTCTGAATAGCTGTCCCTGACTTTCTCTGAAGGGAAGGGATTTTCTTTTGTCTGGAAGAAACTTTTATGTGCACCTTGGAAAGGTAAGACCCTAAGGCATGATTCTGTAGGAGCCTGAGTAACCAAGACAACTATAATGATAAAGAATCAGAGTGGGAGAGAAATGTCAGAAGGGCAAAGTGGAGAAGAGAAACAAAAAAGGAAAAACTAGAAGAGATGATGTAGTAGTTATGTAACCTGGGGCTTTTGGGACTAAAAATATTGACTATTGAATTCTAGCTTATTTTACTTTCCCCACATATTTATTCAAACCTTCCAACTTTTTCAGTGCAGTGTACAATCAAAATTTTTGGTTAGAATCTGCTGGGGAGAAATGTGCTGAGTTCTATGGCCTTTCTAGGATATTCTATTGGATAGACAACTGCAGCAGGATGGAACTCCTTCAGTGAAGGAAGTTTGTGCATTCATCATAGGTGGCATACGTGGCAATTGAAGTATATGTAGAGTGTCTTTCAAAATATGGACATTGCACATTTGTGAATTTGTTATATTTTTCTGGTATGAGGCACAAAATATGCATATGCATGTATACTTACATACATATGCATAAATTTACATACATATGCATATTTTGTATGCATATATGTGTATATATATGTTAACCATCATGAAGGACTATTGCTAATGCTCTTGGTTACCCTCCAGAGCTTGACAGAATATCCAATTTCTGAAGACACTGCATACTTATATCATAGGACATGAAGAAATCAAGCTACTACTGACCTGAAAGCTTCCTTCCTACTGACCAGCTTTCTTATTGCTACATGCTACCAGGAAAGAAATGTAAAAAACAGTCTTGCCCAGCTCTGAACTCGGTGAGCTACATGAATCACTAGAATTGTAAGATAAGCCCACAGCTTTAGTAGTAACATGAATGTCATAAGATAAACAACGACTACCTGTGATTGGCCTACTCTACAAGATGGAACTCATACCTAGTACTTTTAACTGGGCCAAGAACATGTGGCAGGGAAGGCCACTGTTCCTAGGGGAGAACATCACTTATTGTTTTGCTTAGTATTAAACTGTGCCTGAATACGCGTCTTTACACGTTGACATTAGTGCATCTCTCAACCTTCATCAGAGAAGCTTGTTTTTGCAGAAGATAACATTACTAGGAGGTCTACAACTGATAAATATTCGAAGGGTCAGAGACTGACATTTTTATTCCTATGCGGGACAGTTCTAGCATGTTCCTTTCCTTCCAAAGCTCAGGGATCATAGAAAAAGGGGCAAAAAGATTGTAAGAGCCAAAGGTACAGAATGACTGCAGGAAGACTGTTTTTAGACATAGCAGAGACACTGCAGTCATGAACTCACGGCAGCAATGACTATAAGCACAAGACCTGCACAGGATCAAGCCAAAATCCCAGCGTGGGTGTAGGAGGAGCTCATGCAGCCTTACCCCAGCTGAGGAGCCATTGGCAGGTGATGGCTGAAGGGAGACAGAGAATCACTTTTCTTTAGGGATGTGGCTCCTAGTGTGCTCTAGTAGATGGATTTACACCATGCAAATTCAGATGGCACTAAGTGGATTTGGTGTTGTTGTGGTGGTGGTTTTGGTTTTTTGGTTTTCTCAGATGGATTTGGGAAGAAATAGTGCTAAGACCACTAGAGAAGAGAGGGAATGGGGTGGATTTGATGAAAACACATTGTATGCACATATGAAGTTCCCAAGCAATTACAAAAGCCAATATTAAGGTAATTTTCTGACAATCAAAAGTGAAATGTCCCGAGAGGGGGAGTGTTTACTGTTATTTAAACAAAAATGACAAGTACAGTGCTAGAACAAAATTCAAAGCTGAAAGTGATCACAAAACCAGACAGCAGTTCTCAAAAAAAAACCGTGTTTCCCACAATTGGTTGAGTGAATTTTGCATCTATCACTTTTAGGGTAGAATAACTAGAGGGAACAATAATTTTAAATGGCACCCAAGTGACGTGGACAAGGAAGTGTTAGGGCATTAGACCAAGCCCATACCAACGCTACTTTCTCCACTAGTCTTTTCAATATCCCCTCCCAGTTATATGCACAGCCTCACTTGAACTTACTTGAATAAAATCAACAATAAAAATTTGATGTGCTCAACATCGGTGTTGGTACCCTGCTGAATTATCCAGGGATGTAATCAACATCATAAGGAGGAAATTGTGAGCCTCTCTGGTGTGGAAGGTGCTTCAGTATCTTTTTCCCACCCCCAATTAAAATGTGAATAGTGTGAATAGGGCTTCCACCTCTGCAGCAGATCACTTCCTGCATCTGGATGACAGCGAGTTCTGAATTGCTCACGGAACCATCCCCCTTGTTGCTTGGTTTGCAAGCAGTCATACCACTCTGCATAAACTATAATTTCCTCTTTGTTATCTTTGCTTCCTTCAGACAAACATGATTCACTGAAGATATAAGAATGAACCATTACCCCTGATGTAATGGCTGCCTGAGTTGTCAAGAGGGAACTGTGCCAAGATCAGAAGGAAAGCAAAGAGATTTATGCTTGGAGAAGATGGAGCACCCTGCAGTTTGCTGTTTGCTCTTTCATATCCGCATACACTTATTGAAAGCCACTAATGATTTTTATGAAGTAGCGTACAGACTCATAAGGTTACTGTTAACAGTAATCTAATAATACCTCTGTGTGTACTTATATCCAACACCTGCTCTAATCACCATTGTTGTCATTCATCTGCCCACTCTCCCACCCATCCATCCAAACATCTTCCCAACTCCCCTCCTACCCACTGACCAACATGCTCTGAGTGTTTGCTAGTATCTGAGTTGGGCTAGTATCCCTTCACAGCCTCTGAAAAACAGTTTCTTACCAGCCTCAATTCCTAAACATAACTGTACCAAGGAGACACCAGACATGTTTTAAGCAATTCTAATGTCTAGTGCAAACCCCTCAAGATGCCAATTCATCCTTCTGAAATAGGAGACGAGAATTAGGATTATTTTTAAATGCCTTACATGGTTTCAATATGAGATCACGGTTCAGAGTTAAGAACTTAGGATTTACAACTCATTAAAAGACAAATATTAAACAAGGGATAAAATTAATACTAATAGCAGTTATTATTGTTATTATTAATTACTATTGCATGCTGCCAAAGATCCCGGTGACTGACTGCTGTTCCTCTCTTTTTCCTTAGCTCCATCAAGCTTCCACAGTCAAAAGGACCAGGCTCAAAGGGGAAGCTCTATTTATCTGTGTTTTGGTTCACTTTCTTCATGGTGTTGGTGTGCCCATTGTCACAGACAGTGGGGGACCAGCGAGGCTCTGAGCAGAAAGCTGAAGTTGGAGCTTTTTTTTTTTTTTTTTTCCTGTCTTCAATTGACGCTTCCTAATGAGAAGCTCAGATAGCATCTCCTCAGAAATGCAATAGGAAGCATAAGAGAATCACCATGGCACTGAAATATCTTCTCTCCTCTTGCTGAGAGCAGGAATGAGTTAGCAGAAAAGCATACATGTTAAGGTTGGGCAAATAAGAAAAGATTCCTTCCCTTTTGGGGGCACAAAGGTTTTTAATGCCCATAGATCACTCAGGAACCCAGGAATGTTAAACAGGCAGAGGCATTTCCTCAAATGAAGAAATACCTGTTTCCCACATAGAAGGCTGTAGTGGAGATTGTTAATGACCTGCTGAACATTTTGCTATCTGTAGAGGCGGACCTCAGCCTCCTTTTGCTATAGAGCCAATCCTCATTCAAAACATCTATCCCAGACGCTTCCTTCCATGGACAGTTAGCTCCTCGCTAACAGAACCCATCCTTAGTGGGAATGTCACATTTACTTTATAGCCTGCTGACCTCTGTATTATTTTGCTCGGAGATCACTAGGGCTTTGAGATATACAACCCATCTTTATAGTCACACCTTAAGCCTTCATGTGCATCTGGAATTGGCATGATTGTTGCCTGGAAACTTCTTCCAAAATTATACTGTCTTAAATCTGCTAGCAAAGAACAGCCTGGCATCAGGCTCTCTTGAATTTTTGGACCAGGTTCACAAGTCAATCTGAACAGAGGTTCCATTCTTTACTCTTCATTTTGCTGCCTGCTCTGGCATCTGCAGCACCCTTTTACTTTCTGAATCCTTTAACGTCCTTGTCCAAGCCCCAGACCTCTATGAGCATCTAGTGCTCTACCTATAAACTAGTCATGACATTGCTGTCTCTCCTAGGGTATAGATCAAAGGATGTTGGATTGATTGAGGTTAGATGCTCAGGAGTTAGGTGATATGAGACCAAAGAATGTACTCTAGAAATGCCCAGCACTCTGCTCAGGTATTCAGTGCCTTGCTTGCTAGAGCAGAAAGTCCTCAAGAACAAGGGTTGTATCTGTCTTGTTCATCAGTGTATTCCTAGATCATGTGTCAGAGACATGATAGCTATTCAAATTCTAGTGGAGACAATACATTTACTTGGGTTTCATGAATGTGATTAGTCTAGCTTAGGCTAGAAAACACAGATTCTTGCAGCAAATCATCTCAAAGCTCTTCAGATGGGTTCCCTTATGACGTGTTAGCCCAGAGGTATTCTCCCTGTTCGATCTTCTGTTAGTTAAGTTTCAAGTAAAAGACAAATGGCTGAGGTGCCTATTTAACATATCAAAGCAGACCTGGCCACTAGTTTCTCCCAGCATCTTCCAGTCACTATCAGTTACAGGGTATGGCTGGCATACCCCTGCCCTCTACTGGAACTCCCCAGCCCAGGTACTGGGCTACTCTTCTCCCAGAGGCTCTTCTCTATATAATCCAGATATTTTGGCTACCTGCCCCTTTGGTACCTTTGGCTTCCTGGCTGCTACACTTGGTTCTCTTTCCTCTTCCTCTCCTCTTTTTCTTCCCCTTCCTCTCTCCCCACATGGTTCAGCTTAGTCCACTCTTCCAGATGTTTTTGACTCTGGCTATGCTCTACAATAAACTTTCTCCTTCACCATACCTAGGGACAGTCATGTCCTTTCCTTTTTCTTTCTTTTTTTTTTTTTTTTCATTCGTTCTCTTGTCTGCATCTCTTAGCTCATCAAGCTAGTTGGGCAGGACATGAAAGTGTTGAAGAACCAACGAGATAGCATCATTTTGCTTTCTTCAGGTTTAGGTTGAAACTACTCACTCTTGTGTCAAGTTCAGCTCAGAGAGCACATGGATCCTCAGCCAGTTGTTTTGGGTTTGAAACTTAACAGAAGAGAAAACAGGGAAAATGCCTTTGGGGTAACAGTTCTGATTGTGTGCTATCCATTCCTTGGACTTCTTTGGTAGCATGCATTTATGTGACACTAGCATTCTTAAAATTACTGTTCATTTGATTTAAATGGTTCTAAGAGTATTTATGTATCTGTAACCACCAAACAATTAATTTACCTCCAAAAACCACAGGGGGAGAACATCATATCTTACAGGTGAGTCTAGCCTAGCAATAAATTGTCACCAAGTTTGTTGGACCCTAGTGGTATAGGCCTGCAATTCCAGCTACTCAAGAGGCTGAGGCAGGAGGCTTGTGAGTTTAGGACCCTCCTGAGCAAATTAGTGAGACCTTGGTTCAAAAAAATAAAAAGAAGGAACAATTAATTGCAGCCCTCTATAGCTGTAAGATAAAAATTTGTCTAAGTCATATAAAAGGATAGGTAACCATTATGGCCATCAGGGGATAGATAACAACATAACTCATAAAGGCACAATGTAACGAAGAGGCACAAACTTTATGGATATATGCAAAAGTGAATGGGCTATCTCTAGGATATTATGCAATAGTCAATATAAAAAAAAACCTTCCAATCTCATTAGAGTTTAATGTTTTCATTTCATCTCCCACTATAGCTAGGAAAGGGCTATTGATTGCTGGCAGAAGTTGGTGACAAAATAAAATGTGCCCTGATAAGGCATCTTGTTCCTGGGATGTTCTGCCTCTTATGGTCCTCTGGGGAGTTGATTTCAAGCCTCAATGCCCTTCTGAGAATGGCTGCTGGAGTCAGAAAGGATGGCACTAAGTCACTCTAATACTGGCAGACTTTTAATATCTTTTGACATGTACATACTATTTTTTTCCATTTTTCATGTATGTAGTAATACAAATATGCATGTGTCTTTGTATATGTCTATTTTTTGACAGGTTCTTACTCTGTAGTCAAGGCTGGCCTGGCATTTTCCATACTACTGCCTCAGCCTAATACTGGAATTGCAGGAACGAGAAACTATGCCTTCCTTCTCTTTCATTTTAAAATCCTATCACCTCCCCAGCCTGTACCATCCTGCAATGTAATTCAGAAAAATGTTCAGTTCAAGAGCTCTCTGCAGTATGAATGCTTATAAAATGAATCTTTGCATTTAAAATCATAATGCTTAGAACTTTGTTCTGTCTGTGGAGAGGTTGTGGTCCTTAAATTACTTCTCCATGGAAAAAGATGTGGTTTTATCCTGCCTTCGGATATTGAGTGAATGCTTTCCCCTTAAGACACTCACGGCAGGGCAAGAGTTCACTTTTGATTTTGGGACCAACCTGGCAAATTATTCAACTCACATTTGTTTGATTGTTGTCTGATCACCTTGCCTTGTAGGAAACAGGCTATTAACTGGTGACTGGTTGTTATCTCAAAGGCATATGCATACTGCAGGCAAATTTCCAGATTACCAGGACAGATTCCCTGCCTTTTCAAGGATGAATGATGATGTGTTGTTGCAACAACGCAGCCTCTGAAATGAATCCTCATTATGTTCCATGTTCTAGATAATGTGGCACACAGATGCACACACACACACATACATACACACACACAGACACACACACACACACACACACGTATACTGTGTCATTGAAATCTCATAAATGCTTTCATTCTTAACCCTTTTCCACAATATTTACAAATGAGGAAATCGAAACCTGTCGAAATCACAGGCTGTTAAGGAAGAAACTGTCCAACAGTCTTGACCAGGGCTAAGATCTGACCCACGTACTGACACCTTTAATTATCACTGAGCTGGACTAAGAAAATGTTCTTCACTGAGTGGTACATCTATTGCCTAACATACATGGGGTCTTGGGTTCATTCAGACATCCACAGATCACATTCTTCTACTGAGCTGTGTCTCTTAGTTCTACCCCCTCACTCCTGAGCACTCTAGGTCATAACACAATGAATAAAATGTGATGTGAGAATATCGCATCTTATACAGAGAGGACTATGATCTGCCCTTCTTTAGTCACTGCCTGACTAGTGCTGTAGAGAATGTGACGGAGGGCCAAATCCTCTGTATCTCACCCTGTATCTTGACTTCTAGCCTGTGGATGATCTGCTGAACTTGGAGGCATATTGTACAATAGCTTCCCAAGTGTCCTGATTGAGTGTCCTGATTGAGCAATGTCCAGTCCATTAGGGCTGTGTGTCTCACAAATGTTTCTCAAAGCAACAACGAGCCATTTGCAGGAGCACAGCAATCAGAAGAAGCCTAGCGCCTTCTGCTCTCTATTTCCACCTCACTTATCATGCACATTTGCCTTCTATATCTGCATGCAAAAGCTGAAGGGCATTTCCATCATTTCCCAAGAGCTTTTCGTGAGGACCAGAGAGAGCAGCAGAAACTAATAGACAGATGCATCATGGTAGGAAGGGCGTCAACACTTTGCTTTAATCAGTATACAGTCAATAGTCTCCATCAGGAATAACTAATTAGTGTCTCAACTCTGTTCCTCGGATGTCATTGCAAAACTCTATTTGAGGAATGTCATCTGCACTTAAAGGAGGGACAAGCATCATAATTAAGTTTTCAGCTATTACTTCAGCATGAAGCTGCCACCAAGTGTGAAATGACTATAATTCACATTTTTTAAGACCCTGAATTTATTAGCATCTATTTTCTATTCAAGGTTAGGGGTATGGTGTTTGGATTGTCAGAGCATCCAAATTCTCCAGTGCTTTGTTATTCTGGAGCGACTGTAGCTGAGCTCTGATTCCAGACAAGAAAATATTAGTGGGTTTGGTTATATTTGTGAAAACAAAAGTCTCAGAAGAACTAAAGACTCATTTTCCTACGTGAACAGGAAACAGCAATGAGAAATACGAATGGAGAAAGGGAGGTAGAGTTCCTTTATAAATTATAATATCTGTGGCTTAGAGAGTGAATAGCTGCTGTAGACTATGTCTTTCTCTGGGATGTGCCAATTATACAACCTATAGACAAGAAAAGTACATGGAATTTTAAGTCTGCTTGGAAAAGAAATGGCAACAGGATAACAACTTTTGGAGGCAACTTATGAAAAGAAGGAAGAAAGTGTATGGTTACTGTATGCTTCGCCAGGACTGAATACACCAGGGAGACCTTGGTAGGATTCCTCCATGAACAAGATGCAGTGGGCAGTTTCTGGTCCATAGGCTAGCTGAGTGCCTGATTTTGAGGAGAGTAGATCTGTAATGATTTGTGTGAGCATAACCCTCTAGGGCCCAACAGCCATAGTAGAAGATATCTTGGCCAACTGGAAAATGAAAGTTTAGGTGTCGTGTGCATTTGGAAGGCGACGGCAATCATGGGACTAGGTTAGGCAAGATGGTGAAACTCAGAGCTGAAAATTGAATAGAGTTACCCAGAAAAAAAGTAGGAAAGTTGGTTTTAAATGAAAAGAGTGATGCGGTGAAGGCTCTCAATCCTTCTAGAGGACTCAGGAAAAGGGCAGTGTGGCAGAAGCCTTTAGAGACAGAGAATGTCTGACTGAAAGGTGTGCTGAATATAGTCGCCTCCCTTGGAAAAGCACAATGTAGTGACTGTAAATGGACCCTCTGAAGCTCCAAACCCGTGAACAAGATCAAGGTGGTCAAAGTTGAAAAGAAAGTGATAACCACAAGTTGGAACTGAGTAGAAATCAGCACACAATGACTTCATTAGAAAGTGTGAGGAAACTGAAAGCTAAGGGTTTGTAGGTCTAGTAGAAAACAAGCTGCAAGATAATTCAAACTGCATAACCTTGGCTGGGCCAGGAGTGGCAGTGAACAAGTACCTCTTTGATCAAAGGATACCTGGTGAGGCTGCAATCAGTGGCTAACGGAGCAGGCCACATGAACTGTCACCATCAAGGACTATTTCTTTCGTATTTACCTTGTGACCAAGATGCCCTTACTGCAGAAGACTGAGGCCAACTCTGGCTTTTGTCATATCAGGACAGATGACACACAGAAACCCAGGCATCAAGTGTCAACCTGCATATTCTTGAGCAAGGCCTCTCCAAACATACTAAGCTTCAAAGAAGTCCCAAGCAATGGATTAAGACATCATTCTAAACTGTTAACTGACCAGCCCAAGAGGAAGATACACAGATTTTGAAAACGGATGTCAACCTATCTAGAAATGCCAGAATCTTTGTATCTCAGAGCCCATTACTCAATTAGTTCTTCATACAGTCAAAATAGTTTCTTTCAAAAAGTATTCACTTTGCTTTTAATCGTGTGTGTGTGTGTGTGTGTGTGTGTGTGTGTGTGTGTACATGTGTGAACCTGTGAAGGCCAGAAGGCTTTATAAGAGATCTTAAGTGCAGAGGTTTATGGTATACTGTGAGTAATTGGACTAGGGTGCTGGGAACAAAATTCTAGTTGACTGAAAAAGCAATACTCATTCTTAAAACACTGAAGTATTTCTACATCCCCTCTGTAGAGATCCGTGGTATATTAGTTCTTAAACTGAAGTCATGCATGAATCACCAAGCATTTCATAAATCTCTAATCAGAAAGCAAGAGCTAAATTTATTTTTTAATTGAAAGTAGATCCTTTTCTCATACAATATATCCTGATTTATAGTTTCCTTTCCCTCCACTTCTTCCAGTTCTTCCCTGCTTCCCCTCTCTTCCAGATCAACCCCGTTTCTGTCTCTTATTAGAAAAAACAGGCTTGTAAGAGATAACAACCAAACATGACCAATTAAAATATAAGACCAATCAAAAGCTTTCACATTAAAGTTGAACATGGCAAACCAATAAAAGAAAAAGAGTCCCAAGAACAGGCAAAAAAAATCAGAGACCCACTCCATCTCATAGTCAGGAGCTCCAGAAAAGTACTAAGATAATAGCTGTAATAAATCACCAAGGATCTGGTATAGACCAAGATAGGTCCTATGCTTGCTACTTAATTCTCTGTGAGCTCATATGTGCCTTGCTTAGTTGATTTAGAGGGCTGGGTTCTCCTGGTATTCCCCATCCCCTGTGACTCTTAAAACTTTTCTGTCTCCTCTTCCACAAGATTCTCTGAGCTCTATGGGAAGAGACTTGATGGAGACCTCCAATTTAGACTCATGCTCCACATAATGTCTGGCTGTGGGTCTCTGCAGATCTTAAATAACTTGAATCATTTTTATAATGTATAGTTTAAAAGCAGGAGCAAAAAGATCAGGGGAAGTGATGGAAAGTATAGATGGGCAACAAGAAAAATAAAAACAAGAGGATGGTAGAAGGTGGGGAAGACAGTTGGGACATAACCAAATAGGTTATGCTAAGGTTGTGAGAGGCTTTTAAGGTGTGTGTGTGTGTCTATGTGTCTGTGTAGGTATGTGTGTAGGGGCTACCAACCATGTATGTAGGGGCTTCTGTAGAGACCAGAAGAGAGCATTGGTTTACTTGAAGTTAGAGTTACAGGAGGTTGTGAGCCACTGAATATGAGTGCCATCTCTCTGGCTCCTGTTTTGAATCTCAATCATCACATCAGTGAGACCCATAAACAAAGAGCAGATTACTGAGTGACGTTTGGTCCACCATTGTGTATGACCATGGTTAGGAAATGAGATTAACTTATCCAGGTATCTCATAGATATTCTTGTCTTACTCTCACTTACATGACACTGTATTCTAACAAACCATGGACAACCCTGGGTTTAGAAGAGCACATGAGAAAGAAGAAATGATTGACTAGCTGGTTTGCTTTAATTCATTTCTGATTCTCAGCTGAATTCATGTAAGATCTCTTGTCATCTTGCTCTGCTAACCTCCCATTACTCTTTGTTTTGAAAAGGTCTTAACTGGAATCAAACAAGCCTGGCTTCAAGCCAGGATCATGAAGGCTGTAATTAAGCAAGATTTTCTGTCTCTATACCCAGCAGGGCGATCTATGGAGGAGGAAAAACAGGAGTCAGAGGCAATTTTGTATTTTTCAAGAACAACAGGACGATATATTCTACATACTTTACATAATAAATGACAGAAGCTGACATTTTAATCAAGACAAAAACAATAACAAAGTTGTTGTATTTTCTTTGGAGGCAGAAGGCAGCCGTAGCTCATGAACACATGGTTTTCCTGCAGTCAAAGACCAAGTTATCAACAACACTTTTAAGATGGTAAGCCTGCCTTGACAACTAGGATAAAAGTGCAATTTTAATCCCTCCTCTGATTGGTTTTTTTTTTTTTTTTTTTTGAGTGTTTTTAAAGTCTTTAACTCCTAAAATTAAAAGTTAATCTAAAATACATAATTTTAATTTTTAAGCCACTTATCAGGGACATGAATGATGATGTCATTTCAGTGTCTCTCTTGTGTTCAGGTAGAACTGGGTCTATCAAGAACAGGTAGAAGTGGTATTTTTCAGCCATGCCATCGATGGCTTTAGCTAGGATGCCTAGTAATGACTTGAGAGAGGCTTGAGAAATGCTTGTGAAGGCATTCCCTCCTTATCTTGTTTAGATTGAAAGACAAAAATATCCAAATCACCTTGGGGAAGAATAGCATTTGGACTTATCTCTTGCCGACTTCTGGTTTTCAAAGGCATGAATATTGCTTATGACAAGGGCCATAATGTTGGGTTCTGACAGTTTTTCTTCCTTTGATTATTTCCACATTTCTTTCAAGATTCAGAAAGGAAGACTCCTAGCCATTATATTGTGTTATTAGCTAAATAACACATTGCTAAAACACATTGGGATTGGCAAGCCATTCCCCTTGGAAGCCTGACCAACTGACAAACCACTGCATGCAGGCAAAAGCAAATGGCATTCCGTTATTGTTCTTGTTGACTAATTTTTCTCTCAAACTTTTATCCTTATGAGTTGTTGGGTGGAAAGTCAAATGGTATTTATTCTGGTAAACTTTCTGTGAGCTCAAAACAAAAGATTTTCCTTAAATAATCAGGTTTTTATATTTTCTTTCCCTCTTTGGAATGCTATAGCAGGGAAGAAGTTTATGGAACTTCCTGGTAAGATGGCACAGACAAATTCCATCTTCCAGGACATGTAGTTCTGGTGGGCTTCAGGATTGGGTAGCAGCTCATACTGAATTCTATTTGGTTATTTCCATGCTTACTTAGCTTCACTGAGTATCAGGTATGATTGATATTGCTAACCCATAAAGTTGGGCATGCCTCCTGTTTCAGTCCCATGGCAGACTACCTATTAGGTGCTTCTGCCTATATTATTATTATTATTTAAGTATGAAGTATCCCCTTTTGTCTCATGGATTCAACACTTAGAAACCAGTTGATGGACTGCTGGAAGGTTCTTGAATTTGGAGAGGGCCAAGATAGAGGAGGTGGGTTGCCATGATGTACATCCTTAGGGACTACAGATTGTCCTAACCTATTCCTATATTTACTTCCTCTCTTTTCTGGCTGCCATGATGTTAATTGCTTTTCTCTACCATGCCTTTTCTGCCTCAAGGAATGGAAACTATGAAAAAAAAAAAAAAAAAAGAAACATTTCTTTTAAGTTATTTCTAACAGGTAACATGTCATAGTGATTAGAAAGCTTGCCAATTATCTTCACTGCAGGGAATCATCCTGGCAGCCTGTCCAGCCCCAGCATCAGTTACGACCTGTGTTCCGAAACAGGATTCAGATAGAATGTGGCTCAGTGGTGGAATGCTTACTTAGTGTGCATGAGACTCTGGATTGATATGCAGTAACAGAAAGGGTGTGGGGTGGGCAAGGGTGTAGATGTGGGTGTGTTTTATGTGGGTCCTCTTAAGACATGTCTCTTCCTTTTCTAGAGATTCATAAAATTTCCTCCCTAGCCCCATGACACACAGGGAGGCAATCTGTGGAAGAACTTTGCACTGTGGCTTCCTCCCAAAGTTTCAGAAAGTGCAATGACATGCAGCTAACTTTTCTTTTTTACTTTTATTTATTTATTGTTTATTATTATTATTATTATTATTTTGTTTGTTTATTTAAAGACAGAATTTTTCTATGGAGCCCAAACTAGCCTAGAACTCAGTATTAGACCAGACTGCCCTTGAACTCACTGAGATCCTCCTGCCTCTGTGTACTTGTACGGCTAGCTGATTTTTCTTAAAACCTATCTAATTAGCTACTTTCTCCATCACTGAGGGCAGCCATTCAGATATTTATTAAATTCTTGCATTTCTGACATTTGTTATCTTTCTCCCACAACTGACCAGACATTAGAAGAGACAGGCTCTTGATTTCTGTCCAAGTAAAACCTTCCTTAGTTTATGGCCTCATTTCTCCTATGATGTTGCCTGGCTCATATTCATCCTTGGCTCCCAAAGAATCACAGCATAGAACGAAAACAGATATGGTACATATCTGTTTTAACAAAGGTAGTTGTTTTAAAGAACAAATCCCTTGGCTTTTTAAAAAATATTATGTTGGAGACAGGATCTCCTATGTAGCCCTGGCCAACCTAACTCACTAAATGGATCAGGTTGCCTCAAAATTGTTGGGCTCTTCTAGCCTCTGCCTCCCAAGCACTTCAACAACAGACATATGCCATCGTATCTGGCTTCTATCATTCTATCTATATTTTTTTAAGGAAAAAGGAACTTTTGAATGATAAATGGATCAAGGGCAAGGGTAGAACTACCTTAATTATTGGAGCCCCACTTTCCATTTGTTTCTGTGTCCTCAGAAAGATCAGCAAAATGGGAAAAGAGAACTAACAGTATGGCATTGCCCAATCTAGAAGATTGTCTTTGAACAATGAATGCTAGTGAGGATAACCATTTATCTGTCATGTTCATTGTTACCATAAATATAGTAGC
Organism: Arvicanthis niloticus; assembly: GCF_011762505.2. Classification (NCBI taxonomy): domain Eukaryota; kingdom Metazoa; phylum Chordata; class Mammalia; order Rodentia; family Muridae; genus Arvicanthis; species Arvicanthis niloticus. The sequence continues at coordinate 73,728,739 of NC_047663.1, read as the reverse complement.
TGTTTGCATCCCTTGTTTCACCTGAATTGAAAAATAATTACTGGCCTTTATAACTTGATAGAAATTTTTATTGGTAGAGAAAAATGTTAAAGTTTGTGAATGCTGGCCTAAGATGTCAGCAGTGATTATAGAGAACTGTCTATTTTTTCCTCTCCAAAGCTAACAGTTTTTGAGCTTTTATTTTCTGAGTTTTTCTGTGTTGTAGGCATCTTCAATTCTTAAAAACTTAAGAGTGTTGTCCGCATTCATTGTACACATGGGACTTGGGGCCAAATTAAGAACAACTTCAGGACAACCACAAGGCCCAAAGTTTTGACCAGTTGATCCCGTTACTGATAATTTCCTTCAGACTCTGCAGTCCGAGTCTTTAGTGTATGACGCTCTGGTAAGTAACCAACCAATACTTTGTAATGATCTCTGAGCCTTCCAGACATCTTACATAGTTAGGCTATTTGAATATTTTTTAAAACTTTCATTTTAATCATATTCTGTGACTGAATAGTTCTGAATATTATGTATGGAAAACAAAAAATCCTCAGCCAAAGTGTGTGGAATGGCGGGGCAGGGATGGAGGAAAAGGAAGAGAGGATATAAATTATGGAAAATGTTTGTAAAATACTAAGAAGGAAAATTTAAGGGATTTGTAACCAATGACATTATGTGGTGTTGCTCTATACACCGCACACCCATGGCCATGAGGCTTATCATAAACTCCTCTTACTGCTTTTCAGTTTTAAAAGCCATTCTTTGAAATCTTTATATTGTGACTTTGAAAAGGGTTAGTACCCGCCCTGTAGTTAAGTGAACCCCAATGCTCTGTCAAACTTTCTTGGTGCCTTAAATTTATAAAGCACTGGAAGCCAAGCTAAATTTAGTTTTGAATAGACTAAAAAAAAAAAATTATTTTTGTCAACTTATGTCTGTTTGAATTCGTGTTTCACTATGATATACACAGATTTTACATCTTGCACATTCCCAAAAGAGTTTAGCTTTCCTATTTTACATTATAAACAAAATAAGTACACATACCCCCCCCCCCCACACACACACTTACATGCCACCTATAGAATATTGCAGGATATGCTGGGATTGATAGATGTATATAAGATTTCTTCCTACCAAAATTTCTATCACAGAACTCTGATAATATTTTGGAAAAAAGAACTAAACAAAGTAATATCAGTTATCAGTTATTGTTCAACATATTCGAGAGCATTTTTCACCCCCAAACTATAGAATGTGTTATCTTTAACAACTTAATAAAGTTTTCCATGACTTTTGCAACCATATTTGAAATTGCTTCAACGCAATTTATTAAATACCATAGCCAGCAAAAGGAAAATCACATTTTCATAAATGCCCTAGAATGTTGTAGGGAACCACAGAGATAAGTTGAGTCATTTGTTCCTTAAGCTAAGTGGCTAGAGATATCCATTCCTTTTCAACCCTAAAGCTGAGTCACTGTCTCTTTTTCATGTATCTCAATTAAAATATCATTGAGCATGGACAACCTAGTGCTACTAGGTAGATGCTATGACCATTCTCTGTGTTTCTACCAGTTTGCTAAATTCCTCTATCCCATCAATTATTATGTACCACTGTATTTTGGGTTATATTTGTGTTTCAGCCCCCTTAGCTGGGAACTGTTTTAGTGATCATTTTATGCACGCCTGCCTTCCAAGTGTTTAGTATAAGACTTCTAAGTAAGTTGCAACTATACTTTGTAAGTAGTCTCTGATCTTTAGGGAAAAGGTAATCAAATACCCTCCTTGCTGTAAGTATATGTGATGTAAGAGGTAAAGAATACATATATATATATATATATATATATATATATATATATATATATATATTATGTATATAAGTTTATATATATATAATATGTATGTAAGTTATTTGGTTTCTTGGGTCTTAGAGCTTCTTAGGGTTCCTTCCTAGATGTTGGGGCTAATTAAGGTTTTCTAACTATCAAAGTCCATCCAACTTTGTCTCCACTTTTCACTTTTCATTCCCGGTGTCTCTGATTTCTGATTCTTATTCATGATCCTCTAAGGATCTGAATCCTATAAGGAGGCCTCAGAGCAGTGTGGACATTCAAAGGCAGCCTCTGTTCTTATAGAAAATACATATGCAAAGCCATGGGGCCCATTTCTCACATCAGATCATGAACAGCTTATGATCAGAAGAATCTGAATAAGGGAACATTGAACATATTCATATTTTGAGTTGTGAATTTATTAAAATCCAATTACTATTCAAGGTGAGTTGCTCTTATTTCAAGGGACATGTTCAGTGCTTAATGTATTTTTGAGTAATGTTTTCCATCTGGAGCACTGTATCATTATTTTAGAATGACTCCGCAAGGTAAAGTCAACATGCATGTACCTACCATTGACCTAGACTGTTGGTGTAACCCTCATCTGTATGGTGAGAAGCTTTCTCTGCTTTGAATTTGAGCTCAGCTCAGGATTATATAGAGACATTTTCAGTAAATGTTGCAAAGCAGGGACCATAATCATGCAAGAACAAAGCAGTAATCTAAAACTCTGCAGTGAGGAAGCCATTTCTCCTTTACTGGAAGCATCTAAGAAAGAGATGCTGGAAGTCTCATCTCTGATTCTCATGAATAAGTTAGCAAGCAAACCAACAAACCAAAGAACATGGACTCTCCAGTAGTCAAGTGCAAGGACAGGGGAGCCATTGCAGTGGGAAAGCATACTGAGACAGGGGCAGTTTTCCCATGTTTATCATCTAGGAGAGAGTGGGTTGTAGACATTTAAGTTGTTTATTTTGCAAGACAGTCCAGGTTTAATTCTTCTGTGGTCTGCAGCCTTGATTTGTTTCTAATTAATAATTATTGCTGAGAAAAAATCTGTATATTACATTAAAAGAACCCTTTGCCAAACATCCCAATTTAACTGCACTGAGAGCTTCAAAGGTTCATTCACTTACATCTCAACCAACACCTGTCTATAAAAGTGTTTTAAAGAACATACTCTTGATCTGTAAGGCAGTCAGATGATTGTGTCTCCTGAAGCAAAACTCAATAGAGGATATGATATCAAAAGATGGTAGGATGTTGACACTAGAGAATAGAAGATATGAATGTTGATCTAAATATATTATAAACTCTTGTTTAAATTAAAAACTGTTTTAAAACAAGAAGCTATCTTCCATTCTAGATATCTTTTATGAAAGGAATAGATATCTAGAACCAAAAGAGAATTGCATTTCTGTAGATGCCAGGGCTCCATGTTTTGTTCTAGACCATGGAATGAGTTTAGTGGGTTTCTGACCCACAAAGACACAGCAGCATGAAGGTAGCAGAGCCCAGAGGACATGGGCTTTAAGATCCTTATCCTTTGGCTCCATAGGCAAGGTCAGCATCAATTAGAAGCACAGAGTAAAATGTGCTGCTATTCAAAAAATGGAAAATGCACCAAGCATTCTTATTCAAACTAGTCTGTGAACCATAATTGAGCATCTTTTCAATCTGTCTAACAGGTATATCTACCCTTCAGCTCACAACTGAAGATAATTAGGAATGGGGCTCAACAAAAAACCACAAACTTACTTAACTTTTATAAGTCTTTATTGTATTATATATCACATACTACATACACACAAAAGCTGAGAGAAAGAAAGAAAGAGAGAGAGAGAGAGAGAGAGAGAGAGAGAGAGAGAGAGCACACACTAATTGGACTGCTTTGTTCTTCGGTGTAAAATTTGCAAATGATAAAGTCACATTGTAATGTCAAAAGGCTGTCATGCTACAAGATGCCAATGAGGAAGGAATTCTAAAAGAAGAAAAGGCTAAATTATGAAATTTTGTACTTTTAACTGGACTCAGCCTATCATAATTTGGACTAAAGGGACAAGCAAAAGCACAGTGTCAGAATAACATATGGAACATTTTTATGATGCCTGTCCTAGTCAGACTTAATTTTCAACTTGTCAGAGCCTAGAGTCCTCTGAGAGGAGAAGCCTCTGTTGAGGAATTACCAGATCTGTGGGTATGCCTGTAAGGGACTGTCTTGATTGTTAATTGTTGTAAGAGGGTTCAGCCCACTGTGGGTGGCACCCTTCCCCAGGCTGGTAATCCTGGGCTGTATTTAAAGAGCTATCTAAATCTAAGTATAAGTGATTGAGCTAGAGGGCAAGCCAGAAACAAGCATGTTTCCATAGATTCTGCTATGACTTCTTTTTAAGTTCTTGCCCTGACTTCCTCAATGAACGACCATCAAAGTGTAAGCCAAACAAACCCTTTCTACCCCAAGTTGCTTTTGGTTGGGGTAATTTGAGTCACCACAACAGAATGAAATCAGGATAATTCCTATGAAAAAAGCATTAGTTTGAGCATTTGTGGACTTTGCCCATAATTTTAGAATAAGCAACAAAAGTACAGTTCTTACCTGAATTCTTTATGTGGTGGCATTACACCTGCATTTGCTCAGGAATTTTAGAGACTACACATTCTAATGCAATGTCTGGGACCTCTCTTGGGTTTGAAGTAGACACTGAAAGCTTATCCTCAGTATTATGAGCAAATATTGTTTTATGTTCTTCAAGGACCTGCTCTTTGATGTGGATTGATGTATACAGAAATCCCCTTTTGGCATGGTTTTATTCTAATTATATGTTTTTATGAGGAACAAAATGCTAATTTCATAAGGCATACTATTGATTAAATGAGGGCAATTAGCCTTTGTGGCTCCTTAAACAGTGGACAACTTTTGGTGTTGGCAATCTTTGAGGTCATCTTTTCTGGTTCTTTATAAAACATGTAATGGCTTGTGTGTGAATTTACAGCACTAGACTACACAGTATAACATCAGAAGTAACTTCAGTGTACTGTGTATGTTTGGTATCTGTTACCTAAGCTCTTCTGATATGCTGTACCTTCTCCTTCTAGCTTATAATGACCATTATTCTACTCTGTACTCTGCAAAATCTACTTATTTTAGGTTTAACATATGAATAAGGTCATGTACCATTTGTCTTGCGTGTCTGGCTTATCTCACTCAATGTAATGCCCTTGAGTTCATCTATGATGTTACATGTAGCATTCTCTTTTATGGGGGAAAAATTGAATTTGGTTTCGACACCAACTTCTGTTACATAATACTTTTGGGGCAGCTGATAGACATCAATTGTGATTTGTTTACTAACTGTATTGATTTGTAGCAACACAGAAAAAAGCAATAAGTAGACATTGTCAGCCCAGAAATCTAATCACCAATTGCCTTTACATAGCTGGAAACCTCTCACCTCAGACCTTTGGTTCCTTACGTACTCAGAAGAGAATTAATTAAAAAAAAAAATCGTTGTCTTCAGTAATTCTCCAATCTTTCCAAGTTAAAATATTTCATATAATAAATGTCAGTATTATTCAAAATAAGTTTTTGATCAGCCACAGACAGGAAACAGCTACTGATCTATGCAACTTGTATTATGCAAAATGAGTCCTTGGCTAGCTACAGACTAGAAATGGAAACTGCTGCTGATCTATGCAAAGCAAAGCCAGAAGCTTACCTTAGTTCTTTGAAGGGATCTGCTCTGACATTAGGTGTTTCTATAGATTTGGGGAAGACTGTGCCTTCAGCTCCTACAGAGAAAAGACAAAAGCAGACAGACATTGTCTGTGGAGTCATCCAGGACATCATCCATACACTAATAAGAGCTGAGAATGTGCATTTTGCCACTAGCTACAGGGCTTCTTTTTTTGTTTGTTTGTTTGTTTTTTTTTTTTTTGTTTTTTTGAGACAGGGTTTCTCTGTGTAGGCCTTGCTATCCTGGAACTCACCCTGTAGACCAGGCTGGCCTCGAACTCAGAAATCCGCCTGCCTCTGCCTCCCAAGTGCTGGGATTAAAGGCGTGTGCACCACCACCGCCCAGCGCTACAGGGCTTCTGACAGGAGAATGTTAAATCAGTTCCTGCAAGCAACCCTTGAAAGAACCAGGAACAACTCTTGCATCAGATTGAAGATAGGAGGACATTTCCATATAGGTTTCTGGGGTGGGGGTGCAACTACTAAACAAACAAACAAACATTTTACTTAAAATATAATTACATTCCTTTTTCCATGTTCATTCCATGAGCCCATGGGCACCCCCTCAAATTGATAGCCTTTTTATCAAAAAAGGAAAAGATCTTTAAAAACATGACTTGAAATAGGAAATTTTAACTCTTGTCTTATAAATTATTATTGGCCACCTTATAAATTGTTAATGGTCATCTGACTGGAAGTTTTGAAATACAACAGCTGAGGTCCTCTTGCAATGCAGTACAAATTCTGTAACATGGGGTTAGATGGTAGTGTTTGCTTAAAGTTCCCTATAAATAAAGTTCTGCCTCATAATTCTGAAACATTATTCAAATGGAATGTTATGAGAGATCACTTGAAGTATATATTTCTATACTCAATATAAGCATTGATCCCCAGCCCAATCAAGACATTTAGCTCTTGGTTGAACTATTATCTATACCACCTGTCTTTATCTATACCACCTGTCAACATAAGCTGAACTTTTATAGCCATAAACTATAGTGATTATCTAATTTTTATTATCCCTAAGAGATTTCAAATCATTTAGTCTGCAGTATACCAGCAACAATTGCCCTGGATATTAGATCAATTAACCATAGCTGGGGCTATGGTTATCCTGTACTTTGAAGAATTTAAGTGCTTCATATTTGTTGTATGTCATGTGTAACTTTCTAGAACTTCCTTGCATGTTTATATTGCCTTGAATTCCTTTATTTGTAATTATTACTCTTAATTTAGATTTATCCTGGTATTGTGATGTGTATAGAAAAAATAGTTTATTTACTGATATAGCAATAGCAAAAATATCCAATTTTATGACAGCAGCAATAAACCATTGAAAGGACAGTCAGAAAATAATACTTTGACCTAACATTACACCTAGCTATTAATGAAATAGCTTGCTGATTAACAGAAATTTATGTTAGCATTTTGAGTGGATCCTATAGATTTTATCATATGTACTAGCCCATATTCCCAACAGCAATCTCATTGAATTGACACCATCAATGGGTAGAAACAAGTGTGGGCCACTGCAAATCTTTCTCAGCCCGAAGATCCTCTTGTGTGTTTGTCTGTGTGTGTACATGTGTGCTTACCCAGGCATGCTTATGTAGAACTAGAATTGACATTGGGTGTCTTCCTCAGCTCTCACTAAACTTGGAGTGTGTTCTTGTG